>NW_027412681.1:1481666-2222500 GCF_025532065.1 Leptinotarsa decemlineata | reverse complement strand
TTCTTTTCTGTTGAAATTATCCGTGTGTTTGTGGATCTCTATTACCTCCCGTAGCAGTCGGCTATGATATCCCTGGATGGGGGCAATTAGCTCTGTGTTTTCAAACAAAATTCTGTGGTATCCTTCACTCAGTGCGTGTTCTGCCACAGCTGACTCGTCTGTTTGGCCTAGTCTGCAGATCCTTTTTTGTCCTTTTAGTCTTGTTCCCATGGATCGTTTAGTGGTTCCGATATATACCTTTCCATAAGTGCACGGAAAGCGATGGACCCCTGCTGCTGAGGCTTTGTTATATCTTCCTCGTGGGTTTGAAGACTGTTTCGATGTCGTGTTTGCCCAATAGTTTTCCAATTCTATCCGTGACCATAGGGACAAACGGTAGATATGCGCGTGCAACCATCTGATCCTTTTTCGCTTTCTGAACCGTGGTGCCCTTCGGTCTCATGGCTCTTCTGGTCTCAGAGGCACTGTACCCATTCGATCTCAAGGTCACTTCCAGGTATTTCAGTTCCCTCTCCAGATGTTCTGGTTCACATATTCTCCGAGCCCGTTCCGTTAAAGTGGAGATAACTCCTCTCTTTTGGCTAGGATGGTGGTTCGATAGGGCGTGTAAGTATCTATCTGTGTGTGTGGGTTTTCGATACACTTTGTGGGTCAGTCTGGTACCAGGGATACCATAGCCGACTAGTACGGGAGGCAATAGAGATCCACAAGCACACGGATAATTTCAACAGAAAAGAAGAAGCGGTGAACCTCAATCAAATATGAAACCCCATTTTAAGGAATTCGTAAATGACGAACAGGACAACAAGCAGCAAGATTGTTAATGTTCCAGGTTCAAGTGCAGGTACGAATACAGGTACAAATGCAGGTACAAATACAACTAATTACCTGACAAGGCATAATTACGCTTTACGAAGCCTAAACGGTAGTCATCGGACAGCAAGCCATGATGGTTAAACCTCTGAAGAAGCTAGCCACTCACGCCAGTGAAACGTCAGGAAGAAATTCCAAAATCCACGGCTTGTTGTAATGTAGTTGTAGTTATTTTTCCGAAATATTTTCTCATGGCTCGATTGAAGAGACAAATATGTGTCATAAAAATCGTCTGAGAGTTATCTCCACCTTCCACCTCTCAAGAACACTTCACCTTTCAATCAACGCCCAGTCGCCTTCAGAACTCCGAAAACTATGGAGTGCCATAACGCCACTCGACTGCGAACTTCATAACTTTCAATTACACTCCATGCACTTAATTGACAATCAAGCTATCAGACGCTACAAGATGGTATCCCAGAATCCATTTAGATTATATTATATGCAATGGCAGCAATATATCAGCGGGGCGCGTTCTGATATCTGCAGCAATATTCTGTTACCTCCCATTATCAGGTCGAATTATCAGGTACATTGTGTCGAGACAAATCTCCAGCGAAGATACTGATCTCAATGTTTGAATACATGTATATGTCAGTTTTATCGGTTCGCATCCTGTGTTCTGTGTTCGGGTAGATCCGATGTTTTGATAAGGTGGAGGAATGAACCGATGGGGAGGGATGATGCGGGGAAATCGGAAAATCATCAACGCTATTCGAGCTGTGGGAAATGTGCCTAAATTTCTAGTGCTTCATCTCCAATAAGTGTGTTTTTCATTTCATCACGTATGAAGTATCTAGAAAAGTTCTTGTTGCCAAGAATTATATTGGTTGTTCCAAAAGTTTTGTCTGTTTCTACGAGTCTACTACAAACTCTAATATATCAGTTACCTAGCGACCCACCCTGGCTTCGCACACGTGCAATGCTGATGCTAAATAAACTGAGTTGACCCCAGAACGATGAGCAGCACAGTCCGTCGCATATTTCTGATATGTACCGCTGTTGGTGTTGCTGAGGTGTGTACAGTTTACTGGTTCGGAGCATTGTTCCACGCTTTTAGGAAGCCTCCTTTGCGATTCCAGCGACATGATTGTGCCAAGACATGACGGTGCCCATTTTCTCCCAATAAACTTATCAAAGCAGAAAATGGAATTGTCTGACCTGACCTTATTATATCCAGTTCGAAGACATTTATTTTCTTGGACGAAACCGATGCCTGGGTTTTTGTGGCATTGAATCGAATCTGGTTACTTTCACCCCAATTCAAAAGCCATATTTTATTTATTTATTTATTCACATCCAACAGATCAAAACCCAATAAAAGGAGTATACGATAAAAGGTAACTATTTTTAGATGATAATAATAATAATAATAATAATAATAATAATAATAAGGCAGGGATGGCCACTAAAACCCTTGGCCTTTGGTGAGTTGCGACACATCTTACCCGAGCAACTGGTGCAAAACCGGAACGGCAGCCCAGGCCGCACCCGAGAAGGAGAACTCTATTCTCCCTCCAGTGCCGGCCGTGGGTCCACAGGGCTGACCACCCGGTGGACCCAACACTTGGTTCCCAATAATCAAGGAAGAGTCCCCCACAATCGACCCGCTCGGAGGGGTCAGAGGCAAGGTGGTGAATTACACCGGCTGCTGGTCATCATATAGCAACCATGGTCTTTTTTGAGGTAGGTTCTCACCTTTGGAAAGTACCTGGGTGGCTAAGCGGTGTCCAACCACTGTTCTGCACGCAGATGATCCACTTGAGGATCGTTTCGTCGCGCGAAAAGACCTCTGGACGTGGCAATTCCTGTTGGTCGTTAAGTTCAAAACTTCGAAAATAAACCATCATTTGCTACAAACTGTATTCAGTTAACTAGTTTAGTGATCCAATAATTTTTATGAAAAAGGGTTGGTTGGGTAATAGGATCCATTTTTTCTTGCCGACTTTTCGAATTTAATCAACAATGAATTTTCATGAATATACCTTTCACAAAACTTATACGATTATTATCGATTCAATTTCACAAGAAATAATGAGTTCTCATTCAAAGTACTCACCGAAAAGTAGTTTTTTTGTGTTGATAATACTATTTTTGAAATCATCATATATATTAGATACATATTTGAAAAATAAAGATAAAAAACACATTGCAACAACAAATTTTCGAGACAACACCAACACAAAACGACGTGAAATAAACGAATGACTTCATCTGTGATTCTAATAATGTGGTGTCTGTTTTTTAGTCAATGGCAGAAAAAAAAATGAAGAAAAAAGAGAAATAAGCGGTATTGAGGTGTTAAACTCTATCACATTCGAGAATATGTATCATTTCGCTCAGAAGTATTATTGATAAGTATAATTGAACATCTAGAATAGTTGGATAATCAAAATCAAAAATGTGTCCATATTCTTTTTCATGCTCAACGAGAACTGTGGGGTTTTTCATATTTAGTTTTTTAGAGTCTTAGAGCATGTGTTCTGAAACTCGAGTTTCAAGATGCCGTCCGGTTTGACCAACATATCATTTGTGACAGCTTCCACAGTTTAATATGTACACAATATTGGGTTGTATTTCTTGTGGTGTTTCATTTTTTTGTTACGAGATTATAATGAATGAAATATAAAAAATTAAGTTTATTCCAATATGAATTTAAAAAATAATTTAAAAAATACTAGAAAAATTGTATACAAATATTACATCAAAATCATATATAGTGAATATGAATAGAAACATTCAGCATGAACAAAAATAGCACTGGAAAAATTATATACAGATATCACATCAAAATTACATATAGTTAATATAAATAAAACATTTAGGTTATACCTATAATGAAACAATCGTGATAGGTAAATTACATCGAACATCACTCACACATCAATCAAACAAATACCCTATTTTTTGAAAATGAAAAAAAACAAACAAACCATGGAGAAGTTGACCTACAGATTACATAACTCTAATCACATACATCTTCTACAGACATTTATCAAACAAATACCCTATTTTTTGAAAATGAAAAAAAACAATCAAACCATGGAGAAGTTGACCTACAGATTACATGACTCTAATCACATACATCTTCTACAGACATTTATACATTGTAGTGCTATGTGTTTTTCACATCAACATATTGGTGTATCTGTACTCTAGGCAAACCTGAGATCCAAGCTTTAGGCTTATTTTTGAACATATTAATGCCAAAGATAGTTTTGATATGTGCTGGAATGAGATTATACAGCCGAGGAGCTAAGTAAGTATAACACTTTTGTGAAGTATTTTTCTCTGATTTTGGTACATAGATTGAATTCATTTTGTGGCGACTTGCATAATGGTGTTCTATTTTTCTGAGTTCATGTTTATTTTTATATTGCCTTATATCAGTTTTGAAGAAGTAAACTTGCCTTATGTCTTAATTCAATGTTTCCTTATATAGCGCTTCTGTGGGGTAAGTTCTATTTTTTATTTGTGATTATTTTCAGAGTTAATTTTTAAATTTGGTCTAAGATTTTTATATGAGAATTACTTGCTGCTTTCCAGGCAACTATCCCATAGGAGAGGTGAGTTTCAAACAAGGTATAGTATAGCATGAACATTTGGGCTATATCTAGGTAGGATGTCATGTATTTTATCTATATGTAAAATACTAATCAATAGATCTATAGGAACACAGAGAAACCACGTCAAGATGAATTAAAATATAATTCTCAGGTATAATTTTATTTCTGATAAAATTAGAAAATTCGAAAGAATCTTTCACAAAGAATTCATCTTTTTCGAAACTGTATGTCAATATTTCGTTAATCCATGTCTTGTGAAATTGAAGTGATAATAATCGTTCAAGTTTTGTGGAAGGTATATTCATGAAAATTCATTGTTACAGAGCCCTAAATAAAAATTCAATTAAATTCGAAACGTTGGGAAGAATACAATTGTTTTCATTCAGGTAACTGTGGAAAAATTACCTGCCCCGGCCAAATATGCTTAATAAGATAAAAGTGTGACACACAACTTGGTAGAACACGGTAGTAGAAACTTGCTGGAAATGGATTGCTCATAAAAATTTTTTTCTTGATATATGAAAGACGATTCCAAAGGCTAACAACAGAAGACAAAACTTGCCGTTCTGGGCCGCCATACGAAACTTCAAATTTCCCAATTTCAGCAAACATATGCCTGGATATTGTCGTTGTTTGCATTTCCACCCAACTGATGAATTCTCGAATACATCAATCTCCTGTTTCGGAAACGATGAAGTTATTGAAGCCTCGGCTAGCGAACAAGGTCAATAGAGAGGTCGGTTATAGAAATGTGGCGGTCAGTGAGGTCGAACAGCTCATTGTATCTCTATGAATCTAATTACCCCGCAATTGTAGCAATACATCGGAGTCGTGACAATTAACAGGAACATACACCTCCTATGGCAGGAGCAGGGCATATATCTTCATTGGCTCATACCGTATTTCCTTTGTAGGGACAATGGGTGCCTGGACGGGGCAATATTTGGCGTAATGAGGGAATTTGAAATTCATAGTGAGCTACTGCAAAGGAAAATTGCTGTTCGAGTTGTTTTTTTTTCGTAATGTTCGGCAAGCTGGTGAGTAATTTTTCAAATTCCCCTCGGGAAACATTGCATTTGGTGGTTTCCGTGAGGCGTCTGTAGATAGAACAAAATATTTCGAAAATGTTTCGTTTCTAATGAGATGATTTTATTAAATAATAACGTTCATTCACATTTGTTTTTCTCGCATGGTATATGGTATTCAACTTAAATCTAGTCTAATTACTGAATAAATAGAGGTAAACATCATTTAGGACCGACAGTTGCGCATGTGCTATTTTATTTCTCAACTTCCAAAACTAATTCATCTATTTTAAGGTTTTATGTTGGGAAGTTACATAAAAACAGAGAATCGAAGTAAAACCATCAGGAACCTGTGCAATTTCTTCGACTTGGAAGATTTTTAAATACGGATCTGTATTTTTTGTTGTAGTTTTTGTATCGTCAACGTTCACTTTTTAACTGAAAAATCAAATTCAATTTTATATTTCGGAATGTTTCGGTAATATTTGATTATAATTGTGTGAATTATTCCCTTTTAAATTACGGCACTGGAAAAAGGTTGTCTGAGTTGAATAAAAACACAATAGCAACTTTCACGTCTCCCTATGTACCTTAGAGTTTTTCGAGAGACAGTTTTGTTTTTCATTTTTGGTTACCTTTTCCTTTTTTTTCCATTGCTCTGAGCGTTTTCTACAATGAACTTCGAAAAAGAAAACCTTTTATGATTATCCGAAGCATATCTACAACAAAAATATATTATATGTGTTTTGATGAGCAGAAAAAGAAATGATAGCAATAATAACATCCGAAACGAATACTGTAATTGTAATGAAGTAATTTATAAACACAAAAAAATTAATGGCACAATAAATGTTCGAATTGGGGTCCTTCCATTTCGAAACAAATAATGGGGAATCAGATGGCCTGCAAGATCACCAGATCTTACTATTTTGGACTGTTTTCTATGGGGGACATTGAAAAATAGGATTTACGCTAGCAGAGAGATAGAAAATGTGGAAGACTCGAGATTGAGGATTTTGAATGATTTCGCAAAAATGCAGCAAATGAGTGTAATAAGGGCAATAAATAATAAGAAAAACCGAATTCGAAAATGTCTAGGAATGGAAGGACTCCAATTCGAACATTCATTACGTGAAAGTTTGATTACATTAGTGAATATTTCATATGACCAGAAAACCAAAAATCGTGAAAAGAACACCCAGCATTTTCTCATGCTTCATCTGATCCAGAATAATTATAGCAATCCAACTTTTTTCCTACCACAATTCGTATCTCCATATTCCATATCCAGTGGTGGGCAGCGTAGGAATTTTTTTTCCTTCAAGAACATCCATAATTTCATCGTCACCCTTCTACAAATCATGTAACCGACGTTCATGAACTCATCCTTTTCGAATTCTTCATATTAATTGAATAGCTCAGAAATTTAGAACGAAGCGATGTCGAAACAAGCGAAAACCTCTAAAACGTCAATAATTAATTTGGAATGAATCTCTAGATGGGTTAAGACCATTCATACATAGAGATAAAAGCCAAACCACATATTCAGGAATTTCTCCTTTATTGTCCGATGAAAACAAATGGAAGCTGGAATGTTAGTTTGAATATACGAATCTGATACTCGAGAGAGTGGCTGAATAATTCTTGATAGGTATATGAAAATAAGTAGGGATGATAAAATCTCTCAAGGGTAGAATTATTATACTTTCACATCCAAATTTTCATCAGGAACCTCTCTTGAAAAGTCAACCCATTCAACCCATTCAGTTAACAAAACATTATTCATCACTTCAAATCAAGTAACACATCTCCCAGCTTATCACAAGTTCCACAAGATGATACCGCAAAAACTAGACCAAAGTAACATTCAGATCATTACCTTAATCATCCCTGAGAAAATTGATGTATTAAAAAATCAAAACATCAAAATTCCTAGAGATAATATTATGACCACATCAGATTTACATAGTGAAATAAAAACTCATTCAGAAAACAAAAATTAAATCGAATATCATTTAAAAATCATGGTAAAATTATGGAGATGCATATATTGGTCAGACATCTAGAACAGCAAATAGTCGTTTTATCTTTGACAGGATGTTATTCAGTATGATCATGATATGGATTAAGATAATAGTAGAATTCTACATACTGTAAAGAATCCTTCGAAATGGCTGAGAATGGATGAGATAAATAATGAAGGACAAGCGGTAAATGAAAGAACAGACCTCAACAATCTCAGTAAAATGTATACAGTGTGTAACAACGAAAACTTAACAGAGCCGTTTTTTAATATCGAAAGTGAGATTTTTGAAAAAAACTCGGACAAGTCGATTTCTATTTAAAGAGGGACACCTTTCAGACGAATCAGATTTTTTGTAGTACGCACCCTCTCGAAGGGGTGCGTCCAACGACCCTTATTTAGATAGGGAAAGTAGGTCGAGTGGCACCTTGTTTTAAAGGTCTTTCGAATACCTTCACATCTCTGTTGAAAGAAAATTTTTGTAACGATTAGTTTTCGAGATAATTTGAAGATTTAAAGGTATTCTTATTGAGTTCAACTCTTTTTGAAATGAATCGAATTGTTTTTAAGGTACAATTCACGTTCAGAACTTTCATAAAAAAAATAAATTTTTGCTTTTTATGACAACCTGCTAATACGTGTCCATTTGATTTCGTAAAAAAGTAAGAATTATTTGTTTATTACGAGGAGATTTTTTCGGGGGATGGGGTTGGTTACCACCCTTACATTTTAGGTAAATTGAGTGGCACCTCCTCATGAAGGTTGCCTTTTGACGTGGATATTTTATGCTTCTGACAAAAAAGTGAATCATACTAAAAACTTACCTACACAACGAATACAACGTGCTGATTTCCTTAAATGCTGGTGACACAAAAAAGTTTAAAAACTGTTTTAGGGTAAATAAATCCCAATAATTGCTTTTAAAGCACACACAAAAAAAGTAACACCTAATAAGGGTAACTCACATAGGAAATTTAGAGTAAATGTTCAAAATGTGCGCCATTTTGCTCCATGCAACAATAAAGATTTTGTTCGAATTTTGCTCTTACATTATGCAACATCTCAGGAGTTATAGCTCGGCATTCATCAACAATTCTACGACGTAATTCATCCAAATTGGCTGGCTGTGTAGCATAAACTTTAGACTTCAAATATCCCCACAAAAAGTAGTCCAGTGATGTTAAATCTGGTGATTGTGCTGGCCATTCAATTGGACCTCTTCTGCCAATCCCTTGTCCTTCAAAATAATTATTTAAAAAATTTCGAACCTGCTGGGCATAATGGTGTGGTGCACCGTCTTGTTGAAAATGGATAAATTCATCTTGACATCTTGGATCCTGTTCAATTATTCCAACTATACGAGGTTGTATTGCCTCTTCAAGAAGTTGTAAATAAAAATCACCGGTTAAATTTCCATCAATGAAAAATGGACCTATAATATGATTGCCTAATATCCCGGCCCAGACATTCAACTTGTGGGGATGTTGGGTATGTATTTTTGCGTATTGTCTTGGGTTTTCATAATTCAAATAAAATGAGCTTTCGTCCGAAAAACAGATGTTATAAAGCAGCTCGGTATTTTGCATTAATCTCTCACTCATGCCCTCACAAAACTCCTGTATTCGGTCAAAATCATCCTCATTGAGTTCATGAACAAGTTAAATTTTGTAAGGATGGAATTTGTGGTTTTTAAGGATTCTCCATGCGCTCATATGGCTTATTCCGGCCATTGCTGATGAACCTCTCATACTTAACCTGGGATTGGCGATGACTTGACCAATCACTCCAATCGCATTATCGTCATTCAATACCCTTCTCTGAACATTTTTTTCTTATTTGAAACCGAACCTGTCTCCCTGAATTTTCTGACCAAATCCAGAACGTGATTTCTGATTAGGTGTTTACCAGGGTTTTGCTCGTTGAATAAAATTGATGTTCTATCAGCATTTTGGTCGTTGCCAAAAAATAAAGCAATAACTGAAACCCTTTCAGCAGTAGTGTGAGGCATTTTTAAACAAATAACAATACACGACCCGTTTTAACAAAACAATCGACGATGTACTAATGAAAACTGGAAGAAGAGGAGTGGGTATTGATATTAAAAAAGGGATTTTATTTGACAAAAAAGTGATAAGAAGAACTGCTCGAATTTTTTTTTTATTTAGGCATATTTACAAGTTACCGAGTGGTATTATTAACATGACAATTTCAACTTCAAATTATCTCGAAAACTAATCGTCACAAAAATGTTTTTTTAACAGAGTTGTAAAGGTATTCGAAAGACCTTCAAAACAAGGTGCCACTCGACCTACTTTCCCTATCTAAATAAGGGTCGTCGGACGCACCCCTCCGAGGGGGTGCGTACTACAAAAAATCTGATTAGTCTGAAATGTGTCCCCCTTCAATTAGAAATCGACATGTCCGAGCTCTTTTTAAAAATCTTACTTTTTATATTAAAAAACGGCTCTGTTAAGTTTTCGTTGTTACACACTGTATATCCATTTTGAGAAATCAAAAAAGAAAAACTGATATCTATTCAAATTTTTTCTACCTGATTTGAGAAAACGTCAAAGTCAGTTCCATTATTTCATTCTATCTATATTTTCCTGTTTTCATCTAATTTCATTTTTCATTTATTTTCACGATTCTATTCCAATAAATAATTTCAATTTCCAGAGGATGGCAAATGATATTTTGCCCAAGCGTAGTGGAAATGATCCTTTGGAAAGAAATTATAATGAGTGTCTTCATTTTCCAAATAGAAAAAAATAATATACAATTCCAATGAAAGATTTCAACAGAGTTGCAACCTCTTGACAATGAGCAACTTAATGGAACGCATCGAAAAGCAAGGATGTTATTAGTAGTAGTATATTGTACAACAAGTGAGAAAAACGACATATTTCTCAACAGCGCATTTCTCACTCGCAAATCAAGCGAGTGAGAAATGTCATTTTTTCACGCATTGAACACTGTACTTTTTCTACGGTTGCGTTGTTTTCAAGTATTGAGAATCAAAATACATATATAATTGTATCTCATTAACTCATTTTTATATTCCATTAAAAATAGTAGTTAACAATTTCACTAGTTCGGACTTCCATTGTCTACTATATAAAATGATTTGAAATCCCTGAAACAAGTAAAAAAGAGTAATTAAAAAAGAATAGTTGAAAATAACAATTATATTAAGCAACAATAAATCTGAAATGAAATGATAGTGAAATAACCTACAAGTAAAAATATAATAATTGAATGAATGAAAATTAAAGGAATGAAAAAAGAAAATAATAAAAAATAAAAAAGTGTAGAGATTCCAAGTCACGTTAGTTCACGACGGTTCGATTGTTGGTATCTACAATCGTCTTCGGGTGATGACTGGAATGATTCCTCCGAGAGATGACTATTTTATAGGTCGTTGAAATACTTTTACTTTCTCTAGTTTCCATTTTCCGCTTCACTGATTCCGTGAGAGATGACCGTTTTGGCGGGAGTTGGTCATTTTTCGTTTGATGATGGGTTTCCATATGTTTCGTATATCTACGCTGGCCTGGCTGAATACGTTGTTGGACAACATGTATGCGGCTTCCTGAAATTTTCTCCTGAACCAATGTTCCTCTCTGTGCAAGATCTCAGCTTGGGACCACTCGATGTTGTGTTGATGGGTCCAAACATGGTCTGCTATTCCTGATTTGCTGGTTTCTCCTCGCTGTGTGTGCTTCTTGTGCTCGGCAAGGCGAACATTCAATGGCCTCTTAGTTTCACCAATATAGGATTTTCCGCACTCACAGGGTATCCGGTAAATGCAATTCTTGGAATCGCAGTCCGCGTTTGGGGCCTGGTTTTCGTGAGGCTGCTACGGATAGTGTTACCGGATCTGAAACAGGTTCTAATGTTGTACTTGGAACCAATTCTTCTTATCCTCTCCGATAAACCTCTGATGTAGGGAAGTGGAGGATTCCAGTCCAGTCATCACCCGAAGACGATTGTAGATACCAACAATCGAAACGTCGTGAACTAACGTGACTTGGAATCTCTACACTTTTTTATTTTTTATTATTTTCTTTTTTCATTTCTTTAATTTTTATTCTTTTTTAATTATTTTTACTTGTTCCAGGGATTTCAAATCATTTTATATAGTAGACAATGGAAGTCCGAACTAGTGAAATTCATCACGAAACATTGTCAATCACCTTCAAACAAAAGTAGTTACCAGTTATATTTGAACAATTTTGTGAAGTAATTCCTGGTAGGTTGAAAAATGTTACAAAAAAAGTACATGTGAACTAGGCTATGAACTGTATTATAACAGTCAACAATAAAACTATTTTCGTTGGGTAAGTTGACAGCAATAATTATGCAGTGCTTCGGTTTTGTTGTAATGGAAACGCCGACAATGGGCTACTTGGATATTGCACGCGATTCGTCGGCGTAGCGTTGTCAACATGGAGAACGTGTCATATCAATCTGACATGTAACAATTGATGACTGACTTGGATTATCGTGATAACAGTGAGAAATTATGTCTCACTGTAATGGCGGATATTTCTCACTGCGTGAGAAATCTTTCTTTTTAAACGTATAAAAGCGATGAGAGAAGTGGCACGTCGTATAGCATCCGTAGAAAAAATATCATGTCCCTCATAGAGCTCAAAATACCTTCTTGTTTCTTTTTTCCAGATAAATCATACCCAACTCAGCCTCTCCCGAAGAAAACTCCCCGACTCCTGCTCCAAACACGGAAGTCTGAACTACATCTCAACTGGCAAAATACCATCATCGTATATGCCACAGTCCCATCTACGGATTCGCAAATATCCAGTGGCTAGCCTAGAGAACTTGTTCCCGAATTTGCCACAAACATCGTGTCTACCGAGAGGCCGTTTAAGACCGCCAGAAGTCCGAGTAAACAAGCCGAACTTCTAACTAGAGAAGTTTGGGAGTTATTGAATGGTGACTGGAATGACCGGTGTTGTTAACAGAAACATTCTCATCGGACCCCGACCCACAGACCACACGGGGGGTGGGAGAGAGGTTCTCGTTGAAGTTTCCGATGTCTGGACGTAAAGTGTGTTCCTAGGGACACATACGGGATGTTTGGGGGTTGATACAAGCCCGGTGTGAAACGGGTCGATATGAGTTCAGATGGAAGTACATGCTGTGGAAGCGTGCAGAAATATGTTCTTCAACATGGGATGAAAAAGCCCGAGCCTAAGAAGGAAAACGCTAATTTTCATTCAAAATTGGCTATATTTATCAACAGCCACACATCATTCATCATTCCAACGCCGCTGGATACAATACAACTTTTGTATAATGATTTATTTTTTTGCCTCAAAAAAGACCTCAGTTTCAGCAATAACCTCTTCTTTCGAGCGAAATTTCCTATCGGTGAGCATTTTTGTTGAGGTTTGCAAACAGCTAGTAGTTTTTCGGAGCCGAATCTGGTGGAAACGGTTAAATTTATGAATTGTTTGATGGTGGTTGACAATGTTTCATGATGCATTTCATTAGTGCGTACTTCCATTGTCTAATCCCTACTAATATCCCTACTTCCCTATCCCTACTAATTAAAAATAAAAATGAAAATCCAAGCCAAGTTACTTCACGATGTTTTGATTGTTGATATCCACAATCGTCTTCGGGTGATGACTGAACTCATTCCTCCGAAATCTAACTATTTATAGGTCAGCGGGAGCTGACCATCTGGCGGGAGTTGGTCATGTTCCGTTTGATTAAACTATATTGCGTATCTCTACGCTAGCTCGACTAAATGCATTGTTGGACAACATATATGGGGCTTCTTTGAATTTTCTCCTAAACCAGTGTTCCTCTTTGTGGATGATTTCAGCTTCAGCCCACTTGATATTATGTCGATGAGTCCAAACATGCTCTGCTATTCCGGATTTGCTGGTTTCTCCTCGCTGTGTGTGTTTCTTGTGCTCAGCAATGCGAACTTCCAATGGCCTCTTAGTTTCACCGATGTATGATTCTCCGCACTCGCAGGGTATCCGGTGAATGCAATTCTTGGAATCGCAATCCACGTTCAGTGGCGTGGTTTTCGTGAGGCTGCTGCGGATAGTATTCCCAGATGTAAAGCAGGTTCTGATGTTGTAGGACCCAATTCTCCTTATCGTTTTCGACAATCCTCCCATGTAGGCAAGTACAAGTACTGGTTGTGGTGGCTTCCCTTCCTTGTGAAGCTCTTGCTGTCTTCTAGCCAAAGTCTGTTCCATCATCACTTTGGAGTAACATAACACCAAGAGGTCTCAAGCTTCCCAACAACGCATTTAGCCCAGATAACGTTAAGATACGCAACATATGGAAACCCTTAATCAAGCAAAACACGACCAACTTCCTCCAAACGGCCAGCTCCCGCTAAAAATTATGAAGCGATGAGAAGGAAGAGGGGATAGATGAAAGCACTCGAATGACCTATAAATAGTCAGATATCGGAGAAATAAGTCCAGTCATCTCTCGAAAACGATTGTGAATATTAACAATCGAAACGTCGTGAAGTAACTTGGCTTGTTAATAATTTTAGATTTTTTCTTCGCCATTCGCGGTCGTTTTTTGCAATTTCGGCCTTCAAATGTTCCAATAATGCTATATAATATTTACTGTTGATCCTACTCAAAGTAGTCGATGTATATTACACCACGCACATTCCAAAACACCGAAGCCACAAACTTTCAAGCCGACTGTTGTGCTTTTGGGTGTTTTGGACAAGGTTCACCTATTGCTCCCCTCTCAGATGACGATCGTTTTGGTTCAAGAGTGGATTGATGGATACATGTTCCATCCATCGTCACATATCGACTGAAAATTCTGGTTTGATATGCTCAAACATGACCAAACACACATGATATTTTTTCCGATCAAGAAGTACTGTGAAATTGGAACACGAAATTATTTATGATCCATTGCTTTGAAAATAACAAGAGTAGCGTCACTTCTAGCATATTAACCCACAAACTCATTAGTGTAAGTATTTTACCATTTCCACACTATCACTTTCTTCTACAACGATACAGAAAAGAAGTATTTTCTGCACAATCCACTATGCCAAATAATTAAATTTTTGGTATTAGTGCAACGAGCAAATTACTTGACCTCTGTTATGCCATTGTCTGCTTATACAGGGTGATTCAAAAGTACTTTGACAAACTTCAGGAGGTGATTCCTCACAATATTCTAATATGAATTGTCCAAATGAATAAATGTCCGGAAACGCTTCGTTTCCAAGATACAGGATGTCGAAGTTTTATTTTTATTTTCGTTTTTTTCAAATAACTTTTGAAATACTGAACTTAATTGAACGAAAATTGGTAATAGGAGGTTTTTGAGGTGTCGAATTCGAACCTGATGTTCTTATTGCTCTCACTCGTAGGGGGCGCCACCTACCCGTCTTTGTCTTTTTTAAAGATTCATAACTTTTTGGGCGTACTTCTAGCACATTTTTCAGTAAAAAAATCGATTCCTCTTTCATATCTACGTAAAAAAGCTACCCTTGTTACTAGTCGCTGTAAGCAACCGTTTTCTAAATATTTGGACTTGAAAACTTCAAGTCGATTATTTGATAATCGATGCATGTTGAAGTTATTACGAATATTTTGCTTTTTCACAAGAATGCTTTGGAAATGAATTTGACGTTTTACTCGTTTGGAGAGGTCATTACTGTTGGGTACGTTCCTTAATGACATTCTTAAGCGAAATAGTTATTTTTGTATCAAGGGTGCATAATCAGTATTTGTTTTAATAAAATTTGCATGAAATGTCAACATTTTATTTCAGGAAAATATTTAGAATAAACTTAAATAAACGAAACTAAATTGTATTCAAATAAATTGTTGGAAGTGTCCACCTTCAGCGAAGATACAGGCAGTCAGTCGTCTAGTCATTGAATCTCGTACCCGCTCAAAAATTATTGGTGTTTCTTATTGTTTCAAAGGGGTCTACTATTCAGTTTCTTAGTTCTTCCTTTTCCACTACTGGAGTCTTATAAACTAGTGACTTCAAATGTCCCCAAAAATAAAAATCTATCGGGTTTAGATCTGGGGACCTTAATGCCCACGCCTGGTTAGGTTCTTCTACACCCCTACCGATCCATCGATTTGGATAGACTGTATTGAGGAATTCCCTGGCTACAACGCTAAAATGGGCCGGAGCCCCATCATGCATAAACCACATGCGGATACGAATTTCTAATGGTACATTCTGAAGTAGTCCCAGCAATTCATTTTTTAAAAAGTGTCTGTTTTTATCAATTATTGCCGCCCATACATTTACAGAAAATTGATACTGATAATGCCTTTCATTAACTGCGTGCGGATTTTCGAGAGCCCAAACATGGTTGTTATGGAAGTTTGTGATAGCATTTCGGGAGAAGTTTGCCTAGTCCGTGAAGAGTACATATCTTAAATATTGAGGATTTCCAGCCAATTTTTTCAAAAACCATTGACACATAGTAATGCGTTGAGGAAAGTCTCGTGTCAAAAGAGCTTATACCCTTTGAATATGGTATGGATAAAACTGTTGATCGTGGATAATTCTCCAAACTGTGGACTGAGTAGAATTGACAGCTTCAGCTATTACTCTTGTGCTTGTTTCTGGATTCTCCTCGAGAGCGTTCAAAACAGCTTCTTTCAATTCTGAGGTTCGGACTGCTCGTGTTCTTCCAATAATATAAGCTGCCCTCTTGAAGCTACCTGTTTCTGCCAAACGACGGTGGAGACTAGCAAATGTTGGAGCTGAAGGCAGTACTCGATTAGGAAATCGCTCCTGGTAAATACGTCTTGCTTCGCGCGCATTGCCATCCGCAAGGCCATAAACGAAATGCATATCGGCTAAATGAGCATCCATTTTTTCAAAATAAGTGTTTTCTACTTCTACTTACGGAAACTTCAACAAAACGTCTAACTGTCACGAAATATGTAATTACCAAAACTACTCACAAACGTCGAATTTATTTCCAAAGCATTCTTCTGAAAAATGCAAAATATTCGTAATAACTTCAACATGCATCGAGTATCAAATATTCGACTCGAAGTTTTCAAGTCCAAATATTTAGAAAACGGTTGCTTACAGCGACTAGTAACAAGGGTAGCTTATTTACGTAGATATGATAGAGGAATCGATTTTTTTACTGAAAAATGTGCTGGAAGTACGCCCAAAAAAGTTATGAATCTTTAAAAAAGACAAAGACGTGCAGATGGCGCCCCCTACGAGTGAGAGCAATAAGAACATCAGGTTCGAATTCGACACCTCAAAAACCTCCTATTACCAAGTTTCGTTTAAATAAGTTCAATATTTCAAAAGTTATTTGAAAAACACGAAAATAAAAATAAAACTTCAACATCCTGTATATTGAAAACGAAGCGTTTCCGGACATTTGTTTTTTTGGACAATTCATATTAGAATATTGTGAGGAATCACCTCCTGAAATTTGTCAAATTACTTATGAATCACCCTGCATAAAGTGAAATTAACTCAAATCTGAACAATTCATGCATTGTTTTGCCTACAAATCGAATATAAACAGTCCTGAAATTTACAGGCACATATCATAAAGCAATTGAATACCGCAAGACTTCATCTGTATCTGTATCTCTAGAGTAGGGAGGGTGAGTGTAGGCCCACAGCACTTAGGCTACATGTGAACCATTGTAAATCCCCCAAAGGAGTTGTCCTCCTAGGTCATCCTCCATCCTGTCCTTTCCAGGAAGGTGGACAGGTCACTAGTAGACATCTCGTTCATATCGTCAGGTGTAGGCCAAGACTCGCAAAGGACATGCCTGGCAGTTTCATCTTTCTGTTCACACATCCTGCATGGAGGTGTATCCAGGCTCAGGATGTGGAGTTTACTCCAGATCACTTAGCCTGAGTTATAATGGGAAAAAATGCCAGTGTGGTTCAAACAGAACTGGCTGTTACCTAAATCGCCACAAAATAAATAACCAGGAAAGGAATTTCTGGCAAAAACATAACAATCTGCAGTTATAGTAGAGAAGCCCTATTAGCCTTGAACATACAACCACCAAGTACCCATCAAGATTTAGCCAAAGCCTTGGTGGGTTAAAGGGCACGACAGGAGTGAAGGTAATGGTATTGCTGACTCTTCAGCCAAGAAACCGGCTGGACTGAGGATTTCAAGACCCAGTGACAGCTACGGCCGCAGAACCTTATATTCTTATATATTTTGTAATCACAATAGCAAGACTATACTTTCTTATCGAGTTACCTATGTACAGCTTTTGACAACTACCACTTTCGTAATTACTACGAAGTTGTCAGAATAGAATTGAATATTCCATTGTGAAGCTATTGAAAACGTTGAGTTCAAATAGTAAGGAAGTGATTATTTGTATACCACTTAATATAATTGAAACAACAAAAAGCAAGAGCCGATTCATTACCCAATAAATCTAAAAATGTATATGGAACTTGTTATGGATGGTTTATGAACTGATGTAAAAAAAGTTTACACGGAACATTACTGAAAAGTTATGCTAGCATGTTCACAATAAAAATCGGAAATACTCAGGACAACGACTTAATGGTAGGAATATTCACTGTATACATGTTTAATCAATGAAAATGTGGATATTGGACATTTTTATAAGTTGAGTATATCCTTGATGAGGAAGTTTGTGGGATTCCGTTCAGAGAAATCGAAAATTTTCATCCGATTTGAATATTAACTGAAGCCCCTGATAATGAATATCTAATGATGAGAATAACATGCAAATTCAATGAAGCTGATCATCAGTGCATGTACTTGTGTTGTGTAATAGATAGTTGCAGTATTTGGTATTGCATGAGCATGCTATGAATTACAGAAACTAACGCTTCATCATAACTTTTGAAATTCTCGCTAGCATGACAAACAAAAACCGTTCATATATGATAGCAGGAAAATTTGTAAAATGTATCTTCTGCAACATTGCTTGTAGAATAGAGGGCAGATATATTAGCATTGGAACGTCGTGGAGGATGGAAATCTTCAACTGTGGCCGAGGGGTTCACTGAAGATTCAATTTCTAAGAAACTGAAATGAAGAGTCAAATTCTGGAAGGTGAACCAAGTGCCGGTACTGGAAACTTGACTAGAATTCTAAAAAGGACGACAAACGGAAATGTAATCATGAACTCATCATTATTATTGTGAATCCATAACCTTCATTTTTGCTGAAGATGAATTTTTCGATAAGATTCGTGAATAACCGTTTGAAAACCTGGTTTTATTGAATGAAAAATTGACACTTTCACTTGTGAATGCAGCAAAAAGTATATATTGTCTCTCAAAAGAAGCTTCTTGACACAAGAGTTGTTTGAAATTAGTCCATCTATCTATTTAGACCTATTTTCGAAAAAATAATTTTCAACCTCTCAGAAGGAAAGACATTCACCTCCAAAATTTATATTTTTGTGCAAATCGGTTCGGCAGAATTTTACAAGTTACTGTATCATTCTTCAATGTCCTTAAATCAGTATCAATATGCGGCTCTTACCATTCCCTGCAATATTGAAAGAATATCATCTTTTGTGGAGCGAATCAGAATTTTCTCATTAACGTTTTTTGAAATGTGGTATTGTTTTTATCTACCAAGGCTCATCAAAATCAGTTATCAGATTATGAGTAATCCTCTACTATCTAAGATGAAAAATCATTCATATTGTCGACATCTACACGATTTTAAGTTTTTCTGATTCCGCTCTGTAGCCAGAAACTAAACAATGTTTCACATAAAATGTTTTCATTTTTGTGGCGACAAAAATCTGCGTCTATAATTTGGCGAATGAGCCGTTGCTTAGATATTTAATAATATGGCGAAAGAGAAGGTGCTTTCGATTGCTATAAGGCTATCATCGGTTGTATATTAGGGTTTAATTTTAAGACGAGAAACAAATATCGTTTTTTTTTTTCAATCATGTCTTATCACGATACTTATAGTTTGAAGATCAAAAACCAACGAAATCAATTACGGAATCGATTGATTGCATATGAAAAATATCGAACACAGAACAATTCATCATCGTCGAATGATTGGTTCATTTTTGAGTTGAACTGTGAGCGAATCAGAGTTATAATACGCAATCTTCACTTCAAATAAAAATAAGTTATCGCAGTTCTGTTCTAGAAATGTTTTCTAATATGATTGCGTCTAGCGTTGAAAAACTTTTCAGTTTAATGACTTTGATATGCTTGATTCAATACCTGCATGCAGTTTAATATTTTCTCTGCAGAATCCGACCTTTCTCTGCAACCCGCAAGGGTTTATTGTGACACACATAATAAACTCGACCAAATTAATCTAGATTTTACTAAAGTCGATCACCCCATTTTCGAGTGATCTTCCATTTTACCCGCACCTAAAAATACTGAATGGTAGGTCCTGAAAAAAAAGAAGAAGACAAGCTGTACCAAAGTTAGATTCTTGGTTTGTTGGTTGTACTGCGTAGATTCATATGTCTGACGTTTTGTCAATGATCGCGGAAGACATTATTAGAGCAGATACGACAACGGTAGTATCTGCTGAAAGGGCATGGCATTTGCCCCATTGCTTTTCATTATGACAGCCGCAATCATAGACGAAACGTCGTATATAACGACCTGCACACCGAAGCCTACGAATAATCTTTCATATCAACTGGATCTGGAAATACTTAATAGTAGCACCTGAAACAAAAGAAGAAGACAAATATCAGTAAAGTTAGTTTCTTGGTTTGTTGGTTATGCTAAGTAGGTTTATATATTTCACGTTTCGTCACCGACTGCGACAGACATTATCAGAGGTGACAGGACAACGGATAGTATCTGCTGATAGGGTAAGTAGAGGATGGCATTTGCCCCATTGCCTCTGATAATGTCAGCCGCAATCGCAGACGAAACTTCGGGTATGAAAATCTGCACACCACAGCCTACGAACTCAAAAGTTGAATTTGTCAGATCTCCGTATCTTGAGTAAATGATCTGTTGAAAAAATATGTTTTTTCGTGTACTCAGAGTTTGTAACTCGTGCTAGCTGAGAATTACCGAGGTATCATCTTGCAACGTGCAATTCGCAGCACAAGTTGGACGATACGCATCGAAAATCGATATTCCGGTCATAGGGTTCTAATCATCGTTCCACAAATCGATCGATTCGAAGAGTAGAACGAGCTACTCACGCTAATCCAATCAGCAATCGTACCCTAACTGATACTTCACTAGTAACGGGTATTCCAACAGGGATTAGGGACTTTGATAAATGATAACGGCCATCTTGTTGAAGCGACATCTGTCAAATCAGTGATCATTTGTTCAGTTTGTTTTGCCAATCACCATAGCATTCAACAACATGTGCAGATTATAAAATTATTCCATCAAAATGGGCAACGTACCGCGCGCTTCGCCCATTTTACGGCCGCCTCAATCGCCCTACCGCAAGGAGGCCGATAGGATACTCAAACTCCAGAAGAGAGCAATTAGAAACATTGTTGGAGTGGCCAGAATAGTAAGGTGGCTATTTAGCTATTGCATCAGCTAACATACATTTTATTTTCGTTAGGTACATCGCAAATATGCAACGAAAGTGATTTGCTGACCCTGACAGTTTTGTTATGTGTCTGAAGAATCAGCTTTTACAATCCAGCGTCGAAATTGAACAGTGCTTTGAAGAATATTTTGGATTTACTGTGCAGCATCAAGGTAAATTCTGGGTCCCAGATAAATGTTGTGTAACATATGTGAGACTCCTATTAGGTTGGGCTTTTACTTGAGTCAAACAAAAATAAAAGGCATCACAACAAAGTCCAAACATACTATCCAGTATCCAAACTTGTCTTCGGCCAACAGACCCATCCTACATAGTGCCAAACTGCTTGGGCCGAAGCCTTCAAATCGACCAGAAAGTTGGGATTCCAGTCCGGCAGAACTGTTTGCATGAGGAATATGAAGGTAGTGACCCAAGTTATGAACCGCAAACTTCAAAAGAACCGCACTTATTGACATAAAGTGATTTAAACGATTTAGTACGTGATTTGAATTTGTCTAAATGAACAGGCTGAGCTATTGGGGTCTATATTAAAGGACTGGAATTTACTTTCTCCTTATACAAAAGTTTCTTATTTTCGACATTGTGACGATGAAATAAAACCTCACTTTCCTTGAAGTCCGTTGCAATAATATTTATGTTGTGTTGAATTTTGAATATGATCCAAGTCACTGGCGACTGTTCATTGACTTCTCAAAAACTAGTTTGAAAGCAGTCTTGCTGCATAACAGAAACGAGCTTCTTCCAGTGCAGGTTGCTCATGGTTCTGATATGGAAGAGACTTACGAGAATATGAGATTTCTTCTTGAAAAATTTAAATACAGTGAACACGCTTGCAAAATTTGTGGCTATTTGGAAGTTATTTATTATTTGCTTGGAATATATGTTGATTACACAAAATTTTGCTGTTTTATTTGCGAATGGGACAGCAAAGACAGAAATAGTCACCAATAAAATAAAATGTGGCTCAAGCGTGAGTCACTCACTCCCCAAATTTGGCGACGCGAAAATTGAAGGGAGAATATTTGAAGGCTAACAAATACGACAATTCATGAAGGACATTTACTCAATAGAGAAGCGTTATCAATGGAAATGGAGCTCAGGAATGCTAGCAGATTATTGTTGGAAACTCAGGAGTGACCTACCAGAAGACAAATATTCACAAAAATCATAAATATCAATTGTACAGTTAGTAATAATTTCTCTGAGTATAGTTGATTTTTGTAATTCTCACCAAAATATATGCTTCGATGTCAATACAAAAACCTATTGTGTCAATTTTTTTCATTGAAACAATATTGGTTAGTGACCCTAGTAGATTCAAAGTTTGATATAATTTTCATGTGACAAAAAACAGTTGAAATTTTGTTGTTACCAACCAGTGTAACCAACTCTTTTTGGCCTGAACTAGATGATCTGTACACCAACTACATGTGGTTTCAACAGGGCAGCGCTATGTGCCACACAACTCATGTCACATTGGGTATTCTGCACAAGCGATTTGAGGGCATGGTCATCTCAGGTGGAAGTGATGTGAATTGGCCACCAAGATCGTACGATTTGATCCCGTTAGACTTCTTCTTGTGGAGTATCCTTGAGTCGTAGGTGTATGCGAACTAGCAACAAACTACAGCAGTCCTCAAAGCCAACATAACTCATGCCATTTATGGTCCTAATTTATGGTTCAGGGTCATGGAAAATTGGTCGTTTCGGATGCGCTCCGTCCAAAAAAGCCGTGGGGGACATTTGAACGATGAGCGAATGAAAAATTTCCATGTTTGAAGGTGATTGACAGTGTTACATGATGAATTTCACTAGTTTGGACTTCCATTGTCTACTATATAAAACGATTTGAAATCCCTGAAACAACTGAAAAAGAAGAATTAAAAATGAAATGAATTATATCAAGCAAAATAAATCGCCTGGAATGAAATAATAGTGAAATAAAATACAAGTAAAAATAGAACAATTGAATGCATGAAAAAATTAATAAAGAAATGAAAAAAGAAAAAAGAAAGACAATAAAAATGGAAATAAAAAGTGGAGAAATTCCAAGTCACGTTAGTTCACGACGTTTCGATTGTTAGTATTTACAATCGTCTTCGGGTGATGACTGGACTGATTCCTCCGAGAGATGACTATTTATAGGTCGTTCGAGTACTTTCACTCATCCCCGCTTTCCATTTTCCGCTTCACTGGTTCCGTGGGAGATGACCGTTTGGCGGGAGTTGGCCATTTTTCGCTTGACGATGGATTTCCATATGTTGCGTATTTCTACGCTGACTTGGCTGAATACGTTGTTGGACAACATATATGCGGCTTCCTTGAATTTTCTCCTAAACCAATGTTCCTCTCTGTGCAAGATCTCAGCTTGGGACCACTCGTTGTTGTGTTGATGGGTCCAAACATGGTCTGCTATTCCAGATTTGCTGGTTACCCCTCGCTGTGTGTGTGTTTCTTGTGCTCGGCAATGCGAACATTCAATGGCCTCTCAGTTTCACTCACAGGGTATCCAGTAAATGCAATTCTTAGAATCGCAGTCCGCGTTTGGTGGCCTGGTTTTCGTGAGGTGCTATGGATAGTGTTACCGGATCCGAAGCAGGTTCTGATGTTGTACTTGGAACGAATTCTTCTTATCCTCTCCGATAATCCTCTGATGTAGGGAAGTGCAAGCACTGGTTATGACGGCTTTCCTTCCTTGCGAGGTTGCTGCTGTCTTCTAGCCAAAGTCTTTTCTACCATCGCTTTGAAGTAGCCATTCCGTTGAAGATCATTTTTGATGATGTCTTGTTCCTTCTCGAGACCTTCCTTCGTATTACAGAGCCCGAAAGCACGGTCTAATAGAGTCGTGATGATTCCTCTTTCAGTTGATTGATGGTGGTTGGATTCATGGTTCAGCTACTGTCACGTATGAGTGTGTTTTCGGTTTACAGATGTTTCCCACTTAGTGTCGGTCCTCTTCACTAAAACGTCTGAGAATGGCAATTCGTTGTGGATTTCCTTCTCCATTGTGAAAGTGATGGAAGATCTCACGCTATTGATGTGTTTCAGGAAGGCGTCTAGTTCAGTATTCCCGTGGTTCCATATTATGGAGGTGTCGTCGAAATATCTCAACCAGTCTCGAGGTTTCTTGTGAGCTTCTTTAATGGCCAGAGTTTCAAACCACTCTATATATATGTTGGCTATGACTGGTGGAAGTGGCGATCGGATTGGCAGTTCCTCATCTTGTGTAAAGAATTCGTCCTTCAGTTGGAAATGAGTTTCTTACACAGAATCCTAGTAATTCCATAATCACTTCTATAGGCAGATTCGTACTCTCTTCCAGGTTCCCGTCTTCGGATAGCTTTCTCTGGATGATTTGGAGTGCTAGTCATGAAAATTAAAGTAATTTGTACCAATTCTCACACGCGTTACTGATTCTTGTGACCGCATTAGACGTTAGTTGTTACATCTTAAATTCCCGTGAAATTGACTCCCTCACTGGCCATGAAAACCGGCTACAGACAAAATGAGCTCGTTTCGGAGAATCTTTGGGTCCCTCGCTGATGTTCACTCTCAATTTTAAATTGAAATTTTGCTTTGAATTCGGCCGATCAAAGTTGCTTGCTCGTGAAAGCCTCTCCAGCAAAATGAGCACAACTCGCAACTGTTTTAAACATTCAACTTTAGATTGGAATATTTCGAGAGCAACCGTTCGTCACTGTATTAGAGGCTGATGGTGATGTCCTTTGAAGATCTACGGGGTTGTAAAAAGTTGATTTTGTTGCTGAACGTGTTTTTCCACTAATGATACTTTCTTTTAAAGGTACACGGAGATTCATTGGTCCACACCGCTTTTTCAGCTAGTACCAACCTGCAAAAGAAAGCTGTTGATATTTCATGATATTCTATTCATAGTGTGTGTGTTATTGTGCTAAGAGTGACATTATTTGTTATTTTCAAAACAATGGATCAAAAAAAATCCTGTTTTAATTTTACACTGCATTTTGATTGGAAAAACTAGCGTTAAAGCGAGACTTGAAAAGTATCATAAGTAAGATAAGAATTTTTGAGAATATGCCAATCTTTACTCTAGAGTTACTAGTCAAACTTATTAATGACTCCTTTGCCAAGGGAACCTACCCACAATTCTCAAAAGCAAATGTGATCTCCATCCACAAAGGGGATGACACCTCAGATCCCTCAAACTTTCGACCCACCTCGCTTATTCCAACCCTTGGTAAGATTATAGAAAAATTGGTAAAAATTAGGTTGATGAATTTCATATCTGCCAACAATATCCTGAATCCTCAACAATTTGGCTTCCAATCCAAAAAAAGAACAGGGGATGCAATTTTCCATCAGCTAAAAAGACTTTACTCTGAGTTGAACCTGAAAAAGAAATGCGCAGCAGTCTTCTGTGACTTGTCGAAAGCTTTCGATTGTGTGAAGCAGGAAATTCTGCTACGCAAACTCCAACACTATGGTTTTAGAAATCAAAGCCTTAACGATAAGGCTTTGAGAATACGTATGTTGTATGGTCTTCGACACACAGATTCCTGTAGACCCATTTTTAGGGAAAGAAAAATTTCAACGCTGCCGTCTATATACATATATAATTCTCTACTTTGTGTAAAAAAGGAGTCTGAGTTTGAAACTAATTCCAATTGTCATAATTACCCAACAAGAAATGGAATGGAATGATTTTATTCTATCATTGACAATTTTCTGAATAATTGTGATCAATGTACTGTAATTTTCATGTTATTTATTTACTCTGTATTATAATGAGTGAGTTTTTTGCTGGTATCTTCTTGGCAACACTGTTTCTGTCAGATTACGCGTGAATAGTGTCTTGTGTCATGTCTTGTGTCATGTCAAACTTGTTCAGTTACATCTATAATTCAATCATGAATCGACTTACTAATGAACAACGCTGACATATTATTGAATTTCATTATTAAATTTCATGCTCGGTGAAGAAAGTGTATCGTGCACGTCTTCCAATTTATGGGCAATTTCGTCGGCCTACTGAGGGAGCTATTCGGAAGCTTGTGACTAAATTTTGAACCCAGTTTACATTATAAGACATTAAACCATCAACACGCATACGTAGAGTGAGGATCGAAGAAAATATTGCGGCTGTATCCGCCAGTGTTTGTGATGACCGTAAAATGTCGATTCGCCGCCGTTCGCAGTAATCGGGCCTCTGTTACTCCACTACGTGGAAAATTTTGCGAGAGGATTTGGGTGTAAAACCTTATAAGATACAGCTGGTGCAAGAATTGGAGCCACACAACCTCCCACAACGTCTAACATTTGATGAATGGGCGCTGGCAAAGTTGGAGGAAGATCCACATTTTCATCGAAAAATTGTGTTCAGCGACGAGGCTCATTTCTGGTTGAATGGATAGGTACGTTAAGAAAAATTGTTGCATCCGGAATGAAGACCAGCCACAAGCATTGCAAAAGCTACTGATGCATCCCGAAAAAGTCACTGTTTGGTGTGGATTATAGGTCGGTGGCATCATCGGGCCGTACTTCTTCAAAGACGGCAATGGCCGGAACGTTACTGTGAATGGCGAGCGCTACCGTATGATGATTGACGACTTTTTGTTACCCGAAATGAAAGAATTGGACATACCTGACATGTGGTTTCAACAAGACGGTGCCATATACCACACAGCACGCAAAATAATGGCCCAATTAAGAGTCGCCTTCGGTGAACAGTGTATCTCACGTTTAGGATCCGTCAATTGGCAGCCTAGATCGTGTGATTTAACGTCTTCGAATTATTTCTTGTGGGGTCATGTTGAAGCTCATGTCTACAGAGATAAATCAGCAACGACTGACGCTCTTGAAGCCAATATTGAAGCATTTATACGTGAAATACCGGTCAATATGTTAGAGAGAGTTAGAACAGGTTGGTACTTACTTGCGCATGGACCATCTAAAGCGGAGCCGCTGATTGATCGTTATATCGATTCCAATTTGTTTTGAAAATCAAATCTTACACCTCTCAAAAAATCACCCGTTACATCTGCATGTTTTTTCACCTAACATTACCTATATCATTGTTGAATGATCGTTTCCAAGGAATAAAAACATTTTTTTTTTCAACCAAAGTATGCGCTGGTCAGGCCCCGATACATTCGGGAGGGCGCGCCAGCATTATCAACCATCGACCACTCCCCACACCGTGAGGTGAGTGATCATTGGGTCCGAGAATCATACTCTGAGCAAGCGCTTATAATTATTATTATTGCTGAATCTGAGGCCTATTTTGAGACAAGAAATGAATCGTTCTACAAAAGTGGTATTGAAATGTTGTAGCGGCGATGGAATGATTGTGTGTGTGACCCTTGATGGAGATAATGTTGATGAATTAAGTCAATTTTGAACAAAAAATTGCGTTCTCTTCCTTCGGCCCGGAACTTTTCAGTCCATGTTTTGGATCACTATCAACTATTTCTCTTCCAGAATTTTCAGATTTCAAATCATCGTACAATCCCTAGTCACGAGTCACTCTGTAGCTGTCTCTAGTGAAGCCTAAACGGAAAACCGCTTAGCGATTCAGCCCCGAAGAGTGCTCGGCAAAAATGTCTCTGCGGAGCTTCAACTAGACATCTGGACGAGGAGTTGTTTTTATGTGGATGCGGCATTTATCACAGTTTTATAAAGAATTACTTACCGCCAAGAAAACGAGAAAAATGCATTTAGCAGAACGATTTCGAGAGATGGCTAACACCGTCTTTCTAGGTATCATTAAGAAAAATTGCCTGTTTTATATAGATTAATTTTCTCCGGCCAAGTGTTTCCTCGGCTGGCTGAAACGCGTCGGTCCTAAGAACTCCCCGAGAAATAGAATTAAATTATTCTCCGGCAACTTCGAGAAATGTGACCCAAATCGCAGATTTGTTAATCGATATATCTCGATTGGAGAGCAGAGGTAGAAATATAGGGGTGTGGGATCGGTCAATATTACATGCAGTTTTTGAAAATTCAAATTTGAACATTAATCAAATAACTGTATACAGTAGAGAGACGCATTCGCTGATGAATACAAAAAAAATGGATTCACTCTGAAAAAGTCATTTCGAAAGTACAAAATACTAATTGTTGCCCACTGACGAAATTCAATACAATCTTCAATTTTTTCCCCTTGGCTTGAAAATTACTGATTCCTGTTCTTGATGCTTATGTACGCTATACAAAGAACCTACCTGCATATTTCAAGATTCTAGGTTCAGTATCTTCGGCTGTACGTTAAAATAAGGGTGTCAGTCAATCTGTAGGTATCCACCTAACAATGCTGAATAGCACCAGAAATAGTAAAATAGCATCAGCAATAGTAGAATAGTATCACTGAATACAATACAGAATAGCATCACTGATTAGCGTCCTCCGTCGTCTTACAGTAGACGCGACGCGTAATGGCTTACTGCGTTGCGTCAAGTTGATCTTATCGTGATAACTCATTAAAGATTTATCTGAATTACTCAATGTAAAAGACACAATTCATTTATATTAAATACTCAAAACGACAATTGTATCAATGTTTTTAAGAATTTGACAGATAATCTGAAATGTGCATTGCGAAAAAGTATCCAATTTAGTTGTATTTATAGTTCAGTATTTTGCAAATACAGTTTATAAAATCCAAATGGAATGAATTCATTATTTCGGTTACGGTACATATTTCAACAAAATCCCGAAACACGTCAAATTCAAATTATAATCTGACATACTTCAACGAAAAAATGTTATCCCTACATTCAACCCCCTTCGACTGACAGGTAAAACCCCCAATTTTTCAAATGAGAAGTATAGGCTTGTGATATATTGTTTGACAGGTCTCTTCATTTTATATTCAAAACTGTTATCGCTTTCAAGTTTATTGCAACAATTGAGAGATGAATCAAAATCATGTGGTTACCGAAATTCGATAAAATACACTCAAAACTTATTGCAATATACTCAAAACTCATTTCATGTATTGATAATAAGAAAGTAAGTAAAAACCATAGCAATGTTCTTTCTAGATGGTATACTTTTAAAAAACTGTAAATAATTTCCGTGCCAACGTTAGTTTAAAACGCATTGTTAACTTGTTTTGTATGTTATAACATCAGTTGTTAGTATTTCAATTTGAGTTTAAAGTTCGTTAACTCCAAGTCTGACAAATGGTTAGATCAACGGAAATACATAAAATAACAAATTTACAATGAATCTATTTCATTTCGCTTTTACACACTGTAGGTATATGCTATCGCGAACTTTTATTCAGAACTATCTAGGATAAATAGTCCTACGTGAATTATCTTCATGTAATTTCAATTGTATAGGCAGTGCACGCCAAGATAACTCTCAGGGAGCAAGAATTTTTCCGATTTACCTAATACTTATCGTTATATCATAACCAGAATTACACAAAACCTTTGTAAATTGTAACCTTTATGTTATTCTGATGTATAAGCCGTATTTATGTGGAAGTTCCATCTAAATCCGTTCAGTCATTCAGGCGTGAAAGAGTCACAAACATACATACTTACATACATTTATCCATCCTCACAAACTATCACATTCATAATATTAGCATAGAGATGAGTTCCTTTATATAAATGGAACTGAACAACAAAACGAAATCAAGATTTCGTTTTGAAAATTGAAAATTTGGGAAAAATTTGTCGAAATCAATTAAAAGTTATCTCCTGAATGGAATGCATAACATGAAATATTGAAGTTCTGTCTCTGAGCCAGTCGAAGTATCATCAGGTATGCCTCAGGAATCTCATACGGGACCATAATCATTCAATTTCTTCGTGAACGATTTCAATTATGTTATTGGCAATTCATTCCTAATGCTCGCTGATAACTCAATGTTGTTTAGAATAGTTACTATAATAGTAATTTGTTGAAATAGAATCTTGATGAATATCTCACGTTGTTACTATTCTGTTGGCTCCACTCGTAGAACCGATTATACCGCTCAAGTTAGCTATTGAATTGAAGATTTAGGAAATATATTCGACAGCAAAATGATCTACAAGTATCCCACTAGAGAAATCCATTGAGAGCTGAAATGTTAAGTTTCACCTTGCAAACAGCTAAAGACTCGTCTTCGTTATTGACAGTGGGACCGTTACCTGTGACAAATCGGATGAATTTGGATAGGATGTTGGATTAGGAAAATGAAAAACAAAGATTGTGGCCTGCCAAAAATGCATTATGTTATATATACAGTAAGTAATAATGGTTAGATCGTGACGTATAGCCAGTCAAACTGTGGAGGTCACGATTCAACTATTGATACCAAAGATATGACTCGATGCCCTTTTGGCACGTAATACTTTTCTTTTCTTTCTCTCAATTCAGCATCCCTTTCTCTTCTCTTTCGACGTGTCATAGAAAACGATCCGCCTATTATTGATGAAGATACGAATGACTGTCTTTTTTTGTATGCCAATATCGTTGTTTTTCTCTGTCACGATCAAATGTTTGATATCGAAGATATCATATTCTCACCTTGGAGACCTACACATTAAATAATGTAGTATAAGCTTGAAATGAAAATTTTGATTTGGCTAGACTCTTATGTTGTGTTGAAATCCTATAACTCAGTGTATAGAGATTTTTCTCAACACCTCAGGTGGATTCAGGCACAAACACAACGATTACTTACCCAAATTGATCTTACTAGCAGGTGTTCCTGAGAATAAATTTAAAAAAGACACAACTGAATTCAGAAAATGTAGAACAATTTTCAATAAGAAAAGAAAAGGTTGTAAACCTTCACCAAACTAATTTATTGTGAATATCGGAACGCTCTATTTGTGAAATGTGTGAAATGTGAAATATCAGTTAATAATTCAGGGTCACTGTGATTTATTTGTTTTGCAATCGAAATTTCTGGATTCAAAATTTGATTCAATTGTCCTGGTTTTCGTTCTTGGACAATTTCTTTTATATATGCATATATATTTTACTTGAAATGGAATAGGTAAATACTTAGTTTTCTTCCAATGTTTTTGTGTGGTGTGAGTTTTCTAACCTTCGGAACTGGAACTTGGACTGGAACTTGGTTTATCAGGTTGGTTTTCACTATATTGACTTTCAATTACTAGTATACTGTAAAATAATATTCAATTTCTCACTTTTCTATTGTAATAATTTTCAGTTTCTGGAGACAAACATTTTCGTGGCGTTCACCTTCGCCGCCTTGAGAAGAATCCCGTTGTTGATAAAAAAGTTGAAAATCTCTTACTTTCCTCGGTTACCAACTCTCAATTTTCATTACTTCAAATTTTCAACTTCAATATTACAAAAATTATCTATTCAATGATTTTCTTATTCATTTCTAAATTCAAATACATCTTTACTTAACAATTATGTAGAAAAATGGTTAACCTCACTTATGTCTAAATATAAATATTCTTCGAAAGCATCATTTAATATCCGTAACTAGGGAAATTTTACAACAATAATTTTCGAATTTTTCATCATTCCTAAATATTTACAATAAGTTTATTATGTCTTTTCCAATTTTACACAACAGATATCATTTTGCTTCCATCTGACATTTATTTATAACCTATATCTGTTGTCTGTTTTTTGAAAATTAATGTAATTTGGTACACAAATCTTGAAATTTCTCACTCTTTCGTATTTGTTTCCTGTCAAGTCTGTGGATTTCAATACATATACAGGGTGACCTCGCTGTACTTCTGTATCTGAATTTTTCTGTGATGTTGTGAATATCTCTACATATTGTTGTTATTGAGTATTTTCATAACAATATATATATATATATATATATATATATATATATATATATATATATATATATATATATATATAAGTACAGGTAAAAATTAAATTTTCCAATATTAAATCGTCGTTTTTCCTGTCACAGAAAAAAATGTGTAATATACACGAGAAAAATATTAGATTTTAGCTCTCGGTTTTTGGGTTTGACAACACAACCTCGAGCTAAAATCTAATACTGTTTTCCCTTGTATAATAAATAATTATTTTTCAAATGAAGAAATACATGTAGAGTGAGTTAAAATTATATCATATATCAAGGAGGTTACATACAGCGCCATCTACCCGCGAATAGATCAAGGAATATTCTCGATAATTCTGGAGTTACAAACAAACTGACAAACAAACAAACATACATACATACATACAGGTGAAGCTAATAAAAGCGTATTAAAATAAAAAGATTGACCAGAAGCTGTGAGGCCGAAAGAATGCGTGTGTCGAATTAATAACCTCCTGGAGGCGATGAAAACGAAGACAAACCGAAAAGCACTCTGAACGTAAAACAACTGATAAAATCAATCAGCCGTCCACTAGCTTTCCCACGGTAGTTCCCCATTCATTTCTGGGCACTTTGTCTTATGCTTTATTCACGGTATCTATAACAAGATGTTGATGAATTATTAAGCCCTAAATGGAGGTCTATCTTCTATTCAGTGAATTCTAAATGGCCGCACGCTCTCCCCAATCTGCGATGACGGGCCTTTATTATAATTTCCAGGAGCTTTTTTCACTCAAGTGTTTTGTATCTGGATTATTCATCACCTGCGCGAAGATCAACCCCAGGTGGAAGGATTCGAGAGAAATTTGAGGGGGAATATTTTATACGTGGCGGGGATTTCGCATACTTCGATTCTGAGTTATTTCCGTTGTTGTATTTGCAAAATGCCTGTAAAATAATGGTTGTGATGAGACATCTACAGTTAGATAAAAATAGTTCTATACATCAACGTAACATAATGAGATGTATAAATGAACGTCGTCATAAAGAAGTTTGATATTAGACATCGTATATAAAATTTTTTCACACATGAGATTTCTATCAAACCATTTTTTCGAGCCACGATAATCTGGCTCTATTAATGAATTAAAAACGTCACAAATACAGTATTTCATGAACTCATTATTAATTCAAAATAACGGTATTTTTGGCTCATTTTGGAGACAATAACAAGAATGTGGAGTAAATCAATTATTTCGAACATTCATAAATCAGTCATCTGAAAGACGTTTATTTTGGAATGTTATATATGAATTTTTCCAGGATTGATATAATGGATGGGACACTCAACAGCATATACCATAATTTTTTTTTCGAGCTGATGAAAATGCGCATTTTTTACTCGCTTAAAAATCTGTATTTTCACTGATGTATGCAAAACGTTAGAAATAAAATGTTTCATTTGTACAACAACATAACAACGTCATTTCCAGACCATTCCAAAAATGCATAAAGATCAATCATTTTGATTTGTATTAAAACAGCTCATATATTATGAATTTATAATAGTCATCTTGAATATGTATTTTTGGCATATTGTTAATACACCATTTTCATGCTTCGAATATCCAACAATGCTTATTACATCATAAATACATCTCATATGAAATTGTTTCTTGTAAGCTGATGAAAATACATATTTTCCAATTCAGAAATTTCCATTTTCTCAATAATAATAAAAACTGAACAAATTTACGATGATTAGGGTTATCATCAAAGTTCATAATGAAAACTACTATTCGTGAAATCTAAGAAATATATAATCAATACCAACTCATCATATTTTATAGTCTGCTGAATTTTTTATTTGACACTGTAGGTTAATGGACTGATACCTATTAAAAAAACAACTACTCCCCTGGCTAATATCACGAAGGCGTTGGATTACATCCAACAGGTGTCAGTGCAGGATTCTTCACTGAAGTTAATAATAATAACTTTATTCGTCTTTTCGATCATATACATGATATAAGACATGTCATAAATAAAAATATGAAAATTATATAAAACAACAATAACGGTCCACAGTATAACATAGATTGGACACTTGAAACAGTTATTCAACTATATACATATATAAAAATAACACCAACACACATACACACTTATATGTATACACATACATAAATATACATAAAGTAAATTCATCTTTAACTAGGATGAAAGAAATGCAGTGAAAGCAATAATCATGATAACAGTGTATCCCGTTCTAAGAATTCTTCTACGCTATAATATCCCTTATTACTTAATAGCTCCTTTATTTGTTTTTTAAATGGTATGTTATGCAAATCTTTAATATCTTGAGGCAACATATTGAATAATGTTATGCCATTATATGCAAGTGATTCCTTGAATGTCGATGTTTTATGTTTTGGGATAGTTAATAAATGTCTATTTCCTGAGAAAAACGCAATAATTCTATTTGCTACTATTTTTTCAATAACTTTAGATGGAATACTCAGTAATGATATTTGGATATAGTTATCTATATCTTCATGTGAACCCTTTTTATGAATAGAAATAACTTTGGCTGTTTTGAAGACACTCGGAAACACGCCTTCCATTATAGAGTGATTCATAAGATTCAATAGAATTTCAGATATAGATGGAATGACATATTTCAGAACTTTTATTGTTATATCGTCTAGGCCACTCGATTTTTCATTTTTTAGTTCGGTTATTGTTGAAACTAATTCTGGTTCTAGGACTTCTTCATTGATTGAGTTTTCGTTAAATTCCGAGACCGTATGTGGTAGTGACATGTTCTGACCTACATGTCTTAACAAAGCTACCGAGGCTGCTCTGGCAAAGTGGCAAGCAAAATTATTGGCAACTTCTGTTCCATCATTGATCCGGATACCATTTGCTTCAAGGTGAATCTCCCTTTTATTGTCAATTTTGGTTTTCCCTCTGAAACTATTTACAATATCCCATGTAGCTTTCTGTTTGTTTTCAGCTGTTTCTATTTGATTTGCGTAATATTCTGTTTTTAATTTCTTTAATCTATTTGTATATTCCCTTTTTTCCCTTCTGTAAATCTCGTCACTCACTTCTCCATCTAGTATTCTTTGGTGCAGTTCTCTCAACTGACTGCTTTCATTCTCAGCTTCTCTCGTTACCCAACATTTTTTTACTTTCTATTTTTGTTTTACATTCATCCTGTTTTTCTTTATTCCTGCATATGCCGTTGGCGATACCACTGCCACAATGGATTTTCAATTCAATTTGAACACACTTACAGACCGGTTTCGGGCTGTTTGGCCACTCGTCAGTGCAAGGTGGTGTCTATCATCAACATGAAGTCGACGATATCCGATAATTGAAAATCGAATTCCTTCGGAGTATCATTCCTCGAACTAGGCTGAAGCGGACAACAAACAACAGGTTTGTCATCGCCTCATCTGCCTGTGAACGAGGTAACCAACCGAGAATCCGAAATTTGCCCAATTCCTCGCATAAGGTCTTGATGACTGGCTGTAAATCAAATAATCTAAAGGAACACTTCGTTCCTTTAGATTGAGAATTGAGAATTGGGCAAATTTCGGATATGCGGTTGGTCACAGGAAGAAAACTGAAAGTTCAATCCAACCAATCCTTCATTGTCAACCAACTGTCCTCCATTGGGCAAGTTATACCTGTTATCATGAGAATAGTCATTTGAAAAGCGACACTACCATGACCAGATGAAATCCTGAGAACTTCAACTCCCGAAGGACAGCCATCGTTGAATATGTATTGTCAAAAGTTTGAAGCAGTTTTGAACATCAGCGGCCCCAACCGGAAAAGAGCTACAACCATAGTTTCACCACTGCGGGGAAAGCCACAGGAAATACTACTTTTGATGAATAGTCAAAATGATCTACACTGGATTGTGTAAACTCTGGAATGCGATATAGAAAACACAACTTTGATAATTTGTATCAAAGCAACCAAGGAGACAATAATTTCGAAAGACATCGCAGGAATATATGCAAATATCGAGAAAGGATATTTAAAAGAAACTTGAGAAGGGGACAAGTACCACCACAAGGCTGGCTCACTCCAAGGCTCACTCGAAGCTTGATACCAAACAGTTGTTGGACTACAGCAGGAATGAACTACGATGTCTAATGTGCTTTCTTACAGGTCACTGTCATCTGAGTCATCATAGGCAGAGACTCGAACTATCGGAAGACAATATTGTCGCCTCTGTTTGAGAAATGATGAAACAGCAGAACACTTACTTTGTGACTGTCCCGCTAGGTACCGAATCAGGTTTTAGAGAGTTCGGCAGAGTTGTACTCTTACCATCTAATCTGAAAAACCACTCGCCATACGAATTAATCGGATTCGTTGAGAAGCTAAGTTTATTTGGTAGAGTGTGAATAGCTATAAGAGGTAAAATTCATGACTGGTTTAGCTCGTATCTGAAAGGACGGAAACAAATTGTAAAAATCTCTCATTGTGGTAAAACATCTCGGTCATCTCCTCAAAGAAATGACATTGGGGTACCTCAAGGCTCCATTCTGGGGCCAATACTATTCGTCATATATATTGATGAGCTACCTCTGATCTTAACTGATGCATTCACTACATTGTATGCAGATGACTCAATGCTACTTTTTACAGGAGAAAACTCTGAAATTCTGAAAACAGAAATTAACACCACAATGCTCAACTTTTCAGTCTGGTCTTCTGATATGTCTCTTCTTTTTAATACAAACAAAACAAATTGTGTAACTTTTCATACTCATCAAAACAAAAACGTACCGCCATTAAATATCAACATTAATAACACATGCATTTATAGTACTGAAAGTGTTAAATTTCTTGGAATTTTTTTGGATGAAGACTTATCATTTCGAACTCACTGTCTACAGCTTTCTAAGACACTGAACTCAAAATGTTACCAAATCAGAAATCTTAGATATACATTGAATTCGAATCATCTCCGTTCATTCTATTTTGCAGAAGTTCAATCAAGAATAAACTATGGTATTGCAGTCTGGGGTGGATCAGCATATGCACAAAATGTTTTTCTGGCTCAAAAGCGCATTATTAGATGTATTGCTAGAGTCTCATTTAACCATAGTTGTCGTGACCTTTTCAAAAACATGAGGATTTTAACAGTTAGTGGTATTTTCATTTTAGAACTTTTGAAGAATATACACAAAGCTCGTGACGACCATATGCGTGTAGATGAACTACACAATTATGATACTAGACAGAAAGGCAAATATTGCGTTCCCTTCAGACGCTTAAATATTAGCTTAAATTCACCTACTGTACTTGGCTTGAGACTCTATAATCGACTTCCACAAAGATATAGATCCTTTTCAAACCGGAAATTTCTTATTGAAGTGAAAAAGATACTAATTGATCTGTGTCCCTACTCCCTGGAAGATTATTATGAATTAATTTTTTAAACAACAACCTGTAAACATGTATTATTTCACTATCCTATGTTAATTGTATTTTGTCTGTAATCCTTGTTATGCATGTACATAATTTATTTTATTTTATCATTTTCCTCACTGTACTTTGTTGTATTTCTATATGTTTTTTGACTTGTCCTATAGCTGTATTTGCTCGAATGGATAAATAAAGAATTGAATTGAATTGAATTGAATTGGTATGAGCCACAATAAAACCTTGCAGGTTGCGGTGAAGGGTCACTCACTTCGGACCTAACCTAACCTAATTATCGCTGTGCATAAGGATCCGACTTCTCTTTAATGATGTCACATGTTCACCATGACAACGTATCGAGCTCCTACAGTGAACGAGAAGGAATTGTTGACTGCTTTTTGACTGAAAACCTTGTTGAAATTTTAAAAATTCAATAATTGTTGAAACGATATAAATGAGAAGGGGGCAAAGCTCCGCAGTCTACACGCTTTTCAGTATGAGTTTCCGACAGATATCACTCGGAAAAGATCTGGCTTTCCAACTGGAACAATCCTAGATCGAAAGGGTTGCCTAAATCCACATCTCCGCCCCAATTTCTCGGATGCGTATCCATCGTTAGCGGAACACAATGATGGCATAATGAGCACGTTGAAATGGGTCCTCATTAATCCATCGATTCCCGCCCCGCCCTGCTCCTCCGCCGCATCCGCCTCACAGTTAACTCACAGTCTATGCGAAATTCGGGAGAGGAACAATAGAATTATGCTAACGCAACGTGCAAATATAAAGGATAACTAATTTGGTGCTGTCTTCGCTTCTTGTTATCCCTCGATCTCTTCGAGTCGGCGGGGCAGTTTTTCTTGGAGAATATTCTGACCTGGGGGTTATTCGGGGTAATTTGGGTGAAGGGGTTGATAGGAAATAGTATATTGTACAACAAGTGAGAAAAACTACATATTTCTCATGAGCGCAGATCAAGCGAGTGGGAAATGTCATTTTCTCAAGAATTGTACACTGTACTTTTTCTAGGGTTGTGCAGTTTGCAAGTATTGAAAATTTAAAATACATATATAATAATACTCGTATGTCATTAACTCATTTTTATAAAAATAATAATAATAATAATATTCAGCTATTTAGCTCCTTCCCAGCCTGCTAACGAAGTGGTAGAGGTGACAGTTCTACAACCTGTTGGCACGGCTGGAGAGGAGACTCGCATCATACCACCAATGGAGACGACAATCAGAACACGCAGGGCGCTCCACAGGATCAAGCCTCTGAAGCCACAAGAACTGGCTCGTTTGGATGCGGAGGTTCATAGTGTTCTGACAGAAGAGGCTGACATCTGGCAAATCAACACCGCCGTGTATAACGCCGTCCAATCGCTTCCCGAATCGGAAGGACGAAATACCGGCCTTGCGGTTCGGAAGATTGAACGGCGTGTACACAAGATGGAGGCTAAGATCACGTCGGCGAGATAACACGCGTCTCGTATCCAATGTGTGATGGACTATAGGGCGGCCAATAGGACTTTCACGCCCGCAGTGCGGCGAATAGCCGCCAATCCATCACACGCTAAGCCAAGGCGTGCTGCTGACCACCGAACAGCACTGCCTTGATAGGATACGAATGCTAGTGGCTGCTAAGAAGTTTCTAGTGAGGCGAGCGATAAGTATCACGGAAAACCTCAGGTTCCGCGAGAAACCTTCTCGCTTATTCCAAGAGCTTCCACGTGTTGTGAATAATCCGCGGACCGCTGATCAGGTGGAATTTTTCTGCAAGGATATCTATGAACACCCGCAGCCACTCAACTTAGACACTCCAGCCCTAGCGCAGTTCGAAGCTTTCAACAGAGAGCTTCGACAGCCTGAGCTCAATGAACTGCGCAACCCGATAACCCCGGATGACGTTCGAAGGGCCCTTGTTAGTTCCAAGAACTTTGTTTCTCCAGGCCCAGATGGGCTGAACACTTATTGGTGGAAAAAACTACCAAGTACCCACCGCCATCTGGCCAGAGTTTTCAACTCATGGCTGGATGGAGAGCAGCCGATTCCGGATTGGTTTGTCGAGGAGCGGACCGTTCTTATCCCCAAAAGCGGAGCTTTGTCGATTCCTAAGAATTACAGACCGATAACATGCTTGAATTCGTGTCATAAGTTGTTTACAAGCATCTTATACACACGAATACTCACCGCAGTTGACCGAGTGTTCGAACGGATATATGAGCGAAGAGGGTCGAAGCGAGGAGTCGCTGGATATAAAGAGAACCTGCTCATCGATAGATGTGTAACGCAGGATTCGATACAATATAAGCGTAACCTCTCTATGGCCTGGATCGATTACTGTAAGGCATTTTGATACAATTTCGCATGAGCTCATCTTGCATTTGCTCGGATGCCTTGCGATACCTGACAACATAGTGAGATGCATTGAACAACTGATACCACTTTGACGAACTCGCTTCACCATAACATCTAGTCATGCAAGAGTCCAAATAGGGTGGGTCACTTTCAGAATGGGTATATTTAAGGGTGATTCCCTCAGTCCCCTTCTATTCTGCATCTCTTTATTGCAGAAATACTCGAGGGTATAACTGTGGCACCCTCGAAAATCGAAGGCACAAGGTCACCCATCTGTTTTATATGGATGATCTCAAACTTTATGCATCTGGAGAGAAGGATCTCCATCAGTCCTTGAGGGTGGTGGAAGAGTACACGCATGCTATCGGAATGAAATTCGGGATAGACAAATGTGCAACGGTCCATTTCAAAAGAGGGCGATGCGGGGACTACGGGGAGGATGTGCAGCTCGTATATGGAAGCATCCTACACCATCTGGATGCCGGAGATACGTATACTTACCTCGGGGTAGAACAACGCCACTCACAAGAGGTAACTGCAGTGGAAAACTCTCTCCGCGGCAAGTATCAGCACAAATCTCGACAGATCTGGTCATCGGAACTGTCGAGGAAGATCAAAGTTGCTGCAACAAATATGCTTGCCGTTCCAATCTTACTCTACTCGTTTGGAGTGGTGAAGTGGACTCGGGAGGAGCTGTTTCAACTCGACGTAAAGACCCGAAGAATGATGCATCTCTATAGGAGTTTGCATCCCAAATCATCTGTTCCACGGTTATACTTCCCCCGACAACAAGGAGGCCGTGGATTTTTGAGTTTGAAGTGTTAACATGACAGAATTACACTGGATACAGCCTGTAAAGTCGTCAGAAGTTCGGATCCCCTTCTCTGCATGGTCCGTGACCATGAGAGAGCAGGAATTATAGCATTTCTCCTTAGGGCAGCTGCCCGAGCAGCTGATGAACTCGGTATAGTTTTCGACTCTGACTACAACTCTGTCACCGAGTTGGAACCCGTTCAGCAACAAGATCAGATAAAAGCCGCAGAGATCATGTTACTTCTGCGGAGACACAAGGATGAGCCAATGCATGGGGTCTTCTTCAATAACATTGGAGACCTTGGCTTACCAAGGCGCCTGACGTTCGCTTTTCTCAGGTCGAGTGGTCTGAAGTCGGAAACTGAGGGGTTCATCATGGCTTGCCAGGATGGTGTCTTCAACACCTCAGTCTACCGCAGTCGCGTGATGGGTATAGAGGTTCCTGACACAAGGTGCAGGGCCTGCCGCGAGTTGCCCGAGACCCTAATGCACTTGCTATCAGCATCTCCAGCATATGCGGTCTCGGCCTATATCCATCGACATAACGCGGCCCTAAGAGTGCTATATTACAATCTACGGCACTCTTACGGTATTGACGAGACACCGGTGTTGCCCTACGCTATGGGGGATATTAAATTCGTTGTGGGGAACGAGAAGTGCCGAATTTATTGGAACTATTCGTTCCCCACCCTCAGGCTCATACAAGCTAATAAGCCTGTTGTAGTCCTTCTCGACCACCAGACCAAAACAATATTTGCCGTGGAGTTTTCAGCTCCTGGCGAGACGAATATCGTCAGAAAAGAGGAGGAAAAACGGATGAAATATCGAGATTTTCCCTTCGAACTCCGCAGACTCTATCCAGATCACTCTGTCAAGATGGTTGTTCTGATTATTGAAGTCCTTGGTGGAATGATGTCCTCTCTATTCTCGAATCTTAAAATCATACCGGCTTGCCGCACTAAGGCAGAAATCTTAGCCGCACAGATGCAGAAGGCTGTCATTCTTGGCTCACTGCGCTTGCTCAGGGCACATGATTCTCGGACTCAATGATCACTTACCCCACGGTGTGGGGAGTGGTCCGAATGTATCAGGGCTTCGGGGGATAAGGCCTGACCAGAGCACACTACGGTGGAAAAAAAATAATAACAATAATAATGTTTATTATGCATAAAAATACATTTATACATAAAAGAAAAAGGGTTAGCCAAAGGCTATCTTACACCCTTCCCAAAAATTATATAGTAAGTATAAGAAAATGATTATAAACATACTTATTTAGTATTATAACAATGATACAGAAGAGAAAAATAATACATCATGTAGTTGCTAATAACTCTTAATTTTCTTGACATTATTTTGGTCAATTTAACAATTTTATTGCGCTACCGTACATTGAATTTTAAATCTTTTGAATTAGCACTGAGCAACTGAGACTATAATGTTGATGATTTCAATCTTCCTGACAACCCTTCAAAATAAACTAACAAGGTATTTTCAGAACTAGAATTTACCTTGGCTTTCATTTTCCAGTCCATTAAGTTTCTGTAAGCGATTTCATATTTTTCTCTTGATGTGCTTGGTAGCAAATCATTGCAAACATCTATTGCTTTCTGAACAATTTCTGGAGGTGTATTTTCCAACTCTTAATCTTCGTATTCCATTGTATTCAATATTGAATAAATCTGAACTGTTTATACTATAACAGTCAACAATAAAACTATTTTCGTTGGGTAAGTTGACAGCAATAATTATGCAGTGCTTCGGTTTTGTTGTTATGGAAACGCCGACAATGGGCTACTTGGATATTGCACGCGAATCTTCAGCGTAGCGTTGTCAACATGAATAACGTGTCATATCAATCTGACATGTAACAATTCATGACTGACTTGGGTTATTGTGATAACAGTGAGAAATTATTTCTCACTGTAATGGCGGATATTTCTTACTGCGTGAAAAATGTTTCGTTTTGAACGTATTAAAGCGATGAGACAGGTGGCACGTTGTATAGCATTCGTTGAAAAATGAGCTTTTTCTATTCGAAAAACAGCAATTCTCAAAAACGAATTCTGAAAGTAGTGAAACAAGTTTGGATCATAATAGAGACTAATTTTCAGTGAAAATAGATTGTACCTACCAACTTACTGAATATGGTTATCAAATAGAAGATGTATCTGGAAATGCAATACACTTTCCAAAGCGCGTTTCACCAGCCAAGTTGACGTCTTCAGAAGAAGAAGGGAACTAATTCCTAACTCTGAAATGATCTCTATTCATATCTAACAGGGTACACTACCACTTTCACTTTCCGATACACATCAATAATTTGAGCTAGAAATTTACATAATTTATTTTCGTTAATTTTCAAAAACGTTTTCACCAACTTCCATACAATGGTACAAACGAGCTTTCATTGCCGCCCTCACATGGTTGAGAATCTCGGGAGGTAATTCTCTGCAATGCCTCATGATATTCCCTCTCGAATCTTGTAATGTTGTTGAATCTCTCGTTAACTTTACACTTCAAATGACCTCATAGAAAAAAATTTACAGGAGTGAGATCCGGAGACCTTGGTGGCCATTCTGTAGGACGTCGTCTGCCAATCCAGGGACCAGGAAAATGATCATCCAAAAATTGTCGCACTGGACCTGAATAAAGAGGATGTGCACCATCGTGCTGAAAAACTATAGGGGAAGTAACATTAAATGTGAATATGTCAAAATGTGTCCCCCTGTATACTGTTGTTGAGGTGTTTGTTATTTTTCCTGCTAATCATCTCAAATCAATATCAGAGTCTCGTAACCTACTTTGTTTCGATGTTGTATTATTTTTCATTTTCCACGATATGTATAAGTGAATCCAGGCAAATAAAATCCTTGTTTTGTTTATATTTTCTGATGTTTTCGTTTGAGAAAAATTGGATGTTAGTAAAAAATTGAATGTGTAACAGTTCAGGCCCCATCCTTCTAATGAACTCACACATCCTGTAGGAACATAGCTCAAATAGCTTGTTCCGGTTGTTCAACACGAATATAACAACATCCCTGTCGACTTTTTGCCGACATTATAAATAAGTTTCGACCCGTACAATTCCCAAGTTGTTAGTCAGTAGTAGACAGTTCCCTTTTTTACAGTAAACATTCGAAACTAATGAGGCTTTGTAATTTACTATCCCATGTTGGGAATCTGCTCTATCGTCTCTTCTGGAGGCTGAAAGAGGATTTTCATTAACTTTGCTCACTGAGAAAATGATAAAGCTTGAGCCCGGAGCTTATGCAAAAAGATGCGAAAGAAACCGCCTTTGGCTCGCATTATTTTCTAATTTGAATAGTTGAGAAACTCTTGGGGCGTGGTTTTGTGTGGAGGATGTACTCGTCATATTCTTTGCCAATTCGTCTGGAAATTCAACTAGTGGGAGATTCGAAATCAATCGGTCTCGGATGTCAATAGCGTCAATTTTACTTGGAATTCGATCAAATACAGTGCGGTGGAAACTCGTTGATTTTTCCTATAAACTTTTGAATGGGGGAATATGTATTACCCATTTGAAATAATGTTTTCTTTCCATACAGGGGGTACCATAAGTAAGTTGAAATATTCAAGTGACGTATTCTTCAGACAATGTAAACTTGGGTACAGAAATGCTTCCTTTCGGGGATGCAGGGTGTTGGAATTGCATTTTTTGTTCGTTTTTTAAGAATAACTTCTGCAGAAAAAAGTTATTTTCACCAAATCTAGTACGCGGGGTTTTTTGACGTGGGAAATAATAATTTTGTATTGCCCCAAGGATCGATCTTAGGACCCATACTTTTTTTACCGTTTCAAATGACCTGGCTACTGTACGTATTTCTGGTAGTATCACCATTTTGCAGATGCTCTCACACTTTTGTGGCTGAATATAAATCAACAGAATTTACATGAAAGCATCTGTAATGACCTCAGCGAATTTAAACAATAGTGTGATGCAAATCTGTTGTCAAATCATTTTTTCCCATTCTAAAGGACCTTTCATGTTCAGCATACCGTTTTTGGAAATTTCATCCGCATTGTCCCACATAAACACTATTACACTCTGGACACTTAAGCTTATAAACCCCAGATTTTTCTAACTTGTCGACCTTATCTTTGGCATTGAAAAGAAAATGAGATGACCTAGCGATAGCTGCGTGATAGCTGCAAACCGCTACTCATAAGGGAAAACTTGTTATCAGTTCCATGCATATATATATAAATATATATATATATATATATATATATATATATATATATATATATATATATATATATATATATATATATATATATATATATATATATATACTGAAATGTATAACCTATTTAAGAAGCAACCTTGCATCTTTTGAAGTGAATGCGGCTACTCATAACTATTATACACGTCATGGTGATATGTTGAGAATACCCTCTCACAAAATAAATCAAATTTAAAAATTCTCCACTATATAACTCGATCATACTGTACAATAAACTACCAAATGCTATTGAGGAGTCCAAATCGTATGAAATATTTGAGAATAACACTAAAAAATTCCTAATAGATAGGTGTTTCTATAGCGTACAGGATTATTTAGGACAAAAATTCTAATTTTAGGATTCTTATTATCAATTTATACCTTCTCCAACTGTGATACCCATACGTTGTTGTGATATTGGTTTTAGTTTTTCCATTTATATATTATAAATCATGATTTTAATTGTTTTTATATTATTTAGTATTTCTATTCTACCATATGTACATTAAGTACCGAAATGGCTAATAAATATTATTATTATTATTATATGACATAGTGTTTTGGGGTGTATGCAGCTGTTTCAATCGTTTCAAACGTGCGGTACGGTATCCCTGTGGAGCATAGTGGAATCATCCTTGTAAGCCACTGTTTTCAATGCATGAAATTTCAACTGTGACCTTATTGTTTATTCTTGAATCAGCATGCCTTATACACGAGAACAAAGGTACCTTTACTTCTCCGCCTCAACACAATAACTAGAAAAGCTTGCTAATTAAAGGTTCCTATCCGAACAAGTAGTCAAATCAAGAACTCAATTATGTATAATGGGGTGAAAATGTATAAAAAGTTACCTAAAAGTTCAACAGAATGTGTCACGCTATCTTTTAGGAGAAACTTGAAGGCAATTATGGTCAAAAAGACTTACTATACATTAAATAAATTTTTTGTGGATAACCTCAACACATAATTTTTCCGTTATATATGAAGACCTCTCAATTTTTTATGATGTAAGAATTAATAAACTTTTATTGAGCTCATTTGTAATATTTCGTTGAGGTGAACTAAAAATGTTGCTCTTATATTTTTTTTTAAATCAGACACCATTTCCAAGATAAGTACCTATTGAAAGCCAAGGTCAAGATTTTATGCCTTGTGAATAAAGGTCGACAGGAATCCCTAAATTCAACACTACACATGTTTCTAACACCTCTTTTTTGTAGTACAAACACCTTATCAAACATGTATTGGCAACACGTTTCCCAAAAACAGATACCGTGTGGCAGATGGGAATGACTGAGAGCAAAGTACATATTTTTCACCACGATAGTGCCTAGTTCATTTGCTGATACTCTGCCGGCAAAACATCCTGGTGATTTTTTTACATACGTTATTTATGTGACTTTCAAAATCCAAATGTTCATCTATCTGTATCTTTGTAGGCTTTGGGTAAATCTTTGCGGTACTCTAGTACTAGCCCTGACGTAACATGTTGCCTGTTCAAGGCTAATAGGGCTTCTCTACTATCAGTGCAGATTGTTATGTTTTTGGTTTTTCCTTTTGTGGCGACTGAGATACCAGTCAGTTCTGTTTGAACCACACTGAAATTTTATCTACCGAGGCTTTGGCTAAATCTTGATGTTTATCTATTTGTGACCCCAACATTTCGTTTACTATTAATTGAGTACCCAGGTGAATATCCATCTCAAAAGCTGTACAACTTCACTGGTTGCAGTTACCCCTGTATTCTAGTGCAAAATCCACAAATACTATTACAGAAGAATACGTGAAACGTCCAATATTTGATCATTATGCCACCCCTCTCTATCAAACAAGATTTCTCGGTCTGACCATTAAAACCGATAATATCAATATTTGTAGATAATAACGGCAGCTACACCTCCGACAGACACATTCTCCTATTGTATCGTGTTCCAGCGTACAGAATATAAACAGTATAATGGACTGATTGATCATGGTCTATATAATCAAACCGACGTAATGAATTAGATGCCTGGCTGGTACAGCGGACATCATACGCTTCCGGTGTTTGCAGAAATCATCAATTTATCAACGTACAGGGTAGGGTCTGAACTTTGGATTTATAATTTTTCAAGCTGAAAAGATATAAATAACTGAGCTAGTGTGAATAAATACATAAATAGTTTTACAAAAACGCAACACGTGTTTCGCCATACAATGGCTTCTTCAGGCATGACTTCACTAACTTATTCTATATATTCAATGCTTCATACACCTTAATTTGAAGTACTTACATTCCATGTACCTGAGTGTAACTGAGTTATTTGAAGTTTCATGTGTACCTGACTTTGTAATGAATTATATTACCTGAGTTCATGTACCAGTTTCCATATTTGAAAAAATATTCAGTAACGAGGAGTTATTCATATCTAATTGATCTTGAATCTATTGATTTCTGAACATTCTAGAAGACTGAGTTTAAAACTCTTCTCTTCTAAATGTAACACGGCGAATTCATGTCCTTCTGCTAAAAGGTGGTTTGTAAGTGTGTAATTGGTCTTTCTATTTACAAAACTACTTCTAAGGTCTTTACTTCATCGGGAAAATGTCCTTCCTGTTTGGCCAATATACAGTTTCGAGCAAGAGCCACAGGTCAGCTTATATACTACTGATCTATCCCTCACCGTAGTTTCATCTTTATTGGTTTTAATGAATTTACGAATATAATTCACGAGGATACGTGCAGAACGTCCATTATGAGTATACATGTTGCTCGTTGTATGTGAATATTGGCAATATCCCACAAAAATAATGATTCACGTAACAATACGAGTAGACATGAGCCTACGAGTCCAAAAAAACTTTATTTGGACCTATCGCGTACACATTTTTTCATGGAAAAACGATGAAATGATTGGATCGAAATACAAAACATTACAAAAAAGTAAGTGAGTGAAATTATATTAATGAGTGTTGTGGATATTTACATCAATCTGCTTAAAATTTGCCAACATTACTCCACTGACTAGTAGTGACCTTTTTGCTCTTTTCAATGGGGATTGTTTCTCCTGACGAAAATCAAGTAGTTTCCATAAAAGAGCTCTAAAACAACGAATTTTAAACTTATCTTTTCAACCTTTTTCTTGAAAAAAATATTTGAATACTTAAAAAAGAGGAAAGAAATAATGCATTCAACATTAAAAGGGATTTGTTTCTATTTCACCATTTGGCAACATCGGTTATAGCTAATAAAGGACAATGAATCTGTTACCTGTATGAGACAAACAAAGATGACATATTTCAAAGGCGTGCTTTTCTGTTTACTTATGTTCCGAGTTCCGAAACATTCTGTGACATGACATTTTGTGCACCTAACCTATCTTCCTCTATATAAATAAATAACAAAACAACTGTTGTTTATGTGGCTTGTGGAGGTGGTATTGAACTATAATTTATATTTTGCCTCAATTGTTGATTCATAAAGATAATTTTCCTTTTTAAAGTAGAATATTCATGTACTTACGTATGAATTATTTCAACTTGATATAGGCGCTGTTGCCAATATGTGAATCAGAAACAAATCCCTTCAAAAATCAAAACCCAACATTTGAAACATCAATTTGAATACTTTTCGAAGTGAATTTGAAAAACTCATGAATTGAACTCAACTTCATTTTACTCAAACTTGCATTTGCTATAATAACCCAAATTGAGGAACATTTCCCATTGTAGTATAATTTTATATTCATTTGTGAAATACTGCTACAAACGACGGTATTTTATTTTCAGGAATAAAAGGCAAATTTTTCACTAACACTTGTTTTTGCAATTATAGATTATTCAATACAACTTTAAGCAATTGTTGACTATCTCCAACCCCCATGCCTTTTCATCGTGGATTTATCTGCCACACAGTGTCGGAATCACTGAGAAAACAATACCTAGTAAATTTTGCAGTTTTTCCTTGCATTTTTTCAAATTCATAGATATCAAACCTTTGTTTGTTATACTCATTACCATGAATATAACTAAAAAAATAGATAACTAGCCTGATGAACTTCAATTTTCATATGCTCTGTAGAAGTTCAAATGTTCCACTATAACACATCAACCGCTAGCCGCGGAAGAAAATATGCAGCTTCTCTGCCTAGTTAAAATATTTTTTCATTATGGCATGTGATATTTCCACACTGTCCCTATGGACATGTCGAAGAATTTGTGTTGAAACTTGGGGTTCAGGTCCCAAACAAATCCACTGGATTTATGTGATGATTGTTAGACCAATGATCACTTATGGTGCAATTGCCTGATGGCCGAAGACTTTACAGAAAACAGCCCAAGCGAAGCTCTCTGGCTTACAGAGGCTTGTCTGGCTATCAGTAGTTCTCCATGTGTGGATCTTCATGGCCTCACCGTCAGCGGCCATGGATATCCTTCTAGATCTACCTCCTCTCCACATCTTTCTCGAGAGAGGCTAGATGGACTGCATACAGACTTGCGTACATTGCCAATTGTATAAATCAATTTAATGCAGTCTGTTGCACGACTGTTGGTTGACACTGGAAGTCACATCATCCTTTAAATAACTTCTGACTTCATGCCTCCAACTGTCAACAACTTTTCCCGAGTAGAGAGGACTGGATCCTCCGGGAGAAGGAAATATTGAGAGCAGATAGTTGTTGGTTCACAGATGGATCAAAAACACCTTCCGGTTCTAGTGCAGGTGTTTTCAGTCGCAGACCCAGGACCAAGATATCAACCTGCCTTAGAACATATACGACTGTATTTCAAGCGGAAATTTACGCTATTGAATTGTATGCGGAGAGATTGGAAGAATCCAACCTCATACGCAAGTCAATAAAAATATTTTCGGACAGTGAAGCAGCTTTGAAAGCTCTTGACTCCTACCGAGCAACGTCTAAATTGGTAGCAAATTGCCAAAAACGACTCTCTTCGACAGGATGACTTAACAGATTGGCTCTGGTCTGAATTCCTGGCCAGACCGGCCTGAAAGGCAATGAAGCTGCTGACTCCCTTGCAAAGGAAGGGTTGCAAGCATCTTCATCGGACCAGAACCTGTTATTGGCATCACTTCAGGCTTTGCCATACAAAGATTGAACACCTGGATGGCAAGAAGAGTTATGGACTTCTGGCAGAATCTTCCAAGATTGGCTCACTCAAAGGCGTTTATTCACAATCACCCTTCGAAGCTTGATACCAAACAGTTGTTGGATTACAGTAGGGATTAACTACGATGTCTAATAGGCCTCCTTACAGGTCACTGTCATTTAAATCAGCATATGCAGAGACTTGGACTGTCGGAAGAGAGTGGGTGTCGCCTCTGTTTGGAAAATGATGAAACAGCATAGCACATACTTCATGTCTGCCCCGCTGGGGACCAAATCAGATTTTTAGAGTCCAGCAGAGCCGTACTCTCACCATCTGACCTGGACGACCACTCACCATACAAATTAATCTGCTTCGTTAAGAAGGTTGGTTCATTTGGTCGAGTGTTAATAGGTGTTAGTCACAATAAACCCTTGCGGTGGAGGGTCGAATAGACCCACTCACTTTGGACCTTACCTAACCTAATCTAATGTTCTCAGAGTGGATATTATTTCAACACGTTATTTGTAACGATTTCATCTACAGAATCCCATCGGTTGAATTCTGCTCAAAGTTATGGTGAAAATTGGCTCCTTCTTGATTCTTGAATGAATCGCCTGGATTATTGTGAACATTTTTCTTAGTTTTGGTGATAGAAAAAGTACACCATACATCACACCAGACATCGAATACACGCCGAATTGCCCGGAGTTATTCCGGAGAATTATTCCCGCTATGTTACATTCGATAACCAATTCCTCTCGGCCAGGATCCCGCGACATTATGAAGCCCACCATCGAATAAATATGCAGCGAACGTAACGGCGCAGTCAGTATAACGAACTTAGCGTTCTGGCGACCGAATTCGGTGTCTGTCGATGCGATGTTATATTGACTTTCGCGGATATCAATGGCTAACTTGTAAGTCACGGCTCCGGGACAAGTCGGCTTACTAGATCGGGAGAGGATTATCCGAAATACAATACGTTTGACTCGGAAAATAATTGGACGGCTTCGCAGAGCCGGGAAGGGGTGTTAGTGTTTTGATGGCAATAATAATGATAATAATAATATTGCAATCAATTTTCCACCATTCATTTTATATTTTCTGTGGGATAATCTGAACAAAAAGAAACCTCTTTTTGCCAATTTTCAATTGTGTATTATATTAAAAATGTCTACATTCTAAATTCACAGATTTATTCGAGAGATGACTTTATAAAGGTAATTCGAGCACTTTTATCTTTTCCCTCTTTCCTCTCTCCACTTTACCGTTTAGCGGGAGTTGAACGTTTTTCTGCTTGATCACAGGTCTTCGCTTGTTGCGCATCTCTACGCTAGCTTGTCTGAATGCGTTGTTGGACAACATATATGTAGCTTCTTTGAACTTCCTCTTGAACCAGTGTTTCTCCCTATGGATACTCTCAGCTTGGGACCACTTGATGTTCTGTTCATTGGTACAAACATGCTCTACTATTTCATCACCTTCACAATGGAGAAGGGATTCCACAACGTAATGCCATGCTTACACGTATTGGTGGAGACGACCGACACTGAGTGGGAAACATCTGTATACCGAAAAGCCACTTATACAAAACACTATCTGAATCACGAATCCAACCAGGAGAATCTACGAACCTACCAGGAGAGGAATTATCAAGACTCTAGTAGACCGTGTTTTGGGCTCTGCAATATGAAGGAAGGTCTCGAAAAGGAACTAGACATCATCAGAAAATGTGATGGTGGTCGGAAACGATAACAAGAATTGGGTCCAAGTACAGCATCAGAACCTGCTTCAGGTCTGGAAACACCATCCTCAGCAGCTTCGTGGAAAACAGTCCACAAAACGGACAGAGATTCTAAGAATTGCATTATCCTGATAACCTGTGAGTGCGGCAAATCCTATATCGGTGAAACTAAGAGACCTTTGTAAATCCGCATTTCCATGAACAAGGAAAACACACAGAGCGAGGGAAAATCATCAAATCGAAAGAACATGTTCAGAGCAGAGCTTGTTTGGACTCATGAATGAAACAGCATGTGGTCTCAAGCTGAGATCATCCACAGGAAAAAACACTGGTTCGAGATGAAGTTCAAAGAAGCTGCATATATGTTGTCCAACGACGAATTCAGCCAAGCTAGCGTAGAGCAACATATGAAAACTTGTAATCAAGCAGAAAAATGAGTCAACTCTTTCGCCAAACCGGTGAAGCGGAGGAAGGGAAGAGTAGTTTTATGAAAGCGCTCGAATGACCTATAAATAGTCATCACTTGAATGAATTCCACAGTTATCACCCGAAGACGATTGTAAATACTATCAATCGAAACGTCGTGAAGCATCTTGGATTAATATATCTTTGATTTCATCATGAATCATATCAGACAATGGAGTCCGAACTGGTTGAAAGTCTTTTTCCAGTTATACATCCTTACTGGTAATATATCGGAATTATCTCTAGAGTTTGGAGCTCTTTCAGGAATTTAATCTCACCAATATCTGCAGAATGTCTGTTTTAGCGATGAATGTTGAATTTTCAGAACGATAATGAAAGTCACGAAAATTATCTCGACCGTAAGGAAAAACCAGCATATCATTTCAGTGGAAAAAATCAATCAACGATGAAAATAGATCGTTCATCATATTCTGTGATCATGAAAATCTCTCTCTTCGTCTTCTTCTAGTACTGAAAGTTTTCATCTTCCAAATAAAAGTTGAATGAAAAGATATCCTTACAAAAATTCATTGCGGGATAAAAAATCCGTCCTGTGGATTTTTCACGGTCCATTTCACGATCTGTTGAAAACTGTTGGTCAGCATTGTCAGTTGAAAAGTGATTTTGGGAAAAGAGTAGCTCTAGGTTTATTGAAAAGCATTCATACATATGAAGTTTATTTTTAACAACACTGACCAAATTTAAAACACTGAAACTACATGATTGCTTATACTTCTTGCAATGTTTTTTGGTTCTTCCATATTCCTCTGATGCTACGTAGTCAATAAGACTACTCTCGTTTTTCGAGGATGAGGGGCTGAAACAATAAATTCTCTTTGAACTTTACATAGTAGAAGAGCGAATTTGAAATTTCACAGAAACTTCTAACTTTTTCAATTGGTGCGATATATTGAATTGAAAACTCCTATTAGGTAAAGGTTGAAGGAGAGGTTGTAAATCTACTCACGCCAGAATAATATGAACTAGATCGCCAAGAATTCCATAGTTTTTGGTTGAATATTCGGCAGCTTCACAAACAGCTCTCTGTAAACATGGTTTTCCCGGGTATCCATAGCTGAAATAAACAATGATGACCTTTTCAAAAAACAATAGTTACGAAAAAACCCATTTCTTTACTGCATATTCTGAGTATATCTAGTTCAGGATTGAGTCCAATACCATCTAAGCAAAATTTTCAGAAAATAGATCAAATCCATCTTCCTCTGTCACTATCTTCATTCGGGTTAGAAGGCCGTCATAGTTTGGAACTACATCCAAACATTTCGCCACCACGAGTGACTGCCTTCTTCAGAGGTTTATCATCTTGATGCTAGGATGTTGAGCATTTATATGGTCCGGAAATAGGTTCAGTCTGTCCCTCCTATGTGTAGAGATGACGAATGTGTCATCCACGCATGTTAGCCAAATGATTAATTTGAAATAAAAAACTTCGATTGCCTTGCATCAAGTTCATCATGGATACTGAACAGGAGCTCCTCTAGATGTACTCATTGAAAGGCTTGACACATGACTGATACACAAACAGTACAGAAAACCGACACGTACAGTCAGATATCTGCGTGCACTTTCGAACCACTATCCAAGTCAAAAGCGGGGAATTATCAACACCCAGATGGAACGTGTCCACAGAATATGTGAACCGGAACACCTACGAGAAGAATTGGAGCACCTTCATGTGGCTTCGAAATCTAATGGATACAGTGTAACCGAGATCAACAGAGCCATGCACCTGAACACTTCCACAAGTCAAAATAGGGAGGAAACTCAAACGGTTGCTGTCCATTTCTACCGTACATCTCTAGGGTTACATACGGAATCGGAAAAACCTTAAAAAAGCATGAAATAAAAATGATGTTCAAGCCTATCAGGGATGTACAACAAAGCCTTAGATCTACGAAAGACAAACGAGATCCACTGTACTGTGGGGGTATATTGTATACCATGCATCTGCGGAAAAGTTCATATTGGTACCACCAAAAGATCCATGGGTACCAGGCTGAATGAGCATCGGACAAGTTTACACCAGTGTAGAGAGGGCAAACTTCATAGATCACTCAATATGTTCCAGTAAATTGTCGTATTGCGAAAATTGGCCTATCAGCAAAAAGCTGAAAAATTGTTCGCATACTCATTTTAACATTTTCACCAAAATCTGTCTGTCTCCAGACAAAATCTGTCTCAGTCTTCAGACGAAATCTGTCTCTGTTTTCAGACAGAATTTCTCTGTTTTCAGACAAAATTACTCTGTTTTCAGACAGAATCTGTTTTTGTCTTCAGACAAAACCTGTCTCTGTCTTCAGATAAAGACAGATTTATCTCAATTTGTCAAAAATAAATTGGGATATAAATGGAATCAGCTGTCCCTACTGGGATCACTGGAAGCTACTGAAGTCATGATGTGGCTTTTGAAAAAATAGTGTTTACTCCATGCACTAAGATGAAATATACAGGGCTATTCCAATTCGTTTCTGTACATGGAGATCTCGTACACGATAAGGGATAGAGTGTCAGGTAAATCGTGGCGAAGTTGCGTATTTCAGAGACCTATTCAATAATGTTAAGAAATCGAATATAGCTCTGTTGGAGATATACAGGAAAAACAAATAAACCCCAAATAATTATTTGCCTACATATTCTTTATTCGCAGATATATTGGAAATCTGTCCACATTCTGCTACTGGTACTTGATGTGGGCTATCAGAATATGTCCATGCATTTTTTATACAGGGTGTTATGTGACTTGGGCCACCCCCATCTTTGAGTGTTTAGATACGGACCTGTATTTTTTTGTTGTAGTAAAATTGAATTCAATTTTATATTTCGGGATGTTTCGGTAATATTTGATTATAATTGTGTGAATAATTTCCTTTTAAATTACGGCCCTGATAATTGTTTGACTGAGTTGAATAAAAACACAATAGCAACTTTCACGTCTCCCTATGTATCGTAGAGTTTTTTGAGAGTTTTTTTTTTCATTTTTAGGTACCTATTTAAATTTTTTCCATTGCTCGAAACGTTTTCTACAATGAACTTCGAATAAGAAAACCTTTTATGATTATCTGAGTTAATTGTAGAAAACGCTCAGAAAAATGGGAATATGTTAAAATATTGATGAAATGAAAGGAATAAAAAAAACTCTCTAAAAACTCTACAGTACATAGGGAGACATAAAAGTTGCTTTTGTGTTTTTATTCAACTCAATCAACCAATTTCCAGGGCCATAATTTAAAAGGGAATAATTCACACAATTATAATTAAATATTACGGAAACATCCCGAAATATAAAATTGAATAAATTTGTCAGTATGAAGTGAACTTCGATGATACAAAAACTACAACAAAAAATACAGGTCCGTATTTAAAAATTCAAAGAGAGGGGTGGCCCAAGTCAGATGACACCCTGTATAGAAGATTCATGGTCATATTATGATAGCCCACATCAAGTACCAGTAGCAGAATGTGGACAAATTTTCAGTATATCTGCGAATGAAGAATATGTAGGAAAAAAAATAATTTAGGATTTTTTTGTTTTTCCTGTATTTCTCCAGACTCAAAAGATCTTCATTCGATTTTTCTACATCATTGAATAGGTCTCTAAAATACGCAACTCTATCTCTTATCGTTTACGAGAACCCCATGTAAGGAAACCAGTTTGAATAGCCCTGTATAATTTCATGTTGAAATAATCAATATTTCAGAATATCTAGGAAAAAATCTGGTTTCTGGATGCCAAAACTCTGTATTTCAGAAACGGTGCATTTTTGGAAACGTTTCATTTAAGAAATATTGATAAATTCGTGTGGAAAACCTTCTCTGTTAATTGGGAGAACGTTTTAGTCAATACTTTATTTGAATTTTTGACAAAATATCTCATGGAATCCTAATTATCTCAAAAACAGTTCGCCTTACACAAAATAATGAAGGATAAAAATTTTTACAAATTCAATGTCACTCATAATAATTATAATAATATGAATTTATTCAATTTTTAGTACAAGAATCAGTCAATATCAATTTGAACAATCTGAAGAAATTCAGGAAACTCACAAAGGACACCCTGTGCGTGGGAATGTAAAAAGATAATATGCAAAAATGAAAATGCAAAAAATGTGAAAATGGTAAATGTAAAAATGCAAACATCTAAAAGTATATCTCGATCACTGAAAGAATATCTCGAGTCTCAGCACCGTCTCCAATATCAGGAATTTTGACTTGACTCTGATGTCAAGTTACAGTCATATTTTCTTCTAACTCACCGGAGTCTGTGAAATTGGAATAGTTTCTTTTGTTTCCGAGATAATCCGTGTGAAAATTTCAAATGAAACACCCCGTATAGAGTTGCAGTAATCTCAACTTCCATCATCCATAATAAATACTCACCCTTCCAATTTTCTCTCTAGTAAACCATAGACGTACTCCCTGGTTACACCTACAATGGGAGGGTAATTCAACCTTGTTTGATTTTGGGGAAGTGGATATGAGGCTTCGAAATTCATCGATATGAACAGATCAGCCGGACCTCTCAAATCTATTGGTAACGCTATGGCAACGAACATCTGGAATAAAAAAAAAATTAATCTAAAGCAAATGAACTTTAAACGTTCAGGCCAGTCTCTATATACCTACACAGTAGGTTTAATGGACTGACGCCTATCAGAAAACAACTACTCCCCTGGCTAATACCACGAAGCGTTGACGTTGGATTATATCCAACAGGCGTCAGTGCAGGAATCTTCACAGAAAATTTCCTGCATATGCAATTGGCAATACAACTGAAAGAGTCGACCTTCAATTATGGAACGGGCACACTTGCAGACCGGTTTCGGGCTCATTAGCCACTCGTCAGTGCAAGATAGTGACCATCATCGACCTAAAGTCAATGATATTCCAGAATTGAAAATTGGAATTCTTTCAGAGTATTTCATTCCTCTTCCGAAGTTGAAGCGAACATCATAAAATGTCACTCCATCTAGTGGACGAGGAACTAACCAACTGCATATCCGTAATTTGAATAAGGAAGAAAAACTGTCGTATTAGTCAGTGGGCTATGCTTCAACCCGATGATGATTCCACCTCATCCGAATATAGCGAAGAAGAATTTTGATTTTTCTAGAAATTTTGTTGGCCTCTATTATTTTGTAAATATATGTTTGACGAAAATTCGGTGCGGTTATTTTTGTTTTCATTGTATTTTAGAGTTTTCAACTCGAAAATCAACTACCTTAAATTTCGAAGTTTTTCATGATTACCCATGGTGAAAAAATTCAGTTGAGATAACTTTTTTCATGGGGTGATCAATTGCTATGATTGTAAGAATAAGTAACTGAAAAACTACCACTGAAAAATAATATGCCGACGCCTATGTCGAGGCGGGAATTCCTTCTCTGTGCTATTCCAATCGGTATTGGAAATACTATACTGTTTTGTTAAGTGTCTAGCGGAAACGTTTCGATGTAAAGTCTCACTCAAATACTTGAAACTATATTTAGTATTAGCAATGCTAATACTAAATATAAATTCACCCACCGGAAACTCAAAAGCATGGAAAAAGAGCCCCGCGGTTGACTCTCCAGTTGGAATAACTGAAGATCCTTTCTTATGGCACATCTACAATATGAAACGAACCTACATACAAAACTTCAGCCTCCGATAATATAGCGATACAGAGAAACAGTGATGAAAAGGTAATTTTCTTATGTAAACGCGTCTCTTTCATCCCTAATGGGGAGACCCAATTGAAATATTTGAAAATCCTTTCCTATTGCACATTAACAAGATAAAACCAACCCACATACAAAATTTCAGGTTCCGAAAATATAGCGGTACGGAGAAACGGTTATAAAAACGTAATTTTCATATGTAAACTCGTCCTTTTCACTCTACATTGTTCTTGAATTCTTTGAGTCGTTGTTTGACATAACATATCTTCAAAATTTACCAAAAAAGTTCTGTTCTCTATCAAGTATCGCATTCAACGGCTTCTAGAATACGTGCTGTTATGTCTCGCTTATTACAAATAACCTCAAAAACATTCGGAGAGAAAGGACGACCTTGTATGTAAGGAAAATGTATAAAACCTCAAAAAAAATGTTACACTTGAAATAAATATTTTCTATAAGAAATGATAACTCACTCCAACATAAGGACTCCCATTATTCGTATAAGGAAAATGTATTTTATTTGGAATTTCGATTGATCTTGCCACCGAAATCCATCCAAACAGACTCACACTCACAAAAAACCAACGACACCGACAAAGTTTCGCCATGTTCACTTCTCTCTGCTGTATCTTCACGAAACATCTGACAATTTGTCTTGAAGAATTTTCCATTGCAACTTTCAAATAGATGCTAATGAAGCGATAAGAAATTTAGAACTGTAAATGATTATTTCAGGCACAGTCGGGTAGGATTACATTTGCTGAAGGATATACCATTGAAAAAATTAATAGTGACAAAGAATACTATCCAAATAGATTGTTCTACATTTCTGCTGGTTAATTTATTGCCATTCCCTGAACAGTGGGCTGTTAAAAAATGAAGTGAATGTTAAAATTTCTCGGGCTAAGTACATCCCATTAGCGATTTTCCGCTATCGAAAAAAGTAGATCAAAGAGTGATATAGTCGAAGTAACCTGTATTGTGAATAGGTAAACCTATCGGCATCTGAAAGGCCAAAAAAACCAATACAGAGAAATAACTCCGCTGCCAACTAGTCCACGTGGACTGAAGAATTGGCGGTTCGTATTGAATAATTGTTACTAATCGAGTTTCATGATTGGCTGAAGAGTCATAAAATTAAAGTCATGATACGGTGAATAGCGATGGTGAACAATGCGAAAAGGAGATACCAGTGAATATGATTCGGATGCATTTGAATATTGAAACACGGAGAGTATGTTTCAATGTATATAAGAATCTACATCTCAAGTTTGGTTTCGAGGGAAAGAAACTATTACAAGCAACATCAGATTTGACCGAAATTCCTTTCTCAACTGTACGTAAAATAGTCAAAAACAAACCTCATGAACGCAAGACGCGATGTGATACGGAATTACCAAAAGGTTTAAATGTTCATCTAATAAAATCATTGAAAAAAACAATATACGACTGTTACAAAAGCAACGAGATTCCTGCAAATGGAATCATAAGAAAGAAATTGAATATTTTCGGCCGTATCGTGAGCTGCTGTGACAAAACTCATCAAAATTAAATAAAGAAACTAGGATTTAGATTTAAAAAAAAACAAACGTCAAGCAGTTATGGAAAGCAGAAGAATAGTGGAATTGCGTAACGAATACTTAGACCAAATAACTAGATGTAGACAAAAACAACGGCAAATTTTCTATTTCGACGAAACTTGGTATGACACACTTCAACTAAAACTTTAACTATTATCTGAATGTATATCGCCTTATCAGATCACTTCGCGTATCGCACTGTAGCTTCCACTTGATTGTGTCGATATTCTCGTGGCTAGCCTTTAAATATCGTAATCATATGTCGTAGAAATTTCGCCATAGTTCTGTCGAAGTCGGTAGGATTATTCTCGCTGCTTCTCAAGTGGCGGGAAATCATCGTACACCCGCTGCTCTTAGCCACGTCACTCCTGGTTTATAGCTATCAACTAATGCTACAGGAAAGACCCTTTCCACGTTCAGAAAAATACATATTTGATATTAGAAATGAGATTTGTATGGTGCTTTTCAATAAATCTTCCATATCTTACGAAATCAAGCAGCTGATTTTCATTGGGGCTAACCGAAATTGGAAAATCATCTCAATTTGTTCCAGAAATTGCTCCATTTGAGCTCCAACATTCGAAAATATTTACGTACGTATTTAATCAATATCAGCTTCTACATACCCGAAGCCTATATTCATATTAAAGAGGAATGTGTTGTAGAATTTTTGGGAAAGAAAGTTTTTGGCTTTCTACTACTCCATCTTGATACAATTCAATTCAAGTGTTGTAGAAATTGATGAATTCTGCAAAAAATCGTGAGATAATGAAGCCATGTTTATGTTCATTTAGTCTGTTCCTCTGTTGTTCTGTTCTTCCGATTTTGTTTCACGACAACGCCCGCATATTTCACAAATCACCGTCCGAAAATTAAACGAATTGAGTGTCGAAGTTCTGCCTCACCCTCCATACTCCCCAGATCTGTCACCAACCGACTACCATGTTTGCAAACACTTCGATAACTTTCTCACCGGTAGAATCTTCGTCGAACAAAACGCCTTCGTCGGACGGAATTCATTAACTTGTATTACGTTTACAATTGGTAATGTGAATAAAAACTAGTATACGCAAATACTAGGGGTAGTAAGTGCTAGGGGTAGTAAGTTCTAGAGTTTTCCCGGACGAGTAGTAGATGCTTAATAAATGGCGTGAATAAAACTTTTGAAGTAGATTGTTCTGTAGCATATGCTTCGATATTTTCAAGCCTGGTCTGGGGCATGCTAGACTTTTTCCTAACACTTACTACCTGTCTTCTCGGTCCACAGTTTGTTGTTGATCATGGCTGAGTTTATACCTATTCGTCAACGTAAAATTCATCCTGTTCGCTCTGGAATAAACGAACGTAATTGTAAGGAACTGTTAATGTTCAACAGTGAGAGTGTTGATTTCCTTGCAGCACAGTTTCTTGAAGGAAGTGATACTCGTGGCGGTGGTATTTCCAGAAGACAGCAAATGGAAATATTCCTGAGGTTTGTGGGTGATCCTGGCTTTCAGTCTGGTGTAGCTCAAGATGTGGGTGTAGACCATATTACTGCTAACAAGACTATAAGGTACGTGATGAGTAGAGTAGTTGAACAATCACACAATTGGATACGGTTTCCAACTACAGCTGAAGATATGACCGAGGCTGAAGTTTTGTGGCAGAGACATTTTCGTTTGCTGTCTGTAATTGGTGCCCTTGATTGTACTCAAATTAAGATACAACAGCCTGGGCTGCACAGTGATGAGTATATTTGTAGAAAAGGATATCCTAGTATAAATGACCAGGCAACATGCAATGCATTGGAACAGTTCACAAGTATCAGTGCGGAGTGGCCCGGCAGTGTTCACGACGGCAGAGTGTGGAGAAATAGTCATGTCATATCCAGGATACGGTTTATCGCCGTGGTTGATTACACCCTTCAAACCTCCACGAACGCATCAAGAATGAGAGTTCAATCTAATCCATATTAGAGAAAGGGTTATAATAGAAAGGTGTTTTGGCCAGTTAAAAAGGAGATTCCTAACCCTGGGAAACTGTGTTAGAGTTGCATTAAACAACATTCCACAAGTGGTAGTCAGTTGCGCTGTGCTACATAACATTGCCAAGCAGCTGAAGGATGACTTTGAGTATGGGGATCTTGATAGCGTCCCAAATGAATATGACCAACCTGAGGTGGTTCGTTATGACAATCCCAACACAACATTAAGAGGCAAAGACAAGCGTGCCAATATGATGGCGTATTTGAAAATTCAGTGAGGGAATTGTTTTTGTGAAATTGAACTTAGTAACGTTTTCATGTTTTTCCCACGCAAGCACCTACTTGCACACACTTTTGTATATTTTTTTCATTTTCTTTTGGGATATGGGTTTTGTTTATTCACTGAATAGAATCATCTTATTTTATATACCAGTTTACTGAATCATTTCAAATACAAGTTTTATTACAATGGTAAGAATTATAATCCTAAGAATCCTACATCATTACAATCCAAAGGAAAATACAACTTATGTAGCTTACAATTAATTACAATGTGAATCGAGTATGGCAATCATCAACAGTTACATCAGTTTGGGTAGACTTTTCAACGGTTTGCTTCTTCATGGTTTCCAACAATATAGTTTCCTTCTCCATTTTGATTTTATTCAGTTTGTATTGTCGCAACAAAACAATCATTTGCAACTGCGATGTGGACAGGTCTTTAGTTTCATCTGCTTCATGATTCGACACAATTTTTTCACTATTTTTGATCTTATTTTTGTGGTGGTCGGCATCAGATTTACTTTTCATCGGCTTCTTTGTTTCTTGGTTCTTCGATTCTTCATTTTTATTTGGTTTCCCGTCAGTTTCTGTATTCGGTAAACTTTCTTGGATGTCATCACCGCCAATAGGTAAGACCACTTCGGACTCTTAATTAAATCATACTGATTCCTCTCATGGAATTGTTGGTCAACAACGTTTCCTTCGAGAAATTCAAATTGAGTAGTCAATGCATGTAGAGCCGACTATATTACTTATTACTATATTACTTGAGTACTGCAGCTCCTTTATTGATTGTTACCTAACTCATATTATCAATTACTACCTGGAAAAAGCTTATTTTCTCAAAGTATGGAAAAAAGCCATTGTTAAACCGCTACCAATATTGAAAAATCCACTTACTTTCTCAGATTTACGCCCAATAAGTATTTCATCAGCCGTTTCTAAAATTCTTGAAAGAGATATCCACATTCAACTAACAGCTTTATTATATCCAAAAACATTCTTCCAAACTACCAGGCAGGGTTTCGAAAGGGGTATTGTACTATTACTGCTCTACTTAATGTTAGTGATAATATTTTAGCCAATATTGATGGAAAAAAACTCACCGTTCTAGTATTATTAGATTTTTCTAAGGCGTTTGATGCCATTAGCCACAAACTCCTTTCCAAGCTCAAATACTATGGGTGTTCAGCTGATGTCATAAAATTTTTCAGTTATTATTCGAACAACAGATATCAAAAGGTATTTGTTGATGATAGAAGTTCATCCCTTCAAAGAATTAGATCGGGAGTACCTCAAGGCTCAATTCTTGGTCCTCTTCTATTTTTGTTATACACTGCAGATGTTTTTCCTCAAATTGAGCATTGTCAGGTTCAAGCATTTACGGATGACACCCAGTTATATCATAGTATCGTACCTAATAGCATTTCAGTATCCCAAAATCAAATAAATGATGACCTTGAAGTCATAAAAACTCTGTCGAGCAAACACAATTTGAAGCTGAATCCTAGCAAATGCCATATCATGTTCTTCGGCAACATAAACCAAAGACAATATGCTAAAGATCATATGGAACTCAAGATAGGTGACCAAATACTCAAATCGGTTGACTCTGCAAAAAACTTGGGAGTCACTTTCGATTAAGATTTAAAATTCAACGCACATGTAAACAGCTCATGATCAAATCCTATGCCGCTCTCAAAGTTCTTTATCCATATAGACAGAGCTTGTCCTTTAGCACAAAAAAGCTACTTCCACAATCGCCTATCCTTTCGAAAATCAACTATGGAGACCCTGTCTATGGTCCCTTTTTGGATTCCGCTAATCAATACAAAATTCAACGTGTGCAAAATCTTTGTGTTCGCTTCATTTTGGAAATACGTAAATTTGAACATGTTTCCCAAGCTCGTGTCAACCTTGGTTGGGTATCAATGTCAGGGAATATAACTACTGAAATATCACCTATTCAGTACTGAAATCTAAAATATTTCTTTCACTATTCAATTAATTGTCAAAGAGGTTAGAGCTCCATCCTTTCAACCTTCGAACTATCGAAAACTTACACATCCCTCGTCATTCGTCAGCCATGTTCAGAAAGCATTTTCCTTTCTTGCTGTATTTTTTCATAATACGATTACTCAGGATCTCATGCAATTCTCGAAATCCACATCCAACAAGAAACTAAAAGCAAAATTCATATTAGATTAAGTGTAAGAGTAGCATAACTAAGCTTCGCCTATTATGTAATATTAAATACTGAATGTATTATTATTAATGACATTTTGATGTCTTGTGGTATCATTTTCGACAAAATTTGCAACAAAAAAATAGTCACTGTGATATATGGAACACATTGTATATCGCATCTGATACAATGCAACACCTTCTGCCACTGGAAATATTCCCAACCGCTAAGCAGTGGTCCAGTTTGCTATTTTTATTTACTTTTTCTATTGGCACTTTAAAACTCCTAATTTCTCAGTTACACAAAGGAACAGAATATCGGATGGACAATTTGGAATAAACTTTCTTCAAATAATGAGTGGGAACAATTTTTGTGTCTATAAATACATTATGTTTTCCAGTGACCTGCAAATTGTCCCAAATAATTAGATGTCACTTTTTCTTTTGTTCCAATGAAGAAAACAGACGAACATAATGGAATGGGCATAACTGACAGCGGGATATCTTGAATAACTAGTAAGCGATCAGTCAATCTTTGTTCATGCAAATTGCAAATGTAAACTGAAGGTGCTATTTCTATAAAATCCACTTCAATTATACAGGCTGATTCACGGTGGATGGCACATTAGACGTTTCTGGTGAACCAGACAACAGATCACTTTGAAAATTTAATGGAGGGCATATTCGGACATTCTCTAACCAACTAAAATATTTTCGACAATGCGGTGTTGCCGCTTCTATTAGAAAGCAGTAGCAACTTTGATTTTTCAAATGGAACACTCTGTATATAATATTATTTTTGGAATCTCCAACAATTGCCCGACAACTTTTCTTGATATTTCCCTATACCTATCTGTTACCGTTTTCGAAATAAAAATTAATTTCAATTTTTTTCTTCGAAAATCATGACTTCTAAAAATGCCGATATCTTTTAGTTAAGAAGTACTATGATATCGAAATTTGGTTTGGAGTTAGGTGATACTTGGACACTTCCCACACGTCAGCCTAATCTCCGTTACTTCAATATAGGGTGGTAAAAAAATACAGTTTTTTCATTTGCTTGAAAAAGTTGCTGAAATTTGATTATTTTGAATAGAATACCCTATATATTATTGAAAATTCGGAAAGCTGCTGAAATTTGCTGTCTTTCTATGTATATCATACCTATACCTAACTAGTCAAGTTTCGGACTTATGAACTTTTATTTGTGAAAATGTCCCTTCAGAATAGTATTTCCATTCGGTATTTGGTAAGCAGGCCATGATTACTATTTGACAGTGACGTTGTGACATTCTCCTAATAATATCGACATTTTCGTCACTTCAGAAGTTGCAAATACCTTCAAAACGATGGAACAAATCTATTCAAACGAAGTTCTTATGAATTTGTTTATTATTTTTGGACAGTGTGACAAAATTATCAGCAGAACATGTAGAAAGTTCAATGAAATGTATCCGAATCTACCGCCAATGAACCTCAAGAAATTTATACGAATTCAGAACAATTTCAATGCATTTGGATTAACTTTAAAAGCACCAAGAAACTTGCCTCGACCCGTAACTTTCGAAGATAACCAGATTAATGTCTTAGCATATTTTCACTTATCATCGATAAGAAGTGCTGAAGAAGATTTGGGTATAAAATATTCATCGGTTCAAAGAATCTTGCGAAGACATAAAATGCATGATTATAAATTCACCAAAATTCAAGCAATGAAGCCTCAAGATCCTCAACAGAGAGTAGAATTTTGTGAAATGTTGTTGACACGCATTCAAGAAGATCCACTTTTTTTAAATAAAATTATTTGGACTGATGAATCGAAATTTTCGAGAGAAGGGATTTCCAATAGAAGAAATCGTCATTATTGGTCCAGTGAAAATCCTCACGTCACAAAAGAAGCCGGATTTCAAGAAAAATTTAGTTTTAATGTCTTCTGCATGTTGATGGACAACAAATTGAGGTACGTGATATACGAGGAGTCATTAACATCCAGAAGCTACCTGAATATTTTAGAGAATACTGTAGACAGTTTCGTGGATAATCTGCCACTAGAAGGTTATCAAAATTATTGGTACCAACTAGACGGAGCTCCTGCACATTGCACAAGAGAAGTGAGCGCAGAACTGGATAGACTATTTGACGATTGGTGGATGAGGCGCTTGGGACCATGGAATTGGCCATCGAGATCACCCGATCTTAATCCATTAGATTTTTATTTGTGGGGAATGTTTAAAGAAAAAGTTTACAAAATACCCGTGCGTTCGAGAGATGAATTGTTAGAAAGGATTGCCCAAACATTTGAAGATTTGGATCCCAATGAAATCAGATCTGCCACCACGAAAGCAGTCAACACCCGCATTTTAAAGTGCTTGGAAGTGAACGGCCAGCGATTCGAACATATTTTGAAATATTCCACATGATTGTTTTACTTTTTTATAATTATTCATATCAATATTTCCAATTTCAAGTTTCTTGGTGCTTTTTTAAAGTTTATCCAAACATATTGAAATTGTTCTGAATTCGTATAAATTTCTTGAGGTTCATTGGCGGTAGATTCTGATACATTTCATTGAACTTTCTACATGTTCTGCTGATAATTTTGTCACACTGTCCAAAAATAATAAACAAATTCATAAGAACTTCGTTTGAATAGTTTTGTTGCATCGTTTTGAAGGTATTTGCAACTTCTGAAGTGACGAAAATGTCGATATTATTAGGAGAATGTCAAAACGCTACTGTCAAATAGTAATCATGGCCTACTTACCAAATACCGAATGGAAATACCATTCTGAAGGGACATTTTCACAAATAAATGTTCATAAGTCCGAAACTTGGCTAGTTAGGTATAGGTATGATATAAATAGAAAGAAACAAATTTCAGCAGCTTTCCAAATTTTCAATAATATACAGGGTGTTCCATTTAAAATAATCAAATTTCAGCAACTTTTTCAAGCAAACGAAAAAACTGTATTTTTTTACCACCCTGTATTGAAGTAACGGAGATTAGGCTGACGTGTGGGAAGTGTCCAAGTATCACCTAACTCCAAACCAAATTTCGATATCATAGTACTTCTTAACTAAAAGATATCGGCATTTTTAGAAGTCATGATTTTCGAAGAAAAAAATTGAAATTAATTTTTATTTCGAAAACGGTAACAGATAGGTATAGGGAAATATCAAGAAAAGTTGTCGGGCAATTGTTGGAGATTCCAAAAATGATATTATATACAGAGTGTTCCATTTGAAAAATCAAAGTTGCTACTGCTTTCTAATAGAAGCGGCAACACCGCATTGTCGAAAATATTTTAGTTGGCTAGAAAAAAATGTCCGAATATGCCCTCCATTAAATTTTCAAAGCGATCCGTTGTCTGGTTCACCAGAAACGTCTAATGTGCCATCCACCGTGAATCAGCCTGTATATACATATTATATATAAAGATAAATAGATGAGTAATATTCCGATCACTCCCAATTTGATTTCAATTTGGGTGCCACCGTTAGGCAGCTGTCGTCAGTACTGGGCAGACGGTCCTTAATTGAAGACAAACTGTAAAGAGCCAACAGAGTACTTGATAAAAATGTCACACCTATTAGTGTGACATCCAAGTTAGCTTGCCAAGTTTTCATACCCGGTACTGATGATGCTCAACAAGCTGAAACACTTTCCACTAGTGGCTCATGAATTGAAATTGAATTGGGAATGATCAAAATATCACTCATCCATTTCTTTTTTTATTTTCATGGAATTATATTCCAGCAGCTTGGAATTCTTGATTTTATATAAATGTATTCAGAACTAGCAAAAGCACCGGATAAATATTTTCAGTGAAAATTCACTAACTGCATTCCATTCAAAGAACGAAAGACTCAGAGGACTCCCATCAACAAGTTTAGGATCATCAACATTCATTTAAAGGAACCACATTTTAAAAATATTTTGTCTCCAGTTGAATAACGTTGAGCCCAACAATGAAGTTTGACAGTATTTGACAGACCGTTGCAAACTACCATATTACACTGACCAAGTTGAGTTGAGGAATACTTGGTGGCTCACCTACGAAGGTTGATAATTGAATGTTTTCAAACGAGATGATTCACCTCCCTTAATCGGAAAGATAGTCATGGATCACTTTCCTGAAAGGCTGAGGGTAAAATGGAGTTTCCTAAAAAGTTCAGGCATGATATTTTCTTCAGGATCAATCGTGCAATAAATCAACCAATGTCAAGTGAATTTCTAGACCATAATATCAAAACTGATTCAAAATGGAAACAACATTGTGAGTTTGTTACCTCCAAGCTCTTCTCGATATTTTTTTATATTCAGGAAGCTGATAAGAATGTTATAGTTTGCACTGTTTGAACTGGAAGAGGTCATCTGACACCTGAGCTGAGGTCTCCCTCAAATTGCCCTATTTTGTAATTATTCCAAGCCTATCCTTGCTTTTCTTAACAGTTAATCAATTCTCTTCTGAGACGGCTCCTTCACAAAGGTCTATCAAGTTGATGTCCAGTTTCAGCCAGATACCTCTCCAAATATGCTTTGGTCAGGGTCAACGATACCTCCACCCAATTGTTGATTCGAAGTTTCTCTGGGTTCTAGTCTCACTATCAGTTATTTAACCTCTCACGACAGTAGTTTTTCGAAGTCGTAGAGATTTCAGACTATCTGTCTAAGTCCTCTAGGCCTCTTGGTAAATTCTACTATGCTTTCTCGGTCCATATTGTCATAACTTCTGAAGCCTGCTGCATACGTTTCCTCTTATAACATCATTATTTTTACACTGAACCAGGATGAGGGAGTGCATAGTCCGATAATATTTATCCAGTATATCCATCACGACACACCTCTTGATAAAAATTGATTCACTGTCCAAAAGAAATCCATTCAAAAATATTTAAAAAATTCTGTGTTTCCGTTAACCAGCTATCGGCCTCTACGAACGACAACTTATAAGATGATACATAGAATCCCCAAAAATTTCCAAGAATAAAGGATGATACATAGCTGTGATCTGTCTGCTCAGCAAGACCTTACTGGCTCTGTCACACTTATGGTTGATAAGGGACTACTTTGCTGGTTTGTGGTTCAATAACGATTTCTGCAGGTCATCATTCACTGATCACTTTCAATTTGACCTCTGTCAACTTCCTGCTACAGAAGTTGTGTCCCTGGTACAGAATTTACTCAACGACAGTACGTTTAGTTCATATAGAACAATTCCATATGATCTTGGGATCTCTGAGGTTTCGTTGTGAATTGAGTTCTCTCTTCTCCCAATCCCTCCTCCAGCCACCAGAGTTCTGGTGTGGTATCTAACTCTTTCATAACCTTTGTAAGGGCTACCAAACACCTTTGTCACTACTTGGGAGCCATCCGTTTCTCCCAAGTTTCTCCAGGAAGCACAGCAGCCTCATGGATTCATTGCGTTTCACTCCCATATATTTCAATAATCTTGTGCCCTGTTTTGTTTGTACAGATCCCTTGCTGGATACGTATTATATCCTCATGAACACCATTTAAGTATGGCCGTGAATTGTTTGCCTACTGTGATCCAATGTCTCACAATCGCATGTAATATGACGAGAAGCCTGTCCCTTTACTGCATGCAGTTGAGAAATTTGTGCTACTGTCCTATTTTGTTGAGGTGTCCTCTAAATGAACAATATCTAGTGAGTAGCCCTGTAACTGTTTTGAGCCGATCCCTACTCTGTTGAAGCAGTTCTTCAGCTCTCTTCTGGGACGATGTTTCTAGAAGGTTTTCCCGTGTGTTCCCTAGTATGTTTTTCCAATACACTATGTTTCTCATAGACCCAGTTTCAAAACCCAGTTTCCATACCAAAGACTCAGGTACCCTCACAGATGGTTTTGAGCCTATTAATTTCGTTGACAATCCGTCTGTGGCACATTCATCAGATTTTTCGTTGCCTGGGATGCTCAGTTCAAAGTCAATCTATTCCTGACCGCTAGTTGGATTCAGCACCTCAAGTGCAAGCTGGCTGTTTTTGAAGATATTGATCCACATTGAGGCCTCAAATTGATATATCTTCCGCATTGCAAGATTTGAAAACTGATGTGTACTGGGCAACTGAAATGGAAATTTTTTCACGCACAGTAAATTCCAGCTCCCGTTCCATGTACGGTTTTCGATCCGTCTGTATACCAAGTCTTCTTGCCGGGCATGTTCTCAAGATGAAAGTTTATTCTCTGCTCTTCGTGGAGTTTTTGTCGAACATATATTTTGGTGTCACGTGGTTCAAAAAAATTTATCATGTTCCTTTTTCCACGTATTTCGATGTTTTTCAGTCTGAATTAGCTCACTCTTGCCTCTTCCATTATAATTATATGTGAAGGAGTGTCTTCAATGCAGCCCAAACAGGCTTTACACCTTGCCTAGTTTGTTAATGGCGGTCGTTTGTTTCATATTTGGCCAACAAACAATAGATACATATATCATCATAATTTTAATTACCATGGTGTAGAGACAATACACCACGTCTAGTTTGAGTACCATGTATTTCCGTAGGTGCGTCTGGCTAGCATTAGTGCTACCTCTGGCTTTCTTTCAACACTCTCTAGATGTTGGTTCCAAATCAGGCTAAAGCAGCCTGTTTGTCACCAGTCGAGCTTCTCTTTGTATGTAGATGTGCAATGGTAGAAGTAGGACCTCAAGTATTGCAGTTAGGGTCGTTCTCATGGCTCCCGCGACTCTTAGGCAGTGGATATTATCAAAGGCAATGTGGTAACGGTCGTAGTGACCGAATGGGTGCTTCTGTTGTTTCGAAAGAATTAACTACGATGTCTCTTCACCACCGAGCCATACCAAGAACATGTTTAAATCTGTTCAAAATCTGTTTTTCCGTTAACCATCTGTCGCACCCCTACGAACAACAACCCTCGGAAGTCGAAACTTGTGCGAGCTAAGGATTAACAAGGTCTCACCTTCCAACTTGTGATTCCTAACACATCAACATAACGCGACCAATATTATAGTTTCATGACCGCTTGCTCCAAGGCCTGTTGTTTGAAATTTTCCATGAAAGAGTTTGCCACTGCCAGACTCAATGAACTGCCTATTGCGGTACCATCCGTTCATTCGTAAAAACACCATCGCACTGAAAATGAGTTGATGATAAACAGTGAGCAAAGAGGACGGTTATTTCTACTGGGAATACGTCTTCATCTCGAAGTTCCAAAGGTCCTCTGTTTCGGCCTCTTGGTGAATGCTATTATGGTCGATTCTGTTGGGCTCATTTTCAGCCCTTTTTCATCGGACCAGAAACCTCGAATGTGTCGTTGGTTGGCGTGTACCATCACTGCATCTGAGATGGGTCGCACTAGCATCCTCATCCTTCTGTTCATACTTGTAGTCTATTCAGTTCCCACGAGTTTAAGGAAAAAGTTATTCACATCCATGGAGCTCTTTCCTAAATACTGTGAGTGGTCACCTGGTATCCCAGAGGTTGTGTTGGTAGTAACTGATTAAAATATTTATCTTTGGGTAAGGCTCACATAAAGGCATCAGATTGGGCTCCCTTATTCAGCGTCCTACCTGAGCAAATTACACTATCTGTCGAAGCAGAGTTTTCATCATACTTACAACTCAATTCCCAGAGTATGATGAGAAATTATCAGTTTGCTTCGTAAATTTGCTCCTTCAACTGATGTCAAAGTTACTGAGATCGTTATCAGGTTATCGAGTCACTAAATCCCCCAAAGAAAACACACGGGAATGGATCCTTCATCCGCAGACAAGCCCGATATTGATGAAGTCCCCTAATTCAACATATTTCCATCAGGGTCCCCTTTTCCGATTAATAATGAAAAGACCGGTCGCGTAGCAAGCCAATGAAACAGCACAAATCCTTGTGAATTTTCATCGTGGATCCGAAGGCTTACACAGCGAGAGCTGCAGAATATCATTCAGCGTGTAAATTTATTAGGTTAGGCGGTGACAAGGGCTAAGCAGAGAAGACGTATCGCGGAGAAGAAAAATACAATGACCGGGCGTGGAGGATAGCGACTTCCTTACAGAATGAATGGGATTACTGTGTATGGAATATAAGCCGGCGTGACACGTCCTGCGATATATTTTTAATATTTCGCCGGGAAATCTATTGCGAGCCGAGGATTCCATTCGGGGGAATTCTATTGACGAAATCGTGATCGGAATTGGATGGATCAAATTTCATTTTTTGGCGGTGTCCGGCGACAAAGAAAGATAATTTCTCGTAGGTGAGAAAGTTCGTGTGGAATTATAATAAATATACGATTCATTTCAGTGAATTCACAATTCAGGGTACAATTCCGCCGAAATAAATGTAACGGATATGTACATGTACCTGAGAAGTGCCTGTATTGAACTACACTAGACTCATCTTGTCTACGTAACCGAACATGAGAAACATGTTCTTCGAAACGAATTATTATCGTTCACTGAATTTGACCAACATACATTTTGTCGCAATCCTCACAGCGCATTTCGTAAAATCCATACTATTCCTTCTGTCATCCTACTCATTGGGTTGCCCAACATCTTTCTTTGCTTGAGGGAAACATCATGAGTCCATGAACAGTTTTCATTATGAAGAATGGTGAGAACTATCAGGAATGTATTCTCTTGGAATGCTATCCCAAAACTGAACCGTTGATTTTAACACTTCGACACGTGTTTCAATCTGTTCTGGTCACACAATCATTCCAGCGCTCTAAAACTCCAATACCACTTTTGTAGAACCCCATTTTTACTGTACATCAACAACTTGGAAAAAAACAAGAATCCAATGTATTGCTTTGCTGACGTCATTCCATTTGGATTCCAGAACATCGGCTACGGAGGCACATCTTCCCTGGCAGCAGGAGGTTGCAATCTTAATGGTTCAACTCCGTACTCCTCGAACTCCATTGTTCAGAACTCTTTCATCCGGAGAACTGCGTTTATAAAGATGAACTTTGTTAAGTACAGAGTAAGTATAGTTGATGATGTATGCAATATAAAAGCTTGAGAATTTGTTTGTACTGAGAGTTATGAGTATCAAAAAAAGGACCCAAAATTGAACTTTGCGGAACCTTCTGTCATTTGAAATGGTTCCAAAATAAATAATGTAAACAATAAAGAGGCTTTGACCTATATTGCTTCAAATACCATGCCGATATGATTAGTAAACTCCAATGCATCTCAAAGAGGTGCGAAATCGAAAGAAAACCGAGCACACGAATTGAATTTACAGAGGAAACCAACAAAGACACAGGAAATTCTTTCTATTATCTTCTAATGGCCGCCCGGCATTTCCCAAGAACGTATTCGGGAAACGTCGTCATCCTGGGACTCTGGAATGAAAAGTGCATGGAAACTCCCGGCTACATTGCGCCATTGTCTACGAATTCTCTTCTTACGTACGAATAAAAATCAGACAATGGAACATCTACATCGTTATCACATCATATCCTAGCGGGATGCGACGTATAGGACAAGAAGAATTTGTTCCGTTTTATCTGCGGCGGTGGAAACTCGGGCGAATTTCCTCGAGTGGCTACTTCGAATTCCGATGCAGGAAAACGCGGGGATTATCTCCTGCAGTGTCTGATTCCTCTGGTGAATTATTCAGGAAAAACTCTGGAACTTAGTTCGTTCGGCAAATTCTATTACCCTTTGGATCAATTTTTTCTAGAAGTTGAATGATGAGAATTGTAAAAAACTGAGAAGACCAATAATTGATACTCATTTGGGATCCCCCGTTAGGTACATGGGGCATATGTTGCAATATAAGTACAAACCAACACGGTTTTATGAAAAATCGTTCAACGGTCACCAATCTTCTGACTGTAACCCAACATATTGCTGAATCTATTGACAATAGTGCCCAAACTGATGTTATTTACACAGACTCTTCTGAAGCCTTCGACAGGCTTGATCATGGCATTCTACTGAACAAACTAGTAGCCTTTGGATTATGTCCATCCTTAATCGCGCTCTTTCAGTCCTATCTACGGGATCGAAAACAATATGTTCAGCTCAATAGTTTCAAATCTACCGAATATAGTGCTTCTTCCGGTGTTCCACAAGGTTCAAATCCGGGACCGTTGCTCTTCAATATATTCATTAATGATATTGCAGATGTTATAGATGTGTATTTCCTTTTATATGCCAATGATCTAACACTATACTGCCTGGTGAGACCAGGAACATTTACTGATCTAGACGTCACATTTGACACTGCACTATCATTTAATAGGCATATCGATAATGTTATAACCTACTCCTGTCGTTTGTATGGATTAATTGTACGTAACAGTAGTGATTTCAAAAGAACTTCGACCTCAAAAACTTTATTCTATGCTTTCATAAGATCAAAGTTAGAATACGTGTCAGTTGTGTGGAGGCCCTTTTATCAATATCACATTGATAGAATAGAAGTAATTCAAAGACGATTTTTGAAACTGCTAAGCCTAAAAACCGATGGCATTTATGCTCCAATAGGAACAACCCACTCTGAATTGCTACAAAAGCATAACTTTTGCAGTCTCGAAAAAAGACGTGAATATTATAGTGTTGCACTAACCTATAAAATTATCAAGAGCATAGTTGACTGCCCAACATTACTGGAAAAGTTTAATATTTCATTCCTAGAATCTGTTTCAGACACCCGAGTACTTTCTATATAAAAACATCTCGCACAAATGTTCTGGAGAATTCTCCGATCCATACCATGTGTAAAGTGACAAATTCTGTTAGCGATAATTTAAATATATTCAGTTGCAAATTATCAAATATAAAATCCCACTTCCTAAAATAATTGTTTTGTCACCTATAATGAATATGAAATGTGTAGTCTTTAAAGTCACTTGTTTGTAGTGTTTGTAGACTTTACAGTCACTTGTTTGTGATGTATTTATTATACTCTGTTATTTCTTGCTCTGTAATTGGGCTATGTCCTGTAGAGTATTGTATTACAAATAAACAAATGAATATGTATTGGGAGTTGAATATTTGATTGAATGAATCATAAGAAGACATATCAGTAGGAAAACATTTCAAAAAACGAACTTTCAGGAATTCAAATATGCATCAAAAATCAATCACATTTTCTCTCTCCTCCTAAAAATACTAACACTAACACTTTAATGGTTCGTGGCTCACAAAATACAAGGAAGGACGGTATACCAGTTTTTTTTTTTTTGGAAAGGTACATTGAATTCCTTTCAAGTATCAAATCCTTAGCCGTCTAAGCTGATGATATCGACATTGATATGTTGCTATATCACTGTCCACAAGATGTGCCTTCGAATATTGGATACGCAGTAGATCAACAGGCGGAGAGAGGCGAGGGCTCATTAACATCGACGAACTCGTGTAGTCTACATCGTGTTAGTACAGTAGGTGAAGGAATTATTCTGTGTGCTGAACTGTGAGTTATTTTCATATCAATATTTGATAAACGATATTCCACTTCAACGGCCTCTCACATTCACCGATGTAGGTGTTACCTTCGACACAAAACTGTCCTCCGTACCACACATTGAAGTCATTCTGTCTGCTGCAAACAGAATGTATGGATCTATTGCACGAATCTCCAGAGATTTTGCAGATCTATTGTGAAAACCTCATACTATGCCTTCGCCAGAACAAAATTAGAACATGCATCCATAATCTGGAATCCATTTCATCAGTTTTATACAGAGAAAGTTGAAACAGTACAATGTAATCTCCTAAAACTTCACTTCTATAGATCAGACAATATCTATCCACCAATTGGATTTCCTCATGATGCATTGTTAGCTAGACATGCTATGAATAGCTTGAGTTGCCGTCGTGATTGTCACTCCACAATTTTTCTTTTTAAACTGAATAATAATTTAATTATTGACCCACATATTCTGCAAAAACTGAATTTCATTGTACCTAGACCAACCTCTAGAGTGGTTAATCCTTTTTATCTGCCAACAGCATGTACAAATATTCTGAATCTTTCACCTCTGCATAGATAGACACATACTTGATTGTCCAAGAAAATACAATCTTATCAACAAAGCTTGTTGAAAATCTGGTATATACGAGTATGGCACTTCAAAGAATAAAAGAAAAGAAACAATTCAAATACACAAATACCCAGAAACACAATTTGAGCAAAACTAAGTTCACATATCTAATAGATAAAATATAACAATAGAAAATAAAATTCAAGTTTGTGAACAAAATATTTTGTATAAAAAAAAGTCCTTTTCAAAAAATGTAACAAAAAAATATGCACAATTTGAACAGAAGTTCACATGTCATGGCAATAAAATAAGACATATCCCAGTATAAAATATAATTTAAACTATAGGTGTCAATATAAGCAACAAAAAAAACACCTATATTGAATTACAGCAGAATTCCATTGTAATATTCATCAAGATTGTAGTAAGCTTCAGTTGCAAGGGCATCTTTAACAAGATTTCTGAACATGTCATAGCTTTTTTCCTTCCTAATTCCGTAAGGTATGTGATTATACAGCTTTTCAGTTTCATAAATTAAAGAATACTTCGTCTGGCTTGTTTTTGGAACAGAAAGATGTATTTTATTTTCAGTTACTTGCCGGGTTATGTAATTTGTATGTTCCGGAGTTCCAAGCATATTATGTTTTTTCATGAATCAGGCAAACAGTTTCAAGTATGAAAATATAAGTAACAGTGAGAATTTTTTCTCTCAAAAATAATGGTCTGCATGACTCACGCACTCCCACCTTGCATAATTATCTAACCGCTCGCTTTTGCAAAGTAAACAATGAATGAAAAAGTTGTTGACTGCAAAATCCCCAGAAGGCAACACCATATCTCAGGTGGGACTCAATCAGGGAATGATATACCATTTTTGTTGTGGATGAACTCAGTTCATTTGAAACTACTAGAAGTGCATAACATCCTGATGCCAATTTTTTTATTCGGAGCTGAAATATATTAATCAAATTTTAATTTGTTATCCATGAAGATTCCTAGGAATTTGTATTGGTGTTTATTCTCAAGAATTTGTTCATTGCAAGTATAAATTGTTAATATTACAGCTGAAGTTGGGTAGGTTTGTTTTTTTTAATATCAAAGCACAAGTAGTAAGCGTCACACCATTTTTTCACAACTTCTATATCACTAGAGATAGTTTCTTTCATATTAGAAGTAATTTTCCATGCCAAAGGAGCGTGGTGTCATCCGCAAAGATCGTAAAAATTCGTTGAATAGAGAGAGTAACGAGGTCATTTACATAAATATGGAAATAAATCGGGCCCAGTACTGATCCTGGTGGAACGCCCCATGAGATGTATTGAGTGTGTGATAGTTTTTCGTTTGATCTTACTAACTGTTCTCTATCACTTAAGTAAGACCTAAACCAGTCATTACACACTCCTCTAAAGCCATGGTCGTTCAAATTTTGCAAAAGAAATTCATGATTTACACAATCAAATCTTTGGAGAAATCGCAGAATACTGCAGCTACGACCTCAACATTGTTGAGATGTGTTTAGACATGTTCAATAAAGGAAAAGATTGTGCCTTTTATCTTCTGAAAGCCAAATTAACAGTTGGTTAACATATTGTATTTATGAAAATAGACTAATACCCTTTTTTCACCATTTTTTCTATGATTTTTGAGAGTGTCGAGAGCATGGAGATGGGTCTGAAGTTATTTGGATTTTCTGCGTTACCGCACCTTTGAAAATAGGAATTACAAGAGCTGTCTTAGACACGGAGGCAAATTTCCAAGGGGAAAGGATTTATTTATATCCATAATTAGTGTTATCAAAGCGGAATCAGGAAGGTTATTTATGATTTTTACTGAAATTTCATCAAAACCCGTTGCATTTTTGTTTATATTTTCTTGCAAGACATAACATGTGTGTCAAATGTAATTTGGCAAATTGTCAGCTCGACATTTTTTCATCTCTGAGATTAGGTCTTTTCACTTCAGCCGAGTCTATATGTATTGTTTTCATCTTGTAACTTATTGTAATTGTATTGCGATTTGACTTATATCCCTGTTCTGTAGTTGGGTGTAACCTGTAGAACAGTGTATGAATAAATAAATAAAATAAATAAATAAATATTCTTGTTGCGTTCAATAGTTAGGAGGCTATCATTGTCCGCCCTGTATAATAAATGCCTATTGTTTTATTTAGTTCTCATACGGTTATTACATCACAGCTAAACCAAAACTAGCCCTCCAACCCACGATATCTATTTATAACAATACATCGTCGACGCTATCACATCCGTCCCATTTAACAAGCCCGTATTGATTCGCTCAAAAGTTCAGGACTGTCAGAATGCAAAATAACAACATCAAGCGTGTTACTCGATATGCTTAGCACCGATATCATTATCACTTGATGTACTGCCATATCAGCCAAAGCTAAAGGGACACATCAATCACGTGTGTTGATATCGAATCGGGTTGTTTGTCAAATGCAAAAATTGCATTATGCCTCGCTAGGTGAACGTGTATATGCGTGCCGTTGTGTGTTTTGGTGGAGGTATAATGAGGGACTCCTCCTTCGCCGTATCTGTGGCGTGTGGCTTCTTTTGTTTCGTTTATGCATGATGCATGCTCGATGAATAATCGAGATCGAGGTCACATCCGCGTGAATGGGATATTTACGCTGAGTCGTCGGGAAATATCGGGTTCGTAATTTGGTGTCAGGTGTGTCATGCATACTTTAAGTCGGGACTATGGCAGAATGAGTGAACTCCCATGCAGTTTTTCCTCTGTTTACAACTCACTTGAATGTATACAGTGTGTCAATGGAGAAACGCCCAAATTCATCATCAATCGAATACACACGTGAATAGAGCTCCCCTCTCAACTTTTGAACGAGGCAAGATATATATGGTCTTTCATTGAGCACTTCGTACCTTTGAATTTGAATGAAACGAATTGTGGGTGAGATATAAAAGGTGTTTCACGACGAGCATTCGTTAAGAATACATGGAGAACGATTCAAAATAAAAACTTGAAATTTTCTGGTAGTGGATTTCACAAAATGGCCTTCTCAAGTGAAATATTTTCAATTTTGGGACTCTTTCCTTTATACCAAAAGTTGAGGGCAACTTCCTTATTTCGAATGGAACACCCTGTATTTTATTACATTTTTTGATTTCTCAGCATATTTTAGGATCACTGTGTAAAATATACCAAAATTTATTATTTTTCAAGTTATTGATTTTTTTCTGAAAAATTTTACAGTTACAGCACCACTCCAAAAAAATCATAACTCATAGACATCATCAGTTGAAAATGTGAAATTCCACAGAGTCATGGATAGGTCCATCGAATTTTCGAAAATAATTTACAGGGTGGTCGAAATTTCCACCTAAAACATAACATCGAGAAAACTGAAAAACACGATTTTTCCAAATGGAAACCTTACACTATTCTATTATTTTTGGATACTACGAAAAAAATATATCAAATTCATGATACCTAAAATACACCCCTGGCAAGATATATCCGATTTTAGGAAATATTTGCAATGTAAATCATTCGAAGCAATACCAAACCAAGAAAGCTTTGAAAACAAATGAAGTTACAACAAATATGTCATGATGCGATATAATTGACGTGTATTTCGTAGTTTTCTATTTGTGTGCAAAATGTCTCTATTGTAATGAAGTTTTCGTGAATTTAATAATCATTTATGGTGAATGGAGTTTTAATGTTTTTTTGCGCTATAAAGGAAGAAAGGAAGACCGAATTTTATACTTATGATGTACTGTTTGGAACCTTTGGTGTAGTAATGAATATTACCGGAGTTTTTTCCCAACACCAAATCATTATTTTCAACACCTCGACACGTGTTTCGATCACCAAGTGATCGAACCAAGTAATCTTCCTCTTCAAAGAGGAAGATTAAAACTGATTAATCTTCCACTCTGAAGATGATCACTTGGTGATCGAAACACGTGGCGAGGTGTTAAAAATAACGATTTGGTAATGGGAAAAAAACTCCAATAATATTCACCGAATTTTATGTTTATATCTCTATGAAGAGAATTTGAATAGCGATAGATATTCGCATATAATTAAGAATGTGGTTGGTGAATCCATAAGGTATGTTTCAGAACAATACCGTTTCAAGTTATGGTATCAGATGAATGGAGCCCCTACACTAGTACTGATACCGTTGCTGGGTTTTTGAATGGGATGTTCGAAGATCAGTGGCTTTGCTACAATGGACTATTTAAATTTCCTCCTCGCTCTCTAGACCTGACGCCACTGGACTTATTCATCTGGGGATATATCAAAAAAAATGTTTATGCGGATCCTGTGAGTGATGAAGAAAATATGCAACGAAGGGTTCTGAGAGCTTTCTATAATTTGATTCCTGACTCCATACAGAAAGCTACAAATAGTAGTATGCAAAAAAGAATTTATTCTTGTTTAGAACAAAAAGGCAATGTCTTTGGACATATGTTGAAATGAACCACAATATTATTTTAATTTAAAGAAATTGAGTTTCGAAAGTAAAATCTAACCTTGAATAATATAAACAAAATAAAATTACTGTATTCGATATCAATAAATTAGGATATAATTCATCTCTCTGATAGTATTTTATTTCAATCCATACAATATCATGTTGAGTTACCTTTTACCAACGACAGAGTTAATATCAGTTCATTTGTTTTCAAAGCTCTCTTGGTTTGGTATTGCTTCAAATTGCATTTCAAATATTTCCCAAAATCGGATATATCTTGCCAGGGGTGTATTCTTCATGAATTTCATATCTTTTTCTTCGTAGTATCCAAGAATAATAGAATAGTGTATGGTTTCCATTTGAAAAAATCGTGTTTCATCAGTTTTCTCGATATTATGTTTTAGGTGGGAATTTTGACCACCCTGTAAATTATTTTCGAAAATTCGATAGACCTGTTCATGACTTGATGCTCAAGGTGTAATTCTGTGAAATTTCACATTTTCATCTGTTACTGTCTATGAGTTATGATTTTTTCGGAGTGGTGCTGTAACTGTCAAAATTTTCAGAAAAAAGTTAATATCTCGAAAACTAACAAATTTGGGTATAGGCACTGTTATACAAAGTGGGCCTGAAATGTGCTGAGAAATTCAAAAATGTAATAAAATACAGGGTGTTTCATTTGAAAGGAAGGAGGAAGTTGCTCTCAACTTCTGGTATAACGAAAAGAGACCGAGAGTTGAAAATATTTTAGTTGAGGAGGCCATTCTATAAAACCCACTAACACAAAATTTCAAGTTTTTATTTCGAATCGTTGTCCATATATTCCTTACGAACGCTCGTCGTGAAAGATCCTGTACTCGAAATTTTTTATTCGTTGGAAATGTCTACCACGACTTGGTGACAGCTCTCGTGATCCTCGCAGCTGCCTTATAGCTAGAACAGCTTTAGTATCGAACCATCTTTCATCTTTCTGGTCAACTGGTGATTCTGGAACTGTACCAAACGCTGAAAACCTGATCCTTTTACGACGGAATAGGTAGAAAATTGTGCTATCCTGGCATGACCCAATCAGCGCGGCCAGTCTATAATAACCTTCTTCCAACTTTCGTCCAACTTTCCATGATTCTGGTGTTGAATTTGATCGATGATATGGGTTATGTTGTCTTTGAGGAACGCTGTGGTTTGTGGCTTATTGGCATACACCTGCGACTTGAAAAAAACTCACAAGAAAAAGTCTAACGGGATCAAATCGCACGATCTCGGTGGCCAGTTCCCGTCACCTCCACGTGAGATGACCATGCCTTCAAATCGCTCGTGCAGAATATTCAATGTGGCATGAGCTGTGTGACACGTAGCGCCATCTTGTTGAAACCACATTACGTTGGTGTCCGGATCATCCAATTCAGGCCAAGAAAAGTTGGCATTCATCGACCTATAGTGCTTGCCATTGCCAGTGATGACCTAGTCAACGTCGTTCTTAACGAAATATGGACCAATGACGTCGCCAGCCCAAAATCCACACCAACAGTGGCTTTGATGGGATGCATTGGACGCTCTTGGATCATGTAGACTGGCATCGTTCCAAATTCGACAATTTTGTTTCTTCATCCAGAAATGGGCCTCATCGCGAAAGGTGGTTTTCAGATGAGAATTAAGGTCAGTTGCCAACTGCTCCAGAGACCATGACAATTTATTTGACAGATGTAGTTTCAACAAGAAGTTTGGAATTCCCTGTTGGAAGACCTGTTACCTAATTTTGTCTCCGCTTCGAAGTTTCTGATGTTGAGTAATATAAAAACGCAAAAATTGCAAATATAATCAGAATTGGAACTTGTTTTGGAGGCTTCCATGAGAACGATATCAGTGTCTCACCAAAAAAAACAACACAAAGGAACTAAGTTTAATATAAATCCACGATCTGTATTCAGTTTCATAAAACCCAACATCGTGTGAACTTCAATTCGCCTTCAGCGTTGAGCAATTAAAAACTACGACGATACACGTTTCGAAAGACAATCCCACCTCTGCCACCATTCAGAACAGCGAGCATAAACTCGAGAAAGAACTCCGACATAAAAATTCGAATAGACGTTCAGGTAATGATTAAATTTTGCGGAGTCTGGAGCCAATCCAGTACGTGATCGGCAAACCTGAATGGTGGTGTATTGATGGGTTATTTTTGTGTCACTTCGAACGACGTGACTTTTTCGCGCGGAACTATACAACAATATCATAGACATAGAAGATGCGGCGTGTCTTCACTGATCGAACGGCGTGACTGCCGTTCGCATGAGTGAATTTAGATGGAAAGATGTTTTTTCCTAGTCTCTACACCGTGGCTTGGAAGTGATGAGAATGAAAAATCAGAACCGGTGGTAGTTGTGTTATAATGAAGTCTGAGACAACAGGAAAATGTCGAACAAGTACGGTTATACAAAGGTAAAGAGGGATTTTTCTTGAGCTTCATTGGAAATCTCGTCATTTTTCTCGGGATCTCGACTTTTTTACACGATTCATATTAGCTTCACCTGTTTGTATATACAGTGTGTCTCACTTCTCATGGAAACACCCCCGTATCTTCCGTAATATTCGAGGTAGAACGATGAAATTCTCAAAATGCACCCATCACCTGAATGGGGTTGGACAAAGTGATATACACTGTCCGCCACTCGCGATGGAACACCCCATTTTTACGGTAAAACATGTTAGTGGGCAAAATAGGCTCAAAATTCCTTCAGATTCGTGATCAGGACTTCCAACTCACTACGATTATGCTTTTTTTCCAGAAAAACTTTCAATCCTGAAAAATCCGAATTTGTCTCACTTCTTATGGAAACACCCCCGTATCTTCCGTAATATTCGAGGTAGAACAATGAAACTCTCAGGACTTATGGAAATACTCAAAATGCACCTATCACCTGAATGGGATTGGACAAAGTGATATACACTGTCCGCCACTCGCGATAGAACACACCATTTTAACGGTAAAACATATTAGGGGGCAAACTAGGCTCAAAATTCCTTCAGATTCGTGATCAGGACTACCAACTCACTACTATTACACTTTTTTCCTGAAAAAATTTCAGTCCTGAAAAATCCGAATTTGTCTCACTTCTTATGGAAACACCCCTGTATCTTCCGTAATATTCGAGATTTTTGACCTCTGGTTTAAAAAAATATCTTTTTGAAATATGTTTTTCCGTTAATCAGCTGCTGCCCCCATACGAACGACAACTCTCAGAAGTTGAGAAACTTGTGCGAGCTAAGGTGATTTTGGCAATCGATCAGATGTTATTTTTATTTGATTTTCTGGTACCTTTTTTTAAAAAGTATAAAAATTGAGGAACACAATTTCATATTCAGAAATAGTCATCTTTCTCAGGATAGTAACATAGCGATTCAGCAAGTATAATATTTCGAAAAATATCAACATTTCAAGAAAAAAGACGAAATCTCAAAAAAAAATCTTGAGAAATAAGTCGAAATTTCGAGAAAAAATTCAAGTTGGGATGTTGTGAAAAAAGTCGAGATTTCGCCTTTTTTATAGGAATCTCGAATAATTTTTTTTTTGGAAAAAGACAAAATCTCGAGAATTAAGGCGAGGTTTTGAGTAAAAACGCGAGATCTTGAAAAAAAGTCGCTATCTCAAGAAAAGTCGCGATCTTGAGAAAAAATCGTCATCTGTGAAAAAAATAATTGAGATCTCGCGTTTTTTTTCCGAGATCCCAACATTTCTCAAAACTTTGACTTTTTCTCAAGGTTTTGCATTTTTTCCCTAGGAAAAAGTTGGTATCTCTATGAAAAAAGATATCATCTCGACTTTTTTATTGAGATATCGACTTTTTTATTGAGATATCGACTTTTTTCACGACATCCCAATTTTATTCACGAGATCTCTGCTTTATCTGGAGATCCCGATTTTGTTATCAAGATCTCACAGTTTTCCTCTACATCCCGTCTTTTGTCTCGAGATCTTCGACTTCGGGTTCCTCAGCAATTGATCAGATGTTATTATTTATTGAATTTTTGGAACCCTCTTTCGAAAAGTGAAAATTTCACGAACAACATTACAATCATATTCAGAAAAAGTGATCTTTCTCAGAATTGCAACACAAACAATATAGCGATTCAGCAAAAAAAAAATCGAAAAATGTCAACATCTCAAGAAAAAACATGAAATCTCGAAGAAAGGTCAAGATTTTGAGGAAAAAGTTGAGAACTCGAGAAAAAAGTGTAGATCTCTGGAAAATGGCCAAATCTTGCCTTTTTTTATAGAGATCTTGACTTTTTTCTAGGAGAAAAACGCGAAATCTGAAGAAAAAGTCTAGGTTTTGATATTTCGAGGAAAAACGCGAAGTCTTGAGGAAGAAGTTGAAATATTGAGAAAATAACGAGATTCCGTAAAAAAAAGATGTTGAGAAAAGAGTCAGGACCTCTGAAAAAAGTCAGGATCTTCCATTTCTTATAGAGATCTCGACGTTTTTCTAATAGTGAAAAAACGCGAGATTTTGAGAAAAATTCATGTATATCGTTTGAACAATTTGGAATAGCTTTGGATTTGATGAATTCTTACTCACAGAAAAGATTCAGAAAATACTAGTGGGAAGGGTGAAAATATGTACGTTGAAAATCAAAAAAAGAGTTCCACAGAGATCTATACTACGATCCTACTCTCGCATACGCAGATGATACTTATTTCCTTGTTGATGCACGAAATCGCATGAAAAAAGTTGAAAAGTCGTGAAAAGAGTCGAGATCTCTGGAAAAAAAGTCGGGATCTTGCATTTTTTATAGGGAAATCAACTTTTTCTTAGTGAAAAACGCGAAATCTCGAGAAAAATTTTAATAAATTCAACAAAATAAAAGACGATTTCCCGTAAAAAAACGGGTATTTCGAAAAAAAAGAGTGAGATAACCAATAAAATTTCAATATGACCCTTCTAGGCCTTCGTAGATTTATGATGAATTTCGATTCGAAAATTTGACAAGTTCTGTTTTCATCAAGTTCTGACAATCTTGCTTTTCTGAAATATACCTATTTACCATGACAAATGAAATAGTGACTTTCAATGTTTCGATGTTAGTCCAGAGTTGAACAGTATTCTATCTGTCTAAGATGAGGAGCAACAGCAGTGGAAAATCAACAACTGTGAGAGATACGAATTCAGTTGAATTAGGAGGAAGTTGAACATTTCAAAGCTCATTCAAGGCGTTTCAAATTTCATGAATTCCAATTAGTCTCTAAGATACTCAAAAAGAACTAATTTCGTGTCCTGATGGGATATTCAAAAACTAAGTCACTTTCCTATCGCCACTTTTCAAGCTGTACAAGAATTTTTTCACAGACTTTCAATCCGAAATTTCGTTCCCAGAAAACCATCATCAATTTTATTTTTTCATAAGAAAAATGTATCACCTGTTATAGGTTAACTTTTCTGTCAATAATGTTACTGATGTAGCACACTTAACCTCCTCAATTCCGAAACATCATTCGAATAAGGTTTTAAATGGGTAACTTTTTCACAACCCAACCAACTATGTTTTTTTTTCGCTGAGTTCATTCTCCCGACATTTCGTTGAAATAATTCAGTGCACCGCTTTTTTGGGCCAATATGAAATAGCTAACATAACTATAATAGTATAATAAAATCAATGTATGACATGAATTATTGAAAGAGCATCGGGACTTAATAATTCAATATGAAGTACGTAAACAACATGACATTTCTGAAATAAATTACAGGTCTGCAGAAAAATCACATACGTGAACTATTCAGAGAATGAGTTAAATATTCAAATTTCACGGCCAACGTAATAATAATAATAATAATAATAATAACTTTATTCACAACGTATACAGATTAGAGTACAATTAAAACAAAATATGTGAACACAGTGGTTTGGCGATAAGAGCAGAGCTCTTGTTTCGCAAGAAGTTATAAAGAATATGTAAGTACATAAATATTTGTATAAAAATATGTATGGCCCTCATGGAGTAGAAACTACAAAACATTTTATTAAATTTTGTGAATTTGGTGTTATAGTTCAGCAAATTATATTTCGGCTTGAGGTAAAATAGGCCGATTAAATACTAGACAAACAAAAAGTAAGAAAAATAGATAAAACCTTAGACAAATATTACACGTTCTATGAGAATAAAATATTAATGTACAAATAGATAAAATCTTAGGCAATATGGATCAAATTATGCTACTTACAATACAGTATGATACAATTTTAAGATAAATTTGACTAAGACTAACTTATTTCACTCTAACAGATTTTTTCGAGAATGTGTTTTCTTATTTGTTTTTTGAATATTGGTTTGGAATAAGATTTTCTATTTTGTGAGGTACGGTGTTATATAATTAAGTTACCATGAAAGAATATGCTCTTTGTGAAATTGACTTTTTAACAGTAGGATATGTTAGTTGGTCGCGATGTCGTGTGTTATAGTTGTGATTTCGTGATAATGCTTCATTTTCGCTGAAATGATACTTCACGTTTGTACAATAGTAATATAATTGTCTCATATCCATAACTCCACCCTCTTTATACAGGAGATTTGACGAGAAACGTGAATTTCTAGACATGATCAACTTCATGAATCTCCTTTGTAATACCTCTAACGGATTGAGGTGTACACGCAGAGCTGACCCCCATGCTGTTATACCATATCTCAAATGGCTCTCTACTAGGGAACTATATAATTGATTAAGTTCTATGTGAGGTAAGTAATTTTTCAAGGAACGGAAGTTGTGAAGCATTGTTTGCAGTTTTTTTATTGTATGTTTTATATGAGAGTCCCACCTTAAGTTTCTATCTATGTAGATGCCCAAGTATTTGATTTCTCTCAGGGAATCTATTTCTATTGTTTTTCCTTGTTCGCCGACATCAAGAGTTTCAAATCGACAATAATTGGATAGATTGCAGCTAAAAGGAAGAAAATCAGTTTTTTCCAGATTCACTGTCAAGAGTCTTCGGTCAAACCATTTTTTGAGCAAGTGGATATCTGTTTCTACGTTCTTTTTCGAATCAAGCCAAGAGTCTGCCTTATAGAATATCGCAGTATCGTCTGCGTATCCAATTATTTTCCCAACGCTGTCCAAACTGAATAATTCATTCAGATATAAATTGAAAAGCAGAGGACCCAGTACCGTACCTTGTGGGACTCCACATTCTATTTGATTTTGATTGCTAATTCGCACAACTTGAATTCTATTTCGAAGATAGCTTTCAAAAAGCGTTTGGCAGTTTCCTCTGATACCATTATTTTGTAAAGTTTGTAGGAGTAGTTGATGATCGACAGTATCGAAAGCCTTCGTTAGGTCTATATATAGACATAAAGAAGGTTTTCCTTTCTTTATTCTGTCAGTTCAAGAATCGCGTCTTCGGTTGAGGTTTTTTCTTTGAAGCCAAATTCTCTATCTGATATCAATTCGTATTTGATTATAAATGAGTTTATTCTTCTCCTTAGCAATTTTTCGAAAATTTTTGATAGATGGGTGATAAGCGATATTAGTCTATAATTTGTGAATTCAGTTTTATCTCCTTTTTTATGGATAGGAGTCACTACTGCAGTTTTGAATGAGTCGGCCACACACCAAGTAATATACATTTATTAATAATAAAAACCAAAAGGATTTACTATATAATAGTCTGGTTCACATGTACTCGATTTACCTCTTTTTGGTGACATTTTTCAGCCCTATCCAAAAATTACGACCAAGGTGTCATTTGATTAACAAATCACACTGGAGTTCCACAAGGTAGTGTGCTTGGTCCCCTATTATTCATTTTGTATCTGAATGATATTCAATTATTTACAGACTGTGAGTTCATCAACTTATTTGCAGATGATACCTTATTGGCCTGTACTGGAGTGAATTCAGAAGAAACTTTTGGCAGAATGAATACAGTTCTAGAGAAAGTAGAAAAATATCTGAAAACCAATAAAATGAAACTTAGCGTTAAAAAAACAAAAGTAATGATAATTACTACTAAATTCAAATATAATCAAATAAATACAAACAACATAAATATAAAAATTGGAGATGAACGTATAGAAATTGTAACATCAGTGAAGTATTTGGGATTTCAACTTGATAATTGCTTATCATTCGACGACCACTTCAAATATATTGAAAAAAGATTGCAAAAAAATTATATTTTATCTCAAGAATCGCCAATAAACTTATCAACAGATACAAAAACTATGGTATATAAATCAATAATCCAACCCCATTTTGACTACTGTGCATCTATTTTACTCAATTTTAATTTGAACAAAGTGCAACAAATACAAAAAAATGTAATATGTATACACCAATTTCTACCATGCTATCTCCTCTACAATGGCTCTCAGTATCCAAAAGATTATTCTATTGTTCCATGGTTTTCAATTATAAAATATTAAATAAAATGACTCCACCATACCTGCTATCATTAATAACTTTCAATAAGGACATTCATCACCATTCTACTAGGCACAACAGTCACATTCATATAAATAGAACAAATACAAGAAAAAGTATGAGCAGTTTATTTTTCGAAGGTTTTGTCCAATTCAATGATTTACCTGATTCAATTAAATCTACTCTATCATTAAAGATTTTCAAGAGCGAACTGTTAAAATATATCCATGATGGAAATTGAAAAATTCCTTTTTGTTCAGTTCAAATTATACCTATATGTATAAAAAGTTGTATTATTTATATAAATTGTTGATTGTATTATATTTTAAGTTAGCTAACCTGTATATTAGGGAATCCTGATTCGATAAATAAATTCATTCATTCATCCATATTATGTAGTTAAAAGTCAATGTATTGAGGCAATTATTGAAAGTTCCGCCATTTTGTAGTAGTTGGAGATATTGACATTATATTCTAGGGTTGTGAAGCATTTGTCAGGAGCTTCAAAAAGATGTATCACAAGACCCGCCTTTCTATTCCATTTTTTCCCAGATGTCGCCCAGCCGCCATCTTGAAACTTTCATCTGTCAATTTCATTTCAAAATAAGTTATTCATGCCTTGATTTTATTACTCCAAATTTCAATTTTTTGAGTTGACCCGTTAAAAAATAAAAGGAGGGGACATGAAAGAAATGAACTGTATAGTTTTCCATCACATAAATACTTATTCCATCATTATTTCATTAATTCACAGTAATTGTCCTGGCGTATAAGTCAACTAATTGAAATTCAAATTACTTCGATGTTGAATTGATGTTATAACATTTGTCAAAGAAATTTAATTCAGGTTATATCAAATACTGCGAAGAGAAGGTTCGTTTCACAACTCGTGGAAGTTGTTATTTATCTTAAATCCATGGTAAATATTACATATCGAAGTTAATATCGCTTTGATTTACATCAGTGGAACTTTATAAAATAGCAAATATTTTCCTGGTTCATTCCAACGGAGTGTTTGTTAACTCCAGCAGAGTTTGGAAACCGTTTTTACAACACAGGAAAGATCATTGAAAGAGACAGTAATGTTTCAGTCAGTTTGGGAATTTTGCATTTTTATGTGGTAAAAATACATCATTAATTTTTTCATTCAGTGTGACAAGTGAAACATAATGCAAATGCCCAAGTCTACATAGACCTAATACAGAAAATACTGAATGATTCGACAGAATATTCGGAAAAGATCCTCAGAACCTTTTACCAATTCGTTCAGAATATCACATCTAACTTTAAATTGATATAAAACCTGACAAGAAATTCTTCCTACATACATGTAGGAAAGATTTCATGATCCCCCTGTTAGTTTGTAGACATCTCATCGGTTTTCCTTGTCTACTGTGACTTGTTATTCTTTATATGTCTAACTAATGAGTTACCAGTCTTACATGCTATGCTGATATTTTGCATGTTAATGTATGACATCAGACTGGTATCTTTTTGGGTGGACATATGAAGAACAACAAGTCACAAGTCAAGGATAACAGATCAGGTGTCTACAAACTAGGTGAGGTTAGGTTAGGTCCAAAGTGAGTGGGTCTATTGGACCCTCTGCCGCAACCCGCAAGGGTTTATTGTGACTTACAACCATTCACACTCGATCAAATAGACCCAGCTTCTCAACTGAGCCAATTGGTTTGTATGGTTAGTGGTCTTTCAGGTCGAATAGTAAGAGTACGGCTCTGTCCAACTCCAAAACCCTGATTCAGTCCCCAACAGGGCAGGCACAAACTATGTGCTTTTCTGTTTCATCATTTTCCAAACCGAGGCGACACACACTGTCTTCCCACAGTCCGAGTCTCTGCATATGATTCAAATGAATGGCATGTGAGAAGGACTGTTAGACATCGTAGTTCATCCCTACTGTAATCCAACAACTGTTTTGGTATCAAGCTTCGAAGGATGAATAAACGCCTTGGAGTGAGCCAATCCTGGAAGATTCTGCCAGATGTCCATAAGTCTTCTTGTCATACAGGTGTTCAAAGTTTGTTTGGCAAAGCCTGAAGCGATGTTAATGACAGGTTCTGGTCCGATGAAACTGCTTGCAGCACCCTCCTTTACAAGAAAGTCGCAGCTTCATTGCAAAGTCGCATAATTTCCTAGGCAGGTAGATATCTCTGTCCTGGGTCTGCCACTAAAAACACCTGCACCAGAACCGGAAGGTGTTTTTGATCCATCTGTGAATCAACAACTATCTGCTCTTAATATTTTCTTCGGGAATATTACTTGATAAGGCAGTTCGTAGTTGACAGTTGGAGGCATAAAGTCAGAGGTCATTTCCAGAATGCTGTGTGCAAGTGTCAACCAACACTTGCACTCTGCATTAAATTGATTTGTGCAATTGGCAATGTGCACAAGTTTGTATACAGTCCATCTAGCCTCTTCTCAGAAAGATGTAGAGAGGAGATAGATCTAGAAGGATCTCCATGGCCGCTGACGGTGTGGTCCTGATGGCACCACTGATAGCCAGACAAGCCTGTCTCTGTAAGCCAGAGAGCTTCGCTTGGGCCGTTTTCTGTAAAGCCTTCGGCCACCAGGCAATTGCACCATAAGTGATCATTGGTCTAACAATCATCACATAAATCCAGTGGATATTAGGAACCTGAACCCCAGGTTTTACTACAAATCCTTCGACATGTCCATAGAGACAGTCTGGCTTTGTGTAAAACTTTTTCCAAGTGAACGTTCCAGGTGAGTCTTTCATCAAAGATACTGCCAAGATATTTCACCTCCGTTCCAAATGGAATGACCTCACCATTAAGAGAAAGTAGCGTTAGATCGTCAAGTTTTCTCTTTTTGGTGAGAAGGATTGACACAGTTTTGCTGGGGTTGACAGACATCTGCTACCTCAAGCACCAACTGTGAACAACGTCCAACCTGCTTTGGAGGATATTACAAGCTACTCTTCCCGACGTGGACCTTGCCAGGATGACAAGGTCATCTGCATAAGCTTGCAGATCAATTTTTCTTCTGTCGAGGGCATCAAGCAGACTCTCCAGCAACCACAAAAGGGGAGACAGTACCCCTCCTTGTGGGCATCCCCTGGTGACCTTGAACCTGATGGCCTCGCCTTGAAGATTCGTAGTTTACTATCCAGAAACAATCCTATAGATTTAGATGGTGCATTGTCAAATGCTCCTTCAATATCAAGAAATACACCAAATGCTTCTTGTTGTCAAGGGATTAACGTGGAGATTGAAGAGGATAGGATCTAAAATTGACCCCTGCGAGTCGTTAATATATCCATTTTTAATGCTCTCATACTGAGTTCTATAATGTGAATAATTTGAAATGCGGTTAAGTCACACCTGACTCCATATTTCTCTACAAGTTAGAGTATGAAGATGTCCCTCCGACCAGAAGATTCGTTGATGTCGAGCTGTTTCAGTGTTATTCCAATCATACTGGAATATTCCATGGCCTACTAAATGATCCACTTATCAAATCGTATTACAAAAAAACTCCCTCATTTAACTTTCTTCTGCAGATTCATTCGAACTCTTCTGATAACATCTGCATTCCGGCTCGCCGTAAACTTTCCTTGGGGAACGCAAATCGAAAATATTCAAACAGTCGCAAACACGCCGATATAGAAAGCAGTAAAACTTTTCAAATTAGCGTAGGTAGAAATATAAAAATATCTAGAACGTTGATCGTCAGTAAATATAACTGGAAAGTTTGGAGTTGTTGTCGGATTTCATAGGGAACAATCTTGTGATATACTGGGTGGATCAGCAGAAACAGTATAGCAAGGTTTATATATGAAAATTAAATTTATTTATTTTCTACTAGCTGGGAGCTGTCTGCTTTGTCATACTGAACCTTTTTCAGGGCAAAAACACAAGCACTACAGGAAAATCCTTAGGGCGCTCTAAGAGCGGTGCCTGTGTGAATGTACTGATTCACATTGGATTTGAATCGCTGGAGAATAAATCCATTTGGAGAAACGTTGCAAGGAAGTTTATTCCACATGAACGCAGTTCTCTGAATGGAAGAGTTCTGAAACTATGAAGTTCGCTCTTGGTAGAATCAACACTTTCCGTGGAAGTATCTATAGAAGAGAGACAAATCTCCAAACTTCCTTCGATATTCCAGACCAGTCACTCTCAAAGTGGGCGATAACGCCCACTTATAGGTGCTGTGGGCCTATAGGGGACAGTGAAGGGCAGAGAGAAGATTGGAGGGCGTTGAAGCGGTTTACGGGGAGCGATGGCTAATTTAAAAATGTTTTTTTGCTCCTAACACAAACTTTACTGCTCCTTTACGCTTAACGCTCGTTTTCTCGTGTAACGCCATCTAGGGGACTAGACAGTAACTATTTCCTGTTCGATAGTTGTCAAACTGTACAATAGATGCTGGTTAGCTTCAATGCGAAGCGAGAAGTTTCTAGTTTCCATTCTCGAAAGTACTAGGCCCGCCCGCTACCTCATATAAAAACGCGCGCGCCATCCAGCCAGTAATGTCATTCGACGATATTACGACAACAAATGAATTTAGTTAGCGACTAACCAGGTGAAGTGCTGTACGTGCGGTGGTCAATACTGTGAGTACTGTCATTAGCAAGTTTTCAATACTCGATTCTTTACTACGGTATTTTTGAAGAAAAAATTATGTAGGAAGCAAAAAAGAAGAAACGGCAGTATAGCGCGGAATATATTAAATATGGATTTATTGAAAATCACACAAATCAATCTTCGCCTGTGTGCCTTCTTTGTCAAAAAACATTTTCGAATGAAGCGATGGAACCCTCAAGGCTACAAGATCATTTGAATAAAATGCGTTCAGATAAAAAAGACAAAAGTGTGACTTATTTTCGAAAAATGGAAAATAACTGTGAAAACTTTTTTGAGCGGCTTTTAAGCAAGACGACGACGAACTGCGAGCTTCCTACATTATCCTCTTGCTAATTGCTCAAACAGGGAAACCTCACACTATTGAAGAGGATTCAATTTTACCGGCAATGAAAGAAGTAATAACTACTGTGAATATCCGAGAAATTCCTTCTGCTGCTACTGCTACTGCTACTACTGCTGCTGCTACTACTACTAGGCGGGTTAGCTGTCCTTGTTCATCTTTCACTGCCTGAACCACTGTGCATGCTGTTTTTGGAGAGTGCATTAGCTTGGGATGTGGGGGTTGAGCAAACCGACCATCGGATGCTTGCTTTCACGTAGCCCCGCTGGATACGGAAAGGACAGAATCACTTGTGGTTCTGTTATTCCCTAACTGAGAGGCATCCCAACGATGGCCTAATCCTGAAGTGTGTGTATCCGTGCCAAAAGGATAAATGACACTGAGCCTATCACCTGTCTCTACGGAACCTTCGAAATACCGGGAGCCCTCTCGTCGTAGCATCGCCTTGTCACGGTAATGCGGGGTTCTGCCGTGATTGACCTTCTTCACCTAGCTTCTCGTAGGACTTTAATGGACAGAGTAAACTCAAAAATTCTTTCTGTCGCTCAGTCTGTAGAGGGGATGGATGTCGAGCTTACGACTCCAACTGACCTCCCTGTAAATTTAGATCAGGAGCGAGTCTACAGAGGAGATTAATGTCGAGTCCACTACTCCAACTGACTTCCCTGTAAATTTCATCCAGAAGCGAGTCTACAGAAGAGATGGATGTCGATTTCACGACTCTAAGTGACCTGCCTGTAAATTTAGTTCAGAAGCGAGTCTACAGAGGATTCAACTCCTGATCCAATGAGTGAACCTAAAAAAGAGGTTTGGTGGTGGAACCAGGAAACGATTGAGTCGTCTCCTCAAGAGCGGGGTATCTTATGAAACCGCCTTGCACCAAATTCTTGAGCGGCATACGCAGAATCTGTTTGAGATGGAGGAACAAACCCCCATGAGCAGGTTAAGCAAACGTTTGCACTCAAGTGATGATTCACCAAAACCAGAGGCCAAAAACCCTGCACGGTTGAATCTAAGGCATCGTCAGGTGTAGCTGACGTGCAAATGGGAAGGTTGTTGCGGGTATCAAGGTGGAAATCTTGCACCTTACCTATCCAACTACCTCATCAATGCTGAAACAGAGCATATATTTTTTGCCTGCCCCGCTGGGGCTGAATCAGGTTTTTAGAATTCGGCAGAGCCGAACCTCAAGAACCACTCACCATACAAACTAATCGGCTTCGTTAAGGAGCTGTGAATAGGTGTGAGCCACAATAAACCCTTGTGGGTCGCGGTGGAGGGTTGAATAGACCCACTTACTTTGGACCTAACCTGACCTTACTACTACTCCTACTACAGTCTAGTCGCGTTGAAATCACTCGAGTTCCAGTGACTTTGCTGTTTGGGAGGGATCTTTCCTGCACTGATGAGAAGTCATACATCAAAACCAGTCTGTAGGTCCTGCTGCTAAATGAACGAGAAACATCTGACAGATCAACCTCAATGAGGTATCTTCTCTACCGGATTTGATTCAATCTCCATCGTGTTATTAGCCAGAAAAGTGGTTGTTTTCCACCAGGTATTCACTATATGCGTAGGGACGTGTAGGAACTTTGGGAGACATGACTGTTTAAGAATTCCATTTCGAAATATTCATTTTCTCATACGGATTTATCTCTCCTCCATACACCTATCACACCCATTTTGATTTCTGTAATGTGTAATGTCCCTCTGACACTGAAAGTATAGGCGCTCGATTTTTTTTCATTTTCACATACGAGGCCGGAAACCTAGCTGTGTGGGACTGTTTTCAGTGGACCACCCTGTATATCTGAAAAGTTCCAAGTCGTCGTCGGATTTTATAGGGAACAATCCCGTGGATGTATTGATAGTGGATATTTCAGATTCGACATTTTTGTTTGTGCAAAAGTTTGAACGATTTGTTTTGAGCTACCCGAGAGTTTTTCTTTTTAAGAAACTTCGCGAGTTGAGAGTTATGCGGGCGAATCTCTATCGTATACTGTTCCTGAAATTCACCGCCGACAAATATTGACTCAACTCGAAAATGTCTTTTTGAGCGAAACGTGGGAATAGAACATTATTTACATGGTTAATGGTTGATCAAATATTAATTTTGTAACGAGGCATATTGTGTATTCTGTAATGCGTAGACGTCTACGTGCGATGAGGAATATTTGAAAGTCAAATAGGGATTTTATTACAGTTGTTGTGAGGGTATTTCTGCCTATTCCAATGACGTCATATACGCAGGCTAGTTCAACCTTCAGTTAACATGCATACTCTACCTTCTTCAACAAGGAGTACTAGACATAATACGAGGTTATGGTGATGAAACCATAAATAGGCTGGGTCTTGGAAAAATTGTTACAATCATCGACACAAACTTCTAAATCATAGAATCATATTCAATAAAAATGCCTGGGAAAGAAACTAGTAAAGTTATAAGATATACTTAGAAATACCTAGAACCATTGTATTCACAAATAATGAACATTGTTTCACAATTGGGCAGTGATCAAAAAGGAATGTTGCGTGGTACTTGCGAGATTACACACCAAATACCAGCGGATAGAGCAGAACAAGAGGACAAAAAGGGTTAGGTTAGGTTAGGTCCAAAGTAAGTGAATCTATTCAACCCTCCACCGCAACCCGCTAGGGTTTATTGTGGCTCACACCTGTTCACACTTGACCAACTGAATCCAGCTTCTCAACGAAGCCAATTAGTTTCTATAGTGAGTGGTCTTTCAGATCAGATGGTGAGAGTACGACTTTGCCGAACTCTAGAAGCCTGAGCCAGTCCCCAGCGGGGCAGGCAAAAAGTATATGCTCTCCTGTTTCATCGTTAATGAAGTAGTCGGATAATCAAGGTGCAGGATTCCCACCTTGATACTTACACCTAATGATGCCTTAGATGGGCTTTTTCGCCTCTGGTTTTGGTCAATCAACACTTGAGCGCAAACGTTTGCTTTCCTGCTCATGGGGGGGTTTGTTCCTCCACTTGAGACAGATTCTGCGTACGGCCCCTCAAGAATTTGGTGCAAGGCGGTTTCATGAGGTACTCCTCTCTTGAGGAGATGACTCAGTCATTTCCGGGCTGCACCACCATATCTTCTTTTTAGGTTCAGTTATTGGATCAGGAGTTAGAATCATAAGCTCGACATCCATCTCCTCTGTAGACTCGCCCATGATCTAAATTCACAGGTAGGTCAGTTGGAGCCGTAAGCTCGACATCCATCTCTTCTGTAGACTCAGCGTCAAGAAAAATTTAGAATTTTCAAGTTTACTCTGTTCATAAAAGTCCCACGAGTTGCTAGGGAAAGAAGGTCAATCACGACAGAGCCCCGCATTCCGTAGCTGATAGGCTATAGGCTCAGTGTCAGTCATCCTCTTGGCACGGATACATACACCTTAGGATTAAGCCATCGTTGGGATACCATTCAGTTAGGAAATAACAGAACCACAAGTGATTCTGCCATTCCCGTATCCAGCGGGGCTACGTGGAAGCAGGCATGCGATGGCTGGTTTGCTCAACCCCCACAACCCAAGCCAATGCACTCTCCAAAAACAGCATGCAATGTGGTTTAGGTAGTGAAAGATAAACAAGGACAGCTTACCCGCCAAAAAAAGTAGTCAAATATAGAACTGGAGTCACCTGAAGGGTTTTCCAAGGAGCATTGGTTTATTTCAAAAACAATAATAGTTTTGAAGAAGATTCTGTAAAGAATTAAAGAATTAACTGTCTTAAGCAAATTCATTTTTACAATATTTCACTATCACAACTAATTTATGTACCACACTTAGCAACTAACGCTTAATTTATCTTTACAGTTCGATTTATTTTAAACGCACGATTCACTTTCTAGGTACATACTCATTCCCTCTAGGGAATGAATGAATGAAAATCGTATATTTACAAATTATTTACAGTTTTTACAATTTTGTGTGTATATGTGTTTGTGTAGGGCCCTGCTATAGGCTTATGCCTCTTCAGGGTGAGTGAGTTATGTGTGTGTTTTGTGTTTTATGTTGGTGTTTGTGTTGTGTTGTTTTGGTTTTCCAGTTTTCTTAGTTGGTTCTTATGTTGATCCATGTGGTAGTCCGGGTTCATTGCGGTGGTCGGTGGTCCAGATGTTGTGGCTTGGTACGGGTTTTTGGGCCGGGGTTTTGTGTGTTTAGGATTTCGGTACTTTCCGGGGCGCTGCTGTCAGGTGTCCGCTATCTGTATCCCAGTGGGAAATCCTCTAGGATGTTCTGGATCGGCTCTGGTGGGTCTTCCATCGCTCCCAGGAGTCTGGCTGGGGGAAAGGGGAGCTTTTTCCTAGGTTTCCTTCGGGATCCTCCACGGGGGATCCATGGCGATGTGAGCGTATCGATGGCATCGGTGTTGTTGCTGCTCATCGTCCTGGTCGCATATCGTCCTCGGAGTTCCTGAAATCTTTGGTCGATTGGTGTAGTATTTATGAGGTTGTATAAGTGTAGGGAAGGGTATCGGTAGTGCAGGTTGTGTATGTTGCGTAGTATTCGTCGTTCAGTCGTAAGGATGCGGTGGGACAGTCTCAGAGGAAGCGTACAGTATATCATTGCTTTGTAGTCGAGGACTGGTCTTATATAGGTATTATAGGTATGTTCTACTGTCGCATCCCCCAAGTTTTCCTCTCAGAGCTTTTAGAAGGTTAGCTCTCTTCCGGACTTCGTCCAGTGTCTCTCTCAGGTTGATTTCCCAGTTGAGGGTCCTCGTGAAGGTGACCCCAAGTAGGAAACCGAGTCCTGGAGTATGAGGTTTTCCCCCAAAGTCTGAGATTCAAGTTGTCCGGGTTTAGTTTGGGACGAGTGTCGGAAGAGGATTGTTTGGGTTTTTGTGGGGTTGATTTTGATACGCCATTTGTTGCACCACTGCTCGAAATGGTCGATCATATTTTGGGCTTGAATTTGCAAGCGGCGGGTGTTGAGGGCGGAGGAGTATAAAATGGTGTCGTCGGCGTATTGGAGGATTTTGTGGGTTATGGGAACATCATGTGCATAGATGAGGAATAGGAATAGGGAAGTGCGAATAAATCTTTCGCCTTTTACTACCTCTAGGGACGGGAGACCGGCTTTATATAGCGGCAACGATCACTGCAGATCTCTCTCGTCGTTTCGGCACTCATCTAGAATTGTCGTTGCGGTTCGTCGATCGCATTGTGGATGAGATAACGGTCAGGGCCGGCTTCAGATTCATTACAATTCTACGGGTAACTTTGATTGAGTGACTCTTTCGAATTTTTCATAGTGATGTTGCAGAAAGTTTGACCTTGAACACGAAAACTGTTTAGAGAAACTTTCATTTCGAAACCTGGAATATTTCCGTGATATTAAGAAAAAATTAAAGCCCCATTTTTTTTCACTTAATTGTTTACAACTTTTGTAATTTTTATCGGCCCGTTTTCGGACCTTTCCTTAAATTTTCTAGGCAAAAATACGAATCGAATGACACCTTGGTCGTAACTTTTGGACAGGGCTGAAAAATGTTACAAAAAAAAGTATATGTGAACTAGACTAAATGCACATCCGTGCAAGTTTACGTATTTGGATATTGCTTTACATTTTTATATCTTGTAATCGTATCAATTTTGATGTCTATAAACTTGGAATATTGAAAGATGGAATTGTGAACACTGAGTGTTTTTGTTTTAGAATACTGAAGTTGAGGTTGAAATATCTTTCAATTCGTTCATTTACTTGAATGGATTTCAATTATTTTGAGTTGTTTTTCTTAAAAACTAGTCTCTCCCAAAAAAATAGCTTTTTAATTATCTCGATCTTGATGAGAATTCTTTCATGTTCAAATTCAAATGAACTATTTCCATCATTAACTTAACTTTTTGTCTCAGGCAGAGACCCAACCCCTGTTTTGATTAACGAAACGAGCCCTCCCCTGCCTCGTAAAAAAGTCAAACATTAACCCCATATTACGAAGTTGTAACATCCAGCAGACCCATCCGTCGATAGTAAATCTAGTTTATGGCGAAATCGCTCCGGTATTGGCGAGTTGAGGCCAGAGTTGAAAACTTCTTTGTAGCCAAGTAGGTGGGAAGTTATCGGGGCATAACAAAACAACGCCAAAAGCAGTCAGCGTTTGGAGTTAGGGACGTTTGAGGACCAGATCTGGCGCCATTCGGAGGTAAACAAAGCAATCAATAACGGCTACCTGCGATCTGTTATTCGACGAAAACATATAAAACATGGCGATAAGTCGGAGTTTGAAACTTGGAGAATCATTCGTCATCGTTTTTCGGGGGGAAACGAATTATTTCCGTTGACTGAAAGGTTTGGGGTGAATAACATGTTTTATTAGGAAGGGATGACTTTTATATATCAGTGAGTTCTCCGCCACCGAATATAAATCAAGGAATAGATGGATTTTTCGCAGTGATATCGATAATTCATCATCGTCATCATTCAATGTCTCTATCATGCCACCATTTAGCTGGCTAAGAATATTACAGAAGAAATATTTGAAATTACTTCAAATCATTGCCTGATCCAGATTGAACTTAAACAACCACACATTCTTCATTGATACAATTGATACAAATATTATTACTTAATGAACATTATCGACACTAGTGTGGTTACCTCGTTAACACACAGACGGGGCGATGACAAACCTGTTGTTTGTTGTCCGCTTCAGCCTAATTCGAGGAATGATACTCTGAAGAAATTCGATTTGAATTATCAGAAATCATCGACTTTGTGTTGATGATAGACAGTACCTTGCACTGACGAATGGCCGAACAGTCCGAAACCGGTCTGCAAGTGTATTAGCCAGAGGAGTAGTTGTTTTCTGATAGGTGTCAGTCCATTAACATACAGTGTAGGGCCTGAACGAATTGTTCCTTTGGATGATTTTAAGAATATAACTTTTTTTAATATTCAAATTTCACTTCAGTTTATTTCAATAAATATTCAATCTCCCTGGCAATGATAGAGTCTGTCTAAAAATATTTCCAACATTCTGGAATGTTTCTGGAGTGTATCCCTCACTCCATATGCCACGTATTTCTTTAAAAACATCCAGAGGCGTCACATCAGGGGATCTAGTGGGCTCTTCTTAGGGATCACGTTTACCTGTATATTTATCTGTCTACTGGTGTATGAATTCAACCAATGTTGGGATTCAGCAAGATGAGGCTACTTTTCATCGCAACAAGCTGGTTTATTAGTGACTAGATGACATTTATTCAAACCAGTGGATAGGTAAACGTGATAGTTGGAATATTGAGAACTTTTTGGAAATTCTACAAGAATTTATGAGGAATATGGGAATGTGCATCAACAAAAGAAACAATAGTTTGAATTCACTATTACTTATCTAATGCAAACGGCTATTGATTTGATTCATTAGTAATAACCTTTGTTTCAATTTTATATTTCCTCCATGTTTCTCAAATCACATCTTTATCAGATTACAATAACTTATTGTGTTTAAGAATTATACATAATTTTCTTGTCATATTTTCACATATTCAACTCACTTTAATATTTTGTTACTTTCATTTCATACTGACTTCAATTCCCAACAATAAATGAAAACAAAAACATTCACCCCTAAATAAAAAAATGCTGATGTCATAGTTATCTTGCAGACCAGCAAATTTGTGAACACAGTGTGTTGTACTGTGTGTGTGTGTTGCACATTGTGTGAGGAACACTCACTGTCCATGAATCCCAAGAAGACTGAGATGGTCCTTTCCACCAGGAAATCTTCAAAAGCAAACTAAACTTCTCAGGAGAAGTGAAATACCTTGGTACTACCCTCGACAGGAAGCTACCATAGAACTCTCACTACAGAGTAGAGCAAAAAGAGTATATGTGGCTTATGAGCAATGTCGGAGAACAGTGGTGGTCCATGACCTGACAGAAATTTTGTCAAATGGTCCCGCATGACTATAAGGTTAAGAACCACTGATCTAGGAGGATAACTCCTCAGGATGTTGTACCCTAAGATGTAGCCTAAGTGCTGTGGGTATACACTCACCCTCCCTACTCCACAGATACAGATACCCCCAAGAAAACATAAAAAAATATCACCTGAACAATCTTACTTTATTGTTTTATGTCCGTCGTAATTTTCACAAAGCACGCCTCTGGTACATTACCATCGTGGAAGTGTTGAATCTTTTGAAACGTTTGCTTTTGTTCGTTGAGTCACTTCCTGAAGTGCGTAGCCTGGTAATTTCAACTTCATTCGTCCTCTTCTAACTTATGCTGGCATGTGTACTCTGTCAGAGATACTCCAATAAAAATTCCATTTCTTTGTTTCGTACTGTTGCGAACTTCTTTTTAATGTCAACGATTGAATGAAATTTTCAGTTATAAGTTCAAGAGGAAGGAGTACTGTTTCCAGTGCAGGTTCTGGGGTTCATTTAGGGAGTGTAGAATATATAGAATAAGAGTAAATTAATGTTACACAGTAGTTGTTGTTGAGTTGTTGCTGAAATAAAAAAAATTAAATTTTGAATTCACCTTTGAAAAACATCTCGTTAAATTGAATTGGCGTTTAATATGTGTGAGGTACCTCACATTTCTCTCTGTCCTTGGAATAATGTCAATGAAGCCAAAAAATAGCGCTACTCAACATGTAGCTTGTAGATGATAATATTCAAATATGTTCATTCACATCTGTTCCTGCGGAAGTTTGATTTCAAAACGTTTGTCTTTGTTCATCTTGTTTCATTTTATAGTATGTTTGTGTCAGTTTTCCTGTTCGACCCCGTATAAAAACAATTGAGAGTGTAATATGTAAATAAAAAGTTGTTTTTGAAGGTACGAAAAATCATCTTCTCATTTTGTATATGTCAAAGAGAACCAAAGTCTTCACCACTTTGGAGAGTAAAACCAAGTCAGATACAACATCCACGAATATTTTCAATATCATGAATTGTGAAATTCATTATGTATCATGAACTAAGAATATATGGTTCTTAACTGTCTACAAGTTACTTCTTTTTGGGTCTAACAAGTAACTCTATGAATGAAATTATACAACACGTACAACGTTTAGTTGAAAACTAAAAAAATTTTGGTAAAACATAATGAAAAAGCCTAAACCCGGCTAAATTTCCACTCGTACGAATTCTCTTCAACCAGAGTTTGTGTAGACTCACTGTGACTCTCATTAAACATAGAACACATAGTATGACATTCACATCTCAGGAAAATTCGTAGAAAGAAGTACAGTTAGATCACCCTGTACATGTCCAGAAGCTCACATACTTCACATGAAAACAAAAACGAAAGAGCGGGAAATTCAAAATTTGTGTATAAAATTTTACAATTTTCACAAAATAGACAACCGGCAGAAGATGTAAATTATTGTCAAATGGAAATAATTTATTATCTGTTAAATAAAATTGGAAGAGAGATCATGAAATTGTTGTAAATATTCAGAAATAATGAAAAGTTTGAAAATTATTGTTATAAACCGTTTCCCTGGTTACGGGTATGAAATGATGATATCGAAAAATTCATATGTTTAGACATAAGTGAGGTTAAATATGTATTAACACAAATATTAAGGAAAGATCCATCTAAATTTAGAAATAAGTAGCAAACTTGTAGAGGAAATAGTTTTCAAGATATCAAAGTTAGAAATTTGAAGTTACAGAAAGTGAAAGTGAATAAGGAAAGTAGAGGATTTTCAACTTTTTTGTCAACAAAAGATTCTTCTCAAGGCGACGAAACCTGAAGCCACGCAGAGTCTTTGCTCCCAGAATATAATAACGATCAATAGAAAAGTTAGCAGATATTGTATAATTATATTAAAAATAATACTTGGAAGAATTTTTGAGACTACTAATCTGAATAAGCCAATTCCAACCAAGGAATTTATCAAGAAATTTATTATTTGTGGAATATCCAGCAGACAAGAGGAAAATCCAGTTGGAGAAACAATCTTTACTGCACTAAACACACACAGAAGAAAAACCAGGTATTTACCTCTTTCCATATCGAATGAAAAAATATATATGCATACATAAATAATTTGTTCAAAAGGAAACACTGGGCAATCGAACAAAAAAAAATTATGAATTTCCATCGAACATAAAATCACAAAGTGACCAGGATAGATTAACTGACATTTTATGAACTGATAGTGCGCTCCAAAATTCATATTGCATAATTTGGTTCAGCATAACTTCAGCGTAACTTGCAGTTCACAATAGTTGATTTATATTAAGGATTCAGATTTTTCATTATATTAAACTGTTTCAAATTTCTATTGTCAGTTTAGTCTTTCCAAAATATAATTACAGGTACACCTGCAATTAAGATTGTTTCTTGGTAAGTAATATTTGTATTTGAGCCTGAATCTACTTGAGGTGTTGGGAAAAATCTCTATACATGAGTTATAGGGATTTCAACTCGACAAAAGAGTCTAGTCGAATCAAAATCAAAATTATTTTTGAAAAAATTAAATTTAATAATTAAATATAAAATTCAAATTTTTTTTTTATTCAACAATAACAACTATAATAACAATAATAATTATAACTCTTACATTGCATAATAATACACTATTTCACTAGTTCGGACTTCCAATGTCTAATATATAAAATGATTTGAAATCTCTGAGACACCTAAAAAAGAATAAATAAAAAATGAATAGCTGAAAATAAAAATTATATAGAGCAAAAACCTGAAATTAAATAACAGTGAAATAAAATACAAGTGAAAATAGAACAATTGAACAAAACATTAAATAAAAATAAAGAAATGAAAAAAAAATAAAAATACAAAGTTAAGAGATTCCTAGCCACGTTAGTTCACGACGTTTCGATTGTTGGTATCTACAATCGTCTTCGGGTGATGACTGGACTGATTCCTCCGAAAGATGACTATTTATAGGTCGTTCGAGTACTTTCACTTATCCCCGCTTTCCATTTTCCGCTTCACTGGTTCCGTTGGAAATGACCGTTTGGCGGGAGTTGGCCATTTTTCGCTTGATGATGGGTTCCCATACGTTGCGTATCTACACGCTAGCTTGGCTAAATACATTGTTGGACAACATGTATGCGGCTTCCTTGAATTTTCTCCTAAACTAATGTTCCTCTAATATGATCTCAGCTTGGGACACTCGATGTTGTGTTGATGGGTCCAAACATGGTCTGCTATTCCTGATTTGCTGGTTTTCCCTCGCTGTGTGTGTTTCTTCTGCTCGGCAATGCGAGCATTCAATGGCCTCTTAGTCTCACCAATATAGGATTTTCCGTACTCACAGGGTATCCGGTAAATGTAATTTTTGGAATCGCAGTCCGCGTTTGGTGGCCTGGTTTTCGTGAGTCTGCTACGGATAGTGTTACCGGATCTGAAGCAGGTTCTAATGTTGTACTTGGAACCAATTCTTCTTATCCTCTCCGATAATCCTCTGATGTAGGGAAGTGCAAGCACTGGTTGTGATGGGTCCTCTTTCTTGCGAGGCTCCTGCTGTCTTCTAGCCAAAGTCTTTTCTACCATCGCTTTGGAGTAGATCTCCGTTGTAGATCATTTTTGATGATGTCTAGTTCCTTCTCGACACCTTTCTTCGTATTACATAGCCCGAAAGCACGGTCTTATAGAGTCTTGATGATTCCTCTTTTAGTCGATTGATGGTGGTTGGATTCGTGGTTCAGATACTGTCCCGTGTGAGTGAGTTTTCGGTATACAGATGTTTCCCACTTAGTGTCAGTCCTCTTCACCAAAACGTCTAAGAATGGCAATTCGTTGTGGATTCCCTTCTCCACTGTTAAAGTGATGGAAGGTCTCACGCTGTTGATGTGTTTCATATGGTTCCATATTATGAAGGTGTCATCTACATATCTCAACCAGACTCGAGGTTTCTTGTGGGCTTCTTCAATGACCAGAGTTTCAAACCACTTCATATATATGTTGGCTATGACTGGTGAAAGTGGCGATCCCATTGGCTGTCCCTCGTCTTGTGTAAAGAATTCGTCCTTAAGTTGGAAATAACAGTTTCGTATACAGCATCCTAGTAATTCCATAATTACTTCTATCGGAAGATTCGTTGTCTCTTTCAGGTTCCCGTTTTCGGATAGCTTTCTCTGTATGATTTGGAGTGCTTCTTCGAACGGAACATTGGTGTAAAGGCTATCCACGTCGAAACTAATAAGTTTATGTTCCTGTGTGACTTCAATTGACCCTAGTAGTTTGACAAAGTGCCTGGAATTCTTCACAAAAGACGATGTTTTCTTTGTAATGGTTGTATCATGGGAAGTAAAAATCTAGACAAGTTTTGAGTAGCCGAATCTCTGGATCTGATGATCGGTCCAAGCGGAACAACATCGAGTGGTCCCAAGCTGAGATCATACACAGAGAGAAACATTGGTTTAGGAGAAAATTCAAGGAAGCCGCATACATGTTGTACAACAACGTATTCAGCCAAGCTAGCGTAGAGATACGCAACGTATGGAAACCCATCATCAAGCGAAAAATGGCCAACTCCCGCCAAACGGTCATCTCCCACGGAACCACTGAAGCAGAAAAAATTGAAAGCGGGGATAAGTGAAAGTACTCGAACGACCCATAAATATTCATTTCTCGGAGGAATCAGTCCAGTCATCACCCGAAGACGATTATAGATACCAACAATCGAAACGTCGTGAACTAACGTCACTTGGAATCTCTTAACTTTGTTTTTATTTTTTTTTTCATTTCTTTATTTTTATTTAATTTTTTGTTCAATTGTTCTATTTTAACTTGTATTTTATTTCACTGTTATTTCATTTCAGGTTTTTGCTTGGTATAATGTTTATTTTTAGCTATTCATTTTTTAATTATTCTCTTCTAGGTGACTCAGCGATTTCAAATCATTTTATATATTAGACAATGGAAGTCCGAACTAATGAAATTCATCATGAAACATTGTCAATCACCTTCAAATAATACACTATATTTGATGAAACCAGCAAATCCAAACTTCAACAGTGACCGCACATTTTGAGAGGATAGAAATTTCATCTCTACCAGAAACTTGGCTGGTGTCTGGCTATTTTAGGATAAGTATCATTAAACTTGGTCTCAGCTATACATGTCATATTCAAAAAACTTCGTCCTAAATACACCTACCCTCGAACCCCAGAAGAAAACCACCCTTCACGCCCATGAATTCGCATACGGCGGCACTTAGCCAAATGACTTCGACGTCTTTTGGCAACAATAACTGTCAGGAAAACACTCAGTCCTTAACACTTATTTTTTCTCTCTTTCACTTGTCTCATATCCTGTTTACACACCCCTTAATGCGCCCCGACCCTTTGGCTCTGCAAACACGATTTTACCTAGCAAACACAATCCCGAAAAGCACCCAGGACTATTGTCCCTGGAAAATGCCGGAAGAGCCATTTCATCTAGAATAAGAAAAGGTTACATTATTGGGAGAGGATTACAAACATGCTCTTAGTTGCGAGAAGTATACATTTTTATTTTAATAATCCTTTCGGTACTGATTTTTCCCATGCCCATCATTTTTGGCTCATATACCGTTTGATTTGGTTGTTGATTATAGTGGATGTAGAACCAGATACAGCTTGAGATGATTTTCAAATGGATTTTCATATATCGTCTCTTGCGTGGACATCCAAATGAGGAGGTAACACAAGAAAACATGTTTTGAATGACCGAAAAGTGAAGTTGCGTGAGTGATGACATTGTAAATACAGGGTGTAACTGAATAAGTGTAAAACATTCAAGGAGGTGATTCCTCATCGAAAAAAAGATAGGATCTTTCATATAAAGAAATTTAATTGGAACATCCCTTGTTAAGATACAGCCCCTCAAAGGGGGTACATAAAATTTGTGTAACAATTTTTTTCACAAGCACTAAAAAAGTTACGATATTGAAATCAACCTGACGTTTTGTACTAACAAAAAGACACTCAGCTAGAAATTTATTTGGTTTACCCCATGGTTGTAAGGGGTGGAAAACGCAACCTCTAACTTTCTGTCTTATCATTTGTTTACCATTTAAACATTTATTTCCGATAGCCTGTTTCATTGTAAACAAAAAATGTCTCTTAGGTTTTTTGACCAAAATAAACCAGTTCGCAGCAAAAAAATATTTTATGAACAACTACAGAGATACATCGTCATAAATGTGAAAATACGAAACTAATCTATCTAGTAGGTCGCTATTAGCGATAGTGACAATTAAATTGGTATGACCCTGTTAGTTTGTGAATTTTCGAAATAGAATTAATACTAATTGTGTGTTGTTCTGTTCTTGATTTGGTACTTTGATAATTCACTTGTTATTAAAATGGCATACACAAATAAGGATACGGCTGATATGCATTACGTTTACGGTCTGTCGCAGGGGAATGAGTTAGAAGCTTCTAGAAGATATGCTGAAATGTATCCTCAACGGCAGCATTCTTCACATAGAATATTTGCTCGACTTCATCAACGATTACGTGAATATGGTCCATTCGACAAAAGAACGCAGGATTGTGGTCGCCATCGAGAAGTACGAACACCACAGCTTGAGGAAGCAGTACTTAATTTGATTGAAGAACAACCTACTACCAGCACTAGAAAGATTGCTTTCCAGCTAAATGTTGATCATATGACGGTATTTCGAATTTCAAAGAAACAACTCTTATACCCTTACCATCTGCAACGAGTACAGGCACTGTTACCGCGAAAAAATTGTGACTTTCTGAAGCAAAAGCACAACAATTGGCTGGAAAGGTTATGTCTTCGGTATTTTGGGATATGATCCTTGTGAAACACCAGATTTAACAAAGATGATATGAGAATAGTAATGATTAACCCTGACAGTTTACGTTCTTTCTGTAAGATAGCTCTGCAGCCACTGCAATACTAACCCATCAACTTCGTATAAATAAAATTTATATTCACTGATGTATTTAAGAAGTTTTGAAGAGGACGGAATTCGATTCAACTGTATTGAGAACGAGGAAAATGCTGCCAAACCAGGCAACTAACTGGTTTTGTTTTATATATTAGACTAGATATTGCCAGCAGCTTCGTCCGAATAGCATTCGGTTTGTCCATTAAGTTTCGTGACAGATCATTTTAGACAAATAGTTACAACATTTTTTATCAAACCAAAACTTCAGGTTTCCAACTTCAAAACTGACAAAATTGAACCCTTTTTTTCCCCTTCGAGGGTAGAAATTCCTGATTCCCTTTCTTGATATTTACGCTATACAAAGAACCCGCCTGCATATTTCAAAATTCTAGGTCCAGTAGCTTCGGCTGTACGTTGATATAAAAGCGGGCAACAGCTAGTCACTTATATTTTCAACACGCTTTTATTAGCTTCACCTGTATGTATGTATGTTTGTTTGTTTGTTTGTTTGTTTATAACTCTTCTTTTCATTTCATATTCATTCCCGTTTGAATGCTCGGGATCTGTATTTGATAGAATTATCGACATTATTGCTTGGTCTATTCGCGGGCAGATGGTGCTGTACGTAACCTCCTTGATATAATTCGAACTAACTTTACATGTGGATGGATTTTTTTCAATAACACACGCGCCTGCTGCCTTATTTGTAACTCTCCTTTGCGCTCCTGCTGCCTTGTGCTTGGCAGCTGATTTTCAGGCACCCTCTCTGGAATCGGAAAATATCAATGGTCATTTTTCTAAACAATACACGGCTGATTGATCCCAAAGTTCAGATAAAATAAATATAGTTAAGAAAGACTAAAAAACAATCATTTATAGCATACGACATTAAAAAGCGCCTGTCGATTTTTTCACAATAAGACTAGAATTCTTCGTTTGATATTGTTTCAAGCATATTCAAAAAAAATATTTTCAACTCTTTACTTCAATGTTCTTCAAAGGCATGTTTTTTTTCCTCAAACTATATTTATTTCATTTTTAAAATGCAGTAACTGAAAAAATATGCCAATTGCACTACATAATGAATAGCTTCGAGAATCGAATTACGTCACCTGAAGAAATTCGCAAATCGAGTCGCGTTCTTGGCGTTAGTGCTTCATTGCTTAGACCGCCCCTCTACCCCTGCGCATCGTCCCCCCGACGTCTTACAGTAGCCGCGACGCGCAATGGCTCAATGTGATAACTTCTGAACGATTCCTCCAAATCACTTAGTGTGAATGACAAAGTGTATCTTTACTTGAATACTGGAAACGACAATTTTTTCAATTTTTATAAGATTTTGACAGATATTCTAAAATCTGTAATATCATCTAATAATCGGTAATCAAATAAAAAAATTATGAATCAAGAAATATCGAAAATCTGGCCTTAATTTCCCACGATGGATGATGGTGCTTGGAGTTTTTGGTAATGTCCTAAAGAGATGACAACTTGTAGCAGTGCTCTTATAAAAAATGTTCCAATATTATGACCTAAATTACAGAAACCTCTGTAAATTGTAGCCTATATGTTATTCTAATGTATAAATTGTCTCATCTAAATCCGTTCAGTCATTTAGGCTTGAAAGAGCCACAAACATACATGCATACATCCATGCCTACATATTTTCACATTTATATTAGTATAGATTCTATTGATTGTTAAATAATTTCCCAATTTTAACATGCCAAAACTGTTGACATAACCTCTTTTGAATATGTACTGCAGAATAGTTGTTTATAAATATGAATTATCTATATATCTGTTTTCTATACTTATGATCCTATAAATAAATAGCAATAACTTCACATTCATAATCATGTTCCCTGAAATTTTGAAAAATATGGTGTGTCGGCAGAGTTTCCGGTAACCTCAAGAGAAGCATTTGTAGATTTCGGTTCTGGAATGATACTCAGGGGTCTAGAGGAGAGGTAAAATCACCCTTTCGTGAATAATGCAGACTCGAATAAATAAATTGGATGCTGTTCCTGTTAATTTTACAGAATATCTTGAGTAACTGGTTCTAATAAAGAGACCGTTGTTATTTCATTTTCATGGGCGTTTAGTTACATTTGATGAAGATACTTTCATCTACTGAAAAGGAAAACAGTAACGGTAATGTAACGGTTGAATAATGAGGTGGGAATTAGTGAAAAGAAGTTATTAAAGTGGCAGTTATGAGAAAAACATGTTTCAATGCTCTGAATTTATTATCTGTCAATCTACATTATTATAACATGGAAGCTATATATGAAAAATCTCATAGTTTTTCTGATATCCCTCTCCCCCTGCTCTCCTGTGCAAATGAATGATTTTTTTTTCTCCAAAGAGTGACACAGTAATCATGACCGTTTTTTTATGTGCTTTCACTATTCTTTCTTCCATTTTGTTCACTTTCCATTTCTGGTTCCATTTTATTATTTATGTTCAAATTCACAAACAATTTTTTGTTTTGTTTGTTAATGAATATTACTGGAATTTTTTCCCCTACACCAAATCGTTATTTTTAACACCTCGACATGGGTTTCGATCACCAAGTGATCATCTTCAAAGAGGAAGATTAAAACAAAGATTGAAACAAAATGGAAAAACACAAATTCACTAGTTCTTTGCATAAGCGACCAAGAAAAATCCACAGTAGAAACAAACTTGCAAAACTTAGATACGGAGGGAGCCAGAAAGCACAAACAAGCGTAATATGTTGGTCGTGGGTTTTTTAAAAGATTTTTTGAAATATTCAAATGCGCCCAACACAGAATCACAAGGAAATGGAAAATTAATAAGTGATCTGATACAAAACGTGTCTGGTTTTCATCGCAAGCTAGATATCTTTGAGAAAGATATTGTAAGACAAAAATTTATTCATATTCCGACAATTCTTCAATATAAAAAGAACTCTCAAGAAGACATTGCAGTGTTTGTAAAATTTCTGACCGATCTTAGGAACGAATTTGCTACAAGATTCCAATACTTTGCAGAGATGGGCAAGCTATATCCGATTCTTAAATCGTCATTTGAAGTTGATGTAACCGCAGAATGGAATGGAATGGAAGTGATATCTTCGGCTGCTAAAGATATCACTTCAAATAGAGATAATTGATTTGCAAGAAGATGTGTCTTTGCAAATATATAAAACGATATCCACTGAAGAATTTTGGACCAAACATGTTCCAGAAAAATATGAAAACTGCAAGAAACCAGCTATAAATTTGGCCACTATGTTTGACTCGACATATGTATGTGAAACATCTTTCTCAAAGATATTAATTTTTTTAAAAATAAATATCGTTCGAAATTAATAGACGCCCACCTAGAAGACACACTTCGAATTTGCTTTTCCTCTCAAGAACCAAACTATAAAAAACTGGCTCAAGGCCGTCGGTGTAATTTCTCACATCAATTTTTGGTCTTGTGTTTTATAATTCAGGAATTGATCTGAAACCAAAATAATACAAAGGTTGCACTTAATTTTTATCAGTTGTTTTTTTCTAGACCTCATAAAAAATTTCCCACAGTTACCGGACCCCACCCAAAACTATTTTCTGATCCCTGGTATAGGGTCTTCCATCAAACGCTTTCTATCTTCAAGGTCAAATGAAAGAAACGAAGAATTTGACAGAGGTAGCTTCCCTCATAATAATATATTTCAGTTTTTCTTATCACTTTTTTCATTCTTGTTTCCGTAAAATAGTAAGCATTGAGGACATGTCATTGTTATTCATTTGTTTGTAACTTCTTTCCAAAAATAAGTTTCTCTTTGTTTATCCAACAATAAATTTGGTTTACTAATTGGTGAGTTTTTTCTCTCTGTATTTGTAGAATGGAAAGATATATTCCAGATCCTGTATCATTTATGTTTTTCAATTTCTTTAACATTGATCAATTTTTGAACGATTTCGCAAATCCCCAAATCTTCATTTTCGTTGTCTGTGTCTTTTATTTCAATGACTTGTTGCTGCCTGAGTTGCTGTGGAAGAGCTTTCCTTACACAAAACAGGTCCTGATTGTTTTTCCCAATCATGCCGAGAATAGCATTGCTTTCATTTTATTTCTGCTCTACACTCGATCAACCAATCTATCAGTTATCTTCTTTGCAAGTTCCAACTGGTCGTTATGAGATTATCTATATTCACATAAACATCCTACGCACGAGCAATCAGAAGAGTGGAGAATATTTTCTCCATGAATCAGGAATTCAGGAATCCATATAACTTGGCATTCTAAAGTTGGATTTTCCTACAAATTGGCAATATTGTCTACCTAGCTTTAGCTGATAGCTTTCCTATATTCAACGCCAACAGAAATTTTCAATATCGTCTGAAAAATCCGCACCGATCATTAAAACATCTGAAACTTCATCAAGAACCAATTGAGTTCCTTTTTCATCAAGACCAAGGAGAATAAACTGTTCCAAATCACTTCACGACAGTGGAATATTTATTCCACTCTGGTTTCACCATTTAGTTTCAGAAGACAGTACATGAATTCAGATGTGAAAACGAGAAAAATAACCAAGTACTTCACGATCGACACAAAAACAATAATGACATAAGTCGTAAATATTGTTTGGAGTTGGGAATCATCAGCAGTCCCGGGGTCTAATCTCATCAAGTTTTTCACGGTTGACCATCGGAAAACACTTAGATAAGATGGACGAGTTGGACAAGCGTAGCGTTTTAAAAACTTTTCTCCGGCCATCGGAAAGATAGGTACAGAAGCGGAAATATTGAAGAGACGTTTGTGAAATACTTTTATTCCCGTGATGTATTCCGAAGATGAGTATTTTTCACAATTAGTCGGTGATTAAATAATATGGAGAAATCCGTTTAATGTAGATTGTGGATTACGCGTTAATGAAATGCCACTTTGATTACCACAACGTCATCCAAAATCAACAATGATTTTCCGATGTCTTCAATCAACTCGATATAATGACCACACATAAAATCAACTGGTTCATTTGTCCCATTTGCGAGGTTCTTGGAACACAAATGTCCCATTTGCGAGGTTTTTGGAACACAAATGTCCGATTTGCGAGGTTTCTGAAACACAAATGTCTCATTTGCAAAGTTCTTGGAACACAAATGTCCCATTTTCTAGGTTCTTGGAACACAAATGTCCCATTTGCGAGATTATTGGGATACAAATGCCTCATTTTCGAGGTGTCTGGGGCACAAATGTCCCGTTTGCGAGGTTCTTGGAACACAAATGTCCCATTTTCGAGTTTCTTGGAACACTAATGTCCCATTTGCGAGGTTCTTGGAACACAAATGTCCCATTTGCGAGGTTCTTGGAACACAAATTTCTCATTTGCTAGGTTCTTGTAGCACAAGTGTCCCATTTGCGAGGTTCTTGGAACACAAATGTCCCAATTGCGAGGTTCTTGGAACACAAATGTCCCATATGCGAGGTTCTTAGAATACAAATGTCCCATTTGAAAGATTCTTGGAACACAAATGTCCCATTTGCGAGGTTCTTGGAACACAAATGTTCCATTTGCGAGGTTCTTAGAACACAAATGTCCCATTTTCTAGGTTTTTGGAACATAAATGTCCCATTTGCGGGGTTCTTGAAGCACAAATGTACCATTTCTAGGTTCTTGGAACAGAAATGTTCAATTTGCGAGGTTCTCGAAACACGGATGTCCCATTTGCGAGGTTCTTGGAACATAAATGTCTCATTTGCGAGGTTCTTAGAACACAAATGTCATATTCACGAGGTTCTTGGAACACAAATGTCCCATTTGCGGGGTTCTTGAATCACAAATGTCCCATTTCTATGTTCTTGGAACAGAAATGTCCCATTTGCGAGGTTTTTGGGACACAAATGTCCTGTTTGCGAGGTTCTTCAAGCACATATGTCCCAAGAACGAAGTTCTCGAAACATAAATGTCTCATTTGCGAGGTTCTTCGAACACAAATGTCCCATTTGCTAGGTTCTTGTAACACAAGTGTCCTATTTGCGAGGTTATTAGGACACAAATGTCTCATATGCAAGGTTTTTGGAACACAAATGTCTCATTTGGTAGGTTTTTGGAACATAAATATCCCATTTGCGAGTTTCTTGGAACACAAATGTCCCATTTGAGAGGTTCTTGGAGCACATATGTCACATTTGTGAAAATCTCGAAAAGCGAATGAGATTTGATACGATTTCAAAGAAATTCGTGTACATTCCGTTATATTACCAAACAGATTCATTATGACTCATTCGAGATGTACCTAATCAATGCCGAAATTCGCCCAGTATACATTATTTTGCCTCGCAAATCCTCCATCGACAGTCATCCATCCCAGTCTATTGAAACCGCCCTTTATGGCCATGGTTCGATGCACAGGGATACATACTATGTTCGGACATAAATCAAGAATACAAAAACGGCCGATTAAATTGAAATGTGGATCACTTTTTGGCGATTAAATTTATATTTTGATTCCGTACAGGTTTGCCAAATGATGCGTGAGAGGCGAGTTAAAATTCAAAAGCAATACATTCAACCGACATGCGAGCTGTTACTATGAATATTTATTCTGCTCCAGAGGGACGCTAATTTTGGTGCACACACAATGGCTTTCTGAAGCGCATGATGCGAATATTTGCACATTTCGATGGGTCATATACCAGAAAAATGTTTTCAGTGAAGCTATGGTGATAAAATTACCAAACTACATTTGTTATACACACAATAGTGATTAAACTAGCAAAGTATTTTATTACAAAAGCACAGAATCATTTCAAAAGTTTAGGAAAGTGAGATTTTCACTTTCTACTACTCTCTCTTTATATAAAAAATATTAGGATGTTCAAAAGCAAGGAAGAAAGCAATTAAATTCAAGATTAACTCTATACAATGATTTGTAGATCATGCAAAGAAGTAACTTTCAGGCACAAACTGAAAAATATCCCTCTCGAAACAGCTGTATACTCTCTTATGAAAATTGCCTTATTCATTCATTTATTGTATTCCGAAACGTCGAATGTCCGCCATTGAGGATGGCAGTGTTCCATGTAAGTGAAATTTCACCTCTTCCGTATACTATATTGTCCCTATAGCAATCCTATGAATGATATCTGATTCGATTCCATAACGAATGCTTGGAGTACAAAGTACATAAGTAAAAGTGTTTTGTATATTTCAATGTTATTCTGAAAGTTATTGTTTCAAGAGGCCTTTTTTTCAGTTTGTATCTGAAAGTTATTTCTTTACATCATCTACACATCTTCGTGAAGAGTTTATTTTGAAATTGATTGCTTTCTTTCTTCCTTTTGAAGATTCCCACTAGCTCGATTCCAGACTATTAGGTATGACTTACTTAAAAATACTCAATAAATATGTTACTCGTATACACAACATCAAACTTCTTGAAATCAGTTATCTTGAAATAATTAATACTCAAATGGTATTTGCATGTCCATGTCATGTTCACATTGTGTCCATCTCCTCTCCATGTTCTGTGTACATCCTGTTCATGTCCTTTCCATGTCATGTCTATGTCCTGTCCATGTTCTGTGCATTTCCTGTCCATGTCCTATCCACGTCCTGTCGATGCCTTGTTCATGTTGTGTTCATGTCCTGTCCTGTCCTTATCCTGCCCATGATCTGTACATGCCCTGTATATGTCTAGTCCATGGACTGTAATTGTCCTGTGAATGTCCTGTCTATGTACTATCCGTGTCCTTTTCATGTCGTGTCCATGTACTGTCTATATCCTGTTCTTATAATTTTAATTAATGTTCCTATTTATGTCGTGTCAATGTCCTGTACATTCTCACATCCATGCCCTGTACATGTCTGGTCCATGTCCGGTCAATATCCTGTGGAAAGCAACACCTCAAGGTTGCCAAAGAGAGTGTGTGTTCGGCTAGTCTTGGCCTACACCTGCCGATATGAAGATGTATCTTAGTGACCTGTCCACTTTCCTGGAAAGGACAGGATGGACGATGACCTAGGAGGACAACTCTTCGGGAGGATGTACAATGGGATGCATGCGGCCTAAGAGCTGAGGGTCTACACTCACGCTCCCTATTGTACAGATACAGATACAGAGACGGTCTTCATTCAATATTATCTTCAGAATATAATTTTGCGTGTATTGGAGACTTTTATCACATTGTTGAGGCTACCACTCCATTACACACATTAGCTATGGCATTACTCTCTGGGGTAATTCCACCCATGTGATAACAATTTTCAAAATGCAAAAGAAGGCAATAAGGGTACTTGCCGGAATTGGTTTCAGAGATCACTGTCAAGAGTTTTTTAAAAAATTGAAAATTATGCCTTTACCATGTTTGTTTTTATTTCACACTTTAATTGAAATTCATAGAAGTCAGTCGGTGTTGCCGAGAAATTCGGATGTACACAGCTACAACACTCGCAATGCTCATCTTATCCGAAGCAGCCGTTTTCGACTAAATATTTCACAGTCGAACTCACTGAACTATGAGCTTTTTAACACATTGCCATCAAATGTAAAAAAAATTGAGTATTAATGCCTTTAAAAAATACTTAAAAAAGTATCTCCTGAAATATTGTTTTAACACTGTTGAGGATTACATTGCGCATTGCCAAGCCAAACGCATTGCCGCATCTCTGCTGTGATAGTTTAATAACATATTGTAACTCAGTTCTTGAATTCCTGTATTTGCTGTCAAATTTTATGCGAAAAAATGTTTATTGGACTTTCTTTTTTGACGTGCTACAAACAAGCATATTGTAAAGTAGTTAAATAATAGTATATTATGCAACGATCATGTAATGATGGTTATTAAGACACGAGCATTAACGGGGATACGAAACGAGCCGAAGGCGAGTTTTGTATGGTATATGCGAGTGTATTAATAACCATTACATGGGAGTTGCATACGCTATTTTTCTAAACCCGATAAATAAAGAAAAAGTATAAATATTATATTTGTATTGAACACATTTACAGTAATTACCTCATATTTCTTTAAAAAAACACAAACTTAATGGTATTATCATGGATATATGAAAACTATAAAGATTCTAATTATATTTATATTTAATATAACAACTGTAATTAATCTGATCTTTTAAAAATATTGGAGTGGATGGTATTCCTTCTATATCGCTGTTTTCAGACATTTTGATAATATAGGTAGGTAAAATGAAAACTGATTTTGACAAATAAAGCAATTAGTTACTTAGGTTAGAATCTAGGACAAACAAAGGAACAGGATTCTTGATTGAAAAATTATGGTTTTCTATTGGTTGATAATCTGTATCGTTATGAAAAATCTGTATCATAATGGATGTCATTATGAAACGGATTATGGTCATATAAGTGTATTGTTAGAGTACGGGTGTAGAAAATAGTTATTTATGTATCAAGGGAATTAGGAGGGCCTTAATTACCAATGGCAAAGTTTGCGTCCCGAGGGCCTCTTGCCCGAGGGACAGCAATTGCCTGAGGTTATTAAGGCTCATTAATTCCCGTGGTACATAGATAATTTTATTTCTGACCGATTTCAATAAAATTTTGTTCATTTTTGAAACGGAAAATGTACCAATTCATTACCTTCCCGGTATATTTGAATCAGGTACCGTTGATTATAGTAGAGTTTTCTTGTTGCTAGGTTGTTGCTATGTTACTTGTTTATGAACAGAACTTTGTTATCAAGCTGTGTTTGCGGTGAAAACGTGTTTTCTACCCCAAATATAATGGAGGATATTTTGAAAAAAGCTGAAGAAGCAAGAGAATCATTAATTCCATCGAAAAGTGAAGCCGTATACCAAAAAGAATACAAGATATATCTGGACTGGCTGACACGGAAAAATGTTATGCCAAAAGATGTCACTGAAACTGTATTTCTGGCATATTTTCAAGAACTGGTAAGGAATTTTCTATGTTTTTCGGTAGATTTGGTAGTAATTGTGTTTATTCGTTTCAGTCAGAAACGTATAGTCCGAATTCTTTATGGACTAAATGGTCAATGCTAAAATCGATGGTGACTATACATGAGAAACGAGATATCACCAAGTTCAATGAACTACAGGCTTTTTTGAAACGGAAGAGTAAGAGTTATAAGCCGAAAAAGTCTGCTGTTTTATCTCCTAAGGATGTTATCAGATTCCTAAAGGACGCTCCTAATGATATTCATTTATTGCATAAGGTAATTTTTTTGTTATTTTCCTTTTTGTGTGTATTTATTTCCTTTTTTTTTGTTATAGGTTGTTTTGATTATGGGTTATTTTGGAGGATGCAGAAGTCAGGAACTTTTGAATATGAAGATATCGGATATAGAGGACCGGGATTCCGTTATGGTAGTGAACGTACCGGAAAGTAAAACTGGTGTATCGAAGAAATTTACAGTTGTGGATGAAAAAGAGTTCTCCGCTTTGCCTTTATTGAGACTTTATATGTCTTTGCGTCCTAAAGGTATTGAACGATTTTTTTTGAGCTTCCGACAAAATAAATGTACATCTCAGCCAATTGGAAAAAACATCTTTGGGAAAATCCCCAGCAAAATCGCAATGTATTTAGGATTGCCAAACTCATCTTCCTATACGGGACATTGCCTTCGTCGCACTTCTGCTACTGCTCTAGCCAATGCAGGAGCAACTATGACTAACTTAAAAAGACACGGAGGTTGGAAAAGTTCCACGGTGGCGGAGGGGTATTTGGAGAATAGCATCGAATTGAGAAATAAAACGGCGCGTATGTTGTCTACTTTGTCATCAGAAGAGGCAGGTACCTCGACTGTAGTGAACAGAAGCTCCAGCCATACAAAAGAAGAAATTGTTTCCAGTGGCGGAAGTAATTTTCAGGGAACATTTCAAAATTGTACATTTATTATTTGTAATGACGTGAATAAATAAAATATGGTTCAGTTTTCATTTCTATTTATTTTTACTTGTGAAAGGTAGAGGGAATTATAAAATCTATAATGTCCCAAGGGAGTTATGACCCTCTTTATTGATAGCGTAACTATGACGATATAAGCTTATAATATCCCGGTCAGAAATAAAATCTATAACAATGCAGTATCGTAGTAACGATACTTCCAATCCATCATGAACACTACATATACTACCCATCAATCATGAACACTACTGCAGATAGGGTTTTCAACTAGGTTTCAAAAATTGTCAATCACAAATTCTTCCACCGCCAATTCTCACCCAGCAAATCACCGCCTCGGTCGCAATCTCGAAAAGTTATTTCACCTCGCATGATGGTTCTGTTTTCCAATAACAAAACGGCGATCAATCAAAATGTGTACCGGGCATAATAGTAGGTGGCTGGGTCGAATAACCGGATATTGCATTCCGTATTTCACACCGAGATGCATCAAGTTTGCCATGTTGGAAAATCCGGCTGAGCCGGCCAATCCACCGCAGCGGACGCGCGAGAAATAACAAAATACTCTAATGACGTCTCCGGCAAGCTGTGCCTTCGAGATGATATACCAGATATGCGGAAGTGGGCCGAGAAAATTGGGGGGTTGTTTCATGAAACGGGGGAGTCACTCCCGGTCACTGGGAAGTGGAGAATGGTTCCAAAACATTACGTTCGTAATGAGATGATCATACAAATGATTCATATTATCGTCATCTCAGTGAAGTTTTTGTGGGATATTTTGTACAGCGCGGACTGTAATAGTCCCCCTTCCTCTCGACTTCCGAACTGGCCAAGATATATCAGAGTCGAAGGAGTAAATTAATTTGCGGATTGTTTATCGATGAATGTGATGGGACAGTTACTATTTTAACAATAATAGAAGACAGAGAAACCCGTAACAAGAATAGTCAGTTCTAACTTCAAGGACCAATATACAAAAGTTGACTTATTTACTAGGAAAAAGGAATTATATCAACATAAAGGATTTTCTCACAATGTTATCCTCGTTTTATTATTCAACTGATGAATTATATTCCCTCTAGTCAGCATATCATCGGTTTACAGTTGGTCGAAGGTAGCTAAGGAAAGGATTTATAAATGGGTATCAGATGACTGAACTACAATTTTCTGTCTTATTTCGAAACGCTTGTTGCTCAAATATATTCATGGTTTCACTCGATTTATCCATGATTTATAAATTTGTTCTATGATCATTTCATGTCTCTTTTCAGGCATGTCATAGAAATCATCCTTTGACCGAAATTTCACAAACACAAACTGAACCGGGTCAAAGTCCAACATATGTCCGGCTCACTTCTGAATGCTGTATCCACCCCGTAGGAGGAAGTCGTGAAATGAATCAAGTTAACGACGGGAAAAAGTGCCTCCCTGCAAAGCTTCCCGGCCGTGATGTATCATCCGCATACATCTTTGTAATGGATCTCTTATATGGTAACTTTTGCTGAGTTTGCTCGCTCATTATTTTCCGCTCTGTCAATTTTTATTCCTCTTCAGAAAGATGCGTTCAACACCTTGTTTTACAAACGTACGAACAATTATTTTTCGAGATTCGTCTCTTTTGAGAGCGCCGTGATTGTGAAAGTGTACGAAACAAAAAACATTATGTATGTTCAGTTTTTTCTAGGGAAGCATAAGCTGCTTTGCTGTCGAAATGGAAAACACATTAAGAATGTAGCGAAGCTATTTTTCGGGTTTGTTACACACGATATGTGAATTTCGTAGACAATTGCGGTAGATATCAAGGTAATTTGGTGACAAATGTACTAGTTGTCTTCAAAGTCCCTCGCCCTTTGCTCCAATGCTTCAAATAATTTGAAACTAGAGCTCAAAAGCAAAGCAAAGTATTCGTGTACCAAAACCAGACTGTTTGAATTCGCCAAAGTCTAATCAGTGGTTCTTGGCTGCAAATGCATCTCTCCTTGAAGGAACAAGTCTGATTAATCTGATGTTGATGACCATGACGATGACGATGACGATGAGTATGACGATGAAAATGACGTTGGCAACAACGACGATGACAATGACGAGGAATGACAATGACTATGGTTATGATCATGACTATGCCTATAACTAAAACTACGACGATGATCATGACGATGACTATGACTATACCGATGGCTTTGACGATGTTCGTAACCATAACGATGATTATGACTAAGACTCTGACTAATACGATGACGGTGTAGGTGAGCATGATCCTGATCATAACCCTGACCATGACCCTGACCATGACCCTGACCCTGACCATGACCATGACCCTGACCATGAGCCTGACCCTGGTTATGATGACGATGATACTATGACTATGAAAATGAATATTAATATAAATATGACTGTCCCGTGGGTGGCGGATGGGGGAACGGCCAGGGGAACGGAGGCCCTGTCCGGGAAGCCAATGCGGCCTTGCGGACGGGGTCGCCGGACTCCTGGTCAGTGGCAGAAATAAGTAGGGTGAAAGGAACAAAAACCCTCCAAGAGCCTTTGCAAAACATGCCACCGTGGACCAGTCTACCCAAACTTAGGTGTAAGGAATCATGCCGACAGCTGAATGGCCGCAGGGTGATATGCGGCCACGAATGTTCCCCTTGTGAAACTGGGCGAAACCTCATTGTAATCAGCCTACCTCTGGTAATGCGGGGCTCTGCCAGAGATGACCAACTTTTTCCTTGCTACTCGTGGGAACACACATGAATGGAACAACACAAAAACAGAAACAACAAAAACCAATCCCGAGGCTGGACAGAAGTGCTCACCTCAATCTGAGGCGGTGGCTGGGGATGAACAGAAGTGTCCACTCCAATCTGCCGCTTGGAATGAGGCTTGACATGGCAGATCACCTCCAACAGCAAAGGCACTTCTTGCGGCGGGCGCCAAGACCTCCGCCTTGAATAAAGGCAAGGAACCGGCTCCCCCTGGTGGCCTCCCCCTTTGTGGAGGCCACTATAAGACACCTCAAGGTTGCCAAAGAAATTGTGTGTTCGACGAGTCTTGGCCTACACCTGCCAGTATAAAGGAGATGTCTCCTATTGACTTATTAACCTTCCTGGAGAGGACAGGATGGACGATGACCTAGGAGGACAACTCCTTGGAAGGATGTACAATGGGTCACATGTGACCTAAGTTCTGCGACTCTACACTCACCCTCCATACTCTACAGATACAGATGACTATGACCATGACTATGACCAGGCATATGAATATGACTATGATCAAGAATCTGGCTGTGACTATGAATATGACCATGTCTATGACTATGAGCATGACCATGGGTATGACTATGACGATGACTACGACTACGAATATGAATATGACTATGAATATAACTATAACAATAACGATGACTATGACTATTACTATGTATATAAGTATGATGATGACGAGATGACGGTGGCGATGGCTATAATCATGGCGATGACCATGATCATGACCATGGCCGTGACGATGAATATGGCCATGACTATGGCTATTACTATGAGAATTACTGAGGCTATAGCTATGACCATTACATAACTACAAATCATCTCTTCTTCATCCATGGTATCATGAGATACTGAATCCACTAAAAGTGTTTCAATTGAAATTCATAATAATTATTTTTTTGAAGATTATCGTGAATACGTATATTCTAATGGAAGTATTTATTGTATACTCACAAACGTTTCATAGCGCTAGCTTCAGATTACAAAAGTGAACGGTATTCTCAGAGAAATCGTAGATTGACAATTTGGTCCTGAACCAAATACAAAATAGAGAATGATACAAAATGATTCAAGGAAGGAGCCCGAAATTGTATATTTCTGGATCCACTATCAGTGGTTGTTCCATCGGTCGGTCGGTAGCCGGTCGGTTCGACGTGGGTGCTTTGTTCACTCACTCAACTCGACCGCCGTGTGTTGTACAAGCCCCAGGCTGAACGATCGATTTTCACTTGCTATCGTTCAACCCATGCTAGGAATCACACGTAAAAGATAAGACCTCGTTAGTTCTTAGCTCGCAACAGTTTCTCCTTCTGATTTTAAACAGATTTTAAACATGTTTCACTGAAAATTGACTCAAAAAAGTATCGCCTCCGATGCGGAACCTTGCGGAATACCTCAAAACACTCCCTTGCAATTCGAGTCGACCTCGCATGTGGCACTAATTTTTCCTGAAAGCGTACCTCTCCCACATCCACATGATTTATCAGGCACCCCTGCGGCATCGTAATCCGGAAACATGTTTACCTAATATAACAAAAAGATTTGTGCTTGCAGTGCAGAAAAGGTAAGAGGCGCATTACAATGTTAGCAGGAATAGCAGGAATAGCAGGAACCGCTCGACGTGAGTTATTTGCTCAACTAAAATCCTTTTGCAGTGTTTTATGATGTGTTTTTTGTTGGCTTTGTGCTCAGGATATCCAAAGTTGCTGAGCCGGCAATTAAAACGGGGTAATTATGGCGCGCGGACGACTTCGGCGGAGGTCAGGAACGGCGGGCGAGGGGTGGAGGGGTGGGAGAGGATCGTTTTGAATTCAGAGGGGATGATATACGTTTCCGTTATCTGCAGAGGGAAATGAGATGTTGATTCACAGATTTTTTCGATCTAGACTTCATGAAGAACTTGAGGACAAATTTTCGATAAATTATAAGAATATACAAACGATTAGGACCTCTAATTCGAATATATAATGAAATGAGATTCATGTTTCCATATGACCATGACTATGACTGTGACAATAAATATAAATATGACCATGACCAAATCTACTACTATGACCATGACCACAACTATGACTATGACTATGATGATGACTATAACCATGATCATGACTATGGCTATGAATATGACTATGACTCTAAGTATGACGATGACTATGACTATGTACACACATCGGAAAAGTCTAGGGATATTTTTATAACATACTAAATATCATAAAAATAAATGCATGAGGTCGTTTAATTTCGATTGAATTGGTACACTCGACCACCCTGTAGATTTCTATGGGTTGAACAAAGCCTGCAAAAACGGTAACTAATCTTTTATCAAGTTTTTTACAAACTGTAGGTTTTCGGCTAAAATGAATAATCTGAAAGTGTCGAGTTTGTACATCCTATGCAGTTCTTGCTCAGCAATTAAACTGGAAATATTGTGCTTTAACATGGAACGCCATCACTTACCATTGGCTGAGATGAATAGTGCTGTAGGGCTTCTTCAAGGTGGCATGCGACAAAATGATGTAGCTCTTCGTTTGTGGGTCTCCCAAAGTGTTATCAGTCGATTGTGGCGGCGTTTCCGTGAAACTGGCAGTCCAGCCGAACAACATCCAGGGCGAGGACGCGCTACAACTGCAGTTCAAGACCGATTTTTGGTCTTAACCGCAAGAAGATACCCGACAATCACAGCACCTGAGTTGGTTAACGTGTTGCAGCAGACGCACCAGGTAACCATTGGTCATGATACTGTCAGAAATCGATTGCATGAAGCAGATCTCCACAACAGAAGGCCACTTAGATGTCCACCTTTGTCGAGAGGCAATCGCGGTAGAAGATTAGAGTGGTGTCAAGAACATCAAAACTGGGATGCAAATGATTGGGCCGCAGTTTTGTTTACAGACGAATCCAGATTTGGATTTCATCCAGATTCTCGTCAAGTAAGACTGTGGAGACGACCTGGAAATAATGAACGTTTGAGACACGTCCAGGAAGTCCACACATACAGAGGTGGTACAGTAATGCTATGGGGCGGAATCATGATCGGCGGCAGAACCGATCTCGTTTTTCCAAATCGCTCCCTCACAGCTCGACAGTACCTCGACACCATTCTTCTACCTATCGTCCGTCCGTTTGCTGGTGCTGTTGGTGAAAACTTCCACCTAATGCACGATAATGCTCGTCCACATGTCGCGCGTCTAGTGACTGACTGGCTCACCAACGAAGGAGTTGATGTATTGCCATGGCCAGCACAATCACCGGACCTGAATCCCATCGAGCATATGCGGGACATGCTTTAACGAAGAATTACTCCGCATATGGGAAACATTCACACAACGTTTCAATTGAGAGAGCTTTTAATCGCTGAATGGGCAAATGTACCTCAACAAGACATTGACAATCTCATTTTGTCGATGCACGATAGTTGTAGGACCGTAATAAACCAGCGTGGGGGCCATACTTTGTACTGATTCCATTTTTTTTGTATTATGATTTTTTTTCGGGGTGCCAAAGAAGAGCCATATTTTTTTTAGTTTTGCTTATATGCACACTCAGTATTTTTGACCATTTAATAAATTTTGTTGTAAGTTACATTCGTTTAATAATCACTCGTCAACTTTTTTCCCTAAATCGATCTAAAAAAAATTATTGCCATTTTCAAAAATATCCCTAGACTTTTCCGATGTGTGTATATGAGCATGATGATAACGAGGTTACGGTGGCGGTGTCGATGGTGGGGACGGTGACAGGGATGATGACTATCATGATCATAACCATGACGATGAAGATGACTATGATCATAACCATCACTATGGCGATGGCTATAACCATGGCGATGAGCATAATTATGATCAAGACCATGACTAAGGCCATGGCCGTGACCATGACTATGACTATGAGAATGACTATGACTATGAACATCACATCACTACTAGATCAACCATTTAGAATTTTTTTAATGTGGTGTTGAAGATTTTTAAGTCTCAATTCAATCATTCATTGAAAACTAGAGTCGAGGTATAGAGTTTTTCGTTAGACGCTTCTTGTCGAGGTATAGAGTTTTTCGTTAGACGCTTCTTATCTTCAAATTTTAATTAAACAAAGTGTATGTGACATATCAATGAAATTTTTTATTGCTGCACGACTGCCCTACTGAAAGAAGTTGATGACATTAATACATCAATAGATGATGATGAATTAACACTTCTTGTTTTAATACATTATTCTAAAGCATTGACAAAATAAGTCACCTCCTTCTGATTGCTCTGTTGAACTGTATAGGTTTCTCATACTCTTCTTCTACACTGATTATTAACTATTTGAATGAAAAATATCAATGCGTAACTTTGGATAAAACTATGTCAAGTTCCGCAGGTGTACCTCAAGGTTCAATTCTTAGTCCTACGCTTTCCGTAAAGCGTAGGACCAAGGACCATACATTGTATTTTTTTATCTATCGATAAAAACAATTATCATCATTTTTAATTTGACAGATGTACCTACCTTCAATAGGATGGCCATTATTAATTATCAAAATTCGTTAGTCCCTGTTAGAAAATCCTATATTACCTCTCATCAGTGCAAGAAAGATCAGAACCAAACAGCTTGGGCTTATTTTTTATACGTATGTATCTGTCCTCGATACAGTCTTTAAAATCGGTTTGATCTCAATTAATAATTGTTGATTAACTTTTTGAAAAATCAACAATGAATTTTTTCCAACTTTTCCAACTAGTCTACTAGTTTCATTTGAGAGTATAGTTTTTTTCCAATCAAAAATTTCCCAATCAGTTGCAACTCAAGATTAAAATTCACTTCTTCATCCGTTATCTTTCTGGAATATCAGATTGATAGTCATCCAAGTTCAGGAAGAAAGTGTTTCACGATTTTAGTCTACTCCTCTGAAAGCTTCTCGTAGTTTCAATTGCGGACTTCGTCAATTATTGATACTGAAGTTTCTATAAGTCTCGTGCTGCATTCTAAAACGAGGACATTATAGAAGTTTCGCGCTGAGAAGAAAAAACTCAAATTAAGCGAATCATTTCTCTATTCCCCGAGCTTCAACTACTGAGAGATGGAACAGGAGTGTTATAATGATGATAAGAAGTTCGTTTATCATGACATACAAGTGAAAGGGCAATATACATTCACAAATGAGAATAAACAATTGAAACACAAAATCAATGGGTAACTATAGCACGAAAATACAATTTCTGTGAACTAATTCCATGAATGATCAATCCATCTGAGGTATTCAACAAAACTGGTTCCAGTTTTTGAATGTCGAAGATAAATTTAGGCAGCATTGCAATTGATAGACATATACTTTATTGTCCAAGAGAACACAATCTTATTGACAAAGCTTGTTAAAAAATCTGGTATATATAGCACTTCAAAGAATAAAAGAAAAGAACCAATTCAAAAACACAAATACCCAGAAACACAATTTGAGCAAAACTAAGTTCACATATCTAATAGATAAAATATAACAATAGAAAATAAAATTCAACAAAGTTTGTAGACAAAATGGTATGTATATTCCCTTTCAAAAGATGTAAATAACAAATATACACAATTTGAACATAAGTTCACAAGTCCTGGCAATAAAATAATATATATCCCAGCATAAAATATAATTAAAAAAAACACCTACATTAAATCACAGCAAAGTTCCATTGTAATATGCATCAAGATTGTAGTACGCTTCAGTTGTAAGGGCATCTTTAACAAGATTTCTGAACTTTTTAGAGCTTTTTTTCCTTCCTAATTTCGAAAGGTATGTGATTATACAGCTTTTTACTTTCATAAATTAAAGAATACTTTGTTTGGCTCGTTTGGATCAGGAAGATGTATTTTATTTTCAGTTACTTGCCGGGTTATGTAATTTGTATGTTCCGGAGTTCCATCCATATTATGTTTTTTGTAAATCAGGCAAACAGTTTCAAGCAATAGTGAGAATTTTTCCTCTCAAAAATAATGATCTGCATGACTCACGCACTCCCACCTTGCATAAGTATCTAACAGCTCGCTTTTGTAAAACAAACACTGAATGAATAAGTTGTTGACTGCAAAATCCCCAGAAGGCAACACCATATCTCAGGTGGAACTAAATCAGGGAGTGATATCCCATTTTTGATGTGGATGAACTCAGTTCATTTGAAACTATTCGAAGTGCGTAACATTCTGATTCCAATTTTTTATTCAAAGCTGAAATATGTTGATCAAATTTTGATTTGTTATCCATGAAGATTCCCAGGAATTTGGATTAGTTTTTATTCATATGAATTTGTCCATTCAAGTATAGATTGTTAATATTACAGCTGAAGGTGAGTAAGTTTTTTTTAAATATTAAAGCACAAGTAGTTTGCGTCACACCATTTTTTCACAACGTCTAAATCACTGTAGATAGTTTCTTTCATATTAGAAGTATTTTTTCCATGCCAAAGGAGCGTGGTGTCATCCGCAAAAATCGTAAAAATTCCTTGAATTGAGAGAGTAACAAGATCATTTACATAAATAAGGAAAAGAATCGGGACCAGTACTGATCCTTGTGGAACGCCCCATTAGATATCCTTAGTGTGTGATAGTTTTTCATTTGATCTCACTAACTGTTTTCTATCACTTAAGTAAGACCTGAACCTCTATTAAAAATTGAAATAGGTATAACCTGCAAACGTCTATAAATAATAGGAGCAACGTTTGACGCTATAATGGAGGGGGTTTTACTAGTAAAAAATAAGGTGCTTAGCTACATTTGGAGAGTGGGTCGTGGTGATAGAAAGTACTTGTGATGCAGTGTTTGGAACCTTTGGTGTAGTAATAAATATCACTGAAGTTTTTTCCAACAGCAAACCGTGTTGAGGTGAAAGGAAGATCTTCCTCTTGAAGATGATCACTTGGTGATCGAAACACGTGTCGAGGTGTTGAAATAACGGTTTGGTATTGGGAAAAAAACTCCAGTAATATTAATAGAAAGTAGATTTATTCGTTGTGCTAGCTACAAGTAGATGACTACATTACATGGAGAGATGGAAATGATCATTTGATACCCCTATGTATATATACACCAGAGTTACATATATGTATAAACTAATAAGTGGTAAGTAAATACAATTTCAATGAATTGTCACGTTGAGTTAACTGTATTCTTTCTTCTAGAATCACTGGTGGAAAAAGCTGCTAAGATAAGGGATTAGTTATTAGTTGTATAGCTATTAAAAAGAATGTAATTGAATTAATAAGCTTCCTTCTACCTTTTTAGCCAAAAAGCAGCATTCAAGTGTTGCCAATAAGCAGGACAATTCACAAAAACGAGTGTGATATTAATATAAACAAGAGAAATAATGGAAACAGCTCGCCTTGCCAGCGTTTATCTTCCTCCAATGGAACTTCGTTCGAACCCCTGTAGAGGTCTGGTGTGTTCATAAATGATCTTTGAGATTTTGTGGTAAGCGGTGCAACCCTTATGACGACATCCTCAGCAACCTCTAATAGTAGTAATTCGACGAGTCGCCATCGAATTGAAAAACAGTTATTCAAAAAAAAAGGCAGCTCTGATGTGAACTGTATAGTAAAGTAATTTTTCAATATGTTTAGATTGAATTTTCGTCATAAATGAAAAAATAACGGCTTCTCAATAGACTCTGTCTTGAAAAAATCAAGGTATTTGTTCTGAACCTATAAAAATGTTGTGTGTAGCATGTAACGACATCTTTGCGTCGGTAACTCAATTCACATAAGCTGACTACCAGAAATCTCACAGCAGTTTACAGGAACCTGGTTGTATAGAATGCTAACAGAAACTTGAATAAAGTTTTGTTTACTAGATGTCGACTATTGCTATTTTTTTAAATGTTTCAATATATCCAAATTCATATTTTCATTCGCATCAAGAATTAGTCAGCAATACTCATTACCTAATTATTTTGTCATCGACACATAAATGTTATATCACTGATTTCCTCGAAACATTTCTTGAACAATACTTGAAATGAACAATCAAATAAAAATTATTTTCATATTAATTTTCAGTTACATAAATATAATAATAACTACCTTTACGGAACGATGATACCCCTGTAATTGGCATATTTTATTTATGATTACTTCAAGGATATTGCCTAATTTGCTGTAAGCTCAAGAATACCATTATTTTTCAAGGAACATATCAGTATTTCAGTTTTTTTGTGGAAAGTCTGGTGGCAGGTAGCAACATAGACCAACACCAGGATTCGATAAGATAAATGTTGTTTTCTGAATATACAGGTTTTCTGAATATACCGGGTGTCCCACATTTTATGTGACAGGCAATATCTGGTTTGTTGAAGAAATACACAAAAATGTTTCATACAAAAGTTTTAGTCCAAAAACAGTGTAGTGCAACTAAATCCCTTCCGAAACCCAGACTGAACAGATGGTAAAATGTTGAATTCTGAAATGTGCTTCAGGAGTTGTACTTCTATGGGATACATGTTCTACAACCGCGATAGTTCTTAGCTCGCACAAGTTTCTATTTCTGAGGGTTGTCGTTCGTAGGGGTGCGACAGCTGGTTAAGGGAAGAACAAATTTTTGAGATTGCCAGAACAAATCATTTTCAAATCCATTCTAAATTCTTTCTGCCCCATCGACCACGTCGGCTCTCCCTGCAACCACTTTCCACTATTAGAAAGCGCTTCTGCAAACACATCTGACGAAACCAAAAGAAGGCGATGCACAACGGAGCACGGGGCAAATCATCGCAGTGGTATCGAAAATGAACGCCAGCACATCCTTCACGACATCGTCACGCTCCGTGCGGTACACCTCGACAGTCATTTGTCACGCCAGACCTCCAAAGCCTTCTTTAATTCGCGTCTTATTTTGCCCGGCTGTAATTTTCAGATACGATGTATGTATTCAATGACACATTTGGTGTTTTATTGTCGAGTGGAATGAATATTGAAGAATGATCGGAGTTTCGGCGGTGATTTTCGTGGTGGTTTTGTTGTTGGGGGTAGCCAGTGAGCCGGATGATCTCCAGTTCGTTAGGGTGAGTTCACTGTGCGTATATTATGTCGAAATATTGTGGAACTTCGGAACATACACAAATTTCACTTTTGCCGATATGATTCGTTAATAAAAATGTTTGAGATTTGATAATTATGCCTGATCTAGTGTTACCTTCAGTATCGTATTATGAGCAGAAGAGCAGAAATTGTAAAACTTCTTTCTTAGGAATTTGAAAGATGTATCAGAACATAACCTGTTAATGAATTTCTCTCACTCTCAAGTCAATTTTTGATTTTGGGTGTGTCTATGGGGTATTATTATCCATAACAATATTTGTTTATAGACGAATGTACATTTTTTCAAACGACAATGTTCACAGATAAAATTGCCGTTGTTGAAGTGACACCAACCCTCACGTTTTCCGGGAAACACATACCCAATAACCAGAGAAAATTAACGTTTGGACAGAAATATTCTGAAACCATATTATAGACTGTAGAACGTCTATTTATCGATCAAAATTCAACAGAGGAATTTGAATTTGCTGGAAACTACTGTTGACCCCCTCATCACTGAAATCGTGAAAACGAATCCTAATGAATTTGATATGGATATTGTATTTCAACATCACTCCAGACTAAGAAAGAAACTATTTGGATACTACTTTTACCGGTCTTTGGATTGGTCGCCGAGTTCCTACAGAGTGACCAGCCCGCTCGCCAGATTTGATACCTTTGGACTTTTTTATGGGGCTATTTGGAGCAAAAGGTGTACGGAACTGAACCTGCTTCAATATTGGATATACGGCAGAGAATAATAAATATTTGTAGAGATATTGACGTTACTGTGATCGAAAATGTTCGGCGTAAAATATCGAATAGGCTGTTCATATGTAAAGAAGTTCAAGGCAACCATTTGGAGCATCTTCTGAACTGGCCTCAAGCTTATTACCTCATATCATGTAGTTAGTATTAGTATTCAGGCAATTATTAGAAAATCCACCATTTTGTAGTAGTTGAAGATATTGACATCATGTTCTACGGTTGTGAAGCATTTGTCAGGAGCTTTAGAAAGGTGTATCACAAGACCCCCTTTTCTATTCAATTTTCTTCCCAGATGATGCCCAGTCGCCATCTGGAGAGTTTAATCTGTCAATTTCACTTCAAAATAAAGTATTCATGCAATAATTTCATCATCCCAAATTTCAATTTTTTGAGTTGACTCGTTCAAAAAATGAAAGTGGGGGGGAGCATTAAAATGAACTGTATAACTTTTTCAATTCAAAGTATATCACATCAAGCTTGATTCCATTAGAGGTTTCAAATGAAGGAAGGAATTCATCAAACAAATTTTTCTGTAGTAGTTGCAGATGTCAATACATTGACTTTTATTAGGTATTCTCCAATACACAGGGTAACCAGTCGAAATATGTCAAATCAAAGTTGTTTTTGAAAGAAATGATAGCGACCAGTTGAGGAGTTATTTCAAAAATAAAATCTGAAAATTAATGTATAAAAACGTCCCAATTCTTATTGAAACCTTATTGAATTTTTTTATGAAAATGTCATGAAAATATAAATTGTATATTAACAAATAGTGACCACTAGATATACCACTAGATACATCAAAACTCGCAAACCATTAATAATTCTGTATTCCTGAATTATGGTTGATTGACACAAACTCGCAATTTGTAGCAAAATATAGAGGTATTTTTTGAACATAGCGAAATTAATTTGTCGTCCACAACCTGGGTTCTCAATATTTTTTCTAGTGAGATACACATTCACGATGTTTAACTGTTAGAAGAGGCGCAGTTTGTTTTGACACGGTATTTAGAGCTAAACAATGGAACGCGTGCTGACCTATAATCATTCATATGAAACCAGAAGAGGAAGAGTATTCAGTGAAATTTCCTACATTAACGAGGCATGGATACCGCTTACAGCACAGCACACTCATTCATTGTTAACCTATTTGACAATGTTCGGGTGGATATAGAGTGAACATATAAAAGTTACAAAAAAAATCGTTTTGGTCTTATTGGTCTTCCGTTGTTTTATTCATAAACAGACACTTTTAGAAAAAGAACGAAGATATCTATCCAGAACTGTCTAGTGAAATAAAAACTGAAAAATTGAATTCAACTAAATCAACTGATTTTGCAAGTGGTTGACAATGTTTCGTGGTGAATTTTACTAGTGGACTTCCATTGTCAAATATGAATGAATATGAATAAAAATGAAAGTGAATAGCTAAAAATAACAATCATATTGAGCAATGAATACAATAAAATCAAAGTAAGCAAAAAACTCAACTGTGTCAACTCATGGAACCATTAGAATACAGAACTAAACACCTTTTTGAAGCACATCAACAAGCTAAAACCTTTCATCACACTTTAAATGGAGCAGGAAATCCACAACGAATTGCCATTCTTAGACGTATTGGTGAAGAGGACCGATACTAAGTGGGAAACATCTGTATACCGAAAACCCACTCATACGGGACAGTATCTGAATCACGAATCCAACCACCATCAATCTAACAAAAGAGGAATCATCAAGACTCTAGTGCTCTGTTATACGAAGGGAGATCTGGAGAAGTAACTAGGCATCATTAAAGAAGATCTTCAGCACAATGGTTACTCCAAAGTGGAGGTGGAAAGATTTTGGTTAGAAGACAGCAGGAGCTCCACATGGAAGAGAGGCCGTCACAACCAATACTTGCCCTTCCCTACGTCAGAGGATTGTCAGAAAGGATAAGAAGAATTGGGTTCAAGTACAATATCAGAACCTGTTCCAGATCCGGTAACACCATCCGTAGCAGCATCACGAAAACCCATCAGAACCCACCTATACATCATTGGGATTCAGTTTCGAATCTTCTGAATAGAATCAGATGAGTATCTGACGAATGAATTTGTTATCCCCACCAGTAGCTGTAGCAGACCCGATCTCCTATGTCGGAGATCCTATGGCACTAAAGATTGGTGCTAGTGAGACACCCGGCTTGTGAATTTTCGGTAAAGCATACAAACGAGGTGGTAATGCCTCGATTTTCTGTAACGTAAATCTCTCTTGTCATCGTGGTTGATTGATGACATCGTGGTTGATTGAACACGAATCAGCTTTTGGTTTTTCTCAAGACGCAGTTGATCGTATTTCACTTGAGCACGTTATATGTTTAGGGGTCAAGTAGGTTAACTATCTTTTTTCTGCAGTCGTGCTTTTTCATCACAACGGAGGCATTTTCTTTGTCGTAGGATCAGGATATTCTCATCATTGTTCAGAGCTTTTGAGGATACTCTTTCTCACTCACGTTTCGTGTTGGACTCAGAAGGTTTTGCACCTTGCAGAATCAACGTTGTCTCGATGCGGATTTCCTCCACAACTGAGGTCGGTATCCTGTATTCCAGCTTCTACTTTGAAGATATTATCCTTATCTCTTTGGGATCATGTGTAGTGTAAGAGCGAAATTTACCCCGTTGGATCTTCGTTCTTTGACCCCAACACATATGACGTGCTCAAGCACGTAAATACCATACTAGAAATCTTGAAAAGGTTCGTACAAATAATACGATGCAGCAAAATCCCAAAAAAATATTCGGGTTTTAATCTTTGGAACAACTTTCCAATTCTGTTGGAAAATTGCTTTCTGGTGGTTACTTCTACTTTGTCAGTGATAACCTGGAGCGTTCTGAAAATTATAGTCAACGTCAGCCAAACCACACAATCACTAATTTTGTCTGTTATATATTTTTTTCATTTCCACATGTATAACACCTTCATTGAGTTAACGTAACTGTTACAATAATTCATTATGACTTGCTCCAGACATAATTATATACCTATCTCAATAATATGCAACTTCACCAAAATGAAATCTCCATCTATCGAAATTGTACAGGTACGGCTCTGACCCTGATATAACTTTTTGTATCATACTTCACTGACAGGCGTCAGTGTTATATGTTATATTCAATGGCTTCAAGTCTGTGGAACATGCAGGTACCTCGGGTGTTCCACAAGGAAGCAACCTAGGTCCACTTCTCTTCAACGCCTTCATAAACGACATAGTTGAGGCCATTGACATCAACTGTTTGATATACGCGGATGACCTTAAATTATATTGTGAGATCAATGGCATCGAGGTCTGTCTGCAACTCTCCCTCAATCTGAAACGTGTTGAGCAATGGTGTTTTCGCAACAATCTTCTTTTAAGCGCGAGTTAATGTAATGTAATGACGTACACACTAAAAACTCGTCCATTTTCATATCTATATTTAATAAACGATATTCCACTTCAACGGCCTCTCACATTCACCGATCTAGGTGTTACCTTCGACAGAAAACTTTCCTTCGTACTACACATTGAAGCCTCTCTGTCTGCTGCAAACAGAATGTATGGATTTATTGCACGAATCTCCAAAGATTTCTTGGCTCCATCTACATCGAAAACCATATACTATGCTTTCGTCAGACCAAAATTAGAATATGCATCCATAATATGGAATCCATCTGTATCAGTTGTATACAGTAGAAAGAAAGTTGAATCAGTACAAAGTCGTTTCCTAAAACTTATCTATTATAGATCAAACAATATCTATCCACCAATTGGATTTCCCCATGATGAATTGTTAGCTAGACATGCTATGAATAGCTTGAGTCGTCGTCATTATTTTCACCCCATAATTTTTCTTTTTAAACTGGTTGATAATTCAATTTTTGACCCACATATTTTGCAAAAACTTAATTTCAATGTACCTAGACCAACCTCTGAAGTGATTAATCCTTTTTATCTGCCAATATTGAATATTATTGGAGTTTTTTCCCAACACCAAATCGTTATTTTTACACCTCGACACGTGTTTCGATCACCAAGTGATCGTCTTCAAGAGAAAGATAGTTTTATCTTCCTCTTGAAGATAGATTTATCTTCCTCTTGAAGATGATCACTTGGTGATCGAAACACGTGTCGAGGTGTAAAAATAACGATTTAGTGTTGGGAAAAAACTCCAGTAATATTCATTACTACACCAAAGGTTCCAAACAGTACATCACAAATATAGTGAAATATTGTTAAAAATAAATTTGTTCAAGACAGTTAATTCTTTAACTCGTTACAGTATTGTGATTTGACTCATATCCCTGTTCTGTAATTGGGTGTAACCTGGGTGTAAATAAATAAATAAAGAAATAAATAAATTTACTGATGAACGTTAGTTAAAAACACTGAACTTTCCAACTTTTCAATGTTTTATCCGTCAATATTAGATGTAAAAATAGTTCAAAAACCAGGCACCCTTCTAAATTATTCAGTCTAAGAGCATTCAGCTTCTAATTCTCAATCATTTATTTCTATTCATCAACTTTACCCACTTGGGATTACATAAAAGGGAAATGGTCCAGGAAAATAGTACAATGAGATTCAAACTTGATAACTTGATGTGCTCATAATGCTTGTTTTCAGGAGTTTTCAACAGAATTTTCACTCTCCATAATTACATATTCTCACATTTCAGGCAGGTAACACGAATGTGAATGAAGCTATTCAGTTTCTCAGAGAATACGACTCAGAAGCTTCTGAAATGTGCTTCAGGGTTAATGCCGCTCAGTGGCAGTATTCCACCAACATGACGGATCTTCTCAAGAGGAAGATGGTTGAAGAACAAACGCTGAAGGCGAAATTTGACAAACTGACTTGGAAGAAAGCATCCATCTTCCACTGGGCTGCGATACCAGATCCTGTGGTCAGAAGGCAATTGAAGTTATTGACCGTTGATACCAGGGCTAGTTTGTCCGATGAGAAGTACAACGAGGTCAGTTAAAAATTATTTAAGTTCATACCGAATCATCTCAATAACTTGAGTAACATATTTTCATTCCCTTGAGGTTATGCAGAAGAAATTTATCAGGTGTATCCTACGGAAAAGTTGAGGAGTCTAATTTTGAGTTACTAAAATAAAAAATGGAAGATGATTTGAAGAAGGTAAAACACTGGTGCGACTCAAACCATCTCTGAATGAAAAAAACTAGCCTTCTAACCTTCAATTCATGAACCTCTTATATTTGACACTACAACCATTGAAAACAAACTCTGTACCAAATTCCTTGACATTGAAATTGATAGTAACCTAAAATTTCATATCCACATCCAAAGTCTCAAACGGAAACTGGCATCGGGCTGCTCTGCAGTAAGAGTTGTGTCTGAGGAACTAAGTCTGCCAATGAGTGAGGTGACATATTTTTCTTCAATCAAATCACACGTGCGATAAGGTATTGAATTTTGAGGTTATTGCAGCAAACAATTGTTCGATTCTGTTTTCGTCCTGCAGAAACGAGCAGTTAGATTCAGGTCCAGAGCTAAATACACCGACCGTTTCAAACCGTTATTTATAAAACACAGAATTTTGACTTTAACTTCTATTTTTATACTTGAAACTCTATGTCTGAAGCGTAAGCTTCAGACATAGAGTTTCAAGTATAAAGCGTAAGCTTAGAATTAACGAAAAAATCAATAATGTTTGAGAGTAAAAAGATATATAAAAATTTGCCACCCTGTTTGAGAGAAATCTCCATACACCATATTTTTAGAAAAAAAGTCAAAAAGATGCTTTTGCTCAAATCCTATTATGTACTATTTACAAACTGAATTATACATATATTCATTTTACATGTGAATAATTTTTTTTATGATGATGCTTATAGAAAGCTTTGTCAATAAGAATATCTTTTCTTGGACAATAAAGTATATTGATTGATTGATTAATTGACTACCCTAGCGATCTACTTTATTCAGAATCTGGAATATTTGATCCCAGACAGCTGTTTTTTATAAATATTACTGCTGACAGCATAAAAACAAAAAAGAATTAACTACTTATCACCATAAATATGCTACACGTCGGAATCATAGTATCGTCGTACCATTAATGCTCAAATCAGTTGGGTAGAAATCCTATAGGTATTTAGGACCAAAACTCTACAGTTTTCTTCCTTAAAATTTAAGATACGAATCAAATCTCAAAAAATGTATGACAAAAATTAAATGATTTGTCAAGAATATATCAAATATATATTGTGTATTTATTTGTTTGTAGTCTGGAACCCTTATGATTAAAATCTCTATATCCATTGATTGTTTAATTTATTTATATCTAGTTCAAATGCGTCTAGTTCAAAATTATGTTTTAATCCATACTTAGTATCCATTCAATACATTTTTGTTCATATTCTGTTCAAATATGTACAGTTTAAACTTATATTCTAATCTATATCTAGTACTTATTCCAATCAATTGATTGGTTTTATTCATTTTTTTTTTCACCATAGTTTGCGCTGGTTAGGCCCTATCCCCCGAAGCCCCGATACATTCGAGAGGGCGCGCCAGCATTATCAACCAATGACCACTCCCCACGCCGTGGGGTAAGTGATCATTGGGTCCGAGAATCATGTGCTCTGAGCAAGCGCAGTGAGCCAAGAATGTCAGACTTCTGCATCTGTCTGGCTAAGATTCCTGCCTTAGTGCGGCAAGCCGGTATGATTTTAAGATTCGAGAGTAGAGAGGACATCATTCCACCAAGGACTCCAATAATCAGAACAACCATCTTGACAGAGTGATCTGGATGGAGTCTGCGGAGTTCGAAGAGAAAATCTCGATGTTTCATCCGTTTTTCCTCCTCTTTTCTGATGATATTTGTCTCGCCAGGAGCTGAAAACTCCACGACAAATATCGTTTTGTTCTGGCGGTCGAGAAGGACCACATCAGGCTTATTAGCTTGTATGAGTCTTAGGGTGGGGAACGAGTAGTTCCAATAAATTCGGCACTTCTCGTTCCCCACAACGGATTCAATATCCCCCGGAGCGTAGGGCAACACCGATGTCTCGTCAATACCGTAAGAGTGCCGTAGATGGTAATATAGCACTCTTAGGGCCGCGTTATGTCGATGGATATAGGCCGAGACCGCATATGCTGGACATGCTGATAGCAAGTGCATTAGGGTCTCGGGCGCCTCGCGGCAGGCCCTGCACCTTGTGTCAGGAACCTCTATACCCATCACGCGACTGCGGTAGACTAAGGTGTTGAAGACACCATCCTGGCAAGCCATGATGAACCCCCCAGTTTCCGACTTCAGCCCACTCGACCTGAGAAAAGCGAACGTCAGGCGCTTTGATAAGCCAAGGTCTTCAATATTATTATTATTATTATTATATCATCCAAGAAAGATATTTCACATATTCAAAGTTTCGTGAGAAAAGATATTTGAAACATCTTCAAAACTCATCTTCAAGTAACTGTTTCTAGATTTGTATATACAAAATGATATTATGTTTTGTCCTTTTTTATGAGTCTACGGTAAGCTGTCATCGAACTAAGCGCCATTTGAATCAGTGCACTTTTGCCAACGTAAGATGAGTCGCTTAATTACGTATCACAAAAATGGTGTGCTCGGTATTCGATGAAGTCGATGAATGCCGAGTTTACCCGGTCCTGATGAGCGGAAGTTTTACCGGTGAGAAAGTTTCCCAAGTACTCGAAAAGGTGGTAGTCGGTCAGTGAGAGATCTGGAGAGTATGGTGGATGAAGCAGAACTACAACGCTCAGTTCGGACAGTTATTCGTGAAACGTGCGGACGAACGTTGTCGTCGAGCAGGATTGGTTCTCTTACGTTGACCAGTGCCGGCCGCTGCTTTTTGGTCATCGATTTCCTCACAAGAGGACTCTGCAGTGAAGGTTTGTCCCGGTTGCAGTAAGTTATGATGAATCATATTAGCTGCAGACCTCTATACAATAATCATGATCTTTCACATGAGTGTTCGCCATTGGAAAGTGCCTGGAAGGCTCTCCGGGGTCCAATCACGATCCAATCACGCCACCAAAACGATCCAGAAAGGATCGTTTTGGTGGCGCAAAAGCAACGACGAACAAACTTCGGAACGTGACAATTTCTGTAGATCGTTCAAATCGAAGGGCACCCACTTATAAAGCTTTTCCAATACGTTTCGAACCATCGGAAACCGGTGAAGAGTTGACGCCCAGTTGTTTCGCTATCCCAAGCACCATTTGTGATAGATCGGTCTCCACCAGGTTCTTCAAATCCTTGTCTTGGATTCCTGTAGGTTGACCACAGTTATTTCACGAATCCAGGAAACAAATATTTCCGAAATGTTTTCCTTTCAACCAGTTTGACTTGTTAGGTTGTCTGATGACTTTGTTCCACAGTAGCATGTCGCAGAAAAGTCAATGTTACCATATACGAGTAATTTATATACCTACTTGAGAATTGGGTTTTTGAAAAATATGCTGGGAAAATCGAAAAATTAAGATGAGATATGATATGATGAAGGAAAAGGACATCAAAAATGTTGTAATATTCAAAATTGCAAGTCAAGAGAAACATAAAATATATTTGGAGGATTATAAAGGAAGATTAAAAGTATATTTCATTCAAAAGTTTGTCAAAAACCAAACGGAACAAATTTTTCTTTGATTTTGTATGGTTCACGTTATTGATAGTGCAAAATACCCTCTTTGAATATTCAATGAGCATCCAAAGGATCCATTTTGTATATTCGCATCCTCTTTGAAACATGATTTCATGAATTTCGAAATATCCTGCTGAAATTTGAATAATATAGTTCTTGAGGAATATTTCTGAAACTCTTGAACCCTTTTTCTTTTTTAATGGTTTCCCTATCTTTATTTTTCAGATATACCATTTGATATCCGAGATGAAAGATATTTATGCAAATACCAAAATTTGCTCGTACGCACCAAAGGTAGCCACCAATGAAGTAAGTTATTGTGATTTAGACGCTGATGATGTTCAGATGATCATGGCAAGATCCAGAAATCCTAAGGAATTAGCTTATATATGGAGGGAATGGCACGACAAAATCGGACCTCCGATGAAGAATAAGTTTATGCGATATGTCGATCTGGCAAATCAGGCCGCTAGAAAGAACGGTATAAACCTAAACAAATTTCTAGTTCGAGTGTTAAAGTCTTTGAAATTGAAATTGAAAATAATTGAAAATAACAAAAAATAATAATGAAAAATGGGGAATAAAACTTTCTATGTTCTTTATACCCATCGTATTTGTAACTATACGGACATTTTCAAACTTATACAATGAACTAACAATGATTCATTACATTAGCCTCATATACAACCTCTGTAGATACGAATAGAGGGACTTGGCTTGATTGAGTACCTGAATTTACAGTTCACAATGCGGATGTGCCAATTTAAAAACCGGTGAATAAAGTAAATCGATTTGATCATTTAACATTTTGCACCCGCAATGTTTATGCTTGTGAATTTCCAAGGATTCTAAATAATTGAGTTTGTAATGCTGGTGTTTTTGTCCTGGTTACCAGCAGCGGAAAAAGCGATAATGAAGGCACGAAGTGATCTTTCTAAAGGAAGAGTGTAGGACACTGTTCTCAAAAAGGGGTATCCTGCCACTTTATTTGAAGGTACTACACTCTGAACTTACTTTTCAACTCCACCAGATAAAATTGGACATTTGTCATGTCCAAGTTAGGTCTACAATTAGTGATTTCATATACCGGAAGTACCAAACTCAACTCAAGAAACTTAAGGAACTAAAACAGAAACAACAACATATCATGCACAGCGAATCAGTCGAACCAGATATCCAGTTCAGCGAAAGAATCATTAACTTGATCAAGGTAGAATTTAACAAAGAGGAAATTCCAACAATGTCCAAGGGGCCAAAATATACACCAACAATAATTAATAAAAATAGTTTGGATACGTTTATAACAGATACAGCTATTGCATTGAAACAGACAGATAATAGAGATATAGGGGCATACAAGATAAATAATTGAAGTAATTCAGAACCATCCATTCTCTTCATCAAACAGTAGGGAAACAGGCATAATAAAAACTATACAACAAAAAATAAGAAATAATGATCTTGTTTTCACGAAAGCTGATAAATCGAATGCCATCGTTATCCTTGAACGAGAAAAATATGTTCAGAAAATTGAGTCAGGCATTTGAAATGAAAACCTTACTGTCATCAAGGAAGACCCAACAAAAAATAGTCAAAATGAACTGAAAAATTTCCTCTTAAATGCTAAAGTCATTTTCACGAGATCAGAGAAACGGAGAATTACCAACATGAACCCCTCTTGCCCTTAACTATATGGCCTGATAAAAACACATAAAGAGGATAAGGTACTTTCGTTTATAAATAGTCCGGTAAAAGAACTAGGAGCATTAAAAATTTACTGACTTTAGTAGAAAACATAAGGAACCAAACCACGCCATATAATTCAATTTTAGTTTCATTCGATGTAAAGAGTATGTTCTCCAACATACCATACAACGAGTGTGAGCCTCTCATTTTAGACATATTAGATATTCATATGTGATATTTATTATGTCGTCTCAAACTTATGACTAAGAAAAATTGTTGGTTTAGCTCACAGTTTACTAAAATAACTTCAAAAGCCAGTATTTTCATTTCTCCATAACCAATGACATTTTTAAGGCTTTTTGGATGCGGGTGAAGAAATGAGATACATCTACGAAGACCTCAATTTCGAGAACGAACTGGCCCAATCCCTCCACAAACTGCAGCCGTTGTACAAACAATTACTGACTTACGTCAGAAGGCAGCTGATCAAGCAATACGGGAATAAGGTTGTCAGGCCTGACGGTCCACTACCTGCTCATATTCTAGGGAACTTATGGGCCCAAGAGTGGATCAATATAGCTGATATAGTACTCCCCTATCCCCAGTTTTCCAATATGGATGTTACCGACGAAATACTGAGGCAAGGCTTCACTCCCTTGAGGTACTGTGAAGAGAAAATCAAGTTCACCTGAGGCAGTGTCAATTCCAACGACTTTTTTCAGAATGTTCCAGATGGCAGAGGAGTTCTTTACCTCGATGGGTTTGAAACCCATGCCCCCAGAATTTTGGAGACACTCGATGATGGAACGTCCCAACGGGAGGAAGGTTCAATGTTCTGCGAGTGCGTGGGACTTTTGCAACAATATAGATTTCAGGTGAGAAGAGATTCAAAGCAGTGGAAAGTTTCGTCTGGCTTTCCAACACAAGCTGTTGCTCGATACTATCTAATAACAGTATAGTACATATTTGGCTTTTAGGATCAAGCAATGTACAGAAGTTGACATGAAAAATCTCATAACTATTCACCATGAGATGTCGCATATTGAGTATTACTTGTACTACGCCGATCAACCGTTTCTATACAGAGATGGGGCTAATCCAGGTGAGTCAGTAACTAACTGAGTGTGAAGCCAATAATGTATTCAAAGTGTATAGAGGTTATTTTCTGGACTATTTTGAGAGTATTCCATAAATTTCAAGCCTCAGCTGAATTTTCAGGCAGCCAGCTCATACATCTTCGAAATGTATGGTTTGCATAGTCCTGAAGTGGAAAATGTGTTTCAGTCAAAGTCAGTAGAAGGTGGCGCACACGTGGAAATCTTGGAAAATTGAATACATTTATATGTCTTTCATAAAATATACTAGATACCACATGATGTTTTACAATTTATTGAACTTATCTGAAATAAAAATTTGGCGCACTATAATGTGATTACCAAGCATTGAATCAATAGTTTATTCTACTCCAGTGCAGATTATGGAAGATTAAAGACAACCCCTGGGTTGACTCATTGTGGTACGACCCTGCTACCTTTGAAAAAGTTTGTCAGTTAATGAGAAGCTGCATGTGTAACTGTAGCTGTTAATTTCGAAAATCACTAAAGGATAAAATATTCTTAGTATAGTCCAGAGGAAAGTCTTCGAAAGTTTGCCGCGTGTCCAATGAACACTTCATATACGTTACTTTTCTAGGATTCCACGAGGGAGTTGCAAACGCCATAGTTCTTTCTGTGTTCAACCCGAAACATCTGTGGAGAGTTGGACTTTTCAACAATAATACGGACAAATACGAGACCAACATCAATTTTCTAATGCTGATGGCTTTAAAGAAGGTTGCCTATACCCCTTTCGCCTATTTGGTAGAACAGGTATCTCTTCTGTTTCGATATCGTGAATATTCTGTTGAAATGCGTCATTATTTCATCAAATTACCAAAAATCAACAACCGCAATGAGCTAACGACTGAGTAGTTGAGATGGATATTCAATTACTTTTCTATGACTTACGAGTATAATCTCATCTTGAGGATTGACAGAAGATTCATTTCACAAATATCAATACTCTCTCTATCGATAAAATCATCATGAAAATCAAAAAACTCGGCATTCCAGCTACTCAACCGTTGGGAACATCACGAACAATTGTTTTTCCATTTTCAGTGGAGGTACCAGATCTTTGACTACGGCGTAACGAAAATGAACTCCGACTGGTGGGATTTGAGGTTGAGGTACCAAGGAGTCGTTCCTCCCATACCAAGATCTGAAGCCCATTTTGATGCAGCTTCCAAGCGGCATATTCCTGCTGACATGCACTATCTGAGGTACTACGTGGCTTTGCTTCTGGAGTTCCAGATCTACAAGCAGATGTGCCAGGCAAGTGGACACAGTGGGTCCCTGCATACCTGTGATGTGTACAGATCGAGGGAAGCGGGAAGAGTGCTGATGTAAGTTAGGGAATCTATAATAAAATGAACAATTCCTCTTCGAATTCTTCTAATTTGCGTTTATACTCTCTCGAAGACATTCCGGTTGATACTGAAAGTTTTTATTTAGATCACCGATTAAATAGGTGAGATGTAAGCAAAATTAAAAAATCTTCTTGGTCCACTTCTCCTCATGATGTGAACTTGGTTGAAGAAGATGCTGCTCAGTGTTTTTCTGACACGATTTGTTTTGAGGCACCCTGTAGAATTTTTCCGTTACATTCATCTTGATTAACTTCTCCTGATGATGCTAACTTGGTTAACGAAAATGCTGCTCAGTGTCCTTGTGGTATGTTGGATCGCACGCTAAAACGATAGAGCCCCGTTAAACTGGCATGTTTTTCCTTAAAGGATACACCTCGATATACCCCGATGGCAGCCATTTTTTTACGTTGCTGGCCATGTTTTTTTCTTTAACGCTGTACTGAATGCCTGCCGTCATGTTTTTTTTTTCAAGCCGATTTTTCCTTCATTATTATTATACCATTATTTTTAAAATTCAACCGTGTCGCTATCACGCTTAATTTTAAAAGCTCCAACAGCGCCAACTTGAACAGCTCTTACTGCCCTTCTAACATGTCGGATCGCACGTTGAAACATTAGACCCTGCTAATCATCGCCGTTGACGACGTCATTTTTCCCACGCTTAATTTCAAAAAACCGGTAACACCTCATAAGCCACATCGCCCCCATAAACAATGCTTTATTTTACATCCGACAACACCGAACTGTTTGCGCTGCCAAACGTTTGTTATCTTTGAAACGGATCAGCTCGATACCATCTCCATCTCTCTCACACTCGTATGACAAACCGACCCCTCTCATTCGTTTGAAGGTGGTTCTATACACACGCTCTTATGAAAACCCATCCTCTCGCTCTGACAAACACACTCTTATGCAAAAACAATTTTGAGGTTATGTGCAAAAATTGAGACACCTTCAGCCTTGTATTTCTACTGTTCTCACTCGTTATTAGGTAGGTTTGTTGCAATCAAAATATGTAGCAGAGCTGGGCTTTGCAGGTCACAAAGTTGTTAGGTTAGTTTCCAAATGGGTGGGTCTTTCAAACCCCTCTATATAACCTACAAGGATTAATAGAAGCTCCCACCAATTCAAACTCCAATATTCAACTCCAGTTTAGTTGGTTCATTTTCTGAATGACCTTTCAGTACAAAAGGCATGAAGAAATCTCTGGAAAACAGTGCAAGCTTGATTCCTTACAAAGTATCCGCTTTGCTGCTTCATCATCTTCCAAACAGATACAACCGGCAGTCTCTTTATATGATGGTCAGAGAAAAATGAGTTGCCAATTGGATGACGTGGGTAATCTAACAATTATTTGGTAATATTCTTCAAGGCGTGTCCTGGTTGATTTTGTCAGAAATTCTTCTTAGTCCAGGTATTGAGTATTTCTTGAACAAAACTAGAAGCGATGTAATCTGCAGGTTGTGGCCTGCTTGCAGTGCAACTTCTTCCTTCGATAGAGAGAATCAGCAGCTCAATACCTTACAGGTTTTTGTAGCCGGAACAGAGACAATTTTTCCAATATTTTCGTTAAAAATAGTTTGACAATTCAGTAGGCTATTCAAGAATATCTTTATTGATTAGTTTTCGGCAATATCTCCACATATATATATCCATGCCAGAAATTCGATCGCGTAGGTTGATGTGTGCATCCTGGGTCTGCGAATGTATACACCTGCATGATAACTTGAAGGTATTCATCTGTGAACCAACCACTACGTGCTTTCAGTTTCTAGTTCTCCCAGAAGATCTGGAAGAAGTAAATACTGACAGACTAGGACCATATAGGGCAGGTCGTAGTCAACTATAGAGACATCAAATCGAACGTGAATTACATTAGTTCGGAGTCCCATTGTCTGATATTATATAAAATGATTTGGAATCCCTGGAAGAACTAAAAAAGAATTAAAAAATTGAAGATTATTAACGATTAACTGAAAATAACAATTATATCAAGCAACAAAAAACCTGAAATGAAATAATAGTGAAATGAAATAATAGTGGGAGATGACCGTTTGGCGGGAGTTGACCATTTTTCACTTGATTATGGGTTTCCATATTTTGTGTATCTCTACGCTAGCTTAGCTAAATACATTGTTTGACAACATGTATGCAGCTTCTTTGAATTTTATTTTAAACCAATGTTCCTCTTTATGTATGATCTCAGCTTGGGACCACTCGATGTTATGTTGATGGGTCTAAACATGCTCTGCTATTCCTGATTTGCTGGTTTTTCCTCGCTGTGTGTGTTTCTGGTGCTCGGCAATGCGGACATTGAATGGTCTCTTAGTTTCACCGATTTAGGATTTTCCACACTCACAGGGTATTCAGTAAATGCAATTCTTGGAATCGCAGTCCGCGTTTGGTGGCCTGGTTTTCGTGAGACTGCTACGAATAGTATTTCCAGATTTGAAGTAGGTTCTGATGTTGTAGGGAAGTGCAAGCACTGGTTGTGACGGTTTCTCTTCCTTGCGGTGCTCCTGATATTTTTTAGCCAAAATCTGTTCCACCATCGCTTTGGAGTAGCCATTTCGTTGAAGATCATTTTTGATGATGTCTTGTTTCTTCTCGAGACTCTCCTTCGTATTACAAAGTCCAAGGCACGGTCTAAAAAAGTTTTGATGATTCCTCTTTTTGTCGATTGATGGTGGTTGGATTCGTGGTTCAGGTACTGTCCCGTGTGAGTGGGTTTTTGGTATACAGATGTTTCCCACTTGGTGTCGGTCCTCTTCACCAGTACGTCTAACAATGGCAATTCATTGTGTACTTCGAACGTCATTTTCAGAATGCTATGAGTTTCATAGTCAACCAGTAGTCTACTACGTTCCGCATAAGATCGCTGTTTTGATGGAAACTCGAAGACCAGAATTTTCTTTACGACGCGCATTCCATCGATGTGGAGTAAAAGAATAATTCAGCTGTATAATATATTGTCTTTATTATGTGTATAGTTCATTTCCTGATGACGTCATCTTGGTTAATGAAACGTGCGCCGAGAAAAATATAGAAATTCTAGTGTGTGGGGGCAGTGGGTTTTTTGGAATGATAGACGGTTTATTTATGAGCGAGAGAAATTGGATTTCCACAATTTGTTGACTACAGACGGTCTGGGTGATTTCCTTCACAATGTTATATAGTGTCATTAAACTGTAAACTTCTCAATTTGAAAACCATGCTTGTGGTTTTCAATATCCTTTCGGAAGTAAAATGTTGGCCTAATTATTCTGTGTGTTTTTGTGGACCACCTTAGGTTTAAATAACGCCCCTGCCACAAACCAACTGTGTGATTTGTAATAAACTATCCAGACACCAGACCATACTGTAGTTGGGAAAACGTCCAAAGTATGCATATTTTTCCTAATATTACTATAACTTTTGAAATCGTTAAATTCACATTTCGTTCAAAACACCAATACTTTTCACATGATAGTTGTGACGTCACATGTAATCACCGAACCCTGGTGAACTGATAATGTGATAAAAGGTTTTCCTGAAGTTTTTCTGATGTAAAGAATATCTAAGTAGGTACTCACTAAACGTTTCTAAAATTGTTCACATATTAATAATAATAATAATAATAATAATCGTCTTTATTGTGACCCAGCTGTAGTTACATACAAATATTTAAATAACTTAGAGAGCTAGTTGCTGACATAACAGAAGGCGAAGTTCAACTTAGTTAGCACAAGTGCTACTGAGTTCTCACGTTTCAACGTGCTCACCATGTAACTATTTTATATGCATGATTTGTGATGAATATCCAGTCGGAATTGAGATAATAGCGATATTTTTAATTTTTTTTTCAATATTCATTTTCAGCGACATTCTGAGAGTTGGAAAGTCAAAGCACTGGAGAGACGTAATCAGGACCCTCACGAGAGGCGAAACAGACAAAATATCATCAGACGCCATGCTGGAATACTTTGAGCCTCTACTGGAATGGCTGGAAAATAAAAACCGCGAAGAGAGGGTTATAGGTTGGACAACTTACAGAGAAGATAAAGCTTTGTTCCAACCACTAGTCTTCAGTTCGTCACTTAGGATTACACTTGATGGCTTTACTGCATATTTGATACCACTCGTGGGGTTAGCAATTAGAATAATGATCTAAAGAAAGAATTATTGTGATCTTAGGAATAATTAGCATGTAATATGAAAAATTGTTGCCTTTTTGCTTTCCTACAAGCGTCCCTAGAAAAATAAAAGACTAGATTACTCAAATATAATTTGTTAAAAAAGTAGAGTATTCAACTCGTGAGAAATAGTCTTTTCTCACTCGAATGATTTACTTCGTTCTCATGGTGATTGTATAATATACTATTACTATCAAGAAGTTTCAGTGTCACTATTTTCCGGGTTTGAAGGCCGGGAATTTTTGGAATTTCTTCCTGACGTTTCGCTGGCTAGCTTTCCCAGAGGTTTCTTTATACGTACTGAGTTCATATCTCCGATGATATTAACTCTGAGATATCAACTCAGTTAGTATAAACCTGTGAGGAAGCTAGTCAGTCGCGCTAGCGAAACGTCATGAAGAAATTCCAAAAATCCACGGCCTTCAAACCCGGAAACATCGAAAACCTTGGCGGCGAAAGCCTTAACTATTTTGTCGTCAAAAAGTTTTTCCAGCTCTTTTTTGAATTTCAACAAATTTTCTATATTTTTTGACTTTAGTGACGATTTTTAATATATATTTAACCCCGTAGGTATATACGCAATTGAATATTTCAATCCATTTTTCACTCAATGTACTCCAGTGATTCCCAAAGTGATCCAGATGGACCCCAAGGGGTCCACGAGAAACTCGACGGGGGTCTACGTTGGCGTAGCCAAAAAATGAGGATTCACAATTCGTAAGCGGGGATCCATTAGAATTTATCTGGTTTCGATAGTGAAGAACTAAAATGTTGGCTTTACTTAACCTATCAATGTAGGCAGATGATATTTTAAGAACCTCAGCGACTGCTTCATGTGAAAATTTGCAAATTCCATATTCAGTACAACCTGTCGAGACTTGCAAAGCGCCGCCGTCCACAACGCTTGTGCAACCTAACCTAACCTAACCTAACCTAATCTAACCTAACCTAACCTAACCTAACCTAACCAAACCTAACCTAACCTAATATAAATATTAAATAAGTACAAAAACCAACGATGAACGTTATTAATTTGTTTCCGGAATTTCGAAATGAAAAGTAAAGTAAAGTGAATCGATGTTAGTGTTTGCTAGTGTCGGAAAAAGTAAGTACTCATCTGCATATTTGTTATACATACTCGAAACTAGCACTACTGAGGAGCTGAAGGTGAAATTTAAAAGATGATAATAAACATTTTTGCTGCAGGCAGAAATACACAAAAAATATCCTGAACTGGGGAATTGCCAGAAAGACTTTGATAGCTTTTTTCTCGTCATATCTTGCCAAAAAAAGTTTTAGTTACAAACTTTTCAACAAAAAAGAGCAGATTGAATATCACAGAACAGAAAGATCGCGGTTATTGCTAACAAAACTAAAGCCAAATATCGATAAGTTGCTGTCAATCCATCAACAAGTATATCCCTCTCGTTGAAATTATAACTATTTTGTGATTGTCATTGTAGAGTAAAAGTTACGACTGAGTAATAGTGTATTACTTAAATATTTGAATAAATAACACAGGAACATACACTATTTTCCTTTTTATTTTCACCACACCAAATGGGGGGTTTTCTTAATAAAATAAATGAGAATATCTCGTGCTGTGAGTAGATGTCAAAAAAGTAAAGTTGGATGGAATCCCTTTTTGATTGACCCCTGTTTCCACATCTGTTTTACTCCGAAAAATGAAAATATATTGCATCAGTGGTGCTTCATCCTTAAAATACGAACTGTTGTGGGATATTATCTCACTTGAAATAAATTTTTTTGTTCAATGTTCAATCTTGTTTCGTTATTTCGGAGTTAATTTTGGTAGATCCGGAATCAACGATATAATCCTCAGACTTAATATCATCTCCTACAGGTAATAGTATCACTGTTCCAATAATTATCAATAATTGCTTCCATTGCTCTGTGACTTCACTAATGTTTTATCTGATAGAATAAATATTTTATCAATGCCAATGGGCTGTTTAACACTAAAGGATCAAGTGTATCACATACTTCATTCGTCAAAAACTCAGGTATCTGAGAGAAATAATTGTTCATTATGTCAAGGGCTAGAAGAGTTTTCATTGTCTCTTTATAAATATAATAATCCATTAACAATGCCTGATGTTTGCGATGTGTCTTAATTAACTGTTTTAATTAGGTTGATTGAAGCTAATAATATGTATTGTGTGGATTAACAATTCGAAGGCAAAAACAAGGACTTGTGATGTTATGAAAAAAATGAGTAACTGTGTACGTCAGTACATATGTATGTAAGTACTGGTACGTGACATAAAAATGTCACACGATGATTCAACTATGAGGTCAAGTGATATCTAAAATTTCGAACTTCAATTTGCTTGTGACATCAAAAAAGAATTCACAGCTAGAGTAACACAGAACTGAAAGTAGTACGATGAATTTTAAAGGTTTCCGGAACCGACGTCTGAAGCTACAATAAAATCATGCATCACATCAGAAGCTACATATGTTCTTGACGTTCCAAGAGTGTGAGTGAATTGTTTTGCTTGCTTAGATATAGATAAACTCCAAGAACTTCTAGTTTCGGTTCAAATCCAAACCTGATTCTTCAAATTGGCAAGTTTAACTTCATCGATTGCAAGGAAGCCTATAACGAACGTACTTCATCTCTTGTGAAGAATTCAAGGCATTTTGTCGAATCAATAGAGGCCATCGAAGTCACAGAGCAAGATCAATTAATCGGTTTCGACATGGAAAGCCTTTACACCAACGTTCCTGTTGAAGAAGCTCTTCAAATCATACAGAGGAAGCTAGGACCTAGAATAACTCAACTATAGAAGTGATCGTGGAGTTACTAAGATGATGTGTACGTGCTATTTCCAACTGAAGAACAAATTCTTTACGCAAGATGGGGAATTGCCAATGGGATAGCCATTTTCACCAGTTATATAGTTTGAAGAAGCCCACAGGAAGCCCCAAGTCTGGTTGAATCACGTTGACGACACCTTCATAATATGGAACCATGGGAATACAGAAGTGGACTTGTTTCTGAAGTACATCAAAAGCGTTAGACCTTCCGTCACTTCCACAATGGAGAAAGTAATACATAACGAATTACCATTCTTAGACGTATTGGTGAAGAGGATCTTCCCTGAATGGGAAACATATGTGTACCAAAAACCCTCTCATACGGGACAGGATCTAAAACACGAATCTAACCACTATCAATCTACCCAAAAAAAATTTAAGAATCAATAAGAAACTAGTCATCATCAAAAAAGATCTCCAGCGAAATAGTTTGTCCAAAGTGTTGGTGGAACAGACTTTGGCTAGATGACAGCAAGAGCCTCGCAAAGAAGAGAAGCCGTCACAACCAGTACTTGTACTTCCCAACATCAGGAGATGGCCAGAAAAGAAAAGAAGAATTGGGTCCAAGTACAACGCCAGAACCTATTTTAGATCCGGAAACGTCATCCGTAGCAAACTGATAAAAACCAAGCCACCAAACGCGGACTGCAATTCCAGGAATTGCATTTACCGTATACCCTATTAGTGTGACAAGCACTATATCTAAGAAACTAAGAGGCCACTGAAAGTCTACATTGTCGAGCACAAAAAAATACACAGCGTGGAATAACCAGCAAATTGAGACGAGCAGAGGATATTTGGACTCATTAACATAACATCAAGTGGTCCCTAGCTGAGATCATCCATAGAGAGGAACCATGGTTCAAGAGGAAGTTCAAAGACATTGCATATATGGTGTCCAACCACGTGTTCAGCCAAGCTAGCGTAGAGATACGTAACTTATGGAAACCTCTAATCAAGCGGAAACTCTCGCTAAACCGGTGAAGCGGAAAGAGGGAATAAGAACTAGATGAAAGCTCTTTATTGACCTATAGATAATCATCTCTCGGAGAAATAGTCCAGTCATCACTCGAAGATGATTGTGGATACTAACAATCGAAACGTCGTGAATTAACTTGGTCTAGAATCTTTTTTATTTTTCAATTCATTTTAAATATTGTGTATCTAGATTATCTCATTCGTTTCATTGTATTTTCATTTTACGTTTTATTGCTTTATATAATGAATATTTTAGCTATTTTGCTATTTTATTTGTTTTTTCATAGATTCTGAATCATAGTAGAATTATATTAGACAATGTTAATCAGAACTAAACTCACCATTAAACCACTTTCAAACGAGATCAAAAGTATTGATTTGTGCTATTTCCCTTGGGTCTCCCTTGAAAAATTTTGAATGGAAGTTATTCCTGGGATGCCAGGAGCTCTAGAATCGGCCCTGTGGAAGTTGCAGAGAATGAGAGAAAGTTATACCTTTCTGGATAGCTTTGTTTATCTTGAATGAGGTTGAGTTTTCCAACAATATCATAGATTGCTTCTTCGAGAAGTCCATGTTTACTTCAACTCAGGATTGTTCTTTGAGGATAGTTGAATTTAAAGTTCAGCTGAACACCACTGATGAGGTTCAATGTAGATTGGAACAGCACTGTCTGTTGTTGGTCTTCGAAAGCTTTGTTTTTGGTATCTGTTTTCATGGAGTGTTATGGTTCACCAATTTTGAGAGGCTCCTGAATTGGAGAGTGATTAACATCAGGCTTCTTTTAAGAAGATACTTGATACTTTTCTTATGGAAACAATAAACATGTAATTCCTCACACACGTAATTAAATATTATAAAAATCATCATGTATATCTCGATTATAATGTAGTTAGAACTACCCATCTTAGACATGAATTCAAAAATTCTATCCTTAGAAGATCGAAGAGAACTTAACATTTTGATGTTTTTATTTAAAATTATTAATAATAAAACTAATTCACCAACGTTACTTTCTTCACTACGATTTAATGTGCCTCCAAGGAGAATGCGCTCTTCTGTTACATTTAATATCCCTGCTTTACATAGAACTACTAGAGTACCTCTTGCAATCATGTGTCGACTAGCAAATTATTATAACACACTCTCATTAATTTAGATTGGTCAATAACTCAAAATATATTTAGAAACATTATAATCAAACAAATTATTAATTTATCATCATAATGTTAACTGATTATAATTACTACCTACTCAAATAATTTTTTTTATTTGTTGAATTGAAATTAATATTGTAAAAATCATAGTGTTAATGAATCGAAGAGGTGTTTTGTATTGAAGTGTATAATTTTTAAAATTCTTGCAAAGCGCTTTTGACTTTCGTCATCATCAGTGCTCACCTGAAAGTAAGTGATCTAATTGAAAAGGAAGTTTAGTGAAAATTGAAGTTGTAAAATTTTTTTTAATAATCTTTAAGGTTAAGAAATTTGGAAAAATTGTTAAAGATTACTTACTTGTCAGGCAACAGGAAGTATCAAATTAAGTACATTGCACATTTGTAATATTTGACTTATATAAAACAAAATACGCTTATAGCCAAGAAAATACATTTTTGGATTGAGGCCATTTGGTTCAGTCAAAGTATCATATGAAGAAGGACAACTTGAGACAGAATGTGTCGAGTGTCATGTTAAAATAATGGTACCAACTTGAGGAGTGATCCATTATGGATTTGATTAATTATGTAGAGGAAAAATATTGAATAAATTGTATTAGTAAAATGTGATTTATTAATAATTCATAATCCTTTTATGAAGGGGAAGGAAATCTCTGTTTAAGTTTACTTGAGTATTCAAACAATGATCATTATTGGAAAGTTCTTTAGAAATCTCCAACTCTTCAAACAAGTCAAGTCTAAGGAAATTTTTATTATCTATTTTATGTAATATTTGGAATTTCTAAAGTTGTGATTGTGAAATTTTATGTGGTGGCCACATAAAATACATATTCAGCTTTTATTCAGCTTTTCCAAATCTTTTCATAGTGTTAAGTTCAGTTTTACTTTTACTTTTTTTTTTCATGTTTATGTCTTGTAAATTGATATAAATTATTTGTAATATTATATATTTGTATATTTATCCATGTTATTAGACCATTAGGTCTGTTTGGATACAAATGAATAAATGCCTTCGTTAGGTCTAGAGTCGTTATATTCACAAAATGGGAGATTCAGTGAATACAAAAATATACTCAAAATGATGCTAATGAAAATATCCAATCTTTGAACTGAAAAACCTCAAATCACAATTCTTCGTATCAATTTTCAATGAGAAAAGTAGCGAATCCTTCGACATCTGCAATATTTGCGATCGTAGGTGTACAAATACCATTTAGATTGAAACCTCATCTTTAGAATATCGTATGTAACTATTTAGTGAATGAAAAGCCTATCCTCCTGTACGTTTCTCAAATATTCTTTTCTTGAAAATCAAAATAATGTGAAACAACTGCTTTCAACCTGTCATACACCAAAGCTTCCCCTCCCAATAATCCTAGTTTGAAAACATCCCCGAACTCTGCGCCCTCTTCACAGTCGTTGAGCGAAGGAGCTTTATCCTTGTCACAAAGAATAACTCTAAGTGCCGGTATCATGTGTATGAATCCATACAGGGAGTATTTTTTCCAGTGTATCTTCAAGTCAGCATATGGGAATACTTCTTCTGGGTCACTTCCCAAGTCAGTCAAATGAGCAGCGAAGGATTCGTAGTAGACTTGCAGTAACTCTTCGAAGGATTCCAGTTCCGTTTTGGAACAAACAGCATATATGAAGTACGAGAGATCAAAAACTGGAGATCTCAGGGATGAAAATTGCCAATCTAGAATTGATACACCCGAAGGGATGTTACAATCACCTCCCTGAAAATCAAAGGAGAATCATTACTCAGATGAATGAATACCCAACAAAAATACAAAAATCGGGTGATATATTTCTCAAAAGTAGCAACCAATTGAGTCTGTAAAAATTATTCGAAGTTTCCGGGTTTATTAGCCGTGGTCTGCAGGTTTTTACACTTTACGTTTCGTCTGCTACAGCGGCATACATTATCAAAAGCGATGTGGCAACAGTCAAAGTGATCCACCTTGCTGCAATGCGCAAACAAAAATGTCCTGGTAGTTTTATACTTATAATGGGACTACGAGTCGTAACGCCGACTGCTCTTCTACCTAATTGGTCCGAACTTTTCTCCAATTATTGGAAGAATATTCCTTCAATGAAGTGCCAGTATCCATGTCTTGTTGATGTTCAAGCTCTCTCTCTTACGGTTGAAATTATTCTTATGTTTAAGCCATAGAAAAAGCAAATCTACTAGTTGAATAATTTGCGTCCCACTCCACAGTTGATTCTCTGGGAAAGGCATCACCCACTATTTCCACACTAAAATCCACAATGCCGGTAATTACTTTTCGACAACGCCAACGTCTAGTCAGGTGAATTTTGCTCAATATCAACAAGCCGTCTGGCCCGGCATCGTATTCAAAAAGTGCGCAAATAAAACTCGGACCAATATTTTGCAGATTTTTCAACCAACACTAAACCGTTATTTCAACACCTCGACACGTGTTTCGATCACCAAGTGATCATCTTCAACACCAAACACCAACACCAAATCGTTATTTTAACACCTCGACACGTGTCGTGATCTCGTGATCGAAACACGTGTCGAAGTGTTAAAATATAGGTATGGTGCTGGGAAAAAACTCCAGTAATATTTATAGACCAGTTGTTTTGCTATCAGTGATATCAAAAATCATGGAGAAAGCCGTAAATCATCATATTCTTGAATATTTGGGAGGCTTCAACTCCTTGAGCGATCATCAATATGGCTTTCGGAAACAAAGATCAACAGGCGACTCTCTATCGTACGTCACCCATATTTGGAATAACGCAATTGAGAAACATGGAGAATCAAGAGCTGTTGCGCTTGATATTTCTAAGACCTTTGACCGTGTATGGTATGAGGGTTTGCTGGCCAAACTTCAATGCTATGACTTGTCCGATAATTTTTGTGTATGGCTCTCCAGCTTCCCAAAAGAACGTTCTCTGCAAGTGGCCATCGATGGATATCTCTCAACTACTTTTACCATCAACGCAAGTAAAAGTTTCAACAACTCATTGGAAAGAAACAAGAATCCAATATATTGCTTCGCTGAAAACAGCACACTTGTTCAAAGTGATGCCCATTAGATATTATACAGGCTTCGAAACGTCGAATCACTTCTCTCGTACAAGTCGCTCTTATAATATCAGGCGTAATATCACTGCACGCTAGTCGAATTTTCATTTTCAGATCATCCACATTCAAAGGGGGAGTAGTGAAAACAATATCTTTCAAATAACCCCATAGGAAAAAATCAAGCGGTGATAAATCTGGGGAACGAGCCGGCCACCGAATTGGACCCTTATTACCAATCCATCTATTTGGGTACGTTCTATCCAGATATTCAGTAACAATCTGTGAATTGTGAGGAGGAGCACCATCTTGTTGCCACCAAATTCCTTGTCGTTCTGCTATGGGAATATCTTCCATCAACTGGATCAAATCATTTTCTAGAAAATGTAAATATCGCAATCCATTGAGATTTTCATTGAAAAAGTAAGGTCCTATGATGCGGCCATTGAACAATCCACACCATACATTAATACCCCAAGTAGTTTGAAAATTACTTTCGCGGACCCAGTGGGGATTTTCTTGAGACCAATAGTGACTGTTATGTCGATTCACAACTCCATTATTGTGGAATCGCGATTCATCGCTCCACAAAATTTGACTGAATATGTTAGGACTTTCATGTAATATTACCTGAATACAAGCAATGAATTCAAGTTGTCGTTCAAAGTCCGTGGGTTTCAAACCTTGTATCAACTGAATTTTGAATGGGTAGTATTTATTTTCTTTCAGAATTCTCTGTATATTAGATTTACTCACACCGACTTCTTCTGCAACAGTACGGATAGAAACATGTGGATGAATAATAATATAAGCCAACACATTGATCTCTAAATCTTCAGTTCTAACAGATCTCGTATGATGACGATGCTTTATAGTAGAAGGAAATGAACCAGTTCGCAATTTTTCTACAACTCTCGAAAAAGTCATTCGTGACGGAATGGGTCGAATGGGTCTGTCTGGAAAACGTTCTTGGTATAAACGTTGTGCTTGACGGCAGTTTTTCTGACATTCCCCAAAAATTAATAACATATCAATGCAATCACTTGGACTAAACGCGAAAGGCATACTGGAATTTTCGCACAAAGAACACAGTTACTGTTTTGCAAAGAATCACTGAATCGAACTGACAAGTAGATACAATTCAACAACATTTGTTACTATGGCATCAACAAGCATAAGCTACTTGATGAAATTGTGCAATATAAAGCAATTCACCCTCAAGTTAGTCACATTCTCAAGAATTTCAATATTATATTCAACTGATATCGATATCGTATCGTAGAGGTGAGAATAATGGTTTGTATTCAGTAGTAGTCTAGTTCAATTTAATAAAAGATATAGACTGGATCCGTGTACGAGTAAATAAGTTTTTTTGAAACTTTATATTTAAGGAAAAGTGCAATAACTCAACAACTCCGTAACCGAATTTCAAAAACCAAACATGAAATGATATCAGAATTCAACGTAGCATCTGAATATGTAATGATATACAGGGCGTTCTATTTTAAAAAATGGAATTTTGGTCTGTAGCACCTACACCAAACACCCTATATATTTATCAAAATATAGCTCTCATGAACTACTAAAACTTTTGTATGAAAATTTTTTGTGTATCTCCTTCAACAAACCAGATATTACCTGTCACATAAAATGTGGGACACCCGGTATATACAATTAAAATCCTCGCTTCGTATTTCAGTTATAATGAAACACGCAATTCAAAAAGAAATATCAGAAACAAGGCTAGTCCAGAAGATTCCCGAAAATTGCCTGATTTACGTATTCGTTGAGATCCATATTTGCGAATGAAAGCGTTAAGACAACAACAGTACTCACCTCATATTTGAATAGAAAATTATTACACCAGCAATCCCCATGCGATATAACAGATTGAGGTTCAATATACATCGCTCTGAGTACTTCCTTCACCATTGTACTACATCCTTTCCCCAATAGTTTCCTGAGTTTTTCGTGTATATCCGAATCGCCATTCTTCTCGAACATTTCCAAGGCAAGTGCAAACGAATCATCGTAAACATTGCCGATGTTAGAAGATTCGAATAATGTTGAATTTGGATCTCCTAGTTTCGAAACCAAATCATCAAAGGTTTTGGCGTATTGCTGTCTCAGCGCAAAAGAAACCGCGTGTAATATTCCATATCGTTGTAGAACGGCCTTGCAATGCGCTAGATTCATGGGTTTTTTCCTGTCGTATTGCTGGTACCCCTTCATTCTCAGGTTTTCCAAAACTAGGACTTCCATACTTCCAGAAGAGGAGGAGTAGAGGCATCTGGGAGTACAGTCGAACAGCTCCGTGGCCTTTTTGGCGCGTTGGAACTTCAAGAAAGCGGGAAAAACCGTTTGGTACATGTATATTTCGTTTTCGAATATCTCGTCTATCGGCATGGCTTTCCTTAGGTGGTTGTTGTTTTTGGCATGCTTCACCACCAAATGCAAACTTGTTGGCTCGTTGTCCTTAGTAGTGCCCTTAGTTTCCACGAACACTATGTCGCTCATGTAGCCTTGATCATTCTCAGTACCTCCGGTTATGTCGATTGAATAGTTCTTCAAGTTTTCTTCGGCTACAGATTTCCCAACCCAACAGACGATTTGGTCACGCATAGCCATGTTTGGAATAATTTAATACGACTGACTGTGGTTTATTGCTGTTATCAAAGCATATTTATTATTCTACTCATATCCACTTATCACTCAACTAAACATTTGATGATCGGTAAGTGAATTAATGAATATAATTTGTTCTTACAGGGTTGGATTGTCGCATTTTCAAATATATTTGTCTCTTTTGTAGGATTCGGTTGAATGTTTGTGGTTACTAATATAGATAGATAGATAGATAAATACTACATGGATCAATAAGTCCCGAGACTAACCCAGAGATGGCGCTCTTAGTAAACCAGTAACCACGTCTTTCTAGAGTACTAACCTTTGCTTGAAACGTGTCGAAATTTTAAGTCGATCGGACCAGAAACAGCTGAGTTATCGAGGTTAGAGTAAAGTCGTTTTGTAGTTTGTTTAAAAAATGGAAAAAACCGAGTTTCGTGTTCTGATAAAACATTGTTTTTTAATGGGTAAAAACACCGTGCAAGCGAAAGAATGGATTGAAAAATGTTACCCGGACTCTTGTCCATCAAAAGCAACGATTTGTCGGTGGTTTGCCGAGTTTAAACGTGGTCGTACCGACACAAATGACGCAGAACGCTCGGGTAGACCTGTGGAAGCTGTTACACCGGAAAATGTGAGTGAAGTGACAAAAATTGTAATGAAAGATCGTAAAGTGAAGCTCCGTGAGATTGCTGAGATGACACAGATATCATATGGAAGTGTATTTACTATCCTTCATGAAAAATTGAACATGAAAAAGGTTTTTTCTAAGTGGGTGCCGCGATTGCTTTCGATGGAACAAAAACAGCAACGAGTCGATGATTCAGAAAGCTGTTTATCGCTATTTACTCGCAACAAAAAAGATTTCTTGCGTCGTTACGTGACCATGGACGAAACATGGATACATCACTACACTCCAGAGTCAAAGCGGCAGTCATCTGAGTGGCGCACAGCTGGCGAAAACCGTCCGAAACGTCCGAAAACGCAGCAGTCAGCTGGCAAAGTGATGGCGTCAGTTTTTTGGGATGCGCATGGCGTGATTTTCATTGACTACCTCGAAAAAGGTAAATCGATCAACAGTGATTATTATATTGACTTACTGGTACGTTTGAAGGAGGAAATCGCAAAAAAACGACCGCACATGCAGAGAAAAAAAATCCTTTTTCACCAAGACAATGCACCTTGCCACAGGTCGATGAAAACAATGGCAAAATTAAACGAATTGGGCTTTGATCTGCTTCCCCACCCCCCATACTCACCAGATTTAGCCCCCAGTGACTACTGGCTCTTTGCTGATCTTAAAAAAATGCTCCAGGGAAAAAGATTTGGCTCAAATGAGGAGGTCATCGCTGAAACTGAAACTTATTTTGAAGCGAAAGATACATTTTTTTATAAACATGGTATTGAAAAATTGGAAAAGCGTTGGAACCATTGTATCACCCTAAAAGGAGATTATGTTGATGAATAAAAAAAAATTTTGTAAAAAAAATGTTGTTTTCATTGTTAGTCTCGGGACTTATTGATCCATGTGTTAGATAGATAGAAAAAAACGAAGAACTTTCAATAAACACTGCAAACAGAGCACTGTTGCTAGTGGCAGACTGTATGGAAAGTAGACTTCTCAGTTTAGCTGAAGAAAAAACCGAAGCAGCATTGCTCACTAAAAGGAGAAAACTGGCACCAATAACTTTTGATCTGCAAGGCCCAGAGATAGTACTGAGCAAAGCTGATAACTATCTTGGGGTATGGCTTGAAACGAAGCTCTACCTTTGCCGAACACGTTCTTCAAAGTATCCTGAAGTCAGAAAGAACAGTTTTTGCGCTGGCCAGTCTGATGCCCAATGTTGGTTTTCCAAGGTCTTCCAAGAGAAAGATTTCGTCTGGAGTAGTACACTCCCCGTCCCAGTCCCAGACTGGAATTCCACCAATAGAGCTCCAAGTCCTCGAGAGAAAAGAGAAATATGCAGGCATTTCAAAGGGAATCGCAAGAGAAAATTTGATGGAGTTGATTGAGAGTTGGTTGAATCGAACCTACGGAGAGGTGGACTATCACCTCACCCAGGCACTGGTACATAGTACCTTCAATGCAATCTTCTTTCTTTCCTAAACTATTCAAAGGTGTGATGAAATACAGGGTGTTCCATTTAAAAAACACAACTTTAATATGTCCTTTTATGTTCCACCCTGTAGACTTCAAAATAAATTTGCTCTGCAGCATTGATCAATATACATATAATGAAATGGAGAAATTCCCGAAAAAACCCATGGTTTGGTTTACATCGATCGTGCCGTATGGAATCCTCCACCCTGTATATCTATGAAGAAATATTTTATCAGATTACAACAATTATATTAATAAAAAAGAGCAAGGGTTAGATACTCAGACAATTTGAAACACGGTGTATTACATAGAAGATTGGGGAAAATTCCAGAATATACTTTCAAAACTGAAAATGCAACTATAGCCCTAATTAGAAATTTTTAGTAAATTTTTCGAATATTTCCTGAAGTTCAGCATTTTTTTTCAACAAATTGTCATTTCGAATCAAGGAACTAACTGTTCAAAAAAGTATGAGCTGTTACGAATAATATAAACGACAAAAAAGTGTTTTACTATAAATCTAAACTTGGTGACAGCTTATGAGGCTGCCAATCATATAATTTTGTCACAACCAATGAAGAATGTACCTAGGAATGAAAGGTCCATTTCTGAAAAAATTAAAAATTGAAACCCTGTTAGGAATCACACGTTGAAAGGCTAGACCTCGTTAATCCTTAGCTCGCACAAGTTTCGACTTCTGAGGGTTGTCGTGCGCAGGGGGCGACAACTGTTTAATGGAAAAACAGATTGAAATCAAATTTTAAACCACTGTTTTGTTATTCAATACTTCATTCCCACAAAATTCTTGAGGGAAACGGCTACATATTTGAACTTTTTGAATGGTATTTATATTTTCATATCAATTAGACAATTGAATAACTTCGGACACGTTGAATACTGGGAATTCGTACATTGCTTTAATTTGATAAGAATTGAACCGAAACTATTTAATCTATTAGTCTATTTATATATGTGAGATCAGTGAGATCTGGTTCTGTTGTTAGTGCAATAATTGCTAGGTTCTATTATCGTTCTATTAAATTCATTGTTTTGCCAGAGTTGGACTCATTCATTTATAAACGAATATTTCCAATCTATCAAAACTGTGAAACTTGACTTTTATTTTTATTTTTGCATCAAATGTTTTTGTAATATTTTTGAATTCTTAGAAGTAATTAGAATTTCACTGAAATAAGGAATTTGTTGAATTAGGTCGTCTGCAATCAATAGTGAAAGTTAGCTCAATAATTTTTGCTGTTGGTATTGAAAGTTGTTGAAATTCTTATAGAAGTTTCCTAAGCCTTATACCTTTCTTTGTTTCTTCTTCATTAGTCATGAATGCAATTATATCTTACCAAATGTCTGTGATACGAAAGGGCCTTCTCGGCTTAAGCAAGCAATGGTCGTCCCAGTCCATAAAAGAAGCGATAAGCATGTAATGTCGAACTATAGAGGTATTGCTTTACTATCTCCATTTTCGAAAATATTTGAAAAATCATATCAAAACAGACTTGTGTCCTTTTTAAATAAATACAATATCGTATCTGACAACCAATATGGGTTTCAAGTAGGCTTGTCAACTCAGGATGCCATCCTTTCTCTACATAATCATGTATTATCAAACTTCGACAACGGTGAAAAATCACTTAGTGTTCTTTTCGACTTGACACGGGCGTTTGATACCATACATCATGGTCTTCTTCTCGATAAACTGTTTGACATGGGCGTCCGTGGTCCAAGTCTGAAATGGATTGAAACCTATTCAACTGGTCGTACACAGGTTGTTAAAGTTAGGCTTCAGACTGGGTCATTTGTCTCTGAATCTCGAAACGTTGTTACAGGTGTGCCCCAAGGTAGTGTTTTGGGGCCTACACTATTTATTTTATTTGTTAATGACCTTTCAAAAATTTATCATCCACAGTGCTCTATATAATTTGCTGATGACACATCTTTTACTGTCAGTGGTTCGGAATGTAAAACATTGTCAGTAAGAGCAAATGATGCTGTATGCAACATGCAAAATTATTGCTTTAAAAATGGCTTGATTCTAAATAATCTTAAAACCAACACCATTCTCTTTACAATTCAGGAAACTGATTGTAGTGTATTGGTTAGGTCTGAGATTAAAAATATTGAACAGGTAAACTATAAAAAATTTTTAGGAGTTTTTATTGATTCCCAACTCAATTGGAATCATCATGTTGATTTCATACTGAAGAAATTAGCGACACACTGTTTCGTTATAAGGAATCTGCGTAATTTTGTGTCTATTGAAATTCTTAAAAGTTACTATTATGCATATGTTTACTCTGCCCTCAATTACTGTATTATTTGTTTTGGCAACTGTAATAGAATCAGTGACTTATTAGTTTTCCAGAAAAAGATTATTAGAACAATTTGTTTTAAAAAACCACTCGATTCCTGTAAAACACTATTTGCAAAGTTGAATATATCAACTGTTACTTGCATGTATATTCTTAATTGCGTAATCTACGTTAAATCAAATTGCTCCAAGTTTCAGAACAGAGATGATACATGTCTTCTTTCGGGCTTCATCCTGAGAAAAAACTAAAACATTTTAATTCCTAGTCATAAGTTAGCCAAGGTCACTAATGGACCTCATATCATGTCAATAAAACTGTACAACAAGCTCCCAATATCCATTAAAAAAATAACTAGTGTAAAGCTCTTTAAACAAAAAGTTCGGAAACTATTATGTGAAAAGGTATTTTATTCGCTTGATGAATTTTTTCAGTCTGATTTGGAATTTTAAATTTTAATTTTTGTATCCCTTCTATGGTCTAAATGTTATATAGTATATCTTATAATTATGTTGTTTTATGATTGTGACCTCATTGTAATTGTACTGAGTAATGTGACTTTTTCCATGCCTTCCCTAGGTCTACGGAAATAAAGATTTTTTGATTTTGATTTTGATTTTGAATCCTGTAGTTTTCGCAAGATACTTGACTAAAATGAATAATAACGTTTTTGAGTAATACCAGTACGTATTAAGACCATCATATACCAAAACTTTTGATGGGATCTACAAATGAATAATCTTTTGTAATGAAAAACACATCCCTAGGTGGGTGTTGATGACCTTTTACTGGAATTTGTCAAAACTATAATTACATTGTTGTTTTTTACAAAACAAATAGGCTTGAAAGTCAACCTTAAAATTCACTATTTGTTGTCCAAGAAATGAAAATAGTGCCACACTACCCCTTTTATCCTATCATAAAACAGCGTGTCGTCCTCAAACTTTATATTCTTGAATATATCAACAAAAGTGTTTTCATCTCCCACATCTTCTAAAGAGGGCGCTGTTTCTTGGTCGCAAAGAAACATTCTCAGTCCGCTGCTCACGTTGACCAGTCCAAAAATGGAATATTTTCTCCAGTGACTCTTCAAGTCGGAATAGGAGAAGATTTCCTCTGGATCACTTCCCAGTTTCTTCAAATGTTCGGCAAGTGAGTTGTAATAAAAGTGCAGAAGTTCTTCGAAGCGCTCCAGTTGGGTTTTGGAACAAACGGCGTACAAAAAGTAGGACAGGTCGAACACAGGTGACCGCAGGGTAGATAGTTGGAAGTCAATAAGGGCTACTGCTGAGGGTTTATCTCTGGAGTCTTCCTGGAACATGGAAAAAAGACGTTCTTAGCAACATTCACTGGCGAAATTGATGGAAATTTATGATAGATGTATTTGAACAATATTGTAATAAATTTACATAACAATTCAGAAGGCCTCAACGCGTTTTTTGCTACACAATAACTCATTGAGATATGGCTACTACTATCTTAAATGATTCTCAATTGCATCAAGTCAAGATTATGATTATATTTACTTTGCAACTTTGCGAAGCTCTTGTGGGTGATTATGTACAACAGCATTTACCTGTCAACCATGTATATTATTTCCGATCATCAACATGGTTTCATGAATTATAGATTCACAATGAGTAACTTGGCTGTTTGTGATCAATCTTTATGTGAAACACTTGACCCTAGAGAGCAGGTAAATGTGGTTTACACCGACTTCTCTGAAGCTTTCCATAAAATAAGTCATGCGATTCCTATGCATAAACTTCCTGGTATTGGTTTCAATGAAATCTGTATTGAACTTTCGAAATCATATCTTGATCAGGGGAAGCAGTATGTCTACTATAATAGTTTCTCTTCAAATATTCCTTTTGCCGCTAGGGGAGTCTCTCAAGGATCTAAGCTTGGGCCATTACTTTGTTTACTATTCATAAATGATCCATGCAACACATTATTCTGCATTCTGATCGATGTTTGCAGATTATTTGAAGTTATGAAGATAAGATGACTGTACTAGATCGCAACAGAAGTTGAACACTGATGCACCGTCTCAATTCAAATATTTCCAAATACGAAATTGTACCAGAAAATTCAGTAAAATACAATTCGCATACAGTATCAATGAATCTATTTTGGATAGAACTAACACTGTCAGGGATCTAGGTGTTCATTTTGATTATCAATTTACTTTTGATAATCATATTAATTTTGTATTTCATTAGATCTGACTTCCATTGTTTAATATGATTTAAATTGTTTTGAAATACGGTATTATTAGTATTATTATCATCGTGGTATTAGCCAGGGGAGCAGTTGTTTTCTGACAGGTGTCACTCCATTAACCTACAGTGTAGGTAAGTCGAGACTGGCTTGAACAAATTGTTACTTAAGTTAAGTCTTCGAGTATGCCCCCTAAATAAATGTGGAGGTGTATACTTTGTTTACCAGATGGAGCGATATTACGATTTGTTTGTTTATCGTTCGCTTCAGCCTTGTTCGAAGAATGATACTCTGAAAGGAATTCAATTTTAAATTATGAAATATCATCAAGTTTAGGTTGATGATGGCCACTAACTTGCACTGACGAGAGGCCAAATAGCTCGAAACCGGTCTACAAGTGTGCTCGTTCCTATAATTGAAAACCGATTCCAGCAGTTGTATCGCCAACAATATATACAGGAAAAACTTCTGTGAAGATTCCAGCACTGACCGTTTAGATATAATTCAACATCCTTCGTGGTATTAGCCAGGGGAATAGTTGTTTTCTGATAGGTGTCAGTCCATTAACCTACAGATAATTTGATTCATAGGCAGTATCCAAGTAAGCCCACTCAATTCGTGAAGTCAAAACAATGTTATTATTGTCTTGATTCGTTTCATGAATAATTTCAACAAAGTATTTCATACAATAATTTTTTTTTTAATCCCAGAACATTTCCGAGAGCCTTGTATCCACAAACTACAGTCAACATTGAAGTAGTCGAAACAACTCCATTGTTTTTTGCTAATCTTATCAAGGAATCCGTCTTTGAATGGTAATTACGAAATCTAAATTGCATCCTATTTTTATTTCACGCAATCTTGCTACGTCATTCGCGAATATTGAAGTGAACAGTTCATGTTAACGTTAGTATTTTCCAACAAATGCTTGAAATGGAATGAAAATAATGTAAATATTCTTGAAAAATATATTTTTGAGGTGTTTTGCTGAAACTGAATGTTTCGAAGTCGAAACTACCTTGAATTGTTTTCTCTTCTCCGAGAAAAAAGTCAGCACATTGGAAAACTCTTATCTACATAACTACATTCGTATATGAGCACAGCCAGTATCAGAATGATATAAATATGACATAAATATGATCGTTTCATACAGAACATCGAGAATATAAAACCATATGTGATACGTTAATTGCGAAAAATGAATCTTTCTATATTTTTTTACCACTTTTACTGCAGTGTCCTCCTATAAAGAAATTTTCAAACAATGAACTGAAAATAATTGATAATATTAGCCCTAAAATATCTAAACATCACTCTAGGTAATAACAGAGGTACTTAGCTTAATTGAGTACCTGAATTTTGTTCACCTGTGACAATGTGGGTACGCTAATTTGAAAACCTGTGAGTAAACTAGATCGATTTGATAGTTTGGCAGATTACATCGCGAATGCTTATACTCATGCTTATGAATTATAAGGATTCCAACCGTTGCTTGCAAAGTGCAAAATTACCCTATCGTTTATATTCGGGAATTTGTTTCGAGAAATGTCGACCACATTGTCCTACATAAACACTATTACACTCCGGACACTTGAGCTTATAAACTCCAGATTTTTTCAAATTGTCCACCTTATTTTTGGCATTGAAAAGGAAATCAAATAACCTAGCATGTGGTCTGAATGCCACCTCCACATTGTTTTATCTGAAAAATCCCGCAATTGTCTCTTTTCTTTTGATTGTTTGATCTGGGGGTATATTAAGTAAATTTGAGGCTTTGTTTTCTGAAAAACTTCTGGATTGAGTCATGATAATCTCCTACCACGTAGTAACGCTACATCCATCAATTTGCGTTAATTGCGTTTATGTTTCCAAATAACTAAATATATCATTTACCGTACTGATGAAACATGTGTCAACACAGGTCTGCAGTTTGCATATTTTCTGAGTGCTTCGTCCATTAATTTTTCCTGTCTTCGATTATATGATTATTCGTGTTGTTTCTGCAACCAAGTGTTGCCTAACCTTGCACTTGGTTATACCGTACTGATGACAACTAATGACCCAGAAACACGTGTCTGCGGTTTGCATATTTTCTGAGTACTTCGTCCATGAATTTTCCCTGTTTTTGATTCAACATATAGAGATAATTTTTTTGGACATAGCATTCAAAAAAGGAGCAAACCAAAGGCGGGTGTTTCGAGCTTGTGGTACATCATCAGTATGTTACAGCCATGTGGAAAGATGGACAACACTTGGTTGCCAAGAGAAGTACAAATGCACGAAGTCATCAGCAGAAACCAGCCGAACATTTGCAAAACAGCTTAGGTATTCACACTAAAATTATATAATGAAGAAAAAAGAATTGAAACTTTCTATGTATTCACCACTTTCATTTGTAACTAACAACGTTACTGCAGTTTCGTCCGATAAGGACATTTTCAAACTTACACATTAATGTACATAAAAAGTTTCAATTCTCTTTTCTTCATTATGATTTCCTACCACGTAGTAACGGCTACATCCAACAATTTACAATTATATAAAATTTAAATTTCGAGGATTTCAGATTGGACTCCAATTAATTGATGAATATACCTGAAAACAGGTTAATACCTTGGGTAATAGGAGTGGATCTGGATTATTACCTCGGGGACCGCCGTATGAGCCTGTAAACTGATAGTACTTATCGCCTCTGCGAGGTACGAACTAGATTTGAGAGATCAATTATGATACAAAGAACAGAATTATATTATTTTTTCGTCTATCCCAAAATAGTATGATTTGGCAAGTGGGGTTTTGTGGTGGAGGTTGTCAAATGCCTTTGTGAAATCTGTGTCCAAGCTCAAGTTGCAAATGATTTGCAAAGGTTTTGCAAAATGCAAGTACAGTCCTTGATTGAAAAGTTTGGAAGGAAATATCAAGTTATACGCGGATGACACAACATTGCTTTATTTTTCTAGTGATACTAAAGAAGTTTACAATAACATGAAAAATGGCATTTTATTGCTAACTAACCTCTTGGTTCAATTATCATTAATTAAGTTTGAATTATTAAGTCTTCTTTAATATTGATAACTAAGAACAAAATCACAAACGAAGAGAATTTGGCTGTTAACAACAAAATAATTAAATATTGTCAGAATCACAAAATTTTTAGGACTTTACATTGATGAAAGTCTTTGTTGGAATACTCATATTGAGATGTTAAAAAAGAAAATCGGACCAATTTCAGGAATATTATTTAGGATTAGAAATTTTATACGATTAAAATATTTCAAATGTATATATTTCTGTTTGGTATATTCAAATCTACAATATTTAATTCCAATTGGGAACAGCTAATTTATCAATATCAAATTCTCCCAAGAGACTGCAAAATAAAATAATAAAATGTATATTCAAATTACCAAACCTTGAACCTACGTCAAATTTATATATATCACGTGATCTTTTAGATATTCAATCTATTTTTCAATTGAAAATTCATTTATTTTGTTAGAAAAAATCACAAATATTCGAATTTGGAATTCAATCAAATAAATACCATCCATGACTATAATACAAGACAAGCAAAAAAATTGCTGGATAAATCATATCACTCAAAATTTGGGGAGAAATCAATATTCCATTTAGAAGTTAAAATATATAATAAGAAATTGAAAATGAATCAAAAATCAAAATTCAAATCGGAATTGAAAAAGTTTCTGCTTTATTCCTCTAATTAAAATTCTGATCTCCATATTACATTTTTTGTTTTCAATTACCATTAGGGGACCCTGGGGCTGGTTTTAACAGGGGTAAATACTAACAGCGTAATTACATGGAACCTATTCGACTTACCATGTTAGTTCCAACGCACTTTGTGCTTACGAATACGCGCGAACGTGTCTCGACCTGTCAGTTGCCGGCCGAGCGTCACGGGAGCAGGTTGTGTCAGACGCCTCCAATTTCACAGGTAAATGAACTTTTTAACGTGTTTAATTTTTTGCATTACTTTTTAAATATGTATCGTAAAAAATTGGCTTTGGTATTGCATAAATCTGTATTTATTGTATTTTTCATTAATGTTAAAGTTTTAATCGAGAATATAACCGGTAAAAGAAAAACTATAACTTTGTGCAAAATGGGGTCGTGGGGTTGGTTTTAACAAAATGCACGGGGTAGGTTCTAACGCGTTAATATTTGCCCCGCACACGGGGCAGGTTTTAACAGTTGAAAAAATTTAAACGTAGGTAATATTGTTCTTACTGTTTCTATACGACGAGGGTGCAATTTTGATACCAAATGTGATCCCATTTAAAAAATGTTAAGGTTATGGCGACAATGTTTGACGACCTCTGTGGTTGAGTGGTTAGCGTGCCGGCTTTCAAAGCGCTACTACTTTCATTTCCTCCACACTGTTCGCACAAGCTGCAGCCATTAGATGTGGGAATTTATGGGCCCCTGAAGAATTACGTTGCCAGACTACAAACTATTGGATGATTAACAATCCTGGAAAGACGATGACTATTTATGACCTGCCTGGTATTGTAAGAGAAGCATTTCCGTTGGCTTTCACCCCGAACAATATTGCTCACTCGTTTAGAAAAGCTGGTATCTGGCCATGCAATGAGTTTGTTTTTGGCGATGACGACTTTGCTCCGTCTTTCGTAACAGACCGGCCAATGCCTGTATCCCAGCCGAATGACAACACTAATGCAGCGCCTGTTGAGTCTAATATCACGATTCCCCCGAATCAACAAAACGAGGAAGACATTTTAAGTAATCCATCGCCTTCATTGCTGCAAACTGAGGAACAAGACGAATTAACACCAAAGAGTCTCAGCCTAACATTAGGCCTGGAACCGTCCTTGATACCAGAAATCGAAAGAAGCATGCCTAATCTTGATATCAGCGTAGGTGCAGTAATTGAGGAAATGTCAAGGAGTCCAGTTCCTGGTACATCAACTGCAGAAAATGAACCAGCAGTGACGTCTCGTCCAAGAGATTCACCAACATTCTTTAGTCCCGAAGCTGTACGGCCATTGCCAAAAGCGGCCCCCCGCTCTAAGTCTAATCGAGGTCGCAAGCGAAAATGTGCGATCTTAACCGACACTCCGGAAAAGAGTGCTTTAGAAGAAGAAGCTAAGCTAAAGAATAACAAAAAGAAATCTACTGCGAAAGTAAAAGTCAATAAGGAAAAGCAAAGAGTTAAGAAACGTAAAGTGGAAAAAAAAGAGAAGAAGTCCAGTAAACAGCCTAGGGATAGAGTGAAAAAGAAAGTATTACAAGAGAGTTCAGAAGACGACGATGATGAGGATGAAACCATTTGCTTAGGCTGTGGCTCATCATATTCTGAAGATATATCTGGTGTGGACTGGGTTGAATGTATATCCTGTAAACAATGGTCGCATATAACTTGCATAAAAGGCGATGCAGTTGCTTATGTTTGCACAAACTGCAACTCAGATTCCGATTACGATGACTAATTTTTATCACTGGTTTGAAGACTGACTAATGAGTAGGTTGAGTAAGACTGATTAGAAAGTTTCACTGTTATAACCAAAGTTGTACCTATGTTGATTTATTAGAGGAGTAATGTTTTGTTATTTTATTTGATAAAGATAGATTTAGTAAGTTTTAAGTTTATTACACATGTTTAAACGGCAAGGAGCCGAATTTCATTTTATTTGGATTTTTAATGATCATTTGATGATCAAACATTATTTTTTGTTCTCTGATTTGAGTAATGCTGATTAAGTGAGTCAGTTTAACTATATAATTTAAGTTTTCTGTTTATTTTATGAACGGTAAGGAACCGCATTCAATTTTATTAGTGTTTCTAATAAACATTGAATATTATTTTGTTGTTTATCTTAACTAAAATCCCATTCCCAACTACATGTTATTTCTTACCCCCGCTGTTAAAACTTTCCCCAGCGGTGTTAAAACCAACCCCAAACCGGGGGTAAGATCTAACAAGTGACTTGTTTGCCAAAACTCGTTTTTTCTCAGATATGGTAATTATTATATACATTTTGTTGTACTTTACGTAAAGCTCATTAAATTTTGCATCATTTACCAAAAAACCATGTTTTTTGCTAAAGTAGTTTAGAAAATATTACGCTTAATTCAAAATTTGTTAGAACCAGCCCCCGTCTCCCCTATAATTTGAAAATATATATATATATATATATATATATATATATATATATATATATATATATATATATATTTATATGTAAATATATATGTATATATGTGTCTGTATTTATGTATTTATATATTTATGTGCTGTATATTTACCCGATATTTAATATTGAAATAATTTATTTAATCATTATTTTAAATTGTATCCCTGTTATAAACATTATTGTTTCTTGGGAATAATAAAGATTATTATTATAAATATCGTTAACACCACAAGTTGCTAAATTTTAAATTTTTTAGAACAACTCTCCCTTCCTCTTTACTCAGTGAAGGAATGAAGATTATGAGGTTGTTAGATACAACAGACCTTGCTACGTCAGAAGAAATTGCTATAGCATTTATTATGGCTACTGGATGGTCAACTTGCTTCTTGTACAGTACGCCAAGAGTCTGAGAACCTTTTTTTGTTATGTATGCAATTCTAGAAATTTGAAAGGTCTGTTTTGATCGAACATTCCAAATGAATAAGTGGAATGTAGAAAAATACTCACCTCATATCTGAACAAAAAATTATTACACCAGCAATCTCCGTGTGTTACAACAGACTGGGACTCTTCAGCGTTGAGTGCCTCCATCATCATCACCTGCGGACCCCTCTTCAACAATTTCGCCAGTTTTTCATGAAGACCATCATCGCCGTTTTTTCTGAACATCTCCAGGATGACATCTCTAGAATCATCGAGAACTTTGCCAACAAGATCGGTTCCCAAGATCTTACCTGGTGTATCATGAAGCTTCGACGCCAGATCATCGAATATCTCTTTCTTCTGATGCCGCATGGCAAAAGAGAGAGCATGTAACTTTCCATACTGCTTCAGTATCGCCTTGCAGTGGTTCAGATTCATAGGTCGTTTTCTATCGTGGTTCTGGTATCCTTTTTTCTTCAAGTCCTCTAGGACTAAGACTTCTGTGTTTCCAGAGGTAGAGGAATAGAAACACTTGGCGACGCAATCGAACGAATCGGTAATGTGTTTTTCCTGTTGGAATTTCTGGAAGGCAGGAATGACAGCGGTATACAAGAGTATCTCATTTTCAAAAATCAGGTCGACAGGAATGGTTTTTCTGAAATTTGCACTGGGTTTTGCGTGTTTCACCACAAAGTACAGCCGTTTTGGTACATCATTTTGAGTGGTTCCTTCAACTTCAACGAACAGAATGTCGCCTAGAAAACCTTCACCCTTTTCGGTGCCGCCGCGTATCACAACTTTGTAATTCTTTAAATTTTCTGACACCAGAAATTTCTCAGCCCAACATTCGACCTGAGTATATGTGGCCATAGTTTTGCTTTTGTTACATCGACTGATTCGTGAAGCTGTACACTGGGTACCTACATCAGTTCACCAGTTTTATCATCTCTAATGCAATATCAACATTTGACAGAGGTGGGTTCGCCCATTCAATCAGTTTGGAAATTCGAATATAAGGCAGATGCTCTGCCGGTATTAAAGAGAGTGCCACAAGGATCTATCCTTGGGCCCTTGCTTTTTAGCTTGTATATTTGTGACTTTTATCTGTCCGTGAAAAAATGCAATATACATCACTATGCAGACGACACGGAGTCATATTTCTCCTTTTCGCCTGGCGAGTCTACATCTGCTCTGTCGCATATTAATAACGATCTCCAAGCCATCTTTGACATTTCTACTGCCCATAAGCTCAAGCTCAATTCAGACAAATCCGCAATAATGATGTTCGGAGCTAAGAAGAACAGAGAGCTCACCAACTCTACCTTTCAAGTTCGCATCGAAAACGATTAACTTCCCTCCGTGGACGAGATAAAAAATTTAGGATTGTGGTTTGATTTGGATCTTTGCTTTACTAAACATGTCAGCTATCTGAACCAATCTTCTTATAACGTTCTCATACAGCTTTTTCCTAATCGTGATTTGCTCAACACAAACTTAAAACTTGCGACAGTATTTATGGACCTGCTTTAAAACAATCGGATGCTCTCCGACTAGCTATTCAGAATAGCTGTCTACGTTTCTCGTTTGGTATTCGGAAATATGACCATATATCCCCAGCAATGCAAAAATCAGGATGGTTAAATGTTGAGAAACTTAGAACTCTACACCTTCTTACCAACACACATAAAGTGTTGATAACTGAACAACCTGATTACTTACTGAAGAAGCTTAAAACATTATCTACGATTAATAGCTTTACTACAAGGAACAGTTCAGTTCTAGTCATCCCCAAACACAAATCTTCCATCTTCACCCGCTGCTTCTCGTATAATGCACCCAAATATTATAATCAACTACCCTGCGAATTTCGATCATACACCATCATAAACTTTAAAAAAAGACTGAAGACTTATTTATTTCATTAGCCTCTTGTCCGTTCCCGACCTTGGCATTTCTAAAATGAATTTTCTAAAGTAAAGCAATAACTAAAATTTTTTGATATTGTTAACTCGACTTGTGTTCATATTATTTATCTATAGTTTCTCCCAGGTTGAGTTGAAAAACAGCCTTGGCTGATACTCCGCCTATTCACCATATACTGGAAGTTTTTTTTCTTTGTTTTTGTTATTGTTCCTGTATACTGTTTTATTTTATTTTTGTCTTTTTCATTTGTATTTTTATGGTGAATAAAGACGTATTATTATTACTATATGTACATTCACAAAATAATCAATGAACATTTTTATTAATGAATAACCTTTCTTAACATTATCATATCAGTATACATGAAATGTAAGTAATAATTTAAGCTTTTGTCAAGTTAAACAATTTCAAAATTGAATAGTTCAACAGAGATTAGTTTCAGTTATCACTTCTGTTTTTTCTAGTATATTATCAAGAAACATCTAGTTATTAGCTTTCAAATCAAAAGACAGAAAGATTGAAAGACAGTCTTCGCAGTTACCGCCGCCAACCACGAAAAAAAATAGCATTCCATATAGTGGTGAATAGTTATATTTATTTTTTACCATTTTCTTTAAAACTGTCATCATTCCGACAGATTTTTTTCACCACTTCAATACAAATTAACTGAAGTATCTGTCACTAATTTTTTTCTATAAAATCAAAATAATGCCAGATCACTGGTTTTATTCTCTCGTAAAATGGCACCTCGTCCAATGGTACATCCGTAAATAACTCCATGAAATGTGTTCCCTCCTCAATGCTGCCTAAATCTGGTGCATTTTTCTTGTCGCAAAGAAATATTTTCAACCCTGTACACGCGGTAAGGACCCCGTAAATAGAATACTTTTTCCAGTGTATCTTCAAGTCGGAATATTGAAAGAGCACTTCGGGATCGCTTCCCAATTCGACCAAGTGGTCTGCGAAGGTGTCGTAGTAGAACTTCAGCAACTCCTCAAAAGATTCCAACTCCGTTTTGGAACATACGGCGTAGAAAAAGTACGAGAGATCGAAAACTGGTGATCGTGTTGCAGACATTTGCCAGTCCAATATTGCCACTTCCGATGGGTTGTTTTTGTCAAGACCCTGTAAGGAAGAAAACGCATGTTCATGCTAAAAATTTATGAGACTATCATGTATAGTTTTAAAAGAGAAAATCTTGAAAAAGTTAATACAATATACGACTTGCATATTCCCTAACCTAATGTCATACAAAAATTGGAAAGAAAAAAGTCGTTTTCGAAAATATATTTGCCAAAAAGATATAAAATTCCAGTACGGCTTTCATGAAATTGGATATGTACCTACTAATTACTACTCGTGTATTCCCTAATCATATGCCGTACAGAAAATGGGAAAAGGAAATAGGAAAAAAATTAATTTTCTGAAATGTATTTGCAAAAAAATGAATATTCCAGTACGGTTTCCATGAAAATAGATACTAATTACTACTTGTATATTCCCTAATCATATGCCATACAGGAAAAGGGGTAAGAAAATAGAAAAGAAATTATATTTGTGAATATATTTGCAAAAAAATGGATATTCCAGTACGGCTTCATGAAAATAGATACTAATCACGTCTTATGTATTCCTTAACCACATGCCATACATAAAATGGAAAAAGAAAGTAGAAAAAATGTCGTTTTTGGAAATGTATTTGCAAAAATTATGGAAAATTCCAGTACGGCTTTCATAAAATAAGATAGCAACTACGATATGTACATTTCCAAACCTAATGCCATACAAAAAATGGAAAAAAAAAATTAAAAAATGTCATTTTCGAAATTGTATTTGTCAAAATGATGAAAAATTCCAGTACGGCTTTCATAAAATTAGACATCTATTGCGACTTGTATATTCCCTAACCAAATGCTATACAAAATATGGGAAAGGCAAATAGAAAAAATATCATTTTTGGAAATGTATTTGCAAAAAATATGGAGAATTCCAGAACGGCGTTCATGAAATTAGAGACTCATTACAACAGATATATTTTCTTACCAAATGCGATACAGAAAATGAGAAAGGAAAATTGAAAAAATGTCATTTTAGGAACTGTAGTTGCAAAATGATGAAAAATCCAGTACGGCTTGCAAAAAATTAGATAGTAATTACGACTCGTATATTTCCCAACCAAATTCCATACCAAAAATAGGAAAGGAAATAAAAAAATTGTCATTTTCAGAAATCTATCTGCAAAAAACATTGAGTATTTCGGTACGACTTTCATGAATTTAGATACTAGTTACGATTTGTATATTTTCTCACCAAATGCCATACAAAAAATGAGAAAGTAAAATAGAGAAAAATCTCATTTTCGAAAATGTATCTGCATGAAAAATGGAAATTTCAGTAAGACTTTCATGAAATTAGATACTAATGCGACTTGTATATTTCTTAAACAAATACCATAGAAGAAATTGGGAAAGGAAGTCATTTTCGGAAATGTATTTGCAAAAAAGATGGAAAATTCCAGTAGGGCATTAATGAAAATAGATACTAATTACTACTTGTATATTTCCTAATCATATGCCATACGAATAATGTAAAAAGAAAATATAAGAAAATTTCATTTTCGGTGATGTATTTGCAAAACAATTGATATTCCAGTACGGCTTTCTTGAAAATAGATACCTACTGATCACGAAGTATGTATTCCTTAACCAAATTCCATATATAAAATGAGGAAAAAGTAGAAAAAATGTCTTTTTGGAAAGCAAAAGTGATGGAAAATTTCAGTACGGCTTTCATGAAATTAGTATTTTATTTCAAACACAATCATTCATTTGGTAATGCCGAACAACTCAGATGGTACACGAACCGTACACGAATAAACTATTCACTTTTTTGCCAATATTCTTCAAATAACTTGCCGATTCTATTTTCGAAATTGAAAAAAAAAAGGAATCGAACGAATGTGCCATCATCCCAACTTTTTTTATTCATTTATTAAATTTTTCGAGAAGGTCAAATTGGATATTGTTATGAAAAACCGAATTGGATCTAATTCGTCGAAAAAACTGTTTCGGTTGAAACACCGGTATATTTTTTAAAGAATATGACATTTACAAAAAGTATTTGACATTTTTTTGTGAAGTTATAAATACAACAAATTAATTGATCTCAAGTCAGTTGCTGAAGAATGCTTTTCACATTTTTTTTCTATTTTTTTACTGCTGAAGTTATTCTTTTTATCAAATGACACTTCAAAAAATAATGAAATGAGGATATGATGTGAAAGTAATGGATCAACCAATGAACAAATTTCATTAAATCACATTTTTAACAAACTTTACTGAAAAATCGAACCAGAAACACAGTGTCGGACTCAACCGACCTTCAGAGTAATTCAGCTTGTGCTTTCCTAATAGTTTTGAAGATCATACATTAAGAAGTAAGTTTTTGTATTCATTTGAAAAGGGCTCATGTATGCTGAATATCTGACTATGAGCTGATTTGTTCACATGGGTTATGTTGTTCCCAGTATATCACCTTCATTGCTCTTGCTTGATGCAACCATCACGAAACTACTTCGTGATGGTTACATCATCGTGATGTAACCATCACGAAGTAGTTTCGTGATGGTTACATCAATCAAGGGTCGAATAGGCCCACTCACTCCGGACCTAACCTAACCTTTCTTCACATAATCTCAAAGCTCTGTTCACTAGGGTGTTGATGACGGTTCGTTTCTCTTTTGGAAAATGGTTGGATCCATTATGTAGGTATCGATCTGTTTGTTTTTTTTTTATTACAGAAATTGCGCGGAAAATCAGCACTATAAATGACATGGCACAAATGAGAGCTTCAGTTTCAGTTGATACCTCAAGAAGAGTACTTCGACCAAGCCACTGAAGATGACTGCCGCAGTTGCAGTCGAAACGTTTGGAGATTACCACGGCAAAACCCGGAAACCAACCAAAACATTGACGCCAGCCGTGAAAACCTACATTCCTATGGGACTAATGGGATTATTGTATTGTTCAACTGAATTCTGAGTCAATATCAGATTTCAACTCATTCAAAACAGTGAAACTCTGAATTATTCAACAAATAACATTCACCACATTCAAACCTACCTCATATTTAAACATAAAATTGTTGCACCAAGGATCACCATGATTTATAACATTCTGCGGTTCGTCATCTGTGAAGAAATCGTCATTGACTTCTGTATCGAGTGCTTTCCACAGTTTTTCCAGTTTATCGTACAACTCCAAATCGCCTTTCTTCTTCAACAATGCAGAAACAAACTCTTGCGATTTCTTCATGGAGGAAACTGTCGCAGGGTCGTTCATGAACCACTTCATGGGATCTTGTATATTGGTCGTCAGGGCAGTAAATTCATCCTTATTTTGATCCCTCAATGCAAAGGAGACAGCGTGGAACCTGCCTAGTTGCTGCAAAATCGTCTTGCAATGAGTAGAGTCCATTGGTTTCTTTCTGTCATAATTTTGAAACCCGGCTACTTTGAGGTTTTCCAGAATCAGGACCTCCGTGTCTTCAGAGGAAGAGGAATAATAACACTTGGCTATACAGTTGAAGACGTTGTCCACTCCTCTGTCCTTCTGGAATCTCTGGAAAGCTGGAATCACAGTAGAGTACATGAAGATTTCATTTTCGAAAATGATATCCACCGGCATAGCTTTCCTCATGTGCTCATTGATTTTAGCGTGCTTCACCACTAAATGCAGGATCGAGGATTTGTTTTCTTCGCAAATCCCTTCAACCTCGACAAAAATTATGTCACCGACGTAGCCCTCATCTTTTTCCGAGCGCCCTGTGATGTTTATTTTGTAGTTTTTCAGATCTAGTTTCTCTATGGATTTTTCGACCCAATTAACTATTTGAGATTCGGATGCCATGGTCGAAACTTTACTAAATATTAAGTGCCAAGTATTGTTGCATGTTTGAATTGCAGGAAGTGAGCAGTTTCAAACAGCTGTAATCAATCTTCAATTTGTTAGGGCCGGACTTTTGCCAAGGAACCCACAACATAAACAAGCGGTTGAAGTTCGAATGATGCAGGTGGAGTGTTCTCCTCTAGGATCGTATCAAAACAGAAGTTTCCCATAATTTTTGTATGAATGGAGAATTAGAAAGATATAAAGCTCAGCCGGACATTTTTAAATGCCCTACAAGGAAGTTTGAAACAGTCCTCGTAGGACGAAACTGCAGTAACGTTAGTTACAAGTAAGGTGGTATACTACATCAATCAATAATAATAATAATAATATTCATTTCTTTGGTTGAAAAGTACAGTTGACAGAAGTCAATGTACAATAAACAAAGAAAATACCAATTATAAAAGTAAAAGTAAATGTAAAAACATATAAATGTAAATAACTACATGTAACCATATTATAAAAGTCAGTCCAAATAATATGTAACCATATTATAAGTCAGTCAAAATAATATAAACAACACAATAACACAAACAGTGATAAACATCTATATAAAAATATGAATGTAACTCGTCATAGACCATAAAAAAGCCAATGAAATGTAATCAACACACAATTTCTCAAGTATTTTTCAAGTATTGAAAGTAAACACTTTAACCAAATGTGCTAAAGCTCAAGGTCTCAGGTTAGTTGATTGGTTAATTCTTGAATCGTTTAACAAGTCCTTTGAAGTAGTATTTTTTTCAGCTGACTTTTGAACACATTATTTGGGGAATTCTTGAGAGATATTGGAAGCATATTGTATAATTTACACCCACTATACTTTACGTTTTTTTCATACAAACAAGTTCTATGAGCGTTTGGTACGATTAGATCTTTAGAACGAGTATTGTGGTTATGATTTGGACGAGAGGACTGACACTAGCCTCTAGTATGTAGGTGCTGGCAACTGTAAGAATTTTTAGCTGTTCAAAAGCATCTCTACATGAATCACGTTACCCTAGCTTAGGTATTATTCTAACTGCATATTTCTGGAGGAGAAATATCCTTTTAACAGAATCACTCATACCCCAGTTGAGAATGCCATATCAAAGGTGTGAATGGAAGTTAGCATGGTACAATGTTAAGAGTATACTAGAGCTGCAGTGGTTTGACATGAATCTAATAGAATAGCAGCTTTTCTTCAGGCAATTGTTACATTGGAAATTTGCGAAGAATAAAGTCATTACAAGAAATAAACAAGAACCCTACAAAAGATTATCTTGTCCATAGGGATTAATGTTGATTATTCACTTATCTTAAGGTTATTATGTAGGGTTTCTCGACTAAGTGAGATTAACATGATTCATTTGCTTTCATAGAAAGGGATAGCTATTAGCGGAAAAGTCTATAATGTTTAAAGTTTGGTTAGTAGGTATATAATGTACATTAAAGTATAAAAGTTATAAAACACATTTCACTTAATGAATATTAGCAATAATTTTACATATATAATGTATGGTTATAGTAACTATAAATCAGAAGTCACATCAGTTTTTTTTATTTTTTTTTTAATATATTTAGAGACAAAAATTATACATATATACATTGAGATTGGTAATTCAGTCAATTTATCATTCCCAGAATTGAAGAAGTAGATGATACATGTGTACACATATACACACATATATATTTCCTGTTATGATTGGTGGGAATTTCTCATATCATTAAGATCGCGTATTTTCATTCGATCTACGCCCGTGATGTATTTCTTCAACCAATTTTCAAATGAATATATATCTAATGTGTGTAACAGCATTTTAAAGTGCCTCTGGTGTCTGCGATGTAACCACTACTGAGAAGTCGTCTGCAAACATCGTGACAGATCCTTTTGATAAGAACTCAGGCGTATCGTTTATAAATATGATGAACATTAGTGGCCCCAGTACGGACCCCTGAGGTCCAATATCATTCGTCATATACTCAGAACAACAGTTTTCAACTTCAACGTAGGATTCTCTATTAACTAGGTATAGGACTGGCCCGGGACTGAATTCTCATTTTTCGAGACAAAAAGCTTTTTCCTAAAAACTGTTCTTTCATACAAAATATTCTACAAAAATTAAATACTTCTCTTTCTCGCAGATAAAAAGCGAGAAGTGCGGTCCTGAACGAATTTGTTAAAATTAACTGTTCAAGAGTATATTATTATGCCTTGTTTGACGATTATGTAATACAGTTGACAATGTGAATTAATGTATTACAATCCGTTTTTTTAGCGATCCAGGAAATAACGATGGGAGTAAGGAGTAGGGTCAACTGAATTTAGGTCATTGAGATATTGAGCAAATATCAAAATTGTATTTGGTTTTATTTCTCGAGCTTCATAAAATGATTCTCAACAAGGAAAGCACTATACTTTTGCCTCGACCACGTCATATTCATTGAGTATTGGTATATTACTCAACAAGCGATGAATGTGGCCTTTACTGAATGAAGTTCCTCGAAGGCAAGCGTCGTAAATCATTACCATATTTGAAACTAGTCTTGATGTGTTTTTGTAGATTGTTACAATAGTATTTTAGAGTGAAAATATGAGTCTCCATTATCAATTTTCATACTTTAACAAGGCTAGCCATTTGAACAAGTTCTTAGTTATTCCCAACCCTTTATATGAGAAAACCATAAAAATTTAACAACTGTTGAAGACAATATTGGCAACAAAAGCTGTGATTACTCTGTCTCCTACAAATATACTGCTCCTAGTATTTTCATGTTCTTTTTATTGAAATTGAAACAAATGGGTAGATGTGTCGATGCCATTTTATTTCACATCAATATCACAATTATAATGAAACATCTCTTATGATAAATTGAAATATAGTTTCAAACGGGAATAATTTTTGGGAAAGAAAGGTTTTGGCTTTCTATTCCTCCGTCTTCTTTAAAAAATAATGTGGGAATCTTCCAAAGACAGGAAGAAAGCAAATAATTTCAAAATAAAATTTTTGGGAGATTCGCACATTGTTTTGTATGAAGATGGAGAAGTAGAAATCCAAAACCTTGTATCGTCCAAATGCCGACTCTAAAATCCTCAATATGAACAAGTCATTTAATTGGTGAAAATCAATTGTTTTCTATTGACCTTATTAGGAATGTTTCACTTTCTACAAAACAAAAGAAAGAAAAATTATAAAGAAGAACTTCATATAAGCATGGATAAGATAAGGTATATTTCATCAGTTCGGACTTCCATTGTCTAATATAATATAAATTGATTTGAAATCCCTGAAAAAAAAAATTAAAGAAAGGTTAACCGAAAATAACAATTTTATTAAACAAAAAACTGAAATAACAAGGAAATAACATACAAGCTACAACCAGAAAAAAAATTGAAGTATTAATAAAAGCTGAAAATTAAAAAATATTAACAAAAATTGAAAAATTAAAAATTAAAAGATTCCAAACAAAGTTACGTCACGACGTTTAGATTGTTAATATCCACAATCGTCTTCAGATGATAATTGAACTTATTCCTCCGAGATCTGACTATTTATAGGTCATTCGAGTGCTTTCACCTATCCCCTCTTCCCTCTATCCGCTTCATTGATTTTAGCGGGAGATGACCATATGTTACGTATCTCTACGCTTGCTTGACTAAATGCGTTGTTGGCCAATATATACGCGGCTTCTTTGAAGTTTCTCCTAAACCAGAGTTCCTCTTTGTGGATCAGCTTGAGCCCACTTGATATTATGTCGATGAGTCCAAACATGCTCTGCTATTCCGGATTTGCTGGTTTCTCCTCGCTGTGTGTGTTTCTTGTGCTCAGCAATGCGAACTTTCAATGGCCTCTTAGTTTCGCTGATGTATGATTCTCCGCACTCGCGGGGTATCCAGTAAATGCAATTCTTGGAATCGCAGTCCGCGTTTGGTGGCCTGGTTTTCGTGAGGCTGCTACAGATACTGTTCCCAGATCTGAAGCAGATCCTAATGTTATACTTGGACCCAACCAGTAGAAGACTGGTTGTGGCGGCTTCTCTTCCTTGTGGAGCTCTTGCTGTCTTCTAGCTAAAACCTGTTCTACCATGACTCTGGAGTAACCATTCCGTTGAAGGTAATTTTTGATGATGCCTAGTTCCTGTTTTTTTTTTCAGGTATTTCAAATCAATTCACATTATATTAGACAATGGAAGTCCGAACTGATGAAATACACCACGAAACATTGTCAACCACCTTCAAACAAAGATAAGATATGTTCAAAAAGTAAAGTGAATGTTCAAAAGTCGCGGGCTACAAACTTTCGATTAACGATTATTCATTTTTTTATGTTTGTACACTGGTTTCGAACATATGTAAACCGTTTCAGCTGTTTAGCATGCTAAGTTTGTTGGTGAGAGACACAAAAGTAAGAAGTTTCGAAATGCTGAAATGAAAAATGAGTTGAAATGTGTCTTTCCGTTGAACAGCTGTCATTACGAATGATAACCCTCAAAAGTCGAAACTTGTACAAGCTATTAACGATATCTTACCTTTGAACATAAGATTCCTTGCGAAAGAAATTACAAAATTGTTGTTTTTTGATAGACAGAACAACCAAACATGACATATTACTGATAAAACAGCACTTTTTTTAGTGTGAATAGATTGAACTTATGCAGTAACTCAACGGGGTGGGCTAGAAGTTTGCGCTATCTACACCTGCATAAAATTATCTTCATCACATTTTTTTTCGATCTGTATTAAACTCAATCAAACACCTGATCTAGATTTATTTAACTGGACTGTAACCTGAGAAAAGTTTTTATCTTTGATAAATGAAGAACCTACAAGATCTCAGAACATCAAACTACATTAAAATCCATGCAGTCCATCAATCAATAATGAAGTATCAATAGGTATCCATAGCTTGACCAGCTGGTAACTTAGTAGCAGCCAGGTAGGGGTTATCAATGAAATTCATCCCACTCGGATTATCTGATTCGCTGGTTCTTGACTCGTTCATGGTCTCGTCGGGCTCCTCCATTTCTTCTTTGATCTCTGGCTTGATTTTCTTCTTCGCCCGGTCGTGATTTTTCTGCTGTTGTATGATTTGGCTTTTGGGGTCGAAGTCCAGGTCTTCCGGATCGAAGATTTGGTCCTGAGGCAAAAGAGCACTGAGATAAGGAGGATAAGCCGGCTTGGATGCTATTACTGAAATGAAAAATCGATAAAGTGAATCAAATAAAGAATTTTGTTATGAATGAAGAAATGAATGGTTCGTTTCACTTACATGGAAATATGTTTGCCTCATCAGTATCAAACAGGTTATGTGTCGCACTAGTTTTTGCCAAAAATTTTGTCAAAGCCTTTTCGATGTCTCTTTTCTGAATAGCTGCCTTTTCTCTCACAGATTCGTAATCGATCACGGGTTGTTTATGTGTCTGAAAAAAATATAGTGAGATCTCTTACGAGACTTTTATTATCAAATACCCACAGGTGTTCTAACGTAGGCGTGAGGATCGGGAAACTGAGGCAAGTACTGTGGAATGTGTGGGGGCAATGGTTGTTTCGTACCAGCCGGGAGCATACTGAGTTGCTTTTGTGGTTGTTGCTGTTGCAAGGAAGGTAAAACAGAATGTTTTCCGTTCTTATAGTAGTTTTCCAGGGTATTGAAGTTGAAACCTGTAAAACCATCCCATTTTAAATACATTATTATAGACTGTCTTTTACTGTCAAAAGAATTTGCAAACATCTGTTATGAATAAATTGATGTATGTAGCCATTACTATGTGGTAGAAGATCGTTATGAAATATGAGAAAGGAAACTTTCTATGTTGTAAAAAACATATAAAGTTTCATTTCTCCTTTTTCACTCTGTTTTGAAGTTTGGAGTGATACTAGTTTTTGTATTTTATATTTCTTATTCAATTATGAAATGAATCATGCGTGCATACCCATTTCAACAAAACCCAGGATAACGTCTGCAAGTATGGGTTCCACTCTACCTGCCAATTCGCAGTAGCTTTTGCTCATGGCTCCGATCTCTGCCAGGACTGAAAGTTAAGGAAATGAAACCAATTGTTGAAATGATATATAATCCTACATACAAGCTTGTAACATTTCGGTTAAAGTTTCCAAGGCAGCTTTGTCGGCCGAATCGCATCCGTGTTCTAAGAGAATACTTGCGACTGATGTTGAAAGCATTTTTCTATAAACGTTAGGTTGTTGGTCCATTTTCTACAACAAATTCACTTCTAATCAACAAAGTTTATTTTTGTAAATATTTATGTCTTGTGAACTCTAACCATAAAATTTCGTCTTCTCAATTTTTATAATTGCCTTATCTGTCCGAAAACATTCAGCCAATATTTTATAGTTAATATGTATTATACAAATAATCATTTTTGTCAGTATTTCATTCCACCATATTCCATCATTTGCAATTGAAACCAGTAGGAAGTAGAAGTAGAGTAGAGTACTATTAGTATGCAGAAAAAATTCTCATCGATAAAGGAGCTAGTTTGTTCAACAAATGGTGACCTCAAACTGTAGACATCTTATCCGTACACATAAATATTTCTCAAATATTTTAATATCATCCTCTGTATCATTTGTAACGATAGTGAAGGGCAGCTGATAAAACATTGTTTGATTCATCTTTTGACTTTGTTGTTCTAATATTTTTTATATAATATGTCACGTGAATCGGTTAATATTTGATGAAAATCCATAACTCATTCAAGAAACACTTTAATGTGAGATTTCCACTAAACAGTTTTGCAAAAACACAACACGTGTTCTGCTACACAATAGCTTCTTCAGGCGTGTCTTTACTAATTTGAAGTTACATATTAAATGCTTTATATATGTTTGAATTTGAATTACCTAAATTTTGAGTACAGGATTGAGCTGCATTCGAATTGATGCCCTTCAATCGATTTGATAGATGATGTTATTGAATAGAGTAGATGAGATTATCTTGTGACAGTTTTAGAACATGGCTCTCATGAACTCACTTTCTATTATGTAATTTGAAAATTCCAACTAATTTATTCATTGTTTTGAAGTCGATATTTCCGATTTTAATGTCGGAAAGACAAGTCCCAGTTTGAAGTCAGATATATCAAAAATAACAATTTTTGTGGCTCTTTTAAGCTATCACACAGTTGTTATAATAATGGAGTAGAAATGTTAGGACAAAAACTGAGGAGTAACCACTCTCAAACACCGACGCCAAGGTGATCATTACATGATTTCTGTTTATAATTCCTTCCTCATGTATGTCCTATTCATAACCATTCTATAATACAAAATAAAAAATATTTGAAACTACTGTTTTTCAATGAATATTTAGAGATTGCAACAATATTTTTTTCAAACCTGTAATGTTTTACTCCCAGATGATGTTGGCAACATTTTTTAGTGCCATTTATCAATATAATCTGAAACTTTGAACATTAGGAGTCACGAAAAGATGAATATTTTCAATGTTGGAATAATTTGACCAGCTTACTGATATGAAATTGTAATCAACGTTCACGAAAAATGTATTTAATTATATTTTCCATGAATTCATTGAGTGAACTTCACAATTCAGATGAATTTATGACAACTCAATTAGCAAGTACTTAAATTCTGATTAGCGAGAAGCAAGTGACAAAAACGATGACATTATTCATGCAATCCAAAATAAAAAGTCACGATGAAATGGTTCGCAATCATCTGAATCACCCAAGCCTTTATTGAAAAAAAAAATAAATTTGTATTATCGACAATTCTATATCTAATATTGTGTAGAAGATTCGTTATAGTGTAAAATTTTGGTACAATGAAGAACGGAAGTTGAAAGTTGGCCAAGTTCTACACGTCAGTTGTTAATCGGTAATTATTGATTTTCTGCATAAATGTGTCCATTGCAAAGTGAGGAGTTAAAACATAATTGATAATTATCACGTCCTTGTTACTTACTACTTGCTTTTCAGGTGTGCATAAATTCCCCTATTCCCAGTTTTAGCACAGAATAATATTCTGTGGTTAAAGTTCACAATCGGGGTATAAATCGGAAACTGTGCATGCGCAAACGATCTGTCACATATGGGAAGAAGAAAATGACAAGTAGGTACCAATTACGTCATAATGTGGTGTGACCTTTGAAGAGAAAACATTGACTCAAACAACTAATAGAGACGAAGATTCACGTTTTGACATTTACGTCACTCATGTACTCAATGTTACATTTCAACAGGGGGCTCTTTCGTGGCAAGGGCCTTATTTCCAAATCGGTTGAACTCGCACATTCAGAGAAACTTCAGATTATTCTCTCTGTGTTACTTTAAAAACATTTTACTGTATCTCGTCTTCAGATTTTGAGAAAAGAAACCCAAAAACTGATTGCTGTGAAAGGTAGGTGACCATAATTATTTGAAACAAATCTAGCTCTTGCAACTTGATATGGCTACTGGTGAAAATGGAAAGCTAATTAAAGAGGAGGTAGAATCTGCTGGCGATGATAACATTACCAACAACTCTGAAGAAACATTTGATGCACTTGAAATTGTTATCCCAAAGAAGGAATTTGAGCCAGAACACATCAAAATTGAAGATGTCAACAATCTTGCTTATCATGATCTAAAATTTGAAAATTATCTGGACGAAGTGAAGGAAGAATTTCATTGTGAGGTGTGTGGAGGAGGTTTATCTAGTCCAACTAATTTCTTCAGCTCCAATAGTTGGGAAACCCGTCGTTGTAACTGCCAATGCCAGTATGAGTATAATGCCATGCAAAGTGAAAATACAAGGGACTTGAAACCAAGCTTTGGCTCAGGTAACATTTATTTTAGTAAAAGTATGATTTGAAAGATCAGAAATATAAGAATTTTTGGCAGTTTTTTCTTACTTGTCTCTTATTAATTCGCTACCAAAAATGTCTTTAAAGTACGAACATCTTTCAAGACTTATCACATATATAGCTACTTCATGATGTGAAATGAATTACTTTTCTTTTTTCATAGACTAGTTTTTTTTTACAGATTCTGAAAAGTTTCTTTTTAAAACCCAGGAAGACACTGTCTTTAGAAAGAAAGAGGAGGGTACCAATGAGTCCATGCCATCAACATCATCTGGAAAAGAATTCACGTCATCAACTCAAAGTTGTGAATTGAAAAGACGTGAAAACATTCATACTGGCAAAAAACCGTTTCAGTGTAAAATCTGCTCCAAGTCATACCTTCAAAGAAGCAGTTTAAAAAGACATGAAGAAATTCATACTGAGAAAAAACCATTTCAGTGTAAAATATGCTCCAAATCTTTCATTCAAAGTGTCAATTTGAATCGCCATGAAAAAATGCATACTGAGAAAAACCTATTTCTTTGTAAGATCTGCTCCAAGTCATTCATTCAAAGTAGTGATTTGAAGAGACATGAAGTAATTCACACTGGTGAAAAACCATTTCAGTGTAAAATCTGCTCTATATCATTCAGTGATTATAGTAATATGATAAGACATGAAAAAACTCATAATAGCGAAAAACCATTTCAGTGTAAAATCTGCTTCAAGTCATACTTTCAAAGTAGTAATTTAAAAAGACATGAAGACATTCACACTGATAAAAAACCATTTCAGTGTGAAATTTGCTTTAAATATTTCACTCAACAATATAGTTTGAAATTACATAATAAAATTCATACTGGCAAAAAACCATTCATGTGTAAAATATGCTCCAAATCTTTCATTCAAAAAATTCATTTGAAATCGCATGAAAAAATTCATACTGGTGAAAAACCATTTCAATGTCATATTTGCTTGAAATCATTTCTTCGCAGTGGTGATTTAAAAAAACATGAAAAAATTCATATAGTTTCAGTATGAAACCTGTATATTGTTCCATTATAATAGTAATTTGAAAAGTCATGAGGAGTTTCATATAAATGGAAAACCATTTGCTGATAAGAGGACTGTAAAATGAGCATTATTGGAAGAAAAAAAAATCGAATTGTATAAAAACTAAAAAGTTATTGAACGTCGGCAGTTTCTTTGTATGGCATGGGCGGCGCGGTATAATTTTTTGTCTAATCATTTTCATATGGGAGGTTTTGTATAGTATATCAACTAATAAATGTATCAGACCTGGTACATTATTCTTTTATGTAGCTGTTTGGATAGACTTCGTCTAGAGTATAGACTATACAGGAAAGAAATGTATATATATAGAGTTTATTTTGGAATAAATAGCTTTCTTCTCACATTTTTTAAGATAGAGAAGTAGAAAGGCAAAACCTTTTCCCAAAAAGGAAAATATATACTTTCAGAGTTTCGTTTATTAATTGAATATGTATTCCTAATTATAAACATAATCATTCCTTTGAAAAATTAATGTTATTCTTTTTACCGAATCCCTGACTTGTGATGTCGACCAATCTGTACTTTATAAAACATATATTCTCGGATTTTGACACTTCATAATTACTCTCAAGCTGGATTAAGAAAAACGTATTCTTGTAAAATTGCATTACAAACTTTACTTAATGACTGGAAGTCATCAATTGTGCTAATGTAGTTCTATTCAACCCAGCCTATGTCTTTAAGATCTTAGAAAAAATTATCGTTGAGACTTTGAATAATATTGTATGTTAGAGGTAGTTCATAACCCTATTGTTAAGTTAACTGGTTCAACAATTAAAGTGTTTCCAACCGTTATTCTGTATTTTTTTTCTCCTTAAAGATATACAGTGTCTTGTATTTCCGTTGGACAATAAAACTCAATTATTATTATACAATGAATTCATTCAGCGGCGGCTCGTCAGAGGAGGCAGGGGAGGCTTAGCCTCCCCATAAAATTTGAGGCTATTCATCGCAATAAATTGAAAGATATTGACAAATAATTATGATTTTTTTTAATGCTGGTTATCATTACTGTACCATTAATTTTTAATATAAATACATATTATGCCCGAAAAAACACTATCACTCACTACGTAGTACGTACCGCACTGTATCCTGCATCAACAAAACTCAAACGCACCGCCCATGAACGAATAAACCATCAACCTGAAATAATGAATGCCATACGTTGCAAGGGAGCCAAGACTCCGACCGCTTTAAAATAAACAGGCTCCACGAGACCGATCTAACCAGCGACATACGTCCCGATTTGTAATTTCAGTTGCAGAAATTATAGCGTTAGAGGAGGCTAGCCTCCAGTTGGTCTCCGTTAGTGTACGACTGCGTTTGTTTTTCAGTTAATTATTATCGGACGGGATGCCGTGACAGACTGGGACTGAAAAATATTTCGATAAATCGTTTTAGTGTTTCTTGATAATATTTGTTATTTGTGTATAAAACAGGCAGTATTGTATTACAGCAGTGCTTTTTGGTAATATTTTCAATGTTTTCAAAGTGGCCTCAACCAAATTTGATTTCAATTAAAAAGTCAGATAATTGACAAAATCAAGGATTTAATATTAGTTGGTACGATAAATGCGATTGGTTAACCGGCTCCAATAAACAAGAAAAACTTTTTTGTTGGCCCTGTGCTCTATTTTCCGTACAAACCGAATACCAAACGTAGTCTAAAATAGGATATTCCGATTTAAAAAATTTACCTCGTTCTACAGAAAGACATTTTAAATCTAAAGAGCATATATTTTCGTCTTGTAAATTAAAATTTTTTAGCAAACAAAATATAGCAACAGCTTTAGATACAGCTTAAAAAGAGGCCATAATTTCTTTTAATAATCAGGTTAGGGAAAATCGGTCGAATTTAAAAATACTTATCGATATTACGATTTATTTGGGTTCCCAAGAATTAGCTTTTCGTGGACACGATAAAACCGAAGATTCGATCCATCGCGGCAATAACAAGAAACTTTTAATGTTATGGGGCAAAAATGATTCACAATTTGGCACTTTTTTAAACGGTAACGTTTTTTCGGGCACCTCAAAAACCATCCAAAACGAGCTTATAGACAGTGTGGCATATATTATTGAGGAAAATATAAGCAAGGAGATTGAAAGACTCTTTTTTTGCATGGAAAATTGATGAAACTACCTATTTTACCTGTACATCACACCTTTCAATCGTTTTTAGATATGTCAAAGATGGTAATGTGGTAGAACGTTTTATGGGTTTTCATGATGTTTCATCTGGGCGCACAGCTGACGATTTGTTTAATTTTTTAATTCGTACGTGTGACACCCATAATTTGAGGCAAAATTCAATTGCGCAAACCTATGATGGGGCTGCGGTCATGGCCGGCTATTTAAATGGTTTACAAACTAAAATAAATTCCATAGCTCCTCATGCACTTTTTACACTTTGTCATACCCATGCCTTAACTTTAATATCAAGCAAAACTCGTACAACATAAAAAATTTCACGCCTCCGGCGGGCTATTCTGTGTGTACATAGTCTTTATGACTTTAGCCTCCCCTGTTCTCCATTGCACGATGGACTATGGAATATTCGAATTAAATGTACAGTGTCCTTCAAATTGGGAACACATTTGCACATTAATTATCGAAATAACCACACTTTGAACGTACTATATCTCACCGGGATACGAGCTCTCCAAGTCTCTTAATGTAAAACGAACTTCAATATGAGGGAATGCGTCCTGCTTCATTCAATAGGTATAATATTTCGTAACATCAATTAGGACTCTTTCATAGGGGGAGCTTCACAGCTCTCACTCCTATACGGGAGCTTTTATCACTCCTACCTACCACTCATTCACACCAGAAACTTTTTCACTTCCTGACTCCTTGAGGTCAGTCGTAGAATGGATCGCACGCGAGCTATTGCCCTTCTCTACCGTCGACACAAACGCTATATAACGATCAAGAATGTTTTGGATCAGTGATGTTACGTGCAGTACAATTGTACTGAATCTAGTACAATCGAACTAAATGCAGTACGGCAGTACCTCTTTCGCCATTTTAGTACAATTTTGCTTTCTTTTTCTAAAAAATAAATTTTTTATTCGACATTTGACAGACAGACAATAGTCTCGAGTTATGAATTAATATGCAGATGATGTATCGCAGTCCAGCATACGTATTTTATATCGCTGTATTTCATTCTGTCGATACTTTGTCAAACGCACGATCTCGACAACAGACCCCATGGGCCATGACCCATGAACATAATAAAATGATGTTTTGTTGACACTGTCAACAGTGTCAAGTGTCAACTTAACAGCGTTGAAGGTTTTTGTCTTTCATTCACTTTTGCCTGGCATAATTTGTGCAATATCTCCATTTTATTTTTTGATTGTGCACTGGTTCTGGATGCCTTATTTTCAGATCATGTGAAAAATAAATTATGCAAGAAAAAGGACGATTTGAAAAAAAGTGTTATGTACATGTTTTGATATGAAAATTCCACCCACCCCTGTATTATGATTCATATATTCATAATATGATCATAAATTCACAGAACACTTATATTATTATGATGTTCCATGATATTACATAGTGCAGTACAATTAAACGTAATTTAGTACAATTTTCATTTTTGTATTGGCACAATTTTTCCCGAAAAACATCACTGTTTTGGATGCACTCAATCAACCAAAAACTCGATGAAGCAGTTTTTGATTCACCCAGAACTTAGATACTAACATGAAAAACTGCACCCCTTCCGACTGGCTGCAACTAGGGAAGAGAGGGATAGCCGTTTTCACTCGTTTTGTGGAAGCCCCCACTCATCCTATTGCATTTTGAGGAGGAGACGTGGCTCCTAGGCTCAAGCTGCAGGAGATGTGAGAGCTATCGTCTCCAGAGACTTGACGGCTCCCGCTCTTCGTTTGGAAGCTCCATTGGACTTGTTGTATTTTGGCGATAAGAGCCTTCCTCTCTCTCTCTCCCTCTCGGGAGCGGCAGATGTGTGAAAGCGGTCGTGTTGTTACCACAGTCCATTGTCTCGTTTGCTTCGTAATTTCAACAAAAATGGTAGGGATCATTTTTGCAGCCCATCGGCCTCTTTCAGACATTCAATGTAGTAATATAGCTACCGATTCTATGTCACTGGAAGTCAACTTGAGGTTTGGTGACTATGTGGATGGTCGGAGTGAAGTCAAGAAACCCTTGCGTTCAATCACGCGGAGGGTGATGATGAGGGTGTGGCAGAAAAATTAAGGTTAAGAGTGACTCCAGGCGCTCTGTGGCGGAGTGAGTCATTTTATAGGTCCTCGATTTGATCGTCGAACTAGGAAGGGATGTGCCCTCGATTTGGGTTGTGGTCCACCACCCGTTCGGGAATTTGTGATTGTTTTACACGTAGTGACGTCAAAATTCACCTAGATCTAGGGAAATTTCGTGGATCCGCACCATTGGACTTAGGTTTTAGAATAAAAGAAATCAGACACATTATTACAAATATTTATTTGAAATTTTTTATTCGTAGATATTTGGTTGCATTTGATTTAAAATAGGTTCAATGATTTTTGAAGAATCATGAATAGGTACGCCTTTTGAAACGCATTCTGAGCTATGCTGATTCTATGACCAATCCATACTTTTTATTATGGTGGCAGTTTGATCATTTCGGACCTCCTAACTGAACCTTGTGGAACACCCAACCTAATTGATGTTACAGAGCCATGGGCAGTACAGTGGAGACTTGAAAACCGCGATCATCCAATACTTTGTCATCTTCTGAATAAATCCTCAAATATAAAGATCACTCCCCAACTTTAAGATAGGTTTTCAACAGTGTGAATGTTTTCATGGCTAATCAAATTAATTTTTCAAATAAAAGATTTGGAGCACATTTCACATTGAAATGGCTTTTCGCCGGTATGAATTTTTTCATGCAATTTCAAGTGACTTGGTGGAATATATGAGTTAGAGCAGGTTTTACACTGAAATGGTTTCTCGTCAGTATGAATTTTTTCGTGGGACTTCCAGTTACTTCTTTGAATGAATGACTTTGAGCAAATTTTACACTGAAATGATTTTTTACGAGTATGAATCTTTTCATGCGATGTCAAAGTATTTTTGCGAGTGAAAAACTTGAAGCACATTTTACACTGAAAGGGTTTCTCGCCAGTATGAATTTTTTCATGGGACTTCAAGTTACATCTCTGAATGAATGACTTTAAGCAAATTTTGCACTGAAATGGTGTTTCACCAGTATGAATCTTTTCGTGTGCTGTCAAACTATCTTTGCGGGTGAAAAACTTAGAGCACAGTTTACACTGAAAGGGTTTTTCACCAGTATGAATTCTTTCATGTCTTCTCAAATCACAACTTTGAGAAAATGATCTTGTGCAGACTTTACAGTTGAAGATTTTCTTTATTGGTCTGTTTCCAATACTGGTACTTTCATTCAAATTTTTTGAACACATTTCGTTTTCTTCTTGAAACCTCTGCTCGACTGAACTCAAATCGTACCCTGATCTAAATGTTTCATCGTCCTCAGTTTTTTGTAGTGTTTCGTGTTTAACAACATGAAATCCCTCAATAGAAATTTTGTTTTCACATGACGTTGATGGCACATTTTCAGTTTCTTCCTCCTCTTTCTTCCCAACTAGTGTTTCTTCCTGAATTTCAAAATGAAAGTTCTTAGAATCTGTAAAAAAAATTCTAGTTTCATTAATGATGATAATGATAATCTTTATTTCAAAAATATGCCGATTATTACAGCTTGTACACACGCAACATAGAAATGATGTCAACAAAAAAAAGAAAAAGACTACATATACTCATAAATATATACATTTCTATAATTCTATTTGGTTCAAATGGTCACTAACACTATATGGTTCTAAATCTATTAAATATTTTTTTATTTCTTTCTTAGATTTCTTTATGCTCCTCAAATCTTTGATTCAATTAGGCAATTTATTGTACAGCTTCATTGACATGTAATGAGGAGTTTTTTCTGTTATGGTTAACCTATATATAGGGAGCACGAAATCATTTCTTCTTGTTCCATAGGAATGTTGATTAATGTTAAAGAACAGATGCCTATTTTTCAATACAAACATTAAGCATTCATAAACATAAATATCATATATCGTCATTATCCTGCTATTCTTGAAGACATTTCTACATGATTGATTATACTTCAAATTACTCATCATTCTGATTGCTCTTTTCTGAATTACAAATATTTTATTTATATTACTATTGCTTCCCCAAAATATGATTCCATATCTAGCTACAGACTCAAAATTGGAAAAATATAAAATTTTTACCGATTCTTTGTTGAGATATTTGTGAACCACTCTTAGTCCATACGAAATTTTGCTCAATTTGTAAGCTGTATAATTAATCTGTTTGTTCCATTTCATTACATTACAATTATGTGGTTTCATTCATGATTGGTCATAAAACATGTGCCTAATATGTTAAAAACAAAATGTGTAACAATCACATCCATACCATGTGAATTTTCGAGACTTTTGAATTGAAATACCTTAGATTTCAATATCAACAATGACTTTCAACTTTCACCAGTATCGATCACATACAAAAATAAGCTTTTCTCATTTTCTTCATCTCATTGGGCTTTATCTAGATTATTGTACAAAAAATTAACAATCATCATTCAAATTTGTTATTGTTGTCACAGTAAATTTTGCTTCAGTGCAAGTTCATCCTCCTTCAGTATCAGTAGGTATGCTGGTATTAAGCAATAAATGATGCTGATACTCTATAAAACAGAGTCGAGAACTAAACCCAGATCTTATGGTTGACCTGATTGAGACAATTATTGTTCAGTTGACTTCATTGTTTACTGTATATTGATGATTCATCATTTGAACTGAAAAGGAAATATTTCTAAGGAGGATTAGATTTTTGGGAATGAAACTTTTTGGCTTTTCAACTTTTACATCACTAAACAAAAATGTGAGATAACTTTTGAAGAAAGTAAGAACTAAAATAAAAGTTCTTGAAAAAGATTTGTAGTCCACTTCACAGAAGTTTTGTACAGATACAAACTAAAAGAACATTCTCACGAGTATTGACCATATTTCTCTCTCGTTGAATAGTATACTATCAATGTACCATCTCAATTTTTGTGGATACATTTTTTTACTACTTCCACTTCATTTCTACCCCATTTAATTTTAAATACTCTTCTAAGCTTTCGACAATCTTTGTATTCTTCAAGGCTGCAAATAAAGTGGAGTGCAGAAATATCTTGCTACTCTCTGCAGAAAGCAACAAATAAATTTTTTCATTTCTCATTTTTTGTTTTAAAGTGTTTGATTCTGGTCAAAAAAAGCACCTGCTTGCATAGAGATGGTATGAGCTCAGATGTAGATGTCATCGAATTATATTCTTGTTGTTGACATTATTCTACAACAACAGTAGACCGGTTTTCAGGTATTATCTCTCATCAGTGAAGTGTAGGTGATCTACACGAATAATTTCAGCGTTGCCCTGCTGCTGGATGAAGGAGAAACATCTGTGAGTATCTGTTAAGTATCTTGCATAAATGTCTGTCGGATTTAATTCAATATCCATCGTGGTATTAGCCAAGGAAGTAGTAATTTTCCAGCAGGCATTTACCAGAACCTACAGTGTAAGTAATTGGGAGGGATGAATTCTTCAAGATTTCATTTCAAAATATTTATTTTCTTAAAATTCAATCACAATTTTGATTGTGAGACAGAGAATATATTCAAATACTTTCATATTTTGATGTAATTTCGTAAATTATGTTTCTTGAATATCTCAAATATAAAATACAGTTCTCATGTCAACAGCCATTCATATAATACAAGAAATTCAACTGATATCCAATTACAGAGATATAACAAGTTTTGAAAAAAATAAATTATCCTATAAATGTTTGCAAAATTATACTAAGTAGCCATTAGAAATAGTAACTTGGATAAATTTTGTAAAATTCTATTTTTTTACAAACTTTCGTACAATAAAAACATTGATTTCTGAGTAATACATTTTCTTCTATCATAGTGTCTCTATACAGAAATTATACACTCACTATTATTATCATAACTATTGGCATTTTTGCATATTAAACATCACACATTGAACTCCAGTTAGAAAAACTTTGTTTATTTCATGTGGTTCCATAATCATTTTGGCCCATCAATATAAATCATATGTCAGCATATAACAAAAATAAGAGTTTTCATTGAAAAATAAAAAAATGTTTAGTGAGTCAACTATTGGTGCTTTTACCATGATCAATGTTGTATTTTTGATAACTGAATAATAGTTGTTAATTTGTCAAATGTACTCTTACTGAAATACCCAGAGAATTTACTTTACTTAGGGGCTGATTTTTTAAATATTGCCCATTTTACTCTCACACTTAGGGTACTTATTCATTTATGATGAAAAGGTTTTTTGCCAAAATGAATTTTTTCATGTCTTTTCAAAAAACATCCTTGAATGAATGATTTGGGGCAGATTTTACACTGAAATGGTTTTTCTCCAGTATGAATTTTTTCATGCAGTTTCAAATGAATTTTCTGAATGAAAGACTTGGAGCAGATTTTACACTGATATGGTTTTTCACCAGTATGAATTCTTTCGTGCAATTTCAATTTAACTTTGCTAGTGAAGGACTTGGAGCAGCTTTTACACTGAAATGGTTTTTGGCAAGTATGAATCATTTCATGCATTTTCAAATTACCACCTTGTAGGAATGATTTAGAACAGATTTTACACTGAAATGGTTTTTCACCTGTATGAATTTTTTTATGTAATTTCAAACTACCACAGCGAGTAAAAAATTTAGAGCAAATTTTACACTGAAATGGTTTATCGCCAGTATGAATTTTTTCATGCATTGTCAAACTATCTTTGCGAGTGAAAAACTTAGAGCACATTTTACACTGAAAGGGTTTTTCACCAGTATGAGTCTTTTCATGTCTTTTCAAATCACAACTTTGAGCGAATGATTTTGTGCACAGTTTACAACTAAATATTTTCTTTATAGGTCTGTTTCCAATACCAGTTTGTTCATTCAGATTTTTTGAACCCATTTTGTTATCTTCTTGAATCCTCTGCCCAACTGATTTCAAATCGTACCCAGATCTAAATGTTTCATCAACCTCCTCAGTTTTAATTAGCGTTTTGTGATTAACAACATGAAAACTTTCAACAGAAATTTCGTTTTCATACGACGTTGATGGCACATTTTCATTGTCTACCTCCTCTTCCTTCCCAACTAGTGTTTCTTCCTTAATTTCAAAATGAAAGTTTCTAGAATCTGTAAAAAAATACTAGTTTTATGAAGAAAGAAGAGTTACTTATTTCATTACATAATTATGAGGTTTCATTCATGATGGGTCATAAAACATTTTGAATTGATAAAGCTTAGATTTCAATATCAATGACGACTTTCACCAGTGTCTATCACATAAGAAAAATAAGCTTTACTCATTTTCCTTCTCTAATGAAGTTGTATACATAGGGCTTTATCTAGATTCGTGTACATAAAATTAACAATCATCTATTAAAATTTGTTATTATTGTCGTAGCAAACTTCGTTTCAGTGCAAGTTCATCCTCCCTCAGTATCAGCGTATATTGTAAATGACTCTGGTTCAACAAGTTTCAAGTAGATCATACACAGAAGTTTCGTTTAGATACAAACTAGTAAAAAAGACCCTTTTCAGTTTGTATTACAAGTATGCATGGTGACATTCTCGCAAATAATGACCACATTTCTAGATGGTTGAATAGTATACTATTAATGCACCATCTCAATTTTTGTGGATACACTTTCTTTTACTACTCACACTTCAGTTCCACCTCATTTACTCTTTTTTTTACTCTTCCCAGCTTTCGAAAATCTTTGTCTTCTTCAAGACTACAAATTAAGTTTGAAATACAAAGATATCTTGATATATACAACTGCAGAACATTTTCAGTTGGAAATATATGTTATATGAGATCCATCATAATTTATTTTTCTTCTCAAATTTTGAGTAAAATAAATGTTACCTGCATCAATGTTAAATGGTTTGAAGTCCCAAGTCATATCTTCATCTTGCATATCATTAGACTCATTCTGACAGTTACAAATGGATTCCAAACTATCAGGACTGAAGAAATCAGTTGTACAAAGCAAACCTCCACACACCTCGCATTGTAATCCCCTTTTTCCTTCTTCCACACACTTTTCAGATTTCATATCATAAACAACGTCAATGACATCTTCACTTTTGATATTTTCTAACTCAAATTTCATCTTTGAAATAATTTCCGGTGCATCACATTTTTTTTTGGAAATGTGTTCTTCGAGAGCAGATTTCACCTCCTCTTTGATAAGGTTTCCATATTCACCAGTAGCCATTTTCAAGTGGAATGTTGACAAAGTAGGTGTTTCAATGATTGTATTAGTTTTTTGACCACTTTCCTCACTCCAACGAATTAAATTAAATACAGTAAACCTAAGAGGAAAGTATTCTGCAAGGAAATAACAAATTACCTACATATAGGTATGTGGGTTTGTACTTAATATATGGGTTTCAAAATTGAAATAATTGATATAGATAATATTTTGACATTCATGACATTGATACAAAAGTGTTTGACGTTTGTCACAGATCACAACACGCACGGTACTTTTGTGTCATTAATGTCAGTTGTCATATTGATTGTTCACGCCGTTAACTTTATATATTGGACACTGAAAGAAAAATGAACACAAAGAAAACAGCAAACAGAACTCTAAAATTAACAATATAAACATCAACTGTATATGACAACTGACACTAATTACAAATACATGTTAGAGTAGCCAATTCGAAATATCTGTGCTACAGACAAAATTCTTATTGATATCTTTTACACACCGTGTGACTCACTTGATAGCAATTACGAAGAACTTTCTTTTGAATTTTAGAGTTCAAAAAACTGTACTTTGGGATCAAATATCATTTTCTTTCTACAAAAACCAAGACTCGCTGCGAATATTTTTATAGGTTAACATTCAAGAAATCGTAGTAGCGATTTTTTAGGAAAAATTTAAAATAACCATTGAGCTGGGCACCCTCTCAAATGGTGGCATACCAAATTTCATGAAAAAATATTCAATATTTATAATTATGTGAAGGAATCAAAGAAATTTTCATTATGAATTAATTCAAGTATCTGATGGACTGAAAGTAAAATAAACATCGAATAATCGATGTTAATAAACGAATTTAATAAACGAATGAATATATTCATTGTGATCAATTAATGATTGGACAAATTAAACAATTGAAAAACAACATACAACAAATTATTGTAGACACATTTCTGTTGTTACAACTCATCCGCCATTCAATGCAATGCACTGCATACCATCTAACCTTCATACCATTTTCTAATATTCAATGTAACTTTTCTGTTGTAATTTCTACCCAAAATGAAGATATTCTGATTCATAGTTCTTCTACTGACTGCAGTTTGGATTTGTAAATTTTTTGCTTCATAGTACCCCAAAGAAAAAATCTAGCGGCGTCAGTTCCGGTGATCTTGGCGGCCACCCAATGTAAGGACTATTTCGACCTATCCATCGATTGCCATAATCATTATTCAGACATCCTCTTACAATAACTGCATCATGTACCAAAGATCCATCTAATTGAAATTTCAAATTCAGGCGATCCTGCACTGGAAAATTATGTATTGCATCCCAAAACTCAATTCTCAAAAAGTCTAAAAATATAATTACATTCAGATTACTTTCAAAAGAAAACGGACCGATAATCTTATCATGGATTATTCCACAACACAATTTTTTTTATAGGAATATTGCCCTTTGGCGTTCATAACCCAGTTAGGATTGGGACGAGACTACTCCATTTATAATAAACGTAACTTAATCGCTAAACAAAATTGTTTTGAAGTAGTTTATATCATTCAAATATTCTCCTTGCGCCCACAAACAGAATTCTAATCTTCTTTTATCTCACGGTTCCAGAGTGCGTAAAATTTTTGGCTTGAATGGTTCAATTTAATTTTTTACAAGGCCTCTCCTGATAATTTCTCTAGGAATATTTAAGTTCAAACTTGCCGTTCGCAAGCTGGAATGACGAATATTACGAAAATATTGCAATATTTGCACGCCATTTATTTTCTCACGATGTGGATTGTATCCGCTTTTGATACACAACCCGTTTGGTTTGAAACAGAATTTATACGGTTCACCATACTGCTGCTTACTGGAAGTTTATCAGGATGTCTGTTATGAAATTCTCTGACAGCTTATCCTGCCGAAAGAGCTTCATCTCCGACAAGGCGCACAAGTTCAATTTTATCCCGCACACTTAGTTCTCCCATAATAAATCACTAATTTTTGTCACTGTTTCAATACAGTGTTTGATAACAGCAATAATAATCAATAAGTCTTTTCTTTCCAGTGCCAAATGAAAAGAGCGCGATTTTGCATATCTGCGCGGTATGTCACGACCAACTCACCAAGATTCAAAAACCATTCAAGCTGTGTGCAGTTAACATTCTAAGTGCCTAAGTGTCGCGGGAGCCATGTGAACGACCCCAACTACAGCACTTGAGGTGCTACTCTGACTTCCACCATTGCACATTTACATACAAAGACAAACCCCAATCAGCCAGTCACACGGTGCAGAATACTTGAAACTGTACAATGAACTGAAGGCAGATCCAATACTAGGAATGCCCGTGGATATCACAATTCAAAATCATCATTCCAAGTAGAGGACTGGCAAAACAGCTCACCGGTAAAAGCAGAAGAAACTTTGTATATAGATTGCCCAAGGAGTGGGACCGGTATATTCCCCAACAGCCATGTGATCTGTGAATGCGAAGCGATAGCAAGGCTGAGACACGCAAGATGCGGGGAAGAGAAACCAGCTTTATGATGGGGTCAGTGTCAAGGCTGTGGAGCCTCATCAAAGGTATCAAGCTAGACAATGAGCTCTAACAACCAAGGAACATCACAATAGATCTGAAAAAGTTGCAGTTAATCAGGTCATGGGCTAGCTCCCCTCTAATCTAATCTAACATTCTATCATGATACAATGTGAATGTTGATTCGACCGAAGAATGATTAATATTGAATATTTTTTGGTGAAATTTGGTATATCACCATTTGAGAGGTTGCCCAGTCCAATGATGATTTTAAATTATTACTACAAAAATCGCTTATACAATTTCTTGTATTTCAACCTATAAAAATATTCACAGCAGGCTTTGGTTTTTGTGGAAAGAAAATTATATTTGGACCCAAAGTACAATTTTTTGAGCTCTACAATTCAAAATAAAGTTAGATGCAAATTTTGGGGAGGTGTCCCTTCACTTGTGAAATACAATATATAGCTTCAGGGACATCACTCCTGCTTGGGGATGCTATGTGAACTTTTCATAGTGAAAATCTCTTAATAAAAACTATTTCAGATGATTAATAAAACTTTTTAGTGTGACAACATTAGAGTAACTAAGTGAAAACAGTTGGCTAATTCATGGTTACTTTAAGCTGAAATTATGAAAGAATTCAAAATTTTTGTGTCAAGATTGATTTTGAAATCTGCGTTATTATAATCATACCTAAATTCACTTACTACATGTCTTTAAGCCAGTATGAGTTTTTTCATGTTTTTTCAAATAACGTTTCTGAGTAAAACATTTAGAGCAAATTTCACACTGAAACGGTCTTTCACCAGTATGACTTTTTTCATGCCTTTTGAAATCACCTCCTTGGGAGAATGATTGGTGGCAAATTTTGCACTGAAATGGTTTTTCGCCAGTATGAATTTTTTCATGTTTTTTCAAATTACTGTAATTACTGAATGATTTAGAGCAAATTTCACATCGAAATGGTTTTTCCCCAGTATGAGTTTTTTCATGCAATTTCAAACTACCGCTGCGAGTAAAAAACTTGCAGCAAATTTTACACTGAAATGATTTTTCACCAGTATGAATTTTTTCATGGATTGTCAAACTATCTTTGCGAGTGAAAAACTTGGAGCACATTTTACACTGAAAGGGTTTTTCCCCAGTATGAGTTTTTTCATGTCTTTTTGAATCACAACTTTGAGCGAATGATTTTGTGCACACTTTACAATTAAATATTTTCTTTACAGGTCTGTTTCGGATATCGGTTCTTTCATTCAAATTTTTTGAGTCCATTTTGTTTTCTTCTTCAATCCTCTGCCCAACTGAATTCAAATCGTACCCGGATCTAAATGTTTCATCGACCTCCTCAGTTTTTATTAGCGTTTCGTGATTAACAACATGAACATTTTCAATAAAATCTTCTTTTTTATGAGACGTTGATGGAACATTTTCATTATTTGCTACCTCTTCTTTCACAACCAATGTTTCTTCAGGAATTTTAAAATGGAAGTTTCCAGAATCTGTAAAAAAAATCTAGTTTTATGAAGAGAAAAGATGTACTTATTTCATTACATAATTATGAGGTTTCATTCATGATGGGTCATAAAAAATGTGCTTATTATATTAAAAACAAATCTTGCAACAATCACATCCATACCATGTGAATTTTTGAGACTTTTGAATTGAAATGCCTTGGATTTCAATATCAACAATGACTTTCACCAGTATCGATAACATAAAAAAATAAGCTTTCCTCATTTTCTTTCTCTCATAAAGTTGTATACATTGGGTTTTATAAAGATTCTTGTACAAAAAAAATCAACAATCATCTATTCAAATTTGTTATTGTTGTACCAGCAAACTTTTCTTCAGTGCAAGTTCATCCTCCCTCAGTATGTTGGTAAAATGCGATAAATAAAGCTAATACTCTAAACGAAGAATCAAAATAAATCAGAGTCAAAAACTAAGCCCAGATCTTAATGTTGACCTGATTGAAACAATTTTTGGTTGAGATGTCTGTATTGTTTACTCAATATTGATGATTCAAGAAGTAATATATCATTGTCTATCATTTAAACTGAAAAGGAAATATTTCTAGGGAGGATCAGATTTTTGGGAATGAAGCTTTTTGGCTTTTCTACTTTTACATCATGTAAGAGATAACTTTCAAAGAAAGTAAGAACATAAAAATTATTGAAAAAGATTTGCAGACCACTTCACAGAAGTTTTGTTCAGATACAAACTATAGAAGAAAAAACCCTATTCAGTTTGTATTGAAAATGTGCCTGGGGACATTCTCACGACTAATGACCACATTTCTCGCTCGTTGAATAGTATACTATCAATGTACAAACTCAATTTTTGTGGATACACTTTTTTACTACTTTCACTTCATCTCCACCTCATTTAATTTTTTTATACTCTTCCAAGCTTTCGACAATCTTTGTATTCTTCAAGGCTACAAATAAAATTTGAAGTACAGAGAAATATTAATATATACCACAGCAGAACATTTTCATTTGGAAACAAATGTTATATGAGATCCATCATAATTTATTTTCTTCTCAAATTTTGACCAAAATAAATGTTACCTGCACCAATGTTAAATGGTTTGGAGTCCCAAGTCATATCTTCATCTTGCATATCATTGGACTCATTCTGGCAAGGACAGTTACAAATGGATTCCAAACTATCAGGGCTGAAGAAATCAGTTGTAAAAAGCAAACCTCCACACACCTCACAATGTAATCCCCCTTTTCCTTCTTCCTCACACTTTTCAGATTTTAGATCATAGTAAACATCATTGATATCTTCACTTTTGATATTTTCCGACTCAAATTTCATCTTTGAAATAACAATTTCCAATGCATCACATTTTTCTTTGGAAATTTCTTTTTCGAGAGCAAATTCCATCTCCTCTTTGATTGGGGCTTCATATTCATCTGTAGCCATTTTCAAATGAAATGTGGACAAGGTAGATTATTCAATGATTGTATTATTAATTGCAATTTATCTTTGTCGGTAATCAGTTTTGGGCCACTTTCCTCACTCTTAACGAATAAAATTAAATAGTGACTTAAGAAAAAAGTACTCTTTGCAGTGAAGTTAGAGATTACATTACATACAGATGCATGGGGTTGAATCTGTGGGTAAGTTTGAGTTTCGTAAATTAAATAAATTAAAATAATTGATCTTCTTCTTCTTAGTTTTCCAATAATTGATTCAGTTGCCAGAGATATCCAGCCAAGATTTCCAGAATTATGTTGATACTAAGTGATCACAAACATCAAAAAGCTTCTATAACCGTTCCACATAATGACCGCCGTCGTTATGGTCGCCTCAAAAACGTCATTCATGACGTCATTACTTTCGATCACACCGACCTATCTGAAGAGGTGGGTGGAAGTGGACGTTGAGAACTTTTTGACACAATTTTTGAAATATGATATAAATGTTATACATTCTAATTCATTTATAATTTCTCGACTTATTCCATTATTCAATGGAATAATTACTTACACATAATGAAGTAAATTTAAGAGTAGCATAAATTCAGAGTCTAATCTAAGTGAGCAATGACATTTTCAAAATTTACAGTTAATATGTGATAGAAAATCATGTCAGAGGTTTAACCATCATGACTTGCTGTCCAATGACTACCTTTTAGGCTTTGTAAAGCCTATTTATGCTTTGTCAGGTAATCAGTTGTATTTGCACCTTCATTTGTACCTGCACTTGAACCTGGAACATCAACAAGGTTCTCTGCAAATAGCTACAAATAGAATTTTTTCTTTTCTCATTTTTTGTTTTCAAGTGTTTGATTCTGGCCAAAAAAGCACCCGTTTAAATGCAATGGTATAAGCTCGGATGTAGATGTCACTGAATTATATTCTCGTTGTTGACATTCTTCTAAAACAATAGTCTGGTTTCAATGTATTATCTCTCATCAGTGCAGTGTAGGTGATCTACTCCTGCTGCTGGATTGAGGAGAAACATCGGTGAAACTAACCTCAGTAAAGTTATCTTGCATAAATGTCTGTTTTATATAATTCAGTATCCAACGTGATATCAGCTAAGGAAGTAGTAGTTTTTCGGCAGGCATTTACCAGAACCTACTGTGTAGGTACTTTGGGAGAGAAGAATGTTTCAAGATTTTATTTCAAAATATTTATTTTATTAAAATTCAATATTTTTCAACAATGTTATTCTCACTAAATAAGAATCTGATGAAAATTTTACAGAGATTACAAAATAGGGCTTTGAAAGTTATGATAAAAGAAACAGGATTTGAAGCTTTAATAACTTCCACTAATTACATGCGAGCACTTTCGATACCAGACTGTTATCATCTTCATGGCTCCACTCAAACTGAACCTTTTATCTTCTTGATTGTTCCTTTATATACATATATGGAATTGAGAAAGGTTAATGCAGTCAACCTGCTGGAAAATATTTCCATGAAAATCAAAAGATAAATAGAAAGTACTATTATAATCATTCCCATATTAATTTCAATTTGAGAGCAACCGGTAGACAGCTGTTTCAGCCTATTGGGCATCGTCAGTACCGGGCAGGCAGTCCTCGATTAAAGACAAAATGTGAATAACAAAGCAAAGTACTGTGTAAACACAAGCAAAACATAAGTGAAACCACCTGTTGGTGTGACCCCCAAGTCAACTTGCCAAATTTTTATGTCAGTGTTGGTAGTTTTTCCAATCAAACGACACTTGAGGTAGCAGAAATTTGGGAAGCTATCCTGGAATGCCATCGGTTTATACAGAGATTACTTGAAAATAATAAGATTCTATAATTCATGTTTTCATTCCATTATAATGTATTTGAATTGTGTTATTTGATAATTTCGTTTAGTAGCTTTATAGCTGAATAAACTCATTATTATTATTATTACACATTGAACTCCAGAATTTTGTTCATTTCATGTGATTTTATAATCATTCTGACCCATCAATATAAATAATATATCACCATATAACAAAAAGGTGAGTTTTCCTTGAGATATCCTGAAACAGATTTTTAGTAAGCAAACTATTGGTGGTTTCACCATGATTTATGTTGTATTTTCAATAACCTTATTGAAATACCCAGAGACTTAACAGTACTTAGGGGTTGATATTTTTTAATAATACCCATTTTACTCTCACACTCACGATAATTATTCATTAATGATGAAATGGTTTTTTGCCAATATGAATTTTTTCATGTCTTTTCAAATCACCTCCTTGAATGAATGATTTGGGGGTACATTTTACACTGAAATGTTTTTTCTGCAGTATGAATTTTTTCATTTATTTTGAAATCACTGCCTTGAATGAAAGCTTTGGAGCAGGTTTTGCACTGAAATTATTTTTCGCCAGTATGATTATTTTCATGCAATTTCAAATGAATTTTCTGAATAAAAGATTTAGAGCAGATTTTACACTGAAATGGTTTTTTGCCAGTATGAATTTTTTCATGCACTTTCAAACTAGCTTTGCTAGCGAATGACTTCAAGCAGCTTTTACACTGAAATGGTTTTTGATAAGTATGAATCATTTCATGTACTTTCAAATTACTTCTTTGTGAGAACGATTTAGAACAGATTTTACACTGAAATGGTTTGTCACCACTATGAATTTTTTCATGCGTTTTCAAATAAACTTTTTGAAGAAATGATTTAGAACAGATTTTACACTGGAATGGTTTTTCGCCAGTATGAATTTTTTCATGCAGTTTCAAACTTTCACTGCGAGTAAAACACTTGGAGCAGGTTTTACAGTGGAATGCTTTTTCAGCAGTGTGAATTTTTTCATGGCGAATCAAATAAATTTGTTTTGTGAAAGATTTGGAGCATGTTCTACACTGAAATGGTTTTTCACCAGTATGAATTTTTTCATGCGATTTCAAGAGACTCTTTCGAATATATGATTTAGAGCAGATTTTACACTGAAATGGTTTCTCACCAGTATGAATTTTTTCATGGGACTTCCAGTTACTTCTTTGAATGAACGACTTTGAGCAAAATTTACATTTAAATGATTTTTCACCAGTATGAATTCTTCCATGCTTTGTCAAACTATCTTTGCGAGTGAAACACTTAAAGCATATTTTACACTGAAAGGGTTTTTCTCCAGTATGAGTTACTTCATGCCTTTTCAAATCACAACTTAGAGAGAATAATTTTTTGCAAACTTTACAATTAAATATTTTCTTTATAGATCTTTTAAAAATATAAGTCCTTTCATTCAAATGTTTTGGGCCCATTTCGTTTTCTTCTTTAATCCTCTGCCCGACTGAATTCAAATCGTACTCAGATCTGAATATTTCATCAACCTCCTCAGTTTTGATTGGCGTTTCATGATTAACAACATAAAATCTTTCAACAGAAATTTTGTTTTCACATGATGATGATGGCGCATTTTCATTGTCTACCTCCTCTTCCTTCCCAACTAGTGTTTCTTCCTTAATTTTAAAATGAAAGTTTGTAGAATCTGTAAAAAAATACTAGTTTTATGAAGAGAGAAGAGTTACATATTTCATTCCATAATTATGAGGTTTCATTCATAATAGGTCATGAAACATGTGCTTATTATGTTAAAAACAAAACGTGCAACAATCACATCCATACCATGTGAATTTTTGAGACATTTGAATTGACATGCCTTGGATTTCAATATCAACAATGTCATTCACCAGTATCGATCACACACAAAAAAAGAGCTCTACTCACTTTCCTTATCTAATAAAGTTATATCCATAAGGCTTTATCTAGATTCTTGTACAAAAAATCAACAATCATCGTGTTAGGAATCATACGTTAAAAGGTAAGACCTCGTTAATCCTTAGCTCGCACAAGTTTCGACCTGTTGTCGTTCGCAGAAGTGCGACAGCTGGTTAACGGAAAAACAGTGTTTTTTAAACAGATCAATACAAATTTATTATTGTTGTGGCAGTAAACTTTGCCGATGAAAGTATCTATAGAAGAGAGACAAATCTCCAACCCTTCTTCGATGTTCCAGGCTATCAAAATTGCACGTGTCTCCATTCAGGGGGATGGCTCTTTTCTGGATGGAATCCAGCAACTTCAGGGTCAAGAATTAAACCCAGATCTTATTGTTCAGTTAATTTCATTGTTAACTGTATATTGTTTGAACTGAAAAGGAAATGTAGTAATATTCATTACTACACCAAAGATTCCAAACAGTGCATCACAAGTCAAAAGGAAATATTTTCAAATAAGAGATTAGATTTTTGGGAAAGAAGCGTTTTGGATTTTCCACTTTTACATCACTAAACAAAAATGTAAGAAAACTTCCAAAGGAAGAACTAAAATAAATAGAATTAAAAATTCTTGAAAAAGATATGTTGACCATACACAGAAGTTTCGTTCAGATACAAACTAGAAGAAAAAATCCCATTACTTCTATATTACAAACATGCTTGGCAATATTCTCGCGAGTAATGACCACCATTCTTGCTCGTTAAATAATATACTATTAATGTACCATCTCAATTTTTGCAGATACACTTTTTTACTACTTCCATTTCATTTCCAACCCATTTACCTTTTTTACTCTTCCAAGCTTTCGACTATCTTTGTCTTAAAGGCTACAAATAAAGTTTGAAGTACAGAGATATCTTGATCTTCATTTGGAAATATAACTTATATGAGATCCATCTTAATTTATTTTTCTTCTCAAAGTTTGACTAAAATTAACGTTACCTGCGCCAATGTTATATGGTTTGGAGTCCCAAGTCATATCTTCATCTTGCACATCATTGGACTCATTCTGGCAATTACAGTTACAAATGGATTCCAAACTATCAGGGCTGAAGAAATCAGTTGTAAGAAGCAAACCTCCACACACCTCACAATATAATCCCCCTTTTCCTTCTTCCTCACACTTTTCAGATTTTAGATCATAGTAAACATCATTGATATCTTCACTTTTGATATTTTCCGACTCAAATTTCATCTTTGAAATAACAATTTCCAATGCATCACATTTTTCTTTGGAAATGTGTTCTTCGAGATCAGATTCCACCTCCTGTTTAATTAGGCTTCCATATTCATCAGCAGCCATTTTCAAGTGAAATGTGGACAAAGTAAGTTTTTTTCAATGATTGTATTGTTTTGTCAATCAATTTTTGGGACACTTTCCTCACTAACGAATTAAATTAAATACAGTAACCTAATAGAAAATTACTCTTTGCGATGAAATAACATAACTACATACAGGCACAGAACTTCTATTAGATGTTCTGTGGTTCTGTGATACGGGTGTGTGTGACAGTATCTGTGACAGTATCAAGATGTCTACAAACCCTGGTGCATTACTCATACCTGCAAAAGTTTGGGACAAAAAGAGGCATTTCCGGATACTTGATTAGAAGAGATCAGCGGCATTTCAGATAGCGCAAGCAGCCTTCACAGTAAACTGTAATCACAGACCACCAGGGTGTATTATTATATTAAATTCCACATTCATTTTTCATACTGTGCTTTTAGGATAACTTTAGGAGTTAATGAATTTATTATGTTTCAAGTGTTATTGACGAATTGTCAGTATTAAATCGAAAGAAAAGTGTCTAAGTTCTGGTGAATTATTAGTTGAAGTTTCAACCCAAGCAAAGTTTTGATGAAATTTCATGTATTTCCTTGATATTTCGACTCAAGAAATGTTTGCAGATGATGTTATGTACTTGACACTGATTGTTAATCGGAACGAATTCCGCAAAAAAGTTTTGCCAGCGCATTTTTTGAGTCGCTGAAGATGTCTGCGGTTTGATATTTTTTTCAACAATACTCTTCACCCAATTTAATTCTGAATAATTAGAAATGAGGGAATATATTTTTAATTGTAGTTTTGTTTTGAATGTTTATTTTATTTTATATTGCTATGTCCTGGACCTACCACAAATAGAATAATACTTTGTAAAGTGGCTGAATGAATAAATAAATAAATATTGAACCAACGTTACCGCATCCAAGGAAGTAGTAGTTTTCTGGCAGGTATTTACCAGAACCTACAGTGTAATTGGGTGAGATGAATGTTTAGAGACTTTATTTCAAAATATTTATTTAATTAAAATTCAAGATATTCAGATCTACCATAGAGCCTCATTTTCAATATTTTTCAACAATGTTATTCTCACTAAATAAAAATCAGATGAAAATTTTACAGAGATTACAAATTAGGGCTTTGAAAGTTATTGAGTTGATAATCTTAGCGACTGAAAAAATGTATAGTGACCAAAAAAATCGTATACATTAACTTTCTTTCTTCAATAAATATGTTCATTGTTTTTCACTCACATACAGTATTGTATAAGGTTACTTCTAATTCACCTTATGTGATGGGCCCAAATATCTTTAATAAGTTACCAAAAGACATTAAGGAGCTCAATAAAATAAATGAATTTACCCGAAATCTAAAAAAGTATTTAATTGATAGATGTTTTTATAACCTAGACGAATTTTTTATATCATAAAATAGTTTTCTTTTGTATTGTATTTTATATTGTGTGTTAATTTTAGAGTGTTTTTATATTGATACGGACACTGCGTTTTCATGTGTTCTTCATTGCTGGATAAATCCTATACATACTTATATGTCAAACGGATAATCAATAAAAAAAAAAAAAATTCAACATATTTTTATATATATATATATATATATATATATATATATATATATATATATATAAGTACTATAATGATCATTCCCATATTGATTTCAATTTAGGAGCCACCAGTAGTATGTTGGGCATCATCAGTACCGGGCAGGCGGTCCTCGACAAAATGTGAATAACCAAGGAAAGTACTGGATAAAAATAACTGCGTAAACACAAGCAAGACATAAGTGGAACCACCTGTTGGTGCAACACCCAAGTCAACTTGCCAAGTTTTTATGTCAGTGTTGGTGGTTTTTCCAATCAGCCAACACCTGCGGTAGCAGAAATTTGGGAAGCTATCCTGGAATGCCATCACTTTATACAGAGATTACTTGAAAATAATATAATTCTATAATTCATGTTTTCAACCCATTATAATGTGTTTGAATTGTGTTGATATTTTCATTTAGTAGCTTTATAGGTAAATAAACTCATTATTACTATTATAACTATCGGCATTTTTTCATATTGAACATCACATTGAACTTCACTTAGAAGAATGTTATTCACTTCATGTGGTTCTATAATCATTTTGGCCCATCAATATAAATAATACATCACCATATAACAAAAATGTGAGTTTCCCTTGAAGATATCCTGAAACAGATTTTTAGTAACTCAACTATTGGTTCGTTTTACAATCATTTTTGTTGTATTTTTATTAATAACCTTATTGAAATACCCATAGACTTGACAGTACATTTATGATGAACTGGTTTTTTGCCAAAATGAATTTTTTCATGTCTTTTCAAATCACCTCCTTAAATGAATGACTTGGGGCAGATTTAACACTGAAATGATTTTTCGCCAGTATGATTATTTTCATGCAAATTCAAATGCATTTTCTGAATAAAAGATTTAGAGCAGATTTTACACTGATATGGTTTTTCGCCAGTATGAATTTTTTCATGCAATTTCAAACTAGCTTTGCTAGCGAATGACTTCAAGCAGCTTTTACACTGAAATGGTTTTTGACAAGTATGAATCGTTTCATGCACTTTCAAATTACTTCTTTGTGAGAACGATTTAGAACATATTTTACACTGAAATGATTTTTCACCACTATGAATTTTTTCATGCGTTTTCAAATAAAATTTTCTAAGGAAAGATTTAGAGCAGATTTTACACTGGAATTGTTTCTCGCTAGTATGAATTTTTTCATGCAGTTTCAAACTTTCATTGTGAGGGAAACACTTGGAGCAGACTTTACACTGGAATGCTTTTTCAGCAGTGTGAACTTTTTCATGCAATTTCAAGAGAATCTTTCGAATATATGATTTAGAACAGATTTTACACTGAAATGGTTTCTCACCAGAATGAATTTTTTCATGGGACTTCCAGTTACTTCTTTGAATGAATGACTTTGAACAAATTTTACATTGAAATGGTTTTTCACCAGTATGAATTTTGTCATGCGATGTCAAACTATCTTTGCGAGTGAAAAACTTGAAGCATATTTTACACTGGAAGGGTTTTTCTACAGTATGAACTATTTCATGTCTTTTCAAATAACAACTGTGAGAGAATGATTTTTTGCAAACTTTACAATTAAATATTTTCTTTATAGGTCTGTTTCCAATATCAGTCCTTTCATTCAAATTTTTTGAGCACATTTCGTTTTCTTCTTGAATCCTCTGCCCGACTGAATTCAAATCATACCCAGATCTAAATGTTTCATCAACTTCCTCAGTTTTAATTGGCGTTTCATGATTAACAACATGAAAACCTTCAACAGAAATTTTGTCTTCACATAACGTTGATGGCACATTTTCGTTGTCTACCTCCTCTTCCTTCACAACTAGTGTTTCTTCCTTAATTTTAAAATGAAAGTTTAAAGAATCTGTAAAAAAATAATAGTTTTATGAAGAGAGAAGAGTTACATATTTCATTCTATAATTATGAGGTTTCATTCATAATGGGTCATGAAGAGATATCTTAATATATACCACAGCAGAACATTTTCATTTGGAAATATATGTTATATGAGATCCATCATAATTTATTTTCTTTTCGAATTTCTATTGGAATAAATGTTACCTGCACCAATGTTAAATGGTTTGAAGTCCCAAGTCATATCTTCACCTTGCATAGCATTAGACTCATTCTGGTGAAGACAGTTACAAATGGATTCCAAACTATCAGGGCTGAAGAAATCAGTTGTAAAAGACAAACCTCCACACACCTCACAATGTAATCCCCCCTTTCCTTCTTCCAGGCACTTTTCAGATTTCAGATCATAATAAACAACACCAGCGACATTTTCACTTTTGATATTTTCTGACTCAAATTCCCTCTTTGAAATAACAATTACCGGTGCATCACATTTTTCTTTGTAAATTTGTTCTTCCAGAGCTGATTCATTCTCCTCTTTGATTAGGCTTCCATATTCATCAGTAGCCATTTTTAAGTGAAATGTACATAAGATGTCTAAAAACCCTGGTGCATCTACTCATACCTGCAAAAGTTTGGGGTAAAATGAGGGATTTATGGCTAACTTGATTAGCAGAGATCAACGCCGTTTACGCCGTTTCAGATGGCGCAAGCAGTCATTACAGAAAACTGTAATCATAAGACCACACAGGGTGTATTTGTATTTATATTTAATTCCACATTGATTTTTCATACCTACTGTGCTTTTCGGATAACTTAAAAAGTGAGTTAATGAATTTTTTGTGTTTTAAGTGTTATTGATGAATTGTCAGTATTAAATCGAAAGATAAGTGTCCAAGTTCTGGTGAATTATTAGTTGAAGTTTCAACCCAAGCAAAGTTTTGAAGAAATTTCGTGTAATTTCTTGATATTTCAACTCAAGAAATGTTGGCAGATGTTATTATGTAGTTGACATTGGTTGTTTATCGGAACGAATTCCGCAAAACAGGTGGTAAGTATAAAGATTATATACTTGAATACATGTTTTTAGTATAGTATTGGAATGGAAAAATAACTGAATAATTCACTAGATTACAAAGAAATATTCCCAGTGAATTCTTTGTCGAACTTTTCGATTACCTGTTAAGAGATCATTTTGATAAGCACCAACTTTTAACCGTTTTTTTTAATTAATAATAAAAAAGTTTCCTCATTGATGCATAAAATTTGGAATAAGCGGTTTATATACGAAGAACAATGTAATGAGTAGAAACACAGCTGTTTTCTAATAGATATTCAAGCAAAATACATCTACTCATAGTGACTATGGATGTATGTGTATCACACCTAGCAGTTCTACTCATGAATCAGGACATTGATTTTCTTATACATACACATCTCGTTAAGTACAGAAAATCACTCAAGAGAAATAGCACTACAGTCCCACCTTGAACTCGTCATGCAAGCCTTTGGGTTCTGCAAATAACTTGAGAGAAATTACAAGGCAAAATTTATTAATTTACAATAGATGTAAGATGGTCAATTACCTTCCGTTGATCATCAGATGTATTGAATAACTTCTTTGGTTCAGAAAGAATGTGAACTATTTATTGTCTGTAAAAGTATATTAAAGTTTATAAGATTTCTGTATTTATAATTATTGAAATTTACAGTTCCAGCATAAATTGAACAAAGTTTAATTCAAATATCTTCCATTATTATTATTTTAATTTGATTTCATTGAGTCATATTGGTCATCACTGATAGACCAATTTGACACTTGACCCCCATGCCAATTAAAATTTTGAAAAAAGTTGAAGTGCCTCCCCCAGCCATCTATCGAGCAATCAGTGTTTTTTTTTTCAAAAAATAGTATCGGTAATAGCCTCCAAACGTTTTTTTCATGTTTCTACGTCAAACCGTTCAAAAGATAAATTAGTTTTTTATCTCTGAGGTGAAATTGTATTTAATATCCTTACCAGTGGTAAATTAACTTCCAGTTTCCTTGTGAAGGGATTTCTTTTATATTCAGGTTCCCACGAAAAGTAAAATACCGTAATGTTCAGAGAACACCAGGTTGAATTTCTGCAGACTGCATGAAAGTAGTTTAGTGTCTTTTAGAATACAAATACAAAATGTCTTCTGATATACTTTAATTGCTTACTACAACCTTTTACATTGAGTGTGTAAAAGAGTTCTTTTTTTCAAATAATGTGATCATCAATTATGATACTGGTAGTTTTTTGAAAATATTCAATCAAATTTAAAAAAAAACATACAGCTGATGAGAGTATCACATCTCAACAGATATTTTCAGATTTTTCGAAATTTGACTCACAGAAAATTGTATTTTTTTTAATTTTTATTTTCGAGGGCTCTTTCATTATGCTCTTTAGCACAGCAGATATTCAATCTAGAAATCAAATATGCCCTCAGTGCCTCTCTTGACAGTTCTTCCTTGTGGTGTCCACAACCTACAAAATTTTTGGGAGAAAAATTTGACAATTTGATTAAAATTACTGGAAAGCAATTTCTTTTAAGTTCCCTCTCAAAAACACCTGATATTATTGTGGCTTCAACATCGTGAAGAAAGCTATTAATTTTTTGTGATGGTAATGTTAAAAATCCTCTGCTCTTGTTTCTTATGAGGGAATTGAATATTTCATTTCCCTTCTCCAATATCGAATCCACACATTCTCCACATTTGGTGTTGCCTTTAATTTTTTTTGCAACATATTCACAGAAATAAGCAAAAGCTTCATCAATACCTGAGAAGTCTTCTTCAATTTCGGAGATAGTTTCTTCTATTTCAATATAGAATATAAATTTTTGCTGTTTTTCTTTCAGATCTCAAATATGAAGAAGGGATTTCATCATTTCTCCTCCACTAACATTACTTTCCCTGGGCGGTTTTATCAGAGAATAGAGGGACATTAGGCGGAATATTTGTCCAACTTGAATTGACTTGGGATGAGTATTGCATCCACCTGCAGCTCTCATCATCCCAAAAATGCTGAAAATGATATCAACAAAGTTGATTGGAATTGTTATGGATATGTGAACATTATCACCTCCAAATGATCTTGGTTCAATCTGGATGTCATCAAGTATTTGAAACCAAAATGGGGTTAGGAATATTCTCTAGTTGAATACTGCTAGAATTTGCCAATGGATGTTTTGTGACAGAGTGTGAATCGGGTAGAATACTACAGGATGGACTAGGAAAAACGTTTAGTGGAAGTTCAGGAGCGGTTTCACTGAGAAATAAAAAATATCAAAATACCTATTTTTATTATGAAAAATAAAAATGACTATCACGTCAATTTCACAATAGAACTTGTCTAAAATCTAAATTTTTCATGATGATCTTCTACCACATAGTAACAGCTATATATCCATCAATTTACTTGTCTAAAACATGTTTTACCCTTTAGATCAATAAATTTTATTTAATTAAATTAATAAAACTATATAAATAATCACACAATCCTTATCAGATATTTGGCAGAAGCTTTATCAAATATTCTTTGAAAAAATGATCACAGAACTAAATATAGGAATTCAAGTATTCCAGTTGTTCATGTTTCAAACAGAGTTTTTTCCACTGGATAATCCAACTGCAAACTGAAAAATAAAACCAGTTATAAAAAAATGAAAATCTTTGAATTTGGGAAAATTTCAGCATCCTTCATCAACAATTTTCAATAGCTCATGTAGTATGATTTCATGACTGACTTCAATGTTTTGGTTGGTTTTCGGGTTTTGCTGTTGTCTTCTTTGGTAAACTCCAAACGTTTCAAGTGCAACTACGACAGTCAGCGGCGTTGACGAAGTACTCCTCATAAGATATTCATTGAAACTAATTTCAGATTTAAACTTTATTCTCTAAGATTACTTCATCAACGCAACTGAATATGATTGTCTCAGTTGCAGTCAAATATTTTTACTGAAAATGATCAGGGCAAAGCCAGGAAACTAACTATGTATTACGAAATTAGACAGGATGGGTTTATACATTCAGTTCGATTTTAGAAATATTTCATGCTGATTTCAGAATCGAAGTTACACTAAATCATTAGTTTATCTATTGAAATTTATATCTGGTTTCATTGATTGCACAAGCTTTCTTTGTTATATAATTTATTGTAAACAAAACTGAATAAATTGAGATCCCTGTAAATAAACATGGACAAAAAACTAAAATGGTATTTGTTAAAATTGGTTTTTCTGTAAACCAGCTGTCGTTCCCCTACGAACGGCAGCCCTCAGAAGTCGAAACTTGTGCGAACAGGGATTAACGAAATCTTACCTTTCAACGTGCGATTCTAAGCTAAATATAACCCTTTGTTCGATAACAACTTTTTCATTAATTTTTTTTTTAATTCCTACTGGCATTTCATTATAACCGTCTCACAAGAAGATTCTAAAAGATACAGCTTTTTTTTATTATGTTCTCAGAAGAGGCTGTTTATAATAATGACAACGTATTTATTATTTCCATGTGTAAGCAGTAAGCTTACACAGAAATTGACAAATATGAAATATCAGGAAATAGAGGATGAAGTTAATGAAGTTAATTTTCTGTGAATCAGGCATTTATAGAAAATGTTCTTCAACTGTACCCCTTTCTTCCACTATCACCTTTTATTTATAGAATGATATTAGCACATATTAGCCCGTATTGAATAATGATGTATTTTTATGAAAGGTATCAAGGGAAAATATGATGTAAAATATTGAACAAAACAGCAGTTGCGATCATTGAAATGAAAAATAATATGAAATGTTATAACTAAACTCCACACATTTGGACAATTTGTAACATATCCTTTTTTCAACATGATTCAATTAAATAATGGTTACATAAATATCTCTTCTCATATTATGTTATCAATAACTTTCTTTAAAATCCGTTATGAGCTTTATATGAAATTTGTAAAAGGACATTGATATGCTTGAGTTGAACTGAAAACAACAATCGTTTATCTTTAAGAGAAATGAATGGCATAGAGTGTTTGTTTCCAACTGCGAACTTCTCAGGGTTACCGTTAGAGAACAGCCGGTTGAAAAGAACCTTTTTTTGTAGATAGGTAAATCTAGAAGGGGTTATTCATCATTTCATATATGAATAATTTGATATTTATCATTTTGATAACACCAAGTGTTCTCTCTTGATTTGTATGTGATCAAATTTGCTTTTGATACCTTATTCAACGGATACTTTCCAACTATTTTGATCAGGTACAATGCACAAATAAAACCATTCAAATCACCAATTGAGAACAAGTAAAGTTAAAAGATCATACTGTTTGGTTGCTTGGAATTCTATATGCTAACAATTACTACGAGTATATATTTAAGAGAGCATTAGGTTTCTCATCATACATGAGTAGTCTTTTAACCACCCAATAAATTTTTTTTATACAAGTCCACAGTACAACAACACCCTCGAGTTCTATAATAATTTTCCACAGGATTTCAAAAATATACAACATTCTGTTAGGCTTGGGGAACTATTTGTTCGACATGGAGCCCTACTCAGTCAGTGATTTTCAAACTTAATCTATGATTTATTGATTGTTGATATAGATTTAATTTTTTATTTGTTTTAAATTTTATGCTGATATTAATATCATGATATTTTAAATGGATGTTAAATTTCATGTAACTGTAAACTTACTTACTTCTCATAATAATTCTGTAGAAATGCAATAAATCTATCTGCATACTGTAATATTCATCTGTAGGTATCTATGATTCTATGAGTAGACTTTTCTTGCAACTAGGTATTAAGTTGTATTTAAAAAAATTTAAAAAAAGCATAAGTGAATGTTTATTTTCAATTTGATATTATGATTAAGAAAGTAATGATACTCTAGTAGCAGAAGGTGGATTTGAAAGGGTGAAGGATTATTCAAAATATGAAGTTGGTTATTGGTGTAGCCTGATACAAACTTAGTTTATCCGTGGTGGATTGACAGTAATTATAAAGTGTTTCATTTACCTTTGGCACTGAATACAGATGATTACTCGAATTTTTACACTGTCCACACAAAATACAGAATTGTCCCATTTTACAAAAAGTATCCTTATACACTATATAAAACTATTCCTTATTACTACTGAAAAATGTAACCAAACTAAAATAACTGAGAACTAACGAACGAAAACTATAATAAAAAATGCGAACAATGTAAAGATTGGGATGACAAAAAATATCAATTTCAAAATACCAAAAGTTGAAAATTCTTTTTGACAATGACAGATAATAATTAATTTGACTGACTCAGCGGGGACTCGAACAATTCAGAATAGCGCCATCTTGGGAAAACCTCGTAAGTGTTGTTAAAAGCAACAGGTGGTTCCTTCAAAAAGTTCAAAACAAAATCTAAGCGTTACCAACACCAGGGTTTCTAGGAATCTTAAATGTACACAAAGTAGGTTCTTCGATGATTGTATTAGCAATTTATGTTTTGTCGATCAGTTTTTGGGACACTTTCCTCACTCTAACGAGTTAAATTAAATACAGCAACCTAAAGCCGGGTCCATATTAGTAAATATTTGCGTTGTGTGTTGAATTGAGGATTCGCCATAAATATTTGCGTCGCAAATTGGTTAACTTCCCTGCACAATTTTTTACGTTGTGCGCCGTGCGTCCCTGCTCAACACGTGTGCGAAGTTGTGTGGTGGTTTGTTTTTGTTGAATTTAGTTTTTTCGCGGTACCTACCGAGTTAGTACATCGAGAAAATAAACAAAAATGAATTTAAACAAAGAGGACAGTCTCCAGTTAATTCAAGAATATCAAAAACATAGGCACTCTCTGATTTCAATATCAACAGAACACCAAAGCAAAACAATGACAATAACACTTGATGAAATTACTGCGTTCTGGAAACATACGTCCACAATTGCACGATTTTGTGACGCAAATTCCTTTGATCTCCAAAAAAAACCGACAAGCCACGGATGGCGTGCGTTGAATGCGGCGAAAAATTTTGCGTACCTTTGTGTGCGGCGAACACGTGCGAAAACGTCCACACTCGCATAAATTTGTATGTTGCATAAAAATTTGTGCCGAATGCCCCGCACAACGTAAATTTTTACTAATGTGGACCCGGCTTAAGAGAAAAGTACTCTTTGCGATGAAATAACATAACTACATACGGGTGTGTGTGACAATATTAAGATGTCTAAAAACCCTAGTGAATTACTCATACCTGCAAAAGTTTGGGACAAATTGAGGCATTTCTGGCTACTTGATTTGGAGAGATCAGCGCCATTTCAGATGGCGCAAGCAGCCTTTACAGTAAACTGTAATCACAGACCACGAGGGTGTATTATTATATTTAATTCCAATTTCCACATTCATTTTTCATTCTGTGCTTTTAGGATAACTTTAGAAGTTGTTCTAAGTGTTATTGACCAATTGTCAGTATTAAATCGAAAAAAAAGTGTCTAAATTCTGGTGAATTACTAGTTGAAGTTTCAACCCAAGCAAAGTTTTGATGATATTTCGACCCAAGAAATGTTTGCAGATGTTATTATGTGCTTGACACTGGTTGTTAATCGAAATGAATTACACAAAAAAGTTTTGCCAGTTTTGCTATATTTATATATTGAGGAGTACCAGAAGATGACAGTACTACCAACTGTCGAAAGCGCTCGCAGATTATTAATAGAAGATATGCAAAATATATATGATTTGAAAGGGTTATATTTTTAGGAGTGATTAATTTTTTGGGAAAGAAAGTTTTTGGCTTTCTACTACTCCATCTGATACAAAAAAATGGATGAGAGAATCTTCCAAAGAAAGGAAGGATTAATCAATTTGAAAATAAGTAACTCTATACATCTTTCTGAAAGATACTTCTTTGCATGATCTACACATCCATGTATAGAGTTACTTATTTTCGAATTGATTAATCCTTCCTTTCTTTGGAAGATTCTCTCATCCATTTTTTTGTATCAGATGGAGTAGTAGAAAGCCAAAAACTTTCTTTCCCAAAAAAAAAAAAAATATATATATATATATATATATATATATATATATATATATATTATATATATATATATATATATATATATATATATATATATATATATATATATATATATATATAAATATAATATATATTTTATATTGCTATGTCCTGGACCTACCACAAATAGAATAATACTATATGTAATGTGGCTGAATGAATAAATATTGAACCAACGTTACCTCAGCCAAGGAAGTAGTAATTTTCCAGCAGGTATTTACCAGAACCTAGTGTAATTGGGAGAAATGAATGTTTAGAGATTTTATTTCAAAATATTTATTTTATTAAAAGTCAAGATATTTAGATCTACCATAAAGCCTCATTTTCAATATTTTTCAACCATGTTATTATTACTAAATAAGAATCAGACGAAAATCACACACTGAACTTCAGTTAGAAGAATTGTATTCATTTCATGTGGTTCTATAATCATTTTGGTCCATCAATATAAATAATACATCAATCACCATATAACAAAAATGTGAGTTTCCCTTGAAGATATCCTGAATCAGACTTTTATCAAGTCAACTATTGGTTTATTTTACAATAATTTATGTTGTATTTTAATACACTGAGACTTAACAGTACTTAGGGGTTGATTTTTTTAATAATACCCATTTTACTCTTACACTTAAAGTAATTAAATTTATGAATTTTTTTTTTGCCAATATGAATTTTTTCTTGTCTTTCCAAATCACCTCCTTAAATGAATGATTTGGGGCAGATTTAACACTGAAATGATTTTTCACCAGTATGAATTTTTTCATGCAATTTCAAACTAGCTTTGTAAGCAAATGACTTCAAGCAGCTTTTACACTGAAATGGTTTTTGATAAGTATGAATCATTTCATGTACTTTCAAATTACTACTTTGTGAGAATGATTAAGAACAGATTTTTACACTGAAATGGTTTTTCGCCAGTATGAATTTTTTTCATGCAATTTTAAACTTTCACTGCTAGTAAAACACTTGGAACAGGTTTTACAGTGGAATGCTTTTTCAACAGTGTGAATTTTTTCATGGAGAATCAAATATATTTTTTTCACCAGTATGAATTTTTTTATGCAATTTCAAGACACTCCTTTGAGTATATGATTTAGAGCAGATTTTACACTGAAATGGTTTCTCGCCGGTATGATTTTTTTCATGGGACTTCCAGTTACTTCTTTGAATGAATGACTTTGAGCAAATTTTACATTGAAATGGTTTTTCACCAGTATGAATTTTTTCATGCGATGTCAAACTATCTTTGCGAGTGAAAAACTTAGAGCATATTTTACACTGAAAGGGTTTTTCGCCAGTATGAGTTCTTTCATGAGATGTCAAATTATCTTTGCGAGTGAAAAACTTAGAGCATATTTCACACTGAAAGGGTTTTTCTCCAGTATGAGTTATTTCATGTCTTTTCAAATCACAACTTTGAGCGTATGATTTTTTGCACACTTTACAATTGAATATTTTCTTTATAGGTCTGTTTCCAATATCAGTTCTTTCATTCAAATTTTTTGAGTACATTTCGTTTTCTTCTTGAATCCTCTTCCCAACTGAATTCAAATCGTACCCAGATCTAAATGTTTCATCGACCTCTTCACTTTTTTGTAGCGTTTTGTGTTTAACAACATGAAATTTCTCAAGAGAAATTTTGTTTTCACATGACATTGATGGAACATTTTCATTGTCTACCTCCTCTTCCTTCACAACTAGTTTTTCTTCCTGAATAATAAAACTAAAGTTTGTAGAATCTGTAAAAAAAATACTACTTTTTATGAATAGAAAAGAGTTGCTTATTTCACACTAAATAAAATTTCATTCATGATGGGTCATAAAACATGTACTTATTATGTTAAAAACAAAGTGTACAACAATCACATCCATACCATGCTAATTTTTGAGTCATTTGAATTGAAATGCCTAGGATTTCAATATCAACAATGACTCACCAGTACCAATCACATAAAAAATAAGCTTTTCTCATTTTCTTTCTCTCATGAAGTTGAATACATTGGGTTTCATATAGATTCTTGTATAAAAAAAATCAACAATCATCTATTCAAATTTGCTATTGTTATACCAGCAAACTTTGCTTCAGTGCAAGTTCATCCCCCATCAGTATCAGCATATATCATAAATGATGCTGGTATGATGCGATAAATGAAGGTAATATTCTATACAAACGATCAAAAAACAACAGTCTCAAGAACAATGTTGACCTGATTGAAACAATGTTTGGTTCAGTTGACTGTATCGTTTACTGAATATTGATGATTCAAGAAGTAATATAACTTTGTGTCTGTCATTTTAAATGAAAAGGAGAATTAGATTTTTGGAACTGAAGCTTTTTGGCTTTTCTACTTTTACATCACTAAACAAAAAATGTGAGATAACTTCCAAAGAAAGTAAGAACTAAAATGAAAGTTCTTGAAAAAGATTTATAAACCACTTCACAGAAGTTTTGAACAGATACAAACTAGAAGAAAAAACCCTTCAGTTTGTATAAGAGTGTATAAGAAATGTGCCTGGGGAGATTCTCGCTCGTTGAATAGTATACTATCAATGTACCATCTCAATTTTTGTGGATACACTTTTTTACTACTTTCACTTCATTTCCACCCCATTCCACTCTGCACAAAATTTAGTAACAGATATCAATAGAAAATCATGGAGTAACAATTGAAAAAAGCAACCACTCTGAAATAATCGCTTGCAAAATAGGTTTACAGGGTGGTAAAAATGTATGAATTCAAATGATTTTTTCATTTATTATTCAGTTTTTCATATACTCTGCACATAATTAAACAACGGAATTGTATAGAAAAATATGAAATAACAATAGTATTGAACAACCACTCTGAAATAATCGCTTCAAAAATAGGTTTACAGGGTGAATAAAATTATTTTGAGTTGACTGCTTTGTTACATATAATTGAATTTTCCATATACTCTGCACAAAATTTAGTAACGAAAATCGATAGAAAATCATGAACTAACAATTGAAGAAAGCAACCACTGCGAAATAATCGTTTGCAAAATTTGTTTACAGGGTGGAAAAAAAATAAAGAAGTAAATAATATATCACCATATAACATAAATGTGAGTTTTCCTTGAAGGTATCCTGAAACAGATTTCTAGTAAGTCAGCTATTGGTGGTTTTACCATGATTTATGTTGTATTTTTAATAACCAAATAATGTAGTCGTTAACTTGTGGAATGTACCCTTATTGAAATACTCAGAGACTCAACAGTACTTAGGAGTTGTTTTCTCACACTTACTGTAATCATTTATTTATGATGAAATGGTTTTTGCCAATATGAATTTTTTCATGTCTTTTCAAATCAAAACCTTGAATGAATGATTTGGGGCAGATTTTACACTGAAATAGTTTTTCTCCGGTATGAATTTTTTCATGTCTTTTCAAATCACCTCCTTGAATGAATGATTTGGGGCAGATTTTACACTGAAATAGTTTTTCTCCGGTATGAATTTTTTCATGTCTTTTGAAATCGCTGCCTTGAATGAAAGCTTTGGAGCAGATTTTGCACTGAAATGATTTCTCCCCAGTATGATTTTTTTCATGCAATTTCAAATGAATTTTCTGAATGAAAGATTTAGAGCAGATTTTACACTGATATGGTTTTTCGCCAGTATGTATTTTTTCATGCAATTTCAAACTAGTTTTGCTAGTGAATGACTTCAAGCAACTTTTACACTGAAATGGTTTTTGGTGAGTATGAATCATTTCATGTATTTTCAAATTACTACTTTGTAAGAATGATTTAGAACAGATTTTACATTGAAATGGTTTTTCGCCACTATGAATTTTTTCATGCGTTTTCAAATAAAATTTTTGAAAGAAAGATTTAGAGCAAATATTACACTGGAATGGTTTCTCGCCAGTATGAAGTTTTTCATGCAATTTCAAACTACCACTGCGAGTAAAGAACTTGGAGCAGATTTTACACTGGAATGGTTTTTCAGCAGTGTGAGTTTTTTCATGGCGAATCAAATTAATTTTTCGCATGAAAGATTTGGAGCACATTCTGCACTGAAATGGTTTTTCACCAGTATGAATTTTTTCATGCAATTTCAAGTGACTCCTTTGAATATATGATTTAGAGCAGATTTTACACTGAAATGATTTCTCGCCAGTATGAATTTTTTCATGGGCCTTCCAGTTACTTCTTTGAATGAATAACTTTGAGCAAATTTTACAGTGAAATGGTTTTTCACCAGTATGAATTCTGTCATGCGCTGTCAAACTATCTTTGCGAGTGAAAAACTTGAAGCATATTTTACACTGAAAGGGTTTTTCACCAGTATGAGTTTTTTCATGTCTTTTCAAATCACAACTTTGAGCATATGATTTTTTGCACACTTTACAATTGAATATTTTCTTCACAGGTCTGTTTCCAATATCATTTCTTTCATTAAAATTTTTTGAGCATATTTCATTTTCTTCTTGAATCGCCAGCCCAACTGAATTTGAATGGTACCCACTACTAAATGTTTCATCGACCTCCTCAGTTTTTTGTAACGTTTTGTGTTTAACAACACGGAATTTCTCAATAGAAATTTTGTTTTCACATGACGCTGATGGCACATTTTCATTGTCTACCTCCTTTTCCTTCACAACTAGTGTTTCTTCCTGAATTTTAAAATGAAAGTTTCTAGAATCTGTAAAAAAATACTAGTTTTATGAAGAGAGAAGAGTTCCTTATTTCATTACATAATTGAGGTTTCATTCATGATGGATCATTAAACATGTGCTTATTATATTAAAAACAAAATATGCAACAATCACATCCATACCATGTGAATTGTTTAGACTTTTGAATTGAAATGCCTTGGATTTCAATATCAACAATAACTTTCACCAGAATCGATCACATAAAAAAATAATCTTTTCTCATTTTCTTCATATCACTGGGCTTTATCTAATTCTTTTACAAAAAATGAACTATTATCTATTCAAATTTGTTATTGTTATGGCAGTAAACTTTGCTTCAGTGCAAGTTTATCCTCCCTCAGTATCAGCGTATATCGTAAATGATGCTGGTATATCAAGTTTATTGATACACTATACTGCGAAACATTTTCAGTTGGAAATATATGTTATATGAGATCCATCATAATTTATTTTCTTCTCAAATTTTTACTGAAATAAATGTTACCTGCATCAATGTTAAATGGTTTGAAGTCCCAAGTCATATCTTCATCTTGCATAGCATTAGACTCATTCTGATAAAGACAGTTACAAATGGAGTCCAAACTATCAGGGCTGACAAAATCAGTTGTACAAAGCAAACCTCCACAAACCTCACACTTTTCAGATTTCAGAACATGATGAACAACATCAATGACATCTTCACTTTTGATATTTTCTGACTGGAATTCCATCTTTGAAATAACAATTTCTGGTGCATTGGAAATGTGTTCTTCCAGAGCAGATTTTACCTCTTCTTTGATTAGGTTTCCATATTCACCAGTAGCCATTTTCAAGTAAAAGTGGAAGAAATAGGTTTTTCAATGATTGTATTGGCAACTGAAATTTATGTTTGTCAGTAATCAGGTGTGTGGAGTTGTACTTAACCTGTGGGTTTCAAAACCATAGATAATATTTTGACATTCATGACATTGAAACGCAACTATTTGACACAGATCACAACTATTCGTGCGTTCAACTAAGCGCTCACAACCACGGTCGTTGTAATCGTGGCAAAAAAGTAACTCATGACGTCATTACTTTCGCTAACGTCAAGCTCACAACGACCCACCTGAAGACTTAGGTCAAGTGAACTTTGAGAACATTATGGTGCAATTTTTGAAATATGACTTGAATGTTATCTGTCATTCGTAATTCATTTTTAATTTCCTAACCTATTCCATTATTCAGTGTTGATCAATGGACTAATTACTTGCACATAATGATGTAAATTTGTAATGTAAAATCATGTCATCATCAAATGACAATACTGTATTCGTTTGAAAATGTCCTTATTCTTATAAGGACTGCATTAACGTTAGTAACAAATACTAGTGATAAAATACATGTAAAGTTAAATTTTTCATGATGATCTTCTACCACGTAGTAACGGTTACATCCATTAAGTTATAAAATGTCTCCTCCTCTTCTAGGAACATACCGTAAGTTATTTGAAAAAAGAGGAAGCATTTTGTGTTATAATGTTGGCTACACTTACTGGGAATATATTATAAACTGTCAAATATAATGTGAAAATGTATAATATATAAATATATTTATTTATTGTATTACTGCCAGATATTTTAACATTTTTTCACTGTGTTCAATTCACTTCTTCAGAGAGTAGGGAAAGTGACAAGTGACCCAAACTTGCCCAGTGATTACTGGCAAGCAGAAATTCAATCCACCTTGTCCACATCTTATGTGAAATTGAAAATGGCTTCGGGAGAATTTGGAATGGTGATTAAAGTGGAGGTGGAATCTGCTAGCGATGAAAACGATACCAACTCTGAAGAAAAATGTGATACGCTTGAAGTTTTCAACTATAAGAAGGAATTTGAGCCAGAATATGTCAAAAGTGAAGATATTAATATGGTTTTGAAATCTGAAGAATGTCTGGAAGAAGCAAAGGAAGGATCACATTGTGATGTCTGTGGAGAAGGTTTGCCTAGTCCAAAGGATTTCTATGACTCTGATAGTTTGAAGTCTCATTGTAACTGTCAGGGCCAGAATGGGTTCAATGTAACACAAGGTGAATATATGACTCATTATTTGAAACCACTTATAGATGATTCACACACCAAACTTTATAACTTCACCTTTCTCTCAATAAATTGATGAATGTAGCTGTTACTACTTGGTAGCAAATCATCATGAAAAATAAGAAATGAAACTTTCTATGTTTTTTACCACTACATCAAACTTAATGTTGTTGAATGAATTCAGCACAAATTGTTCTATTATATCAGTTTCGAGATTCGTATTTACTTTAACTACCAGTATTGTGAACAGTTCACCAACTTGTCCCCATTTTTTTCTCAGGAGAAAGGACAGATTTATCTTTTCGTTATGAATTTATCATTAGTAATCTGAATGATCCTAGCTTGCTATCGAAAATACATTTTCAAGTACCACCAGACTTTGTAAAATCTTTCATATTCAGTCCTATCGACCCAACTATAGTTACATGTGCCTTCCACTTATCCGAAGACTGCAAATGGATTTGCTTATCTCAATTTTTTCACCTCATTTACTTACATCTTAACTTTTAACTTAAATTTTTACAACCTTGCTTTGCTTTATTATTTTACTAGTGTTAGTATTGAGAAATTGTGTGTTGTCTTCGTACTGTTTTTTACCAAACTGGCTTTGTCCTGTTACTAAATTTTTTTTTCCACTCAAGCTGTATGTTTTTCATTTGAGACCACTGAATGAACACAGCAAAGAAAGTAGTGAAATGGGAGAGACCATCTATGAAAAACAGTAACTTTCAGATAGTACAAAATGGTATAAACAACCTTCTTAATCCTATTCCACTTAGTCCTATTCTGGCAGAGATTTTCTTGGATGAGTTAGAGAAAAGAATACACACTAATCCACTGGTAAGAAGTTTCATGTATTGATATACATATGTGGATGATATCCTGGTATGTTGAATTTCATCAATTCTCTCCACCCTTCTATCACATTTACAATGGAGATGGAACAGGATGACTCTATACATTTTCTGGACTTGACCATAACAAAAGTTAACAACAAACATGATTTTTAAATTCATCGTAAACCGGCACATACAAATATTATCATTCATAATTCGTCCACCCACCCATATCAGGTAGATTCAATCATTAGGCAGACGAGTAGGTAATAGGTTAGAGTATAAAATTTAGAAATAACTATCAGTTTATGATTGAGAAAGCTATTGTATAGCGAAACACGTGTCACGGTTTTTGTAAAACCCTTTATAGTGGAAATCATACAATGAACTGTATTATTTTTTTTTAAGATAAATCAACAAGTTTTCAACGATCACCCTAAAATGATCTCACTTAAATCAAGAATACAGCTAATTTCAACAAAATGCTACTACAAATCAAATGCAATGTTCGCACCAGAACAAAAATATTGTCATTTCTTAATAGGCAGAAAGATCGATTATTGTTGAAGTTATTTCCTATAATTGAAAACATTTCTCGAGTTTCCTGATTTTGAAATTATATGTAAATGTTTTGTGATTTATCATAAATGGAACAACTTGATAGTGAAGTGAAATAATTTTCTCTTTTATTTTTATGAAACAAGTTTTTTTTTACAGATTCTGGAAATTATCTTTTAGACGCCAAAGAAGAAACAGTGGTTGCTAAGGAAGAGGAGGTTTTCAACGAGAATATAACATCGTCATGTGACAAAGAAATTTCTAATGAAAGTTTTCATTTTGTTGAACACGAAATGTTACATAAGACTGAAGAGATTGATGAAATATGTAGTTCTGGGTACTATTTGAATTCAATTGGAGAGAAAAAAGAAATTTGCTCAAAAAATTTGAATGAAAGAACCAATATTGAAAATTGTCAGTTCACTCAAAGTTGTGGTTCAAAAACTAATGAAACAATTCATACTGGTGAAAAACCATATCATTGTGAAATCTGCTCTAAATCGTTTTTTTATAGTAGAGATTTGAAAAGGCATGAAAAAGTTCATACAGGTGAAAAACCATTTCTGTGTAAAATTTGCTCGAAGTCGTTCCCTCTCAGACATAGTTTGAAAATGCATGAAAAAATTCATACTGGAGAAAAACCATTTCAGTGTGATATTTGCTCTAAATCATTCCTTCTAAGTAGTGGTTTGAAAAGACATGAAAAAATTCATACAGACGAAAAACCGTTTCAATGTAAAATCTGCTCCAAGTCATTCAATCTCAGACATAGTTTGAATCTGCATGAAAAAATTCATACTGGTGAAAAACCGTTTCAGTGTAAAATCTGTTCTAAATCATACAGTCGAACAAGTCACTTGAAAGTACATGAAAAAATTCATACTGGTGAAAAACCTTTTCAGTGTGAAATCTGTTCTAAATCCTTTCTTCAAAAAATTCATTTGAAGTCGCATGAAAAAATTCATTCTGGCGAAAAACCATTTCAATGTAAAATTTGCTCTAAATCTTTCATTACAAAAATTTATTTGAAATACCATGAAAAAGTTCATACTGACGAAAAACCATTTCAGTGTAAAATCTGCTCAAAGTCTTACACCCTCAAACATAGTTTAAAATTGCATGAAAAAATTCATACTGGCCAAAAACCATTCAAATGTAAAATTTGCTCTAAATCTTTCGTTCAAAAATTTCATTTGAAATCGCATGAAAAAATTCATACTGTTGAAAAACCGTTTCAGTGTAAAATCTGCTCTAAATCTTTCATTTTAACAAAATACTTGAAAGCGCATGAAAAAATTCATAACGACGAAAAACCATTTCTTCCAGTGTAAAATCTGCTTTGATCACTCATTCACAAAGATCATTTCGAATTGTATTAACAAATTTATACTGGTAACAAACCTTATCACCATAAATTGATAATACTTGCCTTAACAGCAACAGTAAATTGAAAGAAAAAAAACAAAGCATAAGTACTGTTATGTCTTGGCTAATTAACGATTTCATTAATTTATTTAAAAATGTTACCTTAAATACTTCACTGGTTATATTTCTCTTTTTCCAATGCCTTAACTTGATCTGGTCTGAGCTGATCTTGTTCCCATTGGTCTATGAAATCACTCTTAGTTTGTGCAAGAAATTTCTTAGACGTAGCATATTCCCAATGATGGATAGGAAGAGGAGACACTCAGCATTAGCCCCCGAGGTTACCGGACCTCAATCCCGTCGATTTTTTTTGGGGCACCTAAAATCACTAGTTTATGCTAGCTAACTAGAAAATGTCAAGGGATTGCATCATAGCTTACTGGAAACGATAAGAAACACTCCCGGCAATTTTCAACGGGTACAGAATTCTTTGATGAGGAGAGCAGAAGCTTGTATTACTGTTGGGGTTCGTCACTTTGTATATGTATTGCCTAGTGAATAACATAGGACTTCTCCGAATTGTTATTTTCACAAACTCCGAACTCAAATGTAATGGAAATCAAATGGAATAATTAAACCTGACAATTTTTCTCAATTTGGGTTGATTATAATAGTCTTAAGATTCCACAATCAATGGTGGTCATAAATTGGGAAGTAAAGAATACAAATACATCTTGTCAAAATAAATGAACACATCTGAAATTAGTTTGCAAACATGTTGGAGTTTGAGAATTAGACTGTAATCATGAGGTTAAAAAAAATTACATCAAGATCGTCAAGATATTCAGTACAAACATGTGATTTACATTTCAATACACATACATATTAGTCAAATGGGAACATACTATTTGGACAATTCCATAAAATCCATTGATGTCATACAGAGGATTTTCAGTCGAGAAAAACTTCGTGAGTACAGTAAGATTATGCAGTTCAATAATGCTCAGTTTAGAACAAGTCTGTCCGGGTGCACTGCCTATATAGTTTGATGAAAATAACTAAAATTACAAAAAACTTGGGATAAAAACCAACCATGTTTTGAAAAATTTCAACGATTTGTATCTCGAAAACGAATTATTTTTGATAGACATTTCATAGAAAATTTTGTTTATTTTGACGAACTCCACCATACACTAAGTTTATGTAATATTCTCAGCAACTAAGTAATATGCATAGAAAAAATTGTAAATATCTCAAAAACGATCACCTCCAGCGTTGTTGAGAAAGTCTACCTTTTTTACTTGGAAAAGGTGTGGGAATTAGATTTTTTTATGAAAAGTACCAAAAGTTTACTGTCAAAAAAGTAAGAGCAGTTTGAAATAAATAGTGACAGGCGCCCTCCAGATGTTACATGAAAATTAGTACGAAATTATGATTTTCCACGTCAAAAAAACCCGGGTACCAAATTACAAAGGAACAAAGAAATTCAATTTCAACACAAGTTTATATGGACTTTCTTTCTTGAAATTGTCAATTGAATATTTTAACGTACTTTTGTTACACCGTGTATATATGTATATTTGTACTGTACATTTAATTAATATGTCGGTATTGGTAGACCTAGTTGTTAATAATTGAGGAACAGCCATATTTTGGGATCGAGTACGATATAATTCATTCATCATTTACAGAATAGGATATTTTTGTAATTTATTCTTGAAATAATGATAAGTAAACCAAATATATGGCTTTTACTTTTTTTTATTGTAAGAACAACTGAAAATATTGTGATAACTTAAAAGGTAATATATAAGTATGTGATTTCTCACAATGTAATATACATGACCTCGTAGAAGAATTTCTATTAAAATAATTTTCATGAACTGAATATTGTGTTTTCTTTTTATTGATATATTTATTCAAAACAAAACAAGGTTTATATGTATAATATAATATATATATAACATGCATAATATAGTAGAGACACACTGATAATTTTAGAGGTTTCTAATGTGCTGTCATAAATAAACACATTTTTTGCGCTTAAAATTGCAAACGCTGGCTGAACCCTAAGAGATAGATAAAAAATGAACTACAGTATTATACACCTCAAAAAGTCTACAAAAAATTCCGCGATGGTATATGTCTATCTCTTCGAGATAACACACAATAAACATTCTTTATTAATGGTTTATTAAATCTAAAGAAATGAACTTTTAACTTTCAGTCTCGAATATACGTACACAGTAGGTCGAATGGACTGACGCCTATCAGAAAACAACTACTCCACTGGCTAATACCACGAACGGTGTTGGTTTATATCCGACAGGCGTCAGTGCAGGAATCTTCACAGAAAATTTCCTGCATTTGCAATTGGCAATACAACTCAACAAGTCGACCTTCAATTTTGGAACGGGCACACTTGCAGGCCGGTTTCGGGCTAATTATTCACTCATCAGTGCAAGATAGTGGCCATTATCGACCTAAAGTCAATAATATTTCATAATTGATAATCGGAATTCTTGGAATCATGGACTTTAGGTCGATGATAGGCGTCAGTCCATTCAACCTACCCTGTACGTATATTCGAGACTGGCTTGAACGTTTAAAGTTCAATCTTCAGATTTGTTTACTGCCAGTCTTCAAGCATAGCCCACTGACTAATAAAGTTTTTCTTCCTTATTCAGAGAAATCGGGCAAATTAAGGACATGCAGTTGGTTAGTACCTCGTCCACTAGATGGAGTGACATTTTGTTGTTCGCTCCAACTTAGGAAGAGGAATGAAATACTCTGAAAGAATTCCATCCCGTTTGTCTTTCTGGCAAACATCAGTTAAAAGGGGAAGGGAGCCAGGCTTCAACCTGAATAAAATCAAGATGGATAACGTCGACTTTCCATTTACTTCACTGAGTTACAGGCTCTAAGGCTGGTCGAAAACACCATCCGCGACTTGAACACTAATAAAAAAGTACATATTGTCCTATTAGCCATCTCGAAGGCCTTCGACCGTGTTTGGCACGAAGGTCTTCTACATAAATTGAACGCTTTCGACATACCTCGGGGCCTCGTCCGGTGGATCGGGTCCTTCCTGAAAGACAGGGCATTTCAGGTTAGAGTAGAGGGATCTCTGTCTGACAACAGAGAGATCCACAGAATACTGATCGCTGGTACCTTGATTGGAAGATCCGAGTGAACCCGGATAAGACTCAGGCAATAACCATGGGAAGACTGAAATCTTCTCCAGCCAGAAAAGTGAGAATCTCTGGAAGGGAGATAACTGGCAAGCGCGGGTAAAGTACCTCGGCCTTCTAATAGACCGTAGGCTCACTTGGAACCCGCACATAATGTGCGTCAAATCTAAGATCGAGGATCGGATAGCACGTCTGTACCCTCTGATAAACAGAAAATCAAAAATGAGTCTAAAAAAACAAAATTACCATCTACAATACGATGTTCAAGTCTGTCATCATGTATGCTTCAGGCGTCTGGGGACAAGCGGCTCCGTCCAACATTTCCATTCTGGAAAGGTTACAAAACAAGCTAATAAGGATGATTGTGAATGCTCCTTGGTTCGTGCGGAATGAAGCCATTCGCAGAGATTTGCAGCTGTCTTCCATTCGGCACTCCATCCAGTCGAGAAATCAAAGAGTTTTTGATGATGCAGAAACTCATGAAAACCCATTAGTCAATGGATTATACTATAGACGACCCCTCCTGATATAGAAGGCACCGACACTCTGTCGAATGAGGCCCCTATATCTTCCGATGAAAGATGAACAACGTTTTCATCCATTTCACCCCAGTCAGGCAGGGGTACACCGTGAAGGGCGGTACTGATGTCTGAGGACATTCATACTGCCATACCATTCAACACCCATATCAGTTATGACCCGTTTGTCTTTCTGGCAAACATCAGTTCAAAGGGGAAGGGAGTCAGGCTTCAACCTGACTAAAATCAAGATGGATTTCGGCGACTTTCCATTCAGTCGAAGAATCAGCGAGTTTTTGAAAGCACGGAAACTCACGAAAACCCGTTAGTCAGGGAAGCCACAGAGTATGCTGTAGACGACCCCTCCCGATATAGAAGGCCCCGACACTCTGTCGAATGAGGCCCTCATGTCCCCCGTTAACGGATGAATAGCTTTCTCATCCATCCCATCCCAGCCAGGTCGGAGTATCCCGTGAAGGGCGGTACTGATGTCTTAGGACTTCATGCCGCCATACCATCAGTCATGTACCCATTGGTCCTTCTCGTGACCAATAATCAGCCAAAAGGGTAAGGGAGCTGGACTCCAAGCCTGAACGACACGAAGATGACTTTCCACGACTTTCAATTATGGAATATCATTGACTTTTGGCCACTATCCTGCACTGATGAGTGGCTAATGTGCCCGAAACCGGCCTGCAAGTGTGCCCGTTCCAAAATTGAAGGTCGACTCTTTCAGTTGTATTGCATATGCAGGAAGTTTTCTGTGAAGATTCCTGCACTGACGCCTGTCGGATATAATCCAACGCCCTTTCGTGGTATTAGCCAGCGGAGTAGTTGTTTTCTGATAGGCGTCAGTCCATTCAACCTACTGTATAGGTTTATCCGAGACGGGCTTGAACGTTTAAAGTTCATTTCTTTAAATTTGTTTACTGCCAGTCTTCAAGAATAAGCCCACCGACTAATAAGTAATAGTGGTTTATTTACGAAACGATATTAAACATACAGCATTAATCCTGTGTGTGTGTGGTTTAAAATTTTTTGGCTTTGGGAGAACCAATTAGCCAGACTGTTTTAATGAAAAACTATTTGAAAGTAACATTGAGTAGTAGCTCAAACATAGATTTTTTCCCTCGTTTTTTGCTTTTTGAATTTTCATTTCTGTTTGTTTTTGTATTTTTTTTTTCTTTTTGTTTTTGCATTTTGATTTTTTTTTTTTTTCAAATAAGTGTTTTTTCATGATTTGTTTTATATTTTTAGTTCCCTTATTATTTTTTTTTGTTAATATATTTTTTTTTAATTTTATATAGATTTTTTTTTTCAATGCGTTTGTACATGATATGATTCAATTTCTGTTTACATTTGAATATATTGTTAGTAGTACTAGAACTATATTTACAATCAATCATTCATACTTTAATTTTGCATCTTATTAGATGATTGTATAATAATTTGTATATATTTCTGTTGTTTGAAGTTAACATACAATTTAAGTTTATTGGAAAAAAGATATTATGAAATTTCAATTCAGAGTAAAGGGTATTTATACTGTGGATGTGGTGCGAACACTCCAACATGATGTGATTGAGATCGCCATTACGTCCACATGAGCATAGAGGATTATCTGTTAATCCAATTTTGAATTTGTAAGCAGGGCAGATAGCGTGATTTGATCGTAAACGGTTTATTGTATTTATGTATTTTCTGTCGCTCTCTTGTTCAAACCATCTCTTTCCAATAATCTTTGGGAAGAGCTGTTTGAAGTTTTTGCCTGTCTGAGATTCATTGAATTGATTTTGCCAAATTTCATTCAAATCTTTCTTGTAAATTCGATTCAAATCGGTATGTGGAATAAAGGTGTGAATGGACTCTTCTCCTGTTTCAGTGGCTTGCTTTGCTAATCTATCTACTACTTTAAATACATGTGCATAGGAAATAGATCAATATGGCCTTTTACAGCATGTACTGCAAATCATTATTTTCGAAGATATTACAGATTTGAAATGCAGGAACATAGTGTTGGCGGCGGTACGGTCGGGGGGCGGCGCATACCTATAAATAGCGCATTTGAAGGCTCCACTTCGCCCTATAGCAGTTTATGGTTAGCAGCCATCGAACGCATTTATATGTATATTTAGTATCAGCATTACACCCGTGCGGAGCCATGGCGGTCACTGGTATAAAATATAAAGAGACAGATCTTGTTTTTCAGGCCACATCTTATGAATAATATAAATTAGTTCTCTTTCGAAATATTAATTATTAAATCCAAAATAAAAATATTCAACTTTATACAAAAAATTTAGGAGTCTTCTGAAGAAAGGAGGAAAGCAATTGGGTTCAAAATAAACTCTTCACAAGGATGCGTAGAACGTGCATAGAAGTTACTTTCAGATTTAAATTGGAAGATTTAGTCAGATTGTCACTAGGAAAGAAAAGTTTACAAAACTATCACCTTTGAAATAGCTTAAGGGAGATCAATCCTGCTTGGGGAGACTATGTAAACCATCCATAGAGATAATATCACAATAAACTTTAGTTAGTTAAGATTCTTCATCAGATAATTAATAAAACTTTTTAGTTTGACACCATTAGAGTCAGTAAAAACTATAGTTAAGAAGAGAGCATTTATTAATATAGGAATCCTAATATACATAATACTGTTATAACAATCACATTTGAAAATACAAGCAAAAAAAAGTTGGCTAATTCGTGGTTACTTGAAGCTGAAATTATGAAAGAATTCATAATTTTTGTGTCAAGGAATTCACGGTCCTGCAATTGATGTTAAAATCTGCTGTTATTATAATCATACCTGAATTTACCTGTTGCATGTATTAAGATGAATGTTTTCATGAAATTTCAAATAACGTTTCTGAGCAAAAGATTTAGAGCAGATTTCACACTGGTATGGTTTTTCACTAGTATGAATTTTTTTGTGTATTTTCAAGGAACTTCTCTGATTGAATGATTTAGAGCAGATTTCACACTGATATGGTTTTTCGCCGGTATGAATTTTTTCATGTCTTTTCAAATCACCTCCTTGAATGAATGATTTGGGGCAAATTTTGCACTGAAATGGTTTTTCGCCAGTATGAATTTTTTCATGCCTTTTCAAATCACCCCCATGCATGAATGATTTGGAGCAGATTTCACACTGAAATGGTTTCTCGCCAGTATGAATTTTTTCATGCCTTTTCAAATCACCTCCTTGAATGAATGATTTAGAGCAGATTTCACACTGAAATGGTCTATGGCCAACATGAATTCTTTCATGTGATTTCAAATTACTTCTGTAAGTGAAGGTCTTAGTACAGATTTTACACTGAAATGGTTTCTCACCAGTATGAAGTTTTTCATGTACTTTCAATTTACCTCCTTGAACAAATGATTTGAGACAGATTTTGCACTGAAATGGTCTGTCCCCAGTATGAATTTTTTCATGCCTTTTCAAATCACCACTTTGAGTGAATGATTTTGTGCACACTTTACAATAAAATAGTATTTTTTTCGTAGACCTATTTTCCAGACTCTTATGTAACATTTTTTGTTCAAAATTGTGTTGAAAATTTTCAACAAAAAATTCTTTTCCATGTGAGTTTACTGGCATATTCTCATTGAAAACCTCCTCTTCCTTAGCAACAATTGTTTCTTCCTGGTCATCAAAAAGAAAGTTTCCAGAATCTGTAAAAAATAATAGTGAAGTGAAAATTATTTCAATCAATTTTATCAATCTCATAAAAAATAAACTTCCCTCATTTATTGTGTCTATTTGAAATTGATGTTAGAAGGGTTATTTCTAAAAGTTGATACAAAATTGATAAACATGTCCACCAGGAATAACATATATTTTTATGTACAAACTTTTCAGTGGCATGATTTTTTCACTACTTCTACTCTCGAAAACTAGAACGTAGAATTAATTCCAGATAGCAGGTTACACATTACATGAAAATCTGGTAGGTGTAAAAAGGGTGTTACAAGATAAAATTTATAATTTAATATATTTCTCTCACTGTTCTAAGTGGAAACGAATATGACACATTATTCAGTAAGCAACCTAGCTTTGATGACAATAGTTATAGAATTTCCACAATAATCTTTATTTAAAACACGTTTTGCTAAACGGTAGCTGATATGACTGGGATCAGTCCAACTGATGAAGCCACTGTGTAGTGGAACACATCTTCAATAAAATTGCTATGAAAACAGTGAAATCATTATCATGGATAATGCTATAAATTTTCATCAAGGAAAGGGTCCTTGTCTTAATAACGTAGCTTTTCCAGTACATATGGATATGACAAAAAAAATTTACAGCAGATTACATCTTCAATTTTCTCCAATGAATTTATCTCAGTTATTGTAGATTAGTTCAATAGCTCGGATATAACCTCAGAACATTTTTTGTTGCGAGTATATTTTCATGTCTTTCATTGAAATGCCAGTTATTTCTAGGCATACCATACTTTTAATGAAATAAATGTTACCTGGGCCAAATCTAAGTGGTTTCAAATCCAGAGCTATATCTTCATCTTTCATTGCATTGGACTCACTCTTGCATTGACAGTTACAACTATCAGGGCTTAAGAAGTCAGTCGAAGTAATAAAACCTCCTCTACACAGTCCACAATGTAAGCATTCCTTCACTTCTTGGGGACCTAGACACTTTTCAGATTTCAGATCATGATGAACAATATCAATGAAATCCTCAACTTTAATATGATTTAGTTCAAATTCCTTCTTTGGGATAATTTCGTGTGCATCAAATCTTTCTTCAGAGTCGTTGGTAACGTTTTCATCATCAGTAGATTCAACCTCCTCTTTAATTATCCTTCCATATTCACCAGTAGCCATTTTCAAGTGAGATTTGTGTTCAATTCATCAACAATTAAATTCCTCTTTGCCTATTGTTTATTTTTTAATTAAAATGAATACAGTAAACAATGAATATAGTATTCTTCACAGTACAATCACAGTAGGAAGCTTAAAACTGTACAATTCCATAAATAAAAATAATTGGAGATTTCAGTATCTGGTATCTTATGCCTTTAGCTTTAGCATAGGATAGGTAAATGCGGTTGACAGTTGACACGGATCTCTCTCTGTAAATTGGACATGCTTCCCCGTCGGGCGCATTTGTCCAGGCTCCTCCTATCAAATTGACAGAAGCTTCGTCGGTGTGGAGTGGCGCGGCGGTCTTGCTCGAAGCAATGCTGCCACCCTTTTTTGTCGAACTTTATATAATAAAAAACAATATTCTTTTTTATTGTCGCCTCCTTCTCAGGAGACGTTTCGATTTTTTTCACATATATATTTATTGGGTCGCCTTCTCTTCGAGGGACCTTCGGATTTTTGAATACACATACATGGCCCCTTTACGTGGTTATTCGAACCCCGGTCTGGATACCGACCTGAATAAAGTGGCCCTTATTCTTTACTTTTTAAAAAACTCTCACACATTTCAGTAATTACCGCAATATACTAACACAACACAAAACGGAGCCCTACGATAGCACATGACATCCGCATACCTTCTTTGGGGCTGGACGTTATCAGAAATTTGTGTCAGATGTCAAATTTGATAATAAAAACAAATTTTTCAATTTTATCTAACTCAAATATAATCTGATTTGTGCAAGTAATAATTTTCCAGCTTTTCAGCACTTTATAAACTTTAACGATCAAAATAAGGCAGAAACTGACAATTGACGTAACGTAATATCAAATTCTTTTCAAAACCAACTTCGCGCTAGTTTTGAATCATGATGAATACAATGTACGTATCAAATCAGTTGATGTGACATCATCGTTTCAACGCCAGAATGAATGTATTTGAACGAGTTTCGTGGTGGCCGTGCTGATTAGTCAGGGAAGCTATGGAGTATACTGTAGACGACCTCTCCCGATATAGAAGGCCCCGACACTCTATCGAATGATGCCCCTATATCTTCCGTTGAAAGATGAACAACTTTTTCATCCAACCCACCCCAGCCAGGCAGGGGTACACCGTGAAGGGCGGTACTGATGTCTGAGGACACTCATGCCGCTATACCAACAACACCCACATCAGTTATGACCCGTTTGTCCTTCTGGCAAACATCAGTCCAAAGGGTAAGGGAGCCAGGCTCCAACCTGTCTAAATTCAAGATGGCCTTCCGCCGTGCTGATAACGTCCGCCCACAAGGAAGGTACGCGCAGGCCATGTGCCATCGTGAGGCTCCATTTTGTGTTAGTCCATTGTGGTAATTATTGAAATGCGTGAGAGTATTTAAAAAAAAGTGAAGAATAAGGGCCCCTTGGCTTAATGCGCCGGTATCGAGAACAGGGTGGTTCGAATAAACACGAAAAGGGGCTATGTATGTGAATTCAAAAGTCTCCCGAAGAGTAAGCGACCCAAATAAAAATATATGTGAAAAAATCAAAAGGTCTCCTGAGCAGGAGGCAACAATAAAAAAGCATATTGTTTATTATTATATAAAGTGCAACAAAAAAGGGGTGGCAGCATTGCTTCGAGCAAGACCGCCGCGCCCTCCCGACGAAGCTTCTCTCAATTTGATAGGAGCCTGGACAAATGCGCCCGAGTGGGAAGGAATGTCTAACAAATATAGAGAGATAATTTATTTGAATCACAGACGAATACGTTTTTAATACATGAGTGCCAGAAGACGCCTAATATTTATATAATAGATTCATCGCCTAGTTTAGTTCCCGGCTTAACTAAGTTGTTGAGTTGCTACAAATAATTAAACCTTAGTGAAAATCTTACAATAAACTATTTTACTAAGTTATAACAAATACTTTTTAATTCGAATGTCATTATTTGAAGGATGTAAAAGAAAAATATTCTTTTCGCAATATACTAATATAGAATGAATGAATATAATACATTTATTTATTAATATAACAAAAAATGAAATGTTTATAACCTGAAACTTCATGAACTCCGGTACATAAAAACTGCCACAATGAAATATTAACAAATTTTTATCTTGAACAACTCTGTTTATTTGTAGCCCAAACAGATTCCCTAATGAGACCTTATTTTAATATATTATAGGAGGAAAAATAATTTGTATATGTGTATTTTTTCCGATGACATTCAAAATCATTATGTACGCCAGCTTAGTTCAGTCCCTAATCAAATCAAAATGTACTTTATTGTCGAAGATGAAATCTCATTGACAAAGTGTTACTATTCTAAGAAATATAAAATACACAACTTAAAGATATTGTCGAAGATGAAATATTGTCAAAAATGTTATTATTTTAAAGAATATAAGTTATACAAATTGAAAGTAATATTTGAACATTTGGTGATTTCAGCATTTTGGGGTGAAAAAGTAGTCAGAAAGTAATAATATATATGCTACATATTGAAATAAATAATAATAATAAATATTCTCATGCAACACATAAATGTAAGTATGAGAATATAAAAACTCTAAAGTATAAAAATATAGAAGTGAATGCATAGAAAATAACAGTAAGTATCAACTCCGTAAACATTTTCAACTATACAGTTCAGAACTAAATATAAACATTAAACAAAAAGTTAAAAAAGTCACATAGTTTAAATACCAGTAGGTACTGAAACACAATAATTAAAATTAATTGTTTATATAATTTAAATTTCTGTCTGAATAGAATTCCTCTAAAGAATAAAAAGCCTTTAAAATCAGAAGCTTTTTTATAGACTTTCTAAATTTAGTGGTATATGTTATACCTTTGATCTCAATTGGCAAATGGTTGACATTTTTTTCCATTATATATGAAAGACCTCTCAGATCTATACACTGTTTCTAAATTATTTTAATATCGATTTATTTCAAATTCATGAATCAAGCATTGCGCTTCTCTACGTATTCGTGGCCAATTTTTCAAAATCCATCAGGACAATAAGTTGTGAAATTATGCAACTGGTAATCAACGTCAATACTTTGGGAGACATTTTTTCATCTTGTTGAATTCTCGTTTTTGAATGAATTTACTGTATGTGCAACCTCAAATTCATTGACTGAAAAAACTTTCTCCGCATCAGAACACAAATACTGTGCCTCGCTGGACGTTTCGATAACCAAGTTAACATCATCAGAGGCATTTCTTAATGCTGACTTAGCGACACGCCTACTCCCTAGATTGAACCATAGTATAAAGATAATAAGATATATCTTTATACTACGATTGAACTGAGGTTTCCATGGGTGTTCGGTGGTATTTATATCAGTGGTAGCTACTGAAGTGGAAATGTGTTACACCTTTAATGTGTAACTGACAAAATTGGCCGAATTCTCAAAAAACAGGACATAAAAATGATATTCACCGCCAGCAATCAAATTTCCACATTCCTCCGTTTCCTCAAGGACAAAATTGTCAAATGAATCCCATGGTATATATTCCCACACTCAGGATAAATACTGATCAGTTACAAAGAAATGCTTTTCAACCAGTATGCATTTTTTCATGTCTTTTCAAATCACCTCTTCGAATGAATGATTTAGAGCAGATTTCACACTGAAAAGGTTTTTCGCCAGTATGAATTTTTTCATGCAATTTCAAATTACCTTTCTGAGTAAAAGATTTAGAGCATATTTTACAGTGAAATGGTTTTTCACCAGAATGAATTTTTTCATGTCTTTTCAAATCACCTGATCGAATAAATGATTTAAGGCAGATTTCGCAGTGAAATGGTTTTTCACAGGTATGAATTTTTTCATGTCTTTTCAAATCACTGGCTTGAATGAAAGATTTGGAGCAAATTTTGCACTGAAATGGTTTTTCGCCAGTATGATTTTTCTCATGCAATTTCAAATTACTTCTGAAAGTGAAGGACTTAGAGCAGCTTTTACACTGAAAAGGTTTCTCGCCAGTATGGATTTTTTCATGTCTTTTGAAATCACTGCCTTGAACAAAAGATTTGGAGCATATTTTGCACTGAAATGGTTTTTCACTAGTATGATGTTTTTCATGCCATTTTAAATTACTTCTGTAAGTGAAGGACCTAGAGCAGCTTTTACACTGAAATGGTTTTTTGCAAGTATGAATCATTGAATGTCTTTTCAAATCACAATTTTGACTGAATGATTTTGTGCACACTTTACAAGAAAAGGGGATCTTCTTTGTTGATCTATTTTCAATATCGGTTCTTTCATTTACATTTTTTGAGCATGTTTTGTTTTCTTCTTGAATCCTCTGCCCAACTGAATTCAAATAGTACCCAGATCTGAATGTTTTGTTGACCTTCTCAGTTTTTTGTGGCGTTTCGTGTTTAACAACATGAAAACTTTCAATAGAAATTTCATTTTCACTTGACGTTGATGGAACATTTTCATTGTATACAACCTCTTCTTTCACAACTAATTTTTCTTCTGGAATTTCAAAATGAGAGTTTCCAGAATCTGTAAAAAATACTAGTTACATGAAGAAAGAAGAGTAACTTGTTTCACATACATAATTATGAAGTTTCATCCATGATCGGTCATAAAACATGTGCTCAATTTGTGCAGTCAAAATGTGCAACAATCACATTCATACCATTTAAGTTGTTGAGAGACCTTTCAAGTTGAAATTCCTTGGAACACATCATTATCAATGACTTTTATCAGTACAGATCTCATATAAAATACTTTTTTCTCGTTTTCCTTCTCCTCTTATGTAATCATATACATTATGCTTCATCTAAAGTTTTGTATACAAAATCAACCATCGATTCAAATTTGTTATTGTTGTCGCAGCAAACTTTGCTTCAGTGCAAGTTCATCTCAACTCAATATAACCTAGGGTGTTGTATCAACTTATGCTGGTACATCAAGTTTATTGATAGTTTTCTGTGACTTGTTAGTGACCCAAATAATATTTCATTGATGAACTAGTTGAGCAGAGGATCAAAAAAATAGGTGGGAAAAAACTATGTACTTTCGCTAATGTTTTGAACATCATCGTGTCCGAAGCTTAATGAAAACAGGCAGATCTACAGAAAATATTCCCTGTTGATATACTGATTTAAAAAATTATTTGCTTAAAATAACTCGCCTCCTCAAAAGGAAAGGCTTCCAATTGAAATAACGAGCAACACAAAAAATTATCCATGTATGTTTAAAGAAAAAGGAAGATACTTACAGCATATCAGAGATACTCAAATTGTACTTCAGTATTCTTCAATGATATCAACTCAGTTATTGTGAACTAAGCAGGGTGTAGATTAGTTCAATAATTCAGAAAATGTATTTTTTATGAGATCCATCGTGATTTCTGTTCATTCTTTTGAAACTTTTACTAAAATGTATGTTACCTGAACCAAAAATGACTGGTTTAAAATCCCTAGACATATCTTCATCTTGCATAGCATTAGACTCATTCTGGCATTGACATTTACAGGAGGATTCCACACTATCAGGGCCGAAGATATCAGTTGCACCTCCACATTCTTCACAAAGTAATCCTTCCTTTACTTCTTCCAGACACTCTTCGGATTTCAGATTGTATACCATATCAATATCTTCATGTTTGATATATTCTGGCTCAAATTCTTTCTTCACGATACTAGTTTCGAGTGCATCACATTTTTCTTCAAAGTTAGTATTGTTTTCATCGCCAGCAGACACCACCTCCTCTTTAATTAGAACTCCATATTCATATTCACCAGTAGCCATTTTCTAGTGGAATGTGGACAAGGTTGATTTGTTTTCAAAGATTGTAAAAGCAACACAAACCACTTAGAGTAAGTAGTTTGTGATAAGCAATTGAATTTTTGTTCGTCAGTAATCAGTTTTTGGGGGTCACCTCCCTTACTCTGAAACTAGAAAAGTAATGTAGTCTGCTCTGCAGTGAAGTTTCTCTCTCTCTCTCTCTAAATTAAAAGACGTTTTCCACTCGGGCGCATTTGTCCAGGCTCCCCTATCAAATTGACATCAATTTGACAGAAACTTCGTAGGGGGGGCGGCGCGCGGTTTTGCTGGAAGCAATGCTGTCACCCCTTTTTTGCTGTCACACTTTTTATAATAAAAAACAGAGTACTTTTCCATTGTCGCCTCCTGCTCAGGAGACCTTTTGATTATTTAACATATATTTATTGCGTCGCCTCCTCTTCGGGAGACTTTCGGATTTTTAAATTCACATACATGTCCCCTTTATGTGGTTATCTGAACCACTTCGGCCTGGATACCAGCGTGAATGAAGGAGCCCTTAAACTTCACTTTTTAAAAACTCTCACACATTTCAGTATTCATTACAATAAACTAGCACAACACAAAATGGAGCCCCACGATAGCACATGGCATCCGATGACGGACGTTATCAGCACGTCCGTCCACTACCACGGCCACCAACGAGATTCCTGCAGTAAAGTTTGGTGAATCGAAATAATAGATATAGATCTCTCTATCTCCTTAATCTCTATGGCTGTTGGTTCTCATTCCAGAACATTTGGACATGCTCCTCCTGTTCATAGTGAACAGAAGCTTCTTCCGGGGGCACAGATGTCTTGCTGGAGGCAATGCTGCCATCCTAAGATTTTTGCATTCGCTACTTCTTTCAACAAAAACACTTTTTTAATGCTCTTTCCTTTTCGCGAGGCCTTCGGATAAAAATAACACAAATATACATGTTCATATATTTTATAGAACTGACGACCACGTCGAATCCGTCGACATCCAGCCTGGTTACTGGCGTAGGGTGCATCGGAATTTTGACACTTCCGGCAGTTTTCGATAATTAGATAAATGGTGGTCTTTGACGAAATTGGTCTATTTTCGGAGGCGATAATAAATAGATTTATTTTATTGTATTTCGAATAGAGTGACCACCAACATACCACTTTCTTCTTTTGTGAACGTAAAAATTTAGGGTTCGCATCAATCTATCCATTTAAATTTCAAAAACTACACCCAACGATTTGATATCCACAAACTTTATTTGAAAAATATATCACATGTTTCGCTAACACAGTAGCTTGATAAAGCTTTGGATAAAGTTTGTGGAGATCAACTCGTGAGGCGTAGTTTTTGAAATTACTATGGATCTCCAACAAGTAACGGCCGAATCAATCAGAAAAATATCCTTTCTTATTTGTCAGTGGACTATGCTTGAAGACGGGCAGTAAACAAATTTAAAGAAATGAACTTTAAATTTTCAAGCCCGTCTCGGATAAACCTACACAGTAGGTTGAATGGACTGACGCCTATCAGAAAACAACTACTCCACTGGCTAATACCACGAACAGTGTTGGATTATATCCTACAAGCGTCAGTTCAGGAATCTCCACAGAAAATTTCCCGTATATGCAATTGACAATACAACTGAAAGAGTCGACCCTCAATTTTGGAACGGGCACATTTGCAGACCGGTTTCAATTAATCCTAGGAATCACACGTTAAAAGGTAAGATCTCGTTAGTCCTTAGCTCGCACAAGTTTCTCAACTTCTGAGAGTTGTCGTTCGTATGGGGGCGACAGCTGATTAACGGAAAAACAGAGATTTTCAAATGAGCAAATCCATGAACATTTCACCAGAAATAACTCTCAACTACATCAACTTTATAGTAGATTTACAGTACCAAAGAATCACCCCATGTGCTGTGGGGTTAAGCTATATAATAAGCTTAGTGAGGACATTAAATCCTCAAATATCAATGTATTCATAAGGCCACTCAAGATTTTTCTATTCCAAAAAGCATTCTAATCTGTGGATGACTTTCTACTTGAATCCTAATTTGATTGTAGCTTATTAACTTTTATATTGACTTTTTTATGTTTGTGTGACCTGTTGAATCAGCCATATTTTATGATGATGTTGTTTTTTGTCCAATGTATATACATCAAATCAAAATACACCAAGATCTAACATTCAATATATTACACAAAACAATACACGCTCCTAGAGAAAATCCAACACAAAGGATAATAACTAATGTAACCTAAATACAGGTAAATTTACCTTACAGTACCTGAAATACCTGCACTAAGCATTCTGACCGCATAAAAGAACAAACAAGAGGATGAAACGTTCAGTTTGAGTAGAGCGTAGATGATGATAGTACGAGCAGCTATCGAAAGCGCTCGCATATAATTAATAGAAGTTATAAAGCTTCAAATCCTTTTTGTAACATATGTTAATATTAAAATACTGAAAATAAAAGGAAAATCAGTTGAATCATTCAAATAAATAAATAAATAAATAAATATATACAGAGTGACCCATTTGAAAGCGGGCCACCTCTCTAAAACTGTTATTTATTATCCGATTCAGAAGTTTTTTTTTTCAATAGATAGAGCGTCAATAGTTCTATTAGAGTGCTGTGAAGTCGAAATATAAATAAAATTTTCAAGGCCTACTTCGAATTTTTTTCAAGGTCAAAAATCCAAAAAACATACTAGCGATTTTTTTATATGAAATTTGACGACGCCACTGGATTTGTGATGCTTTCAAATGGTTGTGACTGAAATTTCAAGATAAAATAATGTTTTTTAACAGAAATATGGCATAAGTAAAATATACCAATCACTGTCAAAATAATTCAAATAGTTGTATATTAAATAACAATTTTGTAAATAATATGGTTTGAAATACTTCTTCAGAACATAACAACTTTATGTGCGATATAGTTATCTTTATTAGCACACTGCAGTTTGTTGTCAAAGAATAGAAATACACATCTTTATATCATAATATAATTATCAATATTAAAACCATAAATGAACCACTACAAAAGAATGTATTAACATGACAATGCCCACACATTAAATTTTGGACTGTTCCACCAAATCTCCATTCAATTCGATACATTTATCATATCGTTTTCTAATGTTAACCAAAACATTCAATAATTGATTTGGGGTGATATCTCTGCAAGCCTGTCTTATTCTTTCACGCAGTTCCTCTTTGCTCGTTGGGCGAGTTTTGTATACTTTTTCCTTAACGGTGCCCCATAAAAAAAAATCAAGTGGAGTCAAGTCCGGGGATCTGGGGGGAAACTCAATCAGTGAACTATTTCGCCCTATCCACCGATTAGGAAAATTTTCTTCCAGCCAATCTCTAACAATCCTGCTATTGTGGATGGAACAGCCATCTAATTGAAATAGAATATGGGCCTCTTCTGCTAGTGGAAGTTCATCCATAGCGTTGGAAAACTCGTTTTTCAAAAAATTCAAAAAAATTTGACCATTCAAATTGTTTTCAAAAAAAAAGGGGCCAATTATTCTGGTATGTAATATTCCGCACCAAACATTTATTTTTTGGGAGTACTGTCTTCTGCAATTTATTATCCAATGTGGATTTTCTTCCGTCCAGTACCTTGAATTTTGAGAATTAACTGTTCCATTGGTTGTGAATGTTGCCTCGTCACTGAACAAAATTTTTTTCAGAAAATTCCTGTTATTTAGATATTCTCCTTGAGCCCATAAACTATACTCCATCCTCTTTTCATTATCGCCTTCTTCTAAGGTGTGAAGAAACTTTGGTTTAAAGGGCTTCATATTATTATATTTCCTAAGATTTCTCCTTATTGTTTCACGCGGTAAGTTGATGTCCAAACTTGCAATTCTCACACTTGTTTTCGGATTATTATTAAAATAATTTCGAATTCGTTCAGAATTATTTCGTCTCTGCCTTTGTACAGTATTAATATTCTTCAGGATATGTTTACTAACAGCTCCATACTGATTGAAAATTTTGTTTACTCTTCCAACTGTAGCTCTGCTAATATTTCGACGCTCCGGATGCATGTTATTGAAAATTCTACATACTTCCCTTTCGGATCTGTCGTTGTTACCACGAAGTTTTACTATTTCAATTTTCTCCTGCAAAGTCAAATTATCTGCCATACTTCTTTATTAGTGTAGGTACTTGAAGAGTTATAAACTTCACTATTAATACTGACAAATTTGTGTCTTTTCGTCTTTTATTTTAATGACTTGTCATCTCCACGGCAACTTAACTTTCAAAGCCTTCTAATAAAAATAATATTTTCGAAATGTGGCATCCCAAACATGTTTGAATGAAACCAAGATATGTAGATATTCGGAATAACTGACAACCACCAAAGAGGAACTGCGTGAAAGAATAAGACCAGGCTTGCATAAATGTTACCCCAAACCAATGATCGAATTTTGATCGAATCTTATGATTAGTTAGCATTAGAAAATGGTAGAATAAACGTATCGAATTAAATCGGAAATTAGTTACAAAGTACGGAAATTAATGTCTGGGCACTCTCATCTCAATCCATTTTTTTGTTGTAGTTCATTTATTTCATCAGTATTGGTTATTATTGATTATTGAATATTGATTACTATTTGATGTAAAGATGTATATTTCATTTCTCCGATGACAAAAAAACTGCAGTGTTTTGATGGACATAACTATCTTCTATACTTTATGGAGTTCTGTTTGAAAGAAACATAATTTGACACCATTTTGAATAACTGCTGTTTACAAGCTCGACTGCTAACGACGTGAAAGAGCATTTTAAACGATATTATTAATAATATTGTGATTTAATATGACGACAATTCGAAATATTTAGATAAAGTGATAAAAATTTTACTTATGCTATATTTCTGTTAAAAAAACATATTTCATCTTGAAATTTCAGTCACAACCATTTGAAAGCATCACAAATCCAGTGGCGTCGTCAAATTTCATATAAAAAAATCGCTAGTATGTTTTTTGGATTTTTGACCTTGAAAAAAATTCGAAGTAGGCCTTGAAAATTTTATTTATATTTCGACTTCACAGCACTCTAATAGAACTATTGACGCTCTATCTATTGAAAAAAAAAACTTCTGAATCGGATAATAAATAACAGTTTTAGAGAGGTGGCCCGCTTTCAAATGGGTCACTCTGTATATATATATATATATATATATATATATATATATATATATATATATATATATATATATTTGTAAATTATTTACTTTGAATAAATATAAGTAATTTATGTTGAATTTTTAATAACTAAATAATTGTTAATTTGTTGAAAGTACCCAGAGACTTGACAATGTTTATGGGTAGCTTTTTCAGTATTACTAATTGTACTTTCAAACTCACGGTAATTACTTATAATTTACAGTAAAATGGTTATTCACCGGTATGAATTTTTTCATGTCTTTTCAAATAACTTTTTTGAGTGAAAGTTTTAGAGCATATATCACAGTGAAACGATTTTTCACCAGAATGAATTCTTTCATGTGTTTTCAAATTACTTCCTTGAATGAATGATTTGGAACAGATTTTGCACTGAAATAGTCTTTCGCCAGTATGAATTTTTTCGTGTGTTTTTAAATTACTTCTTTGGATGAATGATTTGGGGCAGAGTTTGCACCGAAATGGTTTTTCACCACTGTGATGTTTTTCATGCAATTTCAAATTACTTCTGTAAGTGAAGGACTTAGAGCAGTGTTTACACTGAAATGGTTTCTCACCAGTATGAATTTTTTCATGTCTTTTGAAATCACTGCTTTCAATGAAAGATTTGGAGCAGATTTTGCACTGAAATGGTTTTTCGCCAGTATGAATCATTTCATGTTTTTTCAAATTATTACTTTGAATGAATGATTTAGAACAGATTTTACACTGAAAAGGTTTTTCGCCAGTATGAATTTTTTCATGCAATTTCAAACTACCACTACGAGTAAAAAACTTGGAGCAGGTTTTACACTGGAATGGTTTTTCAGCAGAATGGACTTTTTCATGTCTTTTCAAATCACTTCTTCGAATGAATGATTTATGGCAGATTTTGCACTGAAATGGTTTTACACCGGTATGAGTTTTTTCATGTCTTTTGAAATCACTGCCATGGATGAAAGATTTGGAGCAGATTTTACACTGAAATTGTTTTTCGCCAGCATGAGTTTTTTCATGTCTTATCATATTACTATAATCACTGAATGATTTAGAGCAGAATTTACAGTGATATGGTTTTTCACCAGTATGGATTTTTGAATGTCTTTTCAAATCACATTTTTGACTGAATGATTTTTTGCACACTTCACAAGAAAAGAGGATCTTCTTTGTAGATCTCTTTTCAATACTGGTTCTTTCATTCACATTTTTTGAGCATATTTTGTTTCCTTCTTGAATCTGCTGCCCGAATGAATTCAAATAGTACCCAGATCTAAATGTTTCATTTACCTCCTCAGTTTTTTGCAGCGTTTCGTGTTCAACAACATGAAAACCATCAATAGAAATTTTGTTTTCACATGACGTTGATGGGACATTTTCGTTGTATACAACCTCTTCTTTCACAACAAATTTTTCTTCAGGAATTTTAAAATGAGAGTTTCCAGAATCTATAAAAAAAGTTGAATGAAGAGAATAGAGTAACTTATTTCACTACATAATTATGAGGTTTCATCTATAATAGTTCAAAAAACATGTGCTCAATATGTGAAAAACAAAATGCACAACAATCACATTCATACCATTTAAAATTTTGAGACCTTCCAAGTTGAAATTTCTTGGAACTCAACATCAACAATGACTTTCACCAGTTTAGATCTCATAAAGAAATGTTTTTCTCATTTTCCTTTCCTTACGAAATTATATACATTGCGTTTTATCTGAACTTATGCTGGTACATCAAGTTCATTGATAGTTTTCTGTGACGAATCAGTGATCTAAGCGTTTTTGCCGACGTTTTGAACTTTATCAAGTGTCCATGGTTTAAAGTGATCCCGGTTGAGATATTGGTTTCTGAAGTTAATTGGATAAAATAATTCACCTCCTCTAAGGCTTTCACTACGAATAACAAGCTACACAAAAAATGAAACATGAATGTATAAAGAAAAAAATAAAGGTTTTCACAGTAGATCAGAGATTCCTCAACTTGTATTTCAGTATTCTTCAATTATATCAACTCAGTTATTGTGGACTAAGCAGGGTATAGATTAGTTCAATAACTGAGAATATTTTCTGTTGAAAATATATTTTTTATGAGATCCACTTTTTTACAAAAACGAATGTTACCTGGACCTAGGCTAAGCGGTTTAAAATCCAAAGACATATCTTCATCTTGCATAGCATTAGACTCATTCTGGCATCGACATTTACAGGAGGATTCCACACTATCAGAACCGAAGACATCAGTTGCATCTCCACACACTTCACAAAGTAATTCTTCCTTTACTTCTTCCAAACACTCTTCATGTTTGATATATTCTGGCTCATCTCCCTTCAAGATACCAATTTCAATTGCATCACATTTTTCTTCAGAGTTGGTATCGTTTTCATCGCCAGCAGACACCACCTCCTCTTTAATTAGACTTCCATATTCATATTCACCAGTAGCCATTTTCAAGTGGAATGTGGACAAAGTGGATTTGTTTTCAAAGATTTTATAAGCAATTAAATTTTAGTTTGTCAATAATCAGTTTTCCTTCTGCCACTCTGAAGAAAAGAATTACTAAATGAAGGGTAAAGCACTCTTTTCAGTGAAGTTTGGTGAATTAAAATAGTGCAAATAGATCTCCCTCTCATCACTCCTATTTCTTTTTCCGCTGCTTCTCATTCGAGCGCATTTGGATTTTGGATTTGGTTTAGCTTGGGCCTCCTGTTCATAGAAGCTTCGTAAGGGGGCGCAGCTGTCTTGCTCGAGGCAATGCTGCCATCCTAAGTTTTTTCATTCTCTTCTCTCAAAAAAAACTTCACTTTTTTACTGGTCTTCTTTTCGGGAGGCCTTCGGATAAAAATTTCACAAACACACATGTTCATATATTTTATAGAACTGTCGACCTTGTCGACATCCAGCCTGGTTACTTCATAGATATATTCTATATATATTATAATTTCTATGGGTTACTTGCGAAGGAAGCCGCCAGTCCTCTCATATTTCACGTCACTATTATTCAAACATAACTCCATTTCAGAATACACTTTATTCAAGGTTACACCTTTTTGACTTCACTCCGACCACCTACCATCTTTGAGGGCAGTCGTTATCAGCACAACTGCCCTCTCTCCAAATGGAGATCACTAATCACTATATAGTATAGGACAAAGTCGCTATATACGCTTAAATATTTAAAACTACGCAACGGATTTTGGTGCGGTTTTTTTTTAATAGATAGAGTGCATGTAACATGCATAATATAGAAGAGGAACACTGATAATTTAAGAGATTTCTAATGTGATGTCGTAAATGAGTACTTTTTTTTCTTCTTTTTTTATGGTCTACTCCGCCGAAAGGAAGAAAAGACCATAAAAAGAAGAGGAGAAGAAGAAGTAGATTTTTTGCGTTTACTTCGCAAACCTCAAAACGCTCGCTGAACCCACAGAACTATAACTTAGTTATGTTCACAGAACTATAACTTAGTTATAGTTCTGTGGCTGAACCCAACAAGATTGAACAAAATAGTGTTCCACATCTTGAAAAGGTTCACAAAAAAGTCTACGATGGTATATTTCTTTCTAATTCCTTAACTTTTTACGATAGTTAATGGCTTATTTACGAAGCTATTTTAAACAATATAGATTTTTGTGTATTTTTTACGCTTTAGTGATAATTAGCATCAAAGAATCATAAAACTCAGTGGTGTGAAATAAAAAATGAACAATTCTGCGATTCTCTTCAAAATTTTCTACACCGAATATTTCGAATTCGAACTCTTACCATTGGGATCTTGGAACTATATTGACTATATAATGACGGTTGAATTGGAACCAAGTTGCTCATTTATGTGACAATGTCACGAAATTTTTTAAAAGCCGTTTCCATGGTTTTCTGGTTTTATTTGATAAAGGACACTTTTTCGTAAGCTTACGTAAGATGCTTTCAGATTTTCAATCAGATGTTTCGTCTTATGGCAATCATCATCAACTTCTGTATTACAGTTTATTGTATTCGTTTGAAAATGTCCTTATAGGACGAAACTGTAGTAACGTCAGCTACCAATACCTATACGTTGTATAAAAACATAGAAAGTTCTAATTCTCATTTTTTCATGGTGATCTACCAGGTAGTACCACCTACATCTATCAATTTACAAAAATCTTTGAAAAAAAAAGAAACTTTTCAAGGAAGAAAGAAAGCACTTAGTTCAAAATGACATCTTCATGAAGATGTGTCTATACAAAGAAGTTACTTTCAGATAAAAACTGGAAGACAAAACTTAATTCCCAAAAAGTCTCTCCTAAAAGATATACCTTTTTCAATCTATATCAAAGCTTAATACCATAGTTTACTGTGAGATTTTAACCTCACAAGAGAGGTTTTCAAAACCGCCACATGTCACTGTTTTGTAAACCTTTCATATTTAAAATGTCGCGATAACCTACCATGAAATTTATGGAATAGTTTTGAATTCGAATGTCAAGTTTTTGGAGGATATAAAAATGAAAGATTCTTCTCGGATATCATTGCAAGGTTTACTGCTAAATCAAACGAATATAAAATAGAATGAATAGAATAGAATTATTTACCATTATAACAAACAAAATGCTTATACTCTAAAACAGTATGTTAACTATATACATTCAGGTACATTAAAACACTGCCACCATGAAATAGTAACAAATTTTGATATATTTTCTAATGAGGCCCAATTTATACACATTTACAAGGAAAGACAGTAGATCTTTTGGAGAAAATTCCAAACCATTCTGTGTTATCTAAATCATTTATTAAAGCGGTAGCAATCAATGTGCAACTAATGGAAGTCTTCAGATCAAATGTTTCTTTTGTTCATTTGTTTTTTGACAATAATAAAGGCGTTGCTGAAAGTTATCAACAACATCTCGAATGGTTTCGGGGAATCATTTCTTCGCTAATTCTGATTTGCAAACTTTCAATATTGTTTGGTCTATTGACGTATACTTTAGATTTTAGGTAACCCCACAAAAAGTAGTTAAGCGGTGTCATGTCGGGTGAACGGGCTGGCCACTCTATGGCACCTCCTCTACCAATACAACTGTTGGAAAAAACTCATTCAGATATCCACGCACGTCAGCTACAAAATGTGGTGGAGCACCATCTTGCTGATACCGGATACTCCTATCTATTCGATTCGGATTACCATTATCAGGAAAAAGTCATTTCAGCGTTGGAACTGAAAAATTAGTCAAAAACTCCAAGTAACGTTCACCGGTTAATGTTTCGTTGAAAAAATATGGTCCCTCAATCCGATAGATTGAGAATGTGATGATCAGGATATTTATTATTGAACATTTCACTTACATTCTTCTGGGTTCTAGTTTTGTCCCCACATCCTAGTAGTATTAACACTTCTACTTTTTGACGTTCAGTCAAATGAGACATTGCTAGAACTTTTAGTCCACTGTCTGAAAGTAATACTGAACAAGAAACACAAACAACAACTGCAAAACTGTTTTTCTTCAGCAAATTCACAGAAAACATACAATTTTTCACTCTCAACTATCAAAGCTGACAAACAACGGTTAGTAAAAAACAAAAAAAAAATTGAAGGTGCATGGCATATTGTACAGCGGACGGATTCAATGGAATAGCTACGTGATACCTTTCAACACTTTGAATTTTTTGTTTCATAATGACGCATGCACGAAATTAAAAAATGAAGAAATGGCTGTACAGAAAATTGAATACCCTTCAAAATGAGGTATCACTTGACCCTCTTTTGCATTTAAAAATATTTGGGGGTGGCTGTCACGTTGAGGGGGGTGGCTGTCACGTTGAGGGGGGTGAAGGAGGGGGGATTTTGTTTATGTCACAGAGTGTCTTTTCAAATATATAATTCGACTTGTTGAAAATGGCTAATAACGTAGAAAATGATTTTATCTGTTACATATGGTGCTCACTGTATAAGGAGGAATTACAATTGTTACTTTCATAGGTTCTGGAAATATTCCTCTTCAAAAAGACATCAAACATAAACTGTGAAATTATGCAACTGGCAATCAACGTCAATACCTTGGGAGACATATGGTAGGAGTTGAATCTCATCTAAGTAACTGGTCGGAAGGAGTGAGGTACAATCCTTGATAATCCACATCAATCTAAGTCTCAACATGAATTGCAGAGGCCCACCTCTTTTTTTTATAGAAAATACTCATTCCTTATTACACACTTGAATACAAATGCAAGGATGTCAAATAACAAACACCAAATGGATATAGTGTCATGAAAAAAATCAGGAATGACCTATTTTCTATCTAAATGCTCCATCTTTAGCTAATAATAGCAAGCATAGAGCTAGTGACAAAACTTGGGAGCAAGGGAGATTGCGACCTAATCCTCAAGTCATGTAAGTACAGTTCCAATAATAAAATGTTGTGTAAGGGTTAGAGCAGGTGTTCGAAAAGAAACGAAGTAAGACTGACGTGTATTGGAAGTTGAGGTGGTATTATTAAATTGATTTTTATAGTAGGTTTCATACTGAAACAGCTCATCACCAATATGAATTATTTCATGTCTTTTCAAATGTTTCTAATGAATGATTTGGGGCAGACTTCACACTGACATGGTTTTTTGCCAGTATGAATTTTTCGTGTCTTTTGAAATCACTGCCTTGAATGAAAGATTTGAAGAACATTCTGCACTGAAATGGTTTTACGCCAGTAAGTATAATGTTTTTCACGCAATTTCAAATTACATTTCTGAATGAAAGATTTAGATCATATTCTATAATGATTTTTTGCCAATATGAATGTTACTTTTCATAGTAAAAGATTTAGAGCAGATTTTACACTGAAACACTTTTTTGCCAGTATGAATTTTTCCATGTCTTTTCAAATCACCTCCTTGAATGAATGATTTAGAGCAGCTTTCACACTGATTGTTTTTTCTTCAGTATGAATTTTTTCATGAATTTTCAAATAACGTTTCTGAGCGAAAGATTTAGAGCAGATTTCACACTGAAACGATTTTTCACCAGTATGAATTTTTTCGTGCAATTTCAAATAACGTTTTAGAGTGAAAGATTTAGAGCAGATTTCACACTGAAACGATTTTTCACCAGTATGAATTTTTTCATGTCTTTTGAAATCACCTCTTTGAAAGAATGATTGGGGGCAGATTTTGCACTGAAATGGTTTTTCGCCGGTATGAAGTTTCTGATGCTGCTTCAAGTGACTTCTTCGAATGAAAGATTTTAAGCAGATGTCACAGTGAAATGATTTTTCTCCAGTATGAATTTTTTCATGTATTTTCAATTCACCTCCTTCGATGAATGATTTGGGGCAGAGTTTGCACTGAAATGGTCTTTCCCCAGTATGAATCTTTTCATGCCTTTTAAAATGATAACTTTGAGTGAATGACTTTGTGCACACTTCACAATAAAATAGGGTCTTTTTTGTAGATCTGTTTTCAATGTCACTTCTTCCATTGAAATTTTTTGAGCACATTTCATTTTTCTCATGAATTATACTTCCTTCAGTTGAATTCGAGTAATACCCAGAACTGAAGATTTCATTATTCTCTGTAGTCTCAGGTAACATTTTTTGTTCAACGACTGTTTCTTCCTGTGTGTCAAAAAGAAAGTTTCCAGAATCTGAAAAAAATAATAAGTGAAGTGAAAATTATTTCAATCAATTGTATCTGTCTTATGAAAAACAAGTTTTGTCTATTATATAATTGAAGTAAATGATGCTGGAATATCGATTTCATTGATACAATATATAAGCATTCAAAAGCTTTCTTCTTTCGTTTGGAAGTTTTCCACATTTTCTATATCAAGATAGAGAAGTAAAAAACCAAAACCTCTCCTTTCCAGAAATTATTCTCTCCTAAAAATATGCATTCTTTCACTATAAACAAGATTCCTATGGCTGGGACCGAATCAAATAAGATAATGATTGTAAATTGATAGAAGTAGCTGTTACTTCGAGGTAGGAGATCATGAAAAATTATATCCTCATTTAACATGTTTTGTATTCTTACTTGTACAGGGATAGCTGGCTGATAGATACGATTATGTAGGAAGCTGATATAATAACATCCATATATGAGTAAAATTCTAATTATTTACAATCTGGCAACACTGACCACAAATTTCATTCTAAACAATGTGCCATAATCCCACATCAGAAGCTGTGGATGAGAACAGAACATTTTTTGTTGAATATATCTGAGATCCATCATAATTTCTGTTCATACTTTTCAAACTTTCACTGAAATAAATGTTACCTGAACCAAAGCTAAGTGGTTTAAAATCCCAAGGCAAATCTGCATCTTGCCTAGCATTAGACTCATTTTGGCATTGACATTTACAGGAGGATTCCACACTATCAGGGCTGAATGTATCAATTGCACATAGCGAACCTCCACACACTTCACAAGGTAATTCTTTCTTTACTTCTTCCAAACACTCTTCAGATTTCAGGTTGTGAACCATATCAATATCTTCAAGTTTAATGAATTCTGGCTCAAATTCATCCTTCAAAATACCAATTTCGAGTGCACCACATTTTTCATCAGAGTTGGTATCGTTTTCATCACCAACAGATTCCACCTCCTCTTTAATTAGACTTCCATATTCATATTCACCTGTAGCCATTTTCAAGTGGAATGTAGGCAAGGTAGATTTATATATATATAAATATTATATAAGCAACTGAATTTTTGTTTGTCAATAGTTTTTTGATCACGTTCCTCAGTCTGAAGAATTTAATTAGTAATTTAAAAGTATACGACTTTTTGCAGTGAAGTTTGGTGAATTAAATTGATGGAAATAGATCTCTCTATCTTCCTAATTTTTATGACTGTTGCTTCTCATTCGAGTGCATTTGGCCATGCTGTTCCTGTTTATAGTGAACAGAAGCTTCGTCCGGGGGCGCAGCTGTCGCTCACTTCCTTAAACAAAACATTTCATTTTTTTACTGGTCGCCTCCTTTTCGGGATGCCTTCTGATTAAAATAACACAAATACACATGTTTACGTGCCGTCTTTAACGGCGGTCGCTATCAACACAACCGCCCTCTGTCGCGATTTGAGAGGAAGTCCCGATGGAAATAGGTAGTAACTGACATTAAACTTCGTGTTACCAAATGGTGGAACACCGACATAACCTATGTCGATGGGTGGAACTAGTTATTATTGCAGGGTTGCCAGATCGTTCAGCTCGATTTCCCATATCGAAATTTGAAAATCCCCAAATTGACATCTTTTTAAAGAAAATCCCTAAAAAATTAAATTTAACGGATGCTTCATTTGTCAATGAATATGCATATCACTTAAATTTGATAGTTAGAAATGAATGAGAACAAGAAAGTTTTCAACGCAAATTAAAAAAATGTTACAAAACAATATTCACAAACTTACAATATTGCGTTTTATTTTCCTTAAAGGGAAATCGATGGTATGCCAGTAGTACTATTTGTATAGCCAGATACAGTAAGAAATTTAATTAAAGGAAACAAAAAAAGATAGATAGTAACGGTATCAGAAGCAAAATAATTTGGGGTTACTTAGGATATATTTTTTAATTTTGTATTTTTGATGTTGAAAATGTCCCTCATTTGAAGAGGTAGTAAATTATATAACTTTGGTCCATAATAGAAAACGTATTTTTGCCTGCGAGTCTTTTTGAAAAGTGGTAAACGTGTTTCTAGTAATAGTAGGTTTATCAGGCAAAGTTTTTTCGTTTCGTTGTCTTTATTTAATATTATTTTCAGAATAGAATATTGCGTATATTGAAGGCTTTTTTATTACATTGTTGAAGCTACCATCCCATATAACAACGCTGTATCGCAGTCACGATTTCACTGGTGACTTGTAGACTAGTAATATATTATTTCCATGCAATATATCCCCAGAGTGTAGAATTTGTCTCAACCATATGATTAGGATTGAAACTTGTTCATCCCATCTCATATATGTTGGTCCAGGATAGGTAATTCCCAAATATTTTAAAGAATGTATTTTTTTTTTTATTTCACGGCATGTACAGTTTAGCTGCTCACAGTTACATAGTTTCTGAATTTTAAGTACCCTGATATTTGGTTGATCTTCGGAAGTGAGAGAAAAAGTTATAAATTTGCTTTGCTCAAATTCAAGCCAAGTCTGTTATGATTTAACCAAGATATATCTTCCCCCAAAGCTAGACTAGTAGCAAGAGGTTTTCAGCAGAAAGAAAACATATATGTCACAAAAATTATTTGAAGCTTTATAACTTCTATTTGTTATATGCGAGCGCTTTCGACAGCTGGCAGTACTATCATCTTCCTGGCTTTACTCAGTTTGTTTGCAGGTATGTTAGGCGTACACATTCTCGAACCATCAGTCAACCTTTTCGTAACTGTGTCGTGAGTGTCATACCAAGATTCGGCCAAATAGAAAATTTGCCGTTGTTCTTGTCTATATTTAGTTATTTGTTACGCAATTTCATTATTCTTCTGCTTTCCATCTAAATCCTAGTTTCTTTATCGAATTCTGAAGAGTTTTGTCACAGCAGCAAGTATTCAATTTCTTTCTTATGATTTCAATTGTAGGTATCTCATTGCTTTTGTAACAGTCGAATATTGTTTTTTTCGATGATTTTATTAGATGAACATCTAAAGGTTTTGGTAATCCCGTACCACATCGTGTCTTGCGTTCATAAGGTTTGTTTTTGACTATTAGAGGAATACAGAGTGAAAAGGGAATAAAAAAAAAAGAATTCCATATGACTGACCTTGGTATATGGGTATACATATTCAACAAAATTTAGAGAAAAATTAGCTGGTCATCAGTCAGAAAGAAAATATTGAAAGCCGTTGTAGGAAATAGAAGTATTGGAATAGACAAACCGCACCGGGACTCATTGGTAGTCTTACGTTCATTACGTTAACTGCACGTCAATATATTTGTTTTGCGTAAATTACTTGAGTCGTTTTCAAGATTGTGCAGGAGAGGAACACTGCAAACACCTCAAGACAGTTTCAAAATATTGCGCAGAACTTCTATACTGAAACTTTGTTACAGGCGACTATGGACGTCCATGCAGGCGACGACAAAAAGCCACAGTAATGATTGGTTTTGCTGATTCTGATTGGACGAATGACAGCGACAGGAAATCAACTTCAGGTTATTTATTTAAATAATTTGGAAGTCTGATTTCTTGGACAACAAAGATACCACTGTCTGTTTCACTTTCAACTATTGAAGCTGAGTTTGTTGCTGCTTGTGAAAGAATTTGGTTAAAAAATCTGATAACTGACATGAGAATAGATTTTTCTAATCCTAAACAAACATTTGAGAACAGTCCAGGAGATGTTTTTAGAACTCCAATGTCTATTATCGGATTGAATGATAAGACTTTTTATTCAGGTGGGGTGGTTAGGAATTAATATGAGAACATTATTCAGTTTAGTTTACATATACTTTTATTCAATTAGTTGTATATAGTTGCTATTGTGTGGATATAAAAAATAGAAAAACAGTTTTGTCAATAAATGCCAAAGGAAACATTTTATTCTCTTCAATTTTGAGAAATAATAGATTCTAAAACACACTCATAATTTATAATGAACTGGTTTTTCGCGAATATATATTGTTTCATGTCATTTCAAATCACCTTTTTGAATGTATGATTTGGGGCAGATTTTATATTTGAATAGTTTATCACCAGTATTAATTATTTAATGCAATTTAAAGTAACCTTTCTGAGTAAAAAAAATACATATGATTTCAAACTGAAACGGTTTTTCACCAGTATGATTTTTGTTATTTTTTTTTCAAATCACCTCCTTGAATGTATGGTTTGGGGTAGATTTAACACTTGAATGGTTTATCGCCAGTATGAATTTTTTCATGTATTTTCAAATAACTTTTCAGAGTGAAAGATTTAGAGCAGATGTCACACTGAAAAAGTTTTTTGTCAGTATGAATTTTTTCATGTCTTTTACAATCACTGGCTTGAATGAAAGATTTGGAGCAGATTTTGCACTGAAATGGTTTTTCGCCAGTATGATGTTTTTCATGCATTTTCAAATGAATTCTCTGAATGAAAGATTTAGAGCAGATTTCACACTGAAATGGTTTTTCACCAGTATGAATTTTTTCATGCAATTTCAAATAACATTTCAGAGTAAATGATTTAGAGCAGATTTCACACTGAAACGGTTTTTCACCAGTATGATATTTTTTATGTTCTTTCAAACCACCTGCATGAATGTATGCTTTGGGGCAGATTTTACACTTAAATGGTTTATCCCCAGTATGAATGTTTTCATGAAATTTCAAATAACTTTGCTTGGTAAAAGATTTAGAGCAGATTTCACACTGAAAGGGTTTTTCGCCAGCATGCATGTTTTCATGTCTTTTGAAATCACTGGCTTCAATGAAGGATTTAGAGCAGATTTTGCACTGAAAGGGTTTTTCACCAGTATGAGTTTTTTCATGTTTTTTCAAACTGCCTCTTCGAATGTATGATTTAGGGCAGATTTGACACTTGAATGTTTTATCGCCAGTATGAATTTTTTCATGCAATTTCAAATAACTTTGCTGAATAAAAGCTTTAGAGCAGATTTTACACTGAAAGGGTCTTTCACCAGAATGAATTATTTCATGTCTTTTCAGATCATTATTTTTACTAAATGATTTTGTGCACACTTTACAAGAAAAGCGGGTCTTCCTGGTAGGTCGGTTTTCAATATTGGTTCTTTTATTCCAATTTTTTGAGCACTTTTTGTTTTCTTCCTGAATCCTCTGCCCAACTGAATTCAAACAGTACCCAGATCTAAATGTTCCATCAACCTCCTCAGTTTTAATTATCGTTTTGTGATTAACGATATGGAAACGTTCAATAGAAATTTCCTTTTCATATGACGTTGATGGCACATTTTCATTGTATACCACCTCTTCTTTCACAACTAATGTTTCTTCAGGAATTTTAAAATGAAAGTTTCCAGAATCTGTAAAAAAATGGTCTAATTGTACTTTATGGGATACTTACGGATTTTCGCGATTTTTTATGGGATAATACTACATGATGGTAGGAATTCAGAACACTTTTTGTTATTAGTCGGACTCAATTACTTTTCGAGATATACCCAGTCAGAAGTTGTATGATGTCATATTTTACCTTTTTCTTAACAGCAATAAACGATGGCTTAGGTCGGGTTAGGTTAGATTGAGTTAGGTTGGGTCGAATTAGGTTAGGTTAGGTCAGGTTCAGTTAGGTTAGGTTGGGTTTAGTAAGGTTAGGACAGGTTAGGTTAGAGATAAGCTATTTATTTCACTAGATCATGAAGTTTCATCTATGATAAGTCACATAACATGTGCTCAATATGTGAAAAACAATATGTGCAACAATCACATTCATACCATTTAAATTTTTAAGACCTTACAAGTTGAAATTCCTTGGAATGCATCATTAACAATGACTTCCACCAGTATAGATACAAAAAATAAGATTTTTCATTTTCCTTCTCTTATGAAATTATATACATCTACAGAAAATGATCCCAGTATTCTTCAATGACATCATGTCAGTTATTTGTAGACTAGGCAGGGTGTATATTAGTTCAGTAATTCAGAACATTTTCTGTTGAAAATATATTTTTTATGAGATCCATCATAACTTCTGTTCATTCTTCTCAAACTTCAGCTAAAATAAATATTACCTGAACCAAAGCTAAGTGGTTTAAAATCCCAAGACAAATCTGCATCTTGCATAGCATTAGACTTCTTCTGGCATTGACATTTAGAGGAGGATTCCACACTATCAGGGCCGAAGATATCAGTTGTACAAAGCAAACCTCCACATAATTCACAATGTAATCCGCCCTTCCCTTCTTCCAGGTACTTTTCAGATTTCAGATCATGATAAACAACATCAATGACATCTTCACTTTTGATACTTTCTGGCTCAAATTCCATCTTTGAAATAACAATTTTCAATGCATCACATTTTTCTTCAGAGTTCGTACCATTTTCATTGTTTTCCACCTCCTCTTTAATAATTATACTTCCATATTCATATTCATCAGTAGCCATTTTCAAGTGGAATGTGGACAAGGTAGATTTGTTTTCAAAGATTGTACAAACATTTGAATTTTTGTCAGTAATCAGTTATTGGGTCACTTTTCTCACTATGAGAATTCAATTACTAACTCAAGAATAAAGTACTCTTTGCAGTGAAGTTTGATATTTTCAAATAATAGAAATAGATGACACGCAACTTTGGTACCAAATGACAGTTTATCATTGCAGGGTTGCCAGATTGTTCAGCTGGATTTCCCATGTCAAAGTTTGAAAATTCCCAAATTGACAACTTTTTCAAAGAAAATCACTAAAAAATTAAATTTGTTTTGACGGATGCTTAATTTTTAGTGAATATTAATTTCACTAAAATTACCAGTAAGATGGTATTAAAAACTATTCCTAAAGAAATGTTATAAATCAATATTGATAAATTTGTTTTGGATTGATGAAAATAAATAAATTGATACAATACGCTTGGGAAAGAAAGGTTTTGGCTTTCTTCTCCATCTTCATACAAATAAATGTTTAGTTCTTAGAAAAACAAACAATTTCAAAAAAGATTTGTAAATCATGCAATATTTATATGAAAGTATGTAGTTGTTTCTGAGGGCTTTTTCTTCCAGTTTGTGTCTGAAAGTTACTTCCTCTTTTTTTTATGGTCTTTGCTTCCCTTAAGGCGCATTAGACCAAGAAAGTTACTTCTTTGCATATTCTACTTATCTTTGTATTTTTTTTAATGAAATGCTTCTTTCTTTCTTCTGGAATGACGGAATTGACTAAATGGAAGTGTACAGTTTGTGCAGTGGATACAGATATAAATGAAATAGAAACTGAATAATAGTTACTACCTACATAAGAACAACATACAAATATAAAAAAAATATTGATGTTCTTCTTCTATCCGATTATTTATGTTATTCCTAGTACTACTATTGAAATAAATATGTTACTTAAGACAAAGCTTAGTAGTTTGAAATCCTGTGGGGTCATAGCTTCACCTTGCATTGCATTGGGACTCATTCTTGCATTGACAGTTACAACAGGATTGAAAAGTATCAGGACTGAAGAAATCCGTTGGAATATGCAACACACCACAATGTAGGCCTTTCCTTTACCTCTTGGGGACCCAGACCTTTCTTAGTGAAAATCTCACAACAAAATATTTTGGAAGTAGTAATAAATAATTATTTGGAGGTTATGAAAGTAAATGATTCTTCTGGAATATCATTGCAATATTTATTACTGATTTGAGCAAGTACAATATAGAATGAATAGAATATATTTATTTACTAATATAACAGACATGAAATTATTATAACATGAAATTACATATACTCAAGATACATAATAAATCATCATCGTAAAATATTAACACATTTTGATCTTGAACAACTCTTATTTTTAGCCTAAATAGATTTCCTAAAAAGGCCCGATTTATGCACATTATAAAAGGAAAAACAAAGTGCCGCTTTTGGGTGACATTCAAAACCATTACGTATTCAAGCATAGTTCATTCCCTATACAATGTTTCATCATTTATTTAAATAAAACGACTCATTTCAAATTCATTATTTGATGAATAAAGCATTGCGTTTTCTCTGCGTATGTCGACTTGAAGTTAGTATTTCGAATTTTTCAACATTGTGAGGAGGGAATACAACTGTCACTATTCCAGGTTCTGAAAATATTTGGCTTTGAAAAGATATTAAATATAAGTTGTGAGATGATGCAACATGCAATAAACTTCAATATATTTCACCCTTTTAATTTTTGTTTTTGAATGAAGTTACTATATCTGCAACCTCATATTCATCAATTGACAAAACTTTTCCCACACGAAAGTAAAAATATTGTCTTCCGACGGGCGTTTCGATAACCAAGTTAACATTATCAGCGACACACGGATTGCCAAAGATTCCACATCTACCTACTAAGCCTCAAAATAACTGAATTGTTAATTTGGTAAATGTACCAGAGACTCGACAGTATTTATGGGTTGTTTCTTTTTTTTTAATACTGCTCATTTTAGTGTCACACTCATAATTTATGATGAACTGGTTTTTGGCCAATATGTATTGTTTCATGTCTTTTCAAATCACCTCTTTGAATGTATGATTTGGGGCAGATTTGACACTTGAATGGTTTATCGCCAGTATGAATTTTTTCGTGCAATTTCAAATAACTTTTCTGGGTAAAACATTTGGAGCAGGTTTCACACTGAAACGGTTTTTCACCAGTATGAATTTTTTCATGCCTTTTCAAATCACCCCCTTGAATGAATGATTTAGGACAGAGTTCACACTGAAATGGTTTTTCGCCAGTATGAATTTTTTCATGTCTTTTGAAATCACTGGCTTGAATGAAAGATTTGGAACAGATTTTGCACTGAAATGGTTTCTCACCAGTATGATGTTTTTCATGCAATTTCAAATGAATTTTCTGAGTAAAAGATTTAGAGCAGATTCCACACTGATATGGTTTATCGCCAGTATGAATTGTTTCATGTAATTTCAAACTAACTTTGCTAGTGAAGGTCTTAGAGCAGTTCATACACTGAAATGGTTTTTCGCAAGTATGGATCATTTCATGTTTTTTCAAATTATTACTTTGAAAGAATGATTTAGAACAGATTTCACACTGATATGGTTTTTCGCCACTATGACTTTTTTCATGTAATTTCAAATGAATTTTCTGAATAAAAGATTTAGAGCAGATTTCACACTGATACGGTTTTTCGCCAGTATGAATTTTTTCATGTAACTTCAAACTACCTTTGCAAGTGAAAAACTTGGAGCAAATTTCACACTGAAATGGTTTTTCGCCAGTATGAATTTTTTCGTGCAATTTTAAGGTGCTTCTCTGAATGAATGATTTAGAGCAGATTTCACACTGAAATGGTTTTTCACCAGTATGAACGTTTTCGTGCATTTTCAAGTGACTTCTTTGAATGTATGATTTAAAGCAGATTTTACATTGGAATGGTTTCTCGCCACTATGAATTTTTTCATGGAATTTCAAGTTACTTCTTTGAACGAATGACTTTGAGCAAGTTTTACACTTGAATGGTTTTTCACCGGTATGAATTTTTTTGTGCAATTTCAAGGTGCTTCTCTGAATGAATGATTTAAAGCAGACTTCACACTGAAAAGGTTTTTCACCAGTATGAATTTTTTCATGTCTTTTCAAATCACAATTTTGACTGAATGATTTTGTGCACACTGTGCAAGAAAAGAAGATCTTCCTTGTAGGTCTGTTTTCAATATTAGTTGTTTCATTCATATTATCTGAGCATATTAAATTTTCTTCTTGAATCCTCTGCCCAACTGAATTCAAATGGTACCCTGATTTAAATGTTTCATCAACCTGCTCAGTTTTGAGTAGCATTTCGTGATTGACAGCATGAACACTCTCAATAAAACTTTCTTTTTCATATGACATTGATGGAACATTTTCATTGTTTGCCACCTCTTCTTTCACCACCAATGTTTCTTCGGGAATTTTAAAATGAAAAATTCCAGAATCTGTAAAAAAATACTAGTATTATGAAAAGAGAAGTGCAACAATCAAATTCATAACATGTAAATTTTCGAGACCTTTCAAATTGAAACTCCTTGGAACTCATCATTAACAATGACTTTCACCGGTACAGATCTCATGAAAAATAAGTTTTTCTCAGTTTCCTTCTCTCAAGAAATTACATTGTGCTTTATCTGAGTTCTTGTACAAAAAATCAACAACCACCTATTCAAATTTGTTATTGTTGTCGCAGCAAACTTTGCTTCAGTGCAAGTTCATCTCAACTTAATAGAACTAGGAATGATCCCTGTTGAGATATTGGTTTCTGAAATTGGTTGGTTGAAAAAACTTACCTCTTCTGAGGGAAAGGCTTTCACTAAAAATAAGGGCAACACAAAAAGTGAATCATGATGTATAAAAAAAAGAAAGGTGTTCATGGCAGATCATAGATCCTCAAGTCATACTTCAGTACTCTTCAATGATACTAACTCAGTTATTGTGTATGAAGCAGGGTGTAGATTAGTTCAATAATTCAGAACATTCTCTATGGAAAATATGGGATCCATCATAATTTCTGATTCTTCTCAAGTTTCTACTAAAATAAATGTTACCTGAACCAAAGCTAAGTGGTTTAAAATCCCATGACAAATGTTCTTCTTGTATAGCATTAGACTCATTCTGGCGTTGACAGTCACAGGATTCCGCACTATCAGGGCCGAAGATATTGTTTGCACAAAGCAAACCTCCACACACTTCACAAAGTAATCTTTCCTTTACTTCTTCCAGACACTCTCCAGATTTCAGATTGTGAACCATATCAATATCTTCAAATTTAATGTATTCTGGCTTAAATTCTTTCTTCAAGATACCAATTTGAAGTGTATCACATTTTTCATCAGAGTTGATATCGTTTACATCGCCAGCAGATTCCACCTCCTCTTTTATTAGACTACTTCCATATTCATGAAATTCATATTCACCAGTAGCCATTTTCGAGTGGAATGTGGACAAGGTAGACTTGTTTTCAGAGAATGTATGGGCAACTGAATTTCTGTTTGTCAATAATCAGTTGTTGAGTCCCTTTCCTCACTATGAAGAATTTACATGGTAACTTAAGAGTAAGATACTTTTTACACTGAAATTTGGTGAATTAAAATAATGGCAATAGATTACTGACATTCAACTTCGCGACGGAATTTTTGATGTTTGCGTCTGTTATATTTTTTTTAGACTACTGCGCATCTGTAATAACCCGCCTCGAGTGGATTTGTCAGCGTTTGACATTTCATACGCTGCTCAACAAGTGAATAATAGGTATTTTCTTTAAGGACAAAACACAAGCACTACAGGAAAATCCTTAGGCTCTAAAAGCGGTGCTTGTGCGAAAGTAGCGATTCACATTGGATTTGAATCGCTGGAGATTAAACCCATTTGAAAAAACGTTCTCAGGAAGAACATAAAGGCAGTTCTCCAAATGAGAAAGCTGTTGAACAATGAAATTCGAAGCGTACTGAGTTGAACCTCAAAACGATGAGCAGCCACAGTACGTAGCGTATTTCTGATATGTACCTCTCTTGGTGGAATCAAATGTGCCAAGCCACTTGAATTCCGTGAAAGTATCTATAGAAGAGAGACAAATCCCCAACCTTTCTTCAATGTTGAGGTATGTACACTTTTCTGGTTCGAAACAGTGTTCCAAGCTTTCGAGAAACAGAAACCCAAAACTTTTCTTTCCCAAAAGTTAATCTCTCCTAAAACATTCATTGATAGCTGAATCATATACCAAACTTCTACTTGATCTTTTACTTCAAGAAAGTTGTCGTATCCTAAATCAAGTCAACAAAACACACCTTCTGCAATTAAATTTGTGTGATGGAAAGATTTTGACGTACTCATATTCTGTGCTTCAACTATATTGTCAATTGTCAGTTAAGTTTTTGACATTGCCATAAAAATGGCGAATGAGGTGTTTTTGGCGCAACACCATTCTCAAACTACAGCCGGTGGGGATACTATCTTTGGAAAGATATTGAAGAAAGAAATCCCTTGCAACTTTATCTACGAAGATGATTTGGTAAAGCAAATTTTCATCACGTTTTCGCTTATTCCAATTTGCTGAAAATCAACGACTTTGTTTTAATTTTTAGTGCGTTGCTTTCGACGATATCAACCCCCAGGCTCCAGTCCACTTCCTGGTGATACCTCGCAAATACATCTCGCAGTTGTCGAAAGCTGAAGACTCCGACGAGGCTCTTTTGGGGCACCTCCTGCTGGTCGCCAGAAAGATTGCCCAGAAGAGGAATCTGAAGAACGGATTCAGGATTGTGATAAACGACGGTCCAATCGGAGCCCAGTCTGTTTATCATCTCCACGTACACGTCTTGTCCGGAAGACAGATGCAGTGGCCTCCAGGATAAGGCTTAAGTTGCCGGCCACAATTCGTCAATGAAAGCTCAGTTCGCTTCTGCTTTATTACGTTCTGGTTTTCCTCGAAATAAATATTTGCTTTTGAAGTTTGTTGCAATATTTATTTTCAATTAGTCATTTCCTGCCATTACACTTAACATGAGCAAGTAATTAGATGAGCAAAAAATATCATGATTTGAGTTGAAATTGAAAACGCTACTTCATTTCTAGTGTAAAGTTACTCACAACCACATATGAGCTTTCTAGTGTGCCACAACTTCTCATTCTCTCATTCACAGTTAATGACTTAGAACTATTGCACATGGTTTAGAATGAGATTTGCGAACAGTATTGCCAAATATAAGTAATAAGAATGTTATCGGTATGTCGATGTTATCACATTAAAAACACATGTTGAATAAATAAGTCGGAATTCTAGATAATCTCATTCACATGATTGATGATCAATTTATTTTGCACTACTACTAAGTTTTTTATTTGTTACGACCGGTTTCAGTTTATTAAACCATTCTCAAGGAGGGTTACAAGTAAGGCAGCAAGCGCGTGTTATTAAAAATACTTTTTTCAAATGATGAAATACGTATAAAGTGAGTTCCAATCATATCTACCCGCGAATAGATCAAGCAATAATGTCGATATATCATATATTAAGGAAGTTACGTACAGCGCCATCTGTCCGCGAATAGATCAAGCAATAATGCCGATAATTCTGTAAAATATATGAAATTCTGTCATTGTATATGAAATGAAAAGGAGAGTTACAAACAAACATACATACAGCGAAGCTAATATAAAGCGTGTAATAAAAACTTATTAGAAATCAGACAAAAGTTATTTCCTTTATCCTATATTAAATACAAGTATTACTACAGGAAAATATGTAAAATAACAATATTATTCAAGAAAAATTCATTTGTATGAAAACAGGTAGTATATATGGGAACTCAAAAATTGATTTCTCGCTCAAAATTCAGTACTTGTGACTCAAAAGTATGTATTTTGAAGTCTCTTGCGTTGATAAAAACCTAATGCCCATGAAAGACTTACCCAAAAAGCCAAATTTCTCGCTTATCAAAAATAGTTTGTTCATAAAAATCTCATGGAATATTCCACAAAAACATCTTCATTGATGTACTTGAACAAGTCGGTCGGTAGCCGGTCGTTTCGACGTGGGTGCTTTGTTCACTCACTCAAATCGACTATTTTCAACCTATCGTCCAACCCGTGTTAGGAATCACACGTTAAAAGGTAAGACCTAGTCCTTAGCTCGCACAAGATTCGACTTCTGAGGGTTGTCGTTCGTAGAGGTGCAACAGTTGATTAACGGAAAAACAGAGATCTGTGTAACATATATTTTAACTGTGCGAAAAAAAAATTCCGTATATTCAAGTCAAAAAAGTCAAACTTACTCTGAAATTTTTATCAACAAACTTTTTTGATAACTGACAAATTTGTTTTTCTTTGAGTGATACAGACTTGAATATACAATATTTCATTATTATACGTGAATAATTGAAAGTACTTTTCTAAGTAGAAATAACTTTCACACATTGGTTCTCATTGAGGATAGACCTTATTACTGTAGATATTTCATCGGCTTTTATTTTAATTCTTATTGTTATGATCAACACATTTTTCATTTCATTCAGTGGTATATTTGAAATATTTAGTAATTTTGTCCATAATTTTGTAAAGAAAATCGCGATTTCCTGTTTTCATTTGTTAATATTCATCTCTCATTAAACTCAACTTTCTAAGCATTGTTTGTCCTCGGACGATCTTCTATGCCAGCATTTCTTGTATAATATCTCCCTTTGAAATGAAATATTCTGTTATTTAAACTTCAATTCAACTTACTATGTATAAATTCTTCAAATGATCGTTCATTATATTCTTTGCCAGAAACTTCTACTTTAACATGTTATATGCATATTCCCCTGTTTATATGAACCATACAAGATAGAGGACGACTGGACGGCTTCAAAATGTCATCTCAAAACTTAATTTTTTGAAACCGGATACCACAAAAGAGTTGATATAGCCAGGCAGCATTGATTCCCTGCAGAGCTAGCTTTTCAATTCATTCGTAATTTATGAGTCCATCAACCTTTTAAGTTAGACGTAGTGCACAGAAACATTTTATAGATTGTTTGTCAATATTTTAGATTTCTAATTATATGGAGGAAAACGGTTTGAATGGTAATTTGGACATGAAGTAGGATTTATAGACAATTCGGTTACATTTCAGACATTTCATTTTAAATTATAGATATCCTTCAGAAAATTCAATTGCCTACGTCTTTGGTGGAACTTTGAGATCCCTGAAAAAACCACGCATGCGTTAAAAGAAATGCCACAGTAGCTACAGTTCAAATGAGCGGCAAGAGACGAAAGATACGAACTGCCTTTCGAAAATGGAAGACAGATTTCCTCGGGACGTTGCAGATTGCGTCAAGTCATTACCAAACTGGCAAATGAATGAATGCACATCTGTCAAAAAACAAAAATGGCAGTTGATGAGCAATAATACAAAAATTTTCACAGTTTTAAAACAACACCAGCTCGTTATTCCTCGATTAATAAGTCACTTTCGATTTTAATGACGTTTTGTGATGAACGGGATGCTACCGTCATTCACCCCACCAGTGGTTAAACGCCTCCTGGGCTGGAAAAAAGGTACAGACGCTGACGATAAATGGTCGGAGAAGGCAGTGAAAAGTTTGGTGAAAAAATTGAAAAAATCTGGAGCGCTAGAAGAACTCGAACGCGCAATTTCCTCGCAAAATCACAACAGCAAGTGTGTTACGATTCCTAGGTGAGCTTCGCTTCTGTTATCTTTCTGCGTGGTTTTATCAAAGTTTAAGGTCATATTATGGATCTGCATTCCCCTCACCTCACTCCGTCTGGCTTGTGACCTACCCTAAATGTCTGCAAAATGTCCTGGCCTTCCATTATATGGAGTTGCTGTCTTTTGTTATTTGGGATTCTGAGTCGAATATCTGAGGATTTCTTTGTACTCATGATGTGATGTCATGGATTGGTGGATCCTGATCCTGAATACAACAATAAATGTGTCATGTACAGGGTGTCAAGTTCTATTGTTCAGGATTTTATTCATGGGAAATTTCAATAATGATTTACTTTATTAACAGATTTTTGAAATGAAAAGAAATTTTTAGTAGTAAAATCAATGAAAATTGATAATTGTCCTCTTACATTCAACTTTTACAGAAAATGTGGGGAGGAAAAAAAATTGAGGAAAAATTGACTAAAAATAGGAGTTAGATATTTACTTTCCTATCATTTCTTCCTATAGTCATAGAAGTCATTTCAGTGTCAAATATCAAGATACATATTTTGAAAACAAATATCCAGAAAATTAGTTCACTAAACTATATTAAAATTTTGAAACCACTACCTAGTTATGATATTCTCCACAAGTTTTTATACTATGCTGAACTGTTATAGGAAATATGGTGATGCCACACTATATTGTACAAAAAACTTCAAATAAATAGCTAAGTTTCATGCTCAAGGATTGAGATGAGGTTTTTATTGTCTGGTGATGTGGTAGACAAGAAAAGAAATCGAGCAAAAATGGAATTTTTGAAATTATATACAGGGTGTCTGGAAAGTTGAAGATTCAGTTTTTTTTTGCAAGATTAAAGAAAATTGTGTCAAATAACGTCTTCTAAAATATGTATCAGTTTTCATTAAGATTGGATAGCAATAAGTGTGTAACTTTGATCTTGCCGGGTGCCCTTAAGTTTCAAAGAATTCATCAGTTTGCAGTGTAAAGGAAGCAAAGAATTACTTTACTTTAATGTCATAGTAATGGAGACTTTTTATGTAGATACTTCATTGGAAAATTTTTCAATGTACCTCAATTGTTATATAAAGCACTAATCATGTATCATTTAATTAGTACGAACATGCCCGAAGAAGCTATTGTATAACGTAACACGTGTTGCAGTTTTATAACCTGTTCAGTGAAAATCTCATAATGAAGTGTATCTTTGAATAAAAAATTTATGTTAGGTTAGGTCGCAAGTGAGAGGGTCTATACAATCCTACACTGCTACCCTCAACAGTTCATTAATTTAAATCTGTTGAATGTTAGTTGTTGATTTCTTGTAACAATTGTAGGGCACGTCCCAATGCTGAAATAGGCAATCTGCAACAACAACGCAAGGGTCTACCTCATGTTATTTACTGTCGCTTATGGAGATGGCCTGAGCTGCAGTCCCACCATGAGCTGAGATCTCTCGATCATTGCGAATACGCCTACACTTTGAAGAAAGATGAAGTCTGCATCAACCCTTATCACTACACCAGAATTGAAAGTCCAGGTAACATGTTTATTGAAATAGAGTAGAAGATAACGTTGTTGAGGAATTACACAGTATTGGACAATATGTCTTTGCTAACGTTTCATGGTTTTATTTATTGCTTCTTCAGAACTAAAAACAAAAACTATTCAACTAACGTGCTTGTCACGATGCACAAAGAAGAATTCACCTCAGGCATAAATTATAGTAACGTGTATGATGTTTTTGGTGCATTGTGACAATGTATTGGTCATATAATTAAAATAATAAATGACAAACCGCATATTTAATAGTCAGACTGCTGGAGTAAAGTTGACATTTATACACACCTCAGGTTTAGTTATTATCAACAATCAAAAGTGGCGCAAACTCAGTTTTTCAAAATTCTACTTCTTGTATTTCAATTGAATTTCATTTGTATTTCAATTGTATTTTGCCCCGAGGAGGAATTCAATATTCGAATGTTTGTTACCACTTTTTTGTAAAGATTGATGTGAATCATTGCTAAAATCCATCTTTTTTGATCTAATAATTGAACATTATCAAAATTGAAGTGATGACTTTCAGGTAAGCTAGTCCTATCCAACTTTAGACTCCTACAATCATATTTGTGTTCTTTTACTCTAGAGTGTAATAACTGTACAGTCTGCCCAATATATACTTCATTACAATCGAAAGATCCTAAGTTCAATTTATGTATTTGATACATTCAATTGTGAGATTTTTTTCTAAACGTCTACAAAATACAAGTATTGAATAGACCTGAAAAAACTGTTGTAGAGAGACTCTCGTATTGTGATGTGAACATGATAATCTTACAGTAAAGTACATTGAATACGTCCATCATGATTTTCATCAAGTATTGGTCAGTTCCATCACATAAGTTTGATTTGTTTTTACAGTTGAAAGGATGTTTTCAATTAATTGTAATATAAAGCAATGCCGTCCTGCTTTGTTTCTAATACTCGAGCAATTTTTTTAGGTAACTCTTCGACATAGTTCAGTTTGAAATACTCTTTCTTCATTTCTGGAAATGGAAGAAGTTTGAACAGTACTCGAATGATTTTATATGATTCAGTTGATGAGAGATTGGGGATATTGTTTTTTTTAAGAAAAAATTCATCGATATTCGAACGATTTCTTCGTGATTTTTTATGAGTCAGTGCCAATGCTCCATGCTTGAGACCTTTTGTTATTTCAGATTTTTCCTCCTGTTTAGTGATCAAGAAGGAAAAAAGTATTCAAAACTTAGGAGTCGAAGGGTTATGAGAGAAATGAGGTCGGCATAATAATGAATTGATAAACATCTTCTCAACTATGAAGGCAAATTATCGAATAAAAAATATATCAAGCTCAGTTTACAAAGTGGAATAGTTGAATTGTGATGAAGTGTATATTGGGCAGACTGTATAACTATTAGGCTGTAGAATAAAAGAGCATATATATGGTTGTAGGGATTTACTAGTGAGATACTCTGTTCAAACATCATCATTATCATAGTCATCACTTTGATTACGTTACCAAAGATTAGATTGTTTTTTTAATTGTCTAATGCCCTGCAATTCCTCAACAATGGTAGCATTTTTGTCAAATATTATTGTAAGATACATTGTAAGGGTAAGTGTACCTTTTGTTCATTTAATTTTTTACAGCGTTACCTCCAATCCTAGTACCTCGTCATTCTTTGAGCGATGAAAATAATTTATTTCCCCATTCTCTCGAGGATTTGAGCATTTCTGTGCCGGAGAATACTTCTTTTCCTCATAACACCAATCCCCTGGGGTAAGATTACCCAGTTATCGATTCATTATTTGTTATTCATTGAATATTTTTCAGTTTACATTTACAACATACGGGAAGTTACATGGATACTGTTGGAATATGCCCAAACGGTACCTCTACAAATATGGAATCGCCTCATAGCATAGCACCCCCGACAGAAACGCCTCCTCCTGGTTATATGTCGGAAGACGGGGACCCCATAGATCCTAATGACAATATGAGTAAGTAAAAAATAGTCGATGGATCTTTCCACTAATATTGGGATAACCGCATAGATGAAAATAACATGTATATGGGTCGTAATGAAGAATGTTTTTTTCAAGCCAAAACTTTTCCCAAAAATTAATGTCTTCTAAAAATATACTTCTTTCAATTTAAGTAAAGTAGATATTACAATGTATCACTCACGGTGTCATCATTGAAATATACATTACCGATTTACATTGATGGATAATTGAAATATAATACAAATTTAAGAACATAAAACTGTAAAATTATTGCTCTTTTTATTCCCAGGTATTTCGAGAATAACTCCAAGTCCCCCGGTAGATGCCCAGCCTGTCCTGTATTGCGAGCCGACATTCTGGTGTAGCATCAGCTACTACGAACTGAACACGAGGGTAGGAGAAACTTTCCATGCCAGCCAGCCTTCCATTACAGTGGACGGTTTTACTGATCCCAGTAACGCAGAAAGGTATTCGGCAGTTTTCCTTCTGCTGCTACTTTAACATTAATGTCTTTCTTTGAATACAGGTTTTGCTTGGGTTTGCTGTCAAACGTAAATCGCAATACAGTGGTTGAGCAGACTAGGAGGCACATAGGAAAGGGCGTAAGACTGTATTATATTGGTGAGTGGAGTTGTCAATCAAAGACGATAGTTGTTTATTCATTGCTGACGATATCTTGATAAATACTTTGATCAAACAAGATTAGTTTGTGGATCATAAGTAGATATATATTGCTATGCACTAAGAGTGATTTCTAGAGAACTAGGCTACTCCCATTCAAGAACAGCTTATTTTGCTTTAATAGATCCCCATATTAAATATGGAATTGCCTTCTGGGGAGTCTGTTCTAGAGATTTATTTCAAATGATTTTTGTGCTCCAAAAAAGGGCTGTCCGATATATGTGCAAAGCAGCTCCCAGGGATCCATGCAAGCCTCTTTTCATAGCTCACGGTATTTTAACAGTAGCTGCCCTGTTCATCTTGGAATCAATTTGCTTGATAAAAAAAATATTCTTGTGCATCTCCCCCTTCCTCATATAATACTTGTAGCCACAATAGTAACATAGATCTGCCTATTCCTGCGAGCTCCCTTGTTAGGGATTCAATTATATTCAACGGGACGAACTGTTTAACCACTTACCAGCCCAAATTAAAGAAATTATAGTGCTTAACAAATTCAAAAAAGCAGTTAAAATGCTACTTGTTGATAGGGCCTATTATTCAGTTCAGGAGTATCTTGACGATTCACTTGAATCTTAGCTTTTATTTCTGTCTTGTTATTTCCAGCTGAATATCTCAGTGTATTTCACATTTTTAGCTTATGTTTATTGTATTTTGTTTAAACTGTTTTATGTTTTTTTATCTAGATTTTTGTATCTTATTATTTATGACTTTGTCTACAAGATGTAGTTCTTCAGACAATAAAGTATATTTGATTGATTGATAAAAACTTCTCACAATAGTAGGAAAAGTTAGCAGATTCTATCACAATTGAATCCAGAATTACTCCTGAGAACTACATATATAACTATCCTCAACTACATTCTCTCATTGGTCTTGGATGGATGGATGGATGGATGGATGGATGGATGGATGGATGGATGGATGGATGGATGGATGGATGGATGGATGGATGGATGGATGGATGGATGGATGGATGGATGGATGGATGGATGGATGGATGGATGGATGGATGGATGGATGGATGGATGGATGGATGGATGGATGGATGGATGGATGGATGGATGGATGGATGGATGGATGGATGGATGGATGGATGGATGGATGGATGGATGGATGGATGGATGGATGGATGGATGGATGGATGGATGGATGGATGGATGGATGGATGGATGGATGGATGGATGGATGGATGGATGGATGGATGGATGGATGGATGGATGGATGGATGGATGGATGGATGGATGGATGGATGGATGGATGGATGGATGGATGGATGGATGGATGGATGGATGGATGGATGGATGGATGGATGGATGGATGGATGGATGGATGGATGGATGGATGGATGATGGATGGATGGATGGATGGATGGATGGATGGATGGATGGATGGATGGATGGATGGATGGATGGATGGATGGATGGATGGATGGATGGATGGATGGATGGATGGATGGATGGATGGATGGATGGATGGATGGATGGATGGATGGATGGATGGATGGATGGATGGATGGATGGATGGATGGATGGATGGATGGATGGATGGATGGATGGATGGATGGATGGATGGATGGATGGATGGATGGATGGATGGATGGATGGATGGATGGATGGATGGATGGATGGATGGATGGATGGATGGATGGATGGATGGATGGATGGATGGATGGATGGATGGATGGATGGATGGATGGATGGATGGATGGATGGATGGATGGATGGATGGATGGATGGATGGATGGATGGATGGATGGATGGATGGATGGATGGATGGATGGATGGATGGATGGATGGATGGATGGATGGATGGATGGATGGATGGATGGATGGATGGATGGATGGATGGATGGATGGATGGATGGATGGATGGATGGATGGATGGATGGATGGATGGATGGATGGATGGATGGATGGATGGATGGATGGATGGATGGATGGATGGATGGATGGATGGATGGATGGATGGATGGATGGATGGATGGATGGATGGATGGATGGATGGATGGATGGATGGATGGATGGATGGATGGATGGATGGATGGATGGATGGATGGATGGATGGATGGATGGATGGATGGATGGATGGATGGATGGATGGATGGATGGATGGATGGATGGATGGATGGATGGATGGATGGATGGATGGATGGATGGATGGATGGATGGATGGATGGATGGATGGATGGATGGATGGATGGATGGATGGATGGATGGATGGATGGATGGATGGATGGATGGATGGATGGATGGATGGATGGATGGATGGATGGATGGATGGATGGATGGATGGATGGATGGATGGATGGATGGATGGATGGATGGATGATGGATGGATGGATGGCGGGAGGGAGGGAGGGAGGGAGGGGGGTGGGTGGGTGGGAGGGGGAGGGAGGGGGGAGGGGGGCGGAGGTATGGATGTATGTATGTATGTATTTGTACTTTTGTATCGGGTATTGTGTGTAGCAACTTTGAAATTTTATTGAGTGAAATGGGTCTTGAACTTGTAAACGAATGAATAAATAAATAAATAAATCTAGCATTGTATGTTTATTAATTAACTTCCTTTAACTTTGTATATAGTATGCTTTTAGTAGTCCTACGGTGCACATTGTTTGAAATTAATTCTAGATATGTGATAATGTGTATATGAAGTAGGTTAACAAGATTCAAATCATTAACCGTAAAATTTAGGTTAGGTTAGGGATATTTCATTGAAGATAGGTGATCATATAATTGAAGACTGGAATACAATCATATCTAAATTCAATAATTTTTATCATTCAAGACCAAATTGATTTGGTAAACCAAATACCTTTCAAAGCAAACTTCTATTTCAAAAGTGACTTCAATTCCTTTACATTATTTCTGAATCCTTTCACAGAAAAGTAAATTACTATTATGGCATAACACCAAGAAGAGAGATTAGTGAGAAGTTTTAAATTGTGCCCTCTTATTCATATTGCATATAAAATGGACTCGTAACGAAAAATATAGATGAACAAGCACCTTGCAAATTATTGTTTTATTTCCTCCCAATTCTGTTGGGAAGAAGATGATCATTTGCTGTTACAACGTTTCAAGATAATTGGAAGTTTTTTTTTTGTACAGGTGGAGAAGTTTTTGCGGAATGTTTGAGTGACTCGAGTATTTTTGTGCAGTCTCCAAATTGCAATCAAAGATATGGTTGGCATCCTGCTACAGTTTGCAAAATACCTCCAGGTTTGTATTATTCAATAATTTGAGTAGTAACTTTCATGGTGGTGGCGAATTTCTTTAATCTTTCCAATAAAACTATGAGAGTTCCAGCAGAGCAAAGAATACCTCATTGGTTTTCAGGTTGTAACCTGAAAATATTCAACAATCAAGAATTCGCAGCTCTCCTTTCGCAATCTGTCAGCCAAGGTTTTGAGGCCGTTTACCAACTAACGAGAATGTGTACCATAAGGATGTCGTTTGTCAAAGGATGGGGAGCAGAGTACAGGTACTTATCGCAACTGATAACCGTTTCTTTCCGTCAGAAAAAATTACCGTAGTCAGATATTTTTGTTGAGAAATATTCAAACAACTTGGCAGCATGAATCGCGAAAGTAAGGGGCCTAAGAATGGACCCTTGAGGCACCCCTTGCTTATTTGTCGAAGAATTATTTTTATTCTGCGATTTTTGCAATATAATGTTACTTTTTAGGAGACAAACAGTCACTTCGACGCCATCCTGGATAGAATTACATCTTAATGGTCCTCTTCAGTGGTTGGACCGCGTCTTGACCCAAATGGGTTCGCCCAGATTACCGTGTAGCTCCATGTCGTAACTTCCTTCGGTCCCTAAAGAGTTCAATACATTGTGTATGTATCCTTTTATACGTACTAGACTTTTCGATATTACTGTCGAATTTGAGAGAATAATTTTTTTTTGTTGTTTTCATTTGTGTTTCAAGCAATATTTCTGGAAACCTTGGTACACGGCTCAAAATGTGAGAAATGGAAGTTTATTAGATACCAAATACTACATATAATATACTAGAAAAAACTTTTTTCAGGGCAGGTCTCTAAAATATTACAATAATGACAGATATAACAAAAATTTATGGTGAATATTACTGAAGTTTTTTCCAACACCAAACCGTTATTTTAACACCTCGACATGTGTTTCGATCACCAAGTGATCATCTTTAAGAGGATTGGTGTTAAGAAAAACTCCAGTAATATTCATTACTACACAAAAGGTTCCAAACTGCATCACAATGAAAAAAATTACGGTAGTGAATGAGTATTTGAACATTGAGGACTAAATATCTTTTGATTAATTTCAAATTAGTATTGTGGTTTTGTTTTATGGAGGGTTGTTTGATTTTATTTGCTTTTTTTTTTCTCCTTCTCCTGTTTCAATTCCTCCATATATCTTCATAAAGTTATTAGAATGTTGACTAGATTTGAATTTCCTGCCAAGTCAAATGTCATTTAGTTGGGACATTTGACACGAAGGTTAGCCAACAAATCAGCAAGAAATTTTAGAAAATTATGCATATATATCGAAAGACTTTGGTTTCACAGGTTGTGTATCAGGGATTTTGTTTATCTTTGAGAGATGATTTCGAGTCTTAAGGGTATAAAGTGTACAACGTTTTTTACTATAGTTACTAATAGTAAGTTGAGAGTTACAGATTTTATTTTCGAATTAGAGGTTATATGATTATTGAAATATGCAGATTGTTCTATTTCGGAAGGTTTTCTGTTGTCCTTAGTGCATAGCAGCTTTTATCACTGATGGATTTTTTTGTTGACATGTACAGGGTGTTTCACGCTGCTTTTAAATAAGAACACGTTTGCTTGCTGGACAGAAATTGCATTAACGACAACAGACTAAAAATGACGTTATCTTATACCATTGTTTTATTAGTTTTTCAAATTTTTACCTGTGTGATATGTCGTCTTGCACTTCATTGTGAATTAATGACGGTTGTTTTTCTTTATTTAAGTGCATTTTTAACATTTAGGGTTATGTATTATAATCGGTTCGCGTTGAGTTCATTATTTGTATTATATACATATTTTGATTATTGTATAAACATAGTTTTTATTGAGGCAAACTACCAAATTGAATGTATTTCACTTTCAAAAATATATAGCCGTTAATTTATTCTTGACTCGTTCAGTTTTTTTTCATCCTTTCTTCCCTTTGGTGAAAATATTGATGTAAACAAGGTATAAATCTGTTTTGTGATTTGTTGTTTTAGTTACAGCATTAGTACTCATTTCAATGAACAAAGTGGGGATTGAACCAAGGATAATAAATGTATCACGAATCGTACGCTGAAAATTAAGACCTCGTTAATCATAAGCTCGTATAGATTTTCACTTTTGGTAAAAGAGTTTTTGGCTAAGGCGAAAAGGGCTTTTATATTACAAGGTGAAGCTGAAAAACTCTGATGAATAAATTCTAATTTGTGTTGTTAATCCTACTTAAGGTATCTTGTTTTTCTTTCACAAACGGTAATACTTCAGTAACTTTCCCAGACCTTTATAAATATGATATATGTCGTTAACAACTAAACTCAGCAACTTTGTAGTGAGTGTAACATTCTCATTCTCTACAAAGATTTATGAAATTATCAAAGAACAATTCATCGAACTTCATTCTCAAAATGGCCACATTTTTCACAAGTTGATTACTATACTTTACCCGTTTAGTTTAATGTGTTTATGATGACATTTATTGAAGGTACTGGTAACTGTTATTTTGTATACCTAGATATTTGTATTTGCCTGATTTGTTTTCAGTGCGAGACATTTTTAGTAGTTTCATAAATAGTTAATGACATTTTGTTTCGGAAGACAAATAAATCAACTGATTACTTTCTCAGACTCCTGTCCCAAAGATTGAGAAAAACTAAATATCTATTTGTAAGCATGAATGTTACCAATGAAAATCTATGATTCAATGATTATCACTAACACTCACAGTATCATTATAGCAAAAGAGCTATCACATTCCAGAAATGAAACAGAAATCAATGTTTAAGAACTTCTATTGAAATCCAAGTTTACAGATGTTAAATGTCATTTCAGAAAATGCAAATTCCAACAAATCATCATCTACTTCAGCTTCTTCTTGGGGCGCAAGTTGTTGGTGTGGCCACACTTTGTCTTCCTGCAGTTCGTAGCCCTTGGGTGTAATCTGGCGTAGCACTTGCGGCAGATCATCTTGTCGCAGTTGTATTTCTGAGCAAGGATACGCAGAGAGGGCTCGATAATACCTCCCCTCAATCTGAGGACGAGATGGAGGGTGGACTCCTTCTGAATATTGTAGTCGGAAAGAGTTCGACCATCTTCGAGCTGTTTTCCAGCGAAGATCAATCTTTGCTGATCTGGGGGGATCCCTTCCTTGTCTTGGATCTTAGCCTTGACGTTTTCGATGGTGTCAGAGGGTTCGACCTCGAGGGTGATGGTCTTACCCGTGAGTGTTTTTACGAAAATTTGCATCGTGGCGTTTCTAAAAAAAACGAATTGACATAACCTCACTTTATAATTATATTAAAATTATCGGGCAGATACGTGAAAAACGATTCGACGAGTATTTAAATACGTAATTACCTTGTTTGGTTAAATTACAGTAAGAAAATTAGTGAATAATACAACGGTGAAATCTACTTACATGCAAAAAACGTGCTCACCACACTATCTTTCACAGGCTAAAGAATATTACAATGCTGCCAAAGTTGCTAGATGAAAGAAATGAAGTCATCAAAACACTAGCGCCATCGTGTCAAACTACGGAACATATATTCTAGTTCGCATTTCGAACGGTTCTACAATGGTTCAAAATAGATACACAGCTGAGTATTGTAATTTGATTCGAGAAAACTTTACCAAGACACAACTGTGCGACTATTTTTGACTGTTCCGAGGACCGTTCACATACATCATGTATATATCCTAGATTGAAGTTCAAATAAGGAAATTCATCGACAAGATGCGACATCTATCGGAAATGTTAGAACTTAGTCAAACAGTAAAATTAAAAAAGTTCGGTCAGATACAATTTACAAATTGTTGTTTTTTTTTATACTCCACGTTTGGTAAAGTATCTGATTTGTTATTGAAGCAACACACTTTTCTCGTGAACTCATAATTAGATACTTCAGATTATCTATTTACCGTATGATGTCATCAGTTATTGAACACAGTAGCGCCTGTCACTATATTGGACACTAGGAACTAATATACTTTGAAAAGAAAGACGCATGTTTTTTCAAATCCTTCAATTAATCAAGAAGAATCCATGCCGACTTGAAACGATTTTACATATAGTTTTGCAATTAGTTATCCGATTTTCATGTAGCTTGAATCGATCGCTTTGAAATAATATTCTGCAAATGGGTAACTATCGTTTCTCGAAGTTTCTCCAAGGAAAAAAAATCTATACTGAATTATATCGAAATCATGGAAATGGGAGTTACATACATACATTCCATTTCGCATGCAATTTTCCCTTAGTATGACAAAACGAGTATTCGTCCGATTCTATATTCATATATTTTATACACTGGATTTTATTTGAATTATCCAATGTTAATAATAAAGTGTATTCATAATCAAACCATATGGTTTTCAGAAATATCTAATAAATAAATGAACCCCTCTGATTTGCCTTATTCTTCAAAATATTCAAATTCAAAAATAGTTTTTCCCCAAATCACAGCGTCACATGAGATTGTCGTGTAAACATTCAGAAAAACCCAATCACAATCATAAATAATTATCGATAATATTAATAGCAAAATTACCGAAATAAGTGTCGGAAACGATTCTTTTATCCATGACTTACGTATAAAGTACTTTTTTCTAAAAATTCCGACCAATTAGATTTATTTTGTATCATAATTAAGGAATTGAAGTTAAATGTATAATTCCAAGCAACTTCGTTGAGGGTAACGTACATGTTGAAGTCAAAATATATTAAAATTGAGGCAAACGTGTGTTCCCCAATCCTATTGCACCATTCAGCTCATTTTAGTGGAAGTATGATGTGGTAATTGTCCTTCAAAGCGCTACGTTGTCTGTGCCTTGTTGTCGCCAACGACACTTCACAATCTCCACACTTCAATCGACCAATCAAGTATACAGTATAATAGGAAAATACCAGCCTGTGATTGGTTCTAAACACGTCAGATTCGTTGGTTAGTTCAGTTATCAGCCGTTTTCTGGTTCATCCGTTCAACGTTCAACTTAATTTTTTTAAATATTAAAAATACAAATATGTAAGAAAATGACTTGATTATAATTGCGGATTGAAGACTTATTATGAGTGAGACATTAATATATATTGAATAGATCATCGTCATAACTTTATTCATCGGAATATTGTTCAATTAAACTAGGTATATTTTGCTGTTTACTTTAAATTCTCATACCTAACCTAAATCGACTTTGCCAAATTTAAATCAATAATATATCGAAATCAAATATATCTTTCTGAAGGTGTAACTAAAAATTTCATGAAAGTTAAGCAAAACTTCGGTAATCAATTCAATAAGGCGCCAAAATTTTGAAATTGCCTCCAAATGTGAGCTTTTCCATGGCCAACCGAATTTTCAACCGCCAAATCTTCGAGAGATTGTCTATGCCCTTTCGCGCCAATTCAGTCGTTAAGTCAAATCAGCCGGTTCAGATTACACGTGTTTTTTCGGCTAAAGAACATAATAATAGCAAAATGCCTTCAAAAGAAAACGGCGTGGCTTTGAAACTGAGATACTCCAAAGTGGTGCCGGAGGCCTACATCCCGACCAAGGGTTCCCTGAAAGCTGCAGGCTACGACTTGAGGAGTGCCTTCGACATAACCGTTCCGGCGAGGGGCAAAGCCCTTGTGGATACCGGCTTGAAGATTGAGCTCCCAGAAGGATGTTACGGAAGGATTGCACCTAGATCGGGTTTGGCTGTGAAAAATTTTATCGACGTAGGAGGTGAGCAAAGCACACTATGATTTTATTCAAAAACGACTCAGTCATATTATATTAGAGTAAATTATATGCAAAGAGAGACACGTCATGAACCACAAGGGATACTCGTAAGTTCAATCTCCTTCCATCGTAGAGATAACCTCCATTTTCAATTCCAGACGGTATGAAGTGAACAAACACTATTTCGAAATAGGTTCCATACAGCAATCACTTGTTTTTTCTCGGTAAAAGTCTTTTGATTTTTTTTACTGCTGCTACACTGATTTCAAAAGCAAGAAAAACATTTACAATTTAAAAAGTAGGGGTTGGATGTGGCAAAATGGGTTCGATATTACTTTCATCAATCTTTGTGGTTACATTCTTCAAACAAAAATCAACTGTACTGACAATTTTTTCCTTTTACTGATATTGAATATGCTTTAAATAGTCAAAGGCGTCCATATAAAATTTTCAGAAGGGTCATTATTGTGGAAATTGAAAATTTGGTCTCGGAGGGAGTAATTAGAGACATTTTTATTCAAGTTTATGACACTTACTAAATTTGGTATTAAAATAATACTTCACGTAGGGAAATTAAACAAGAAAAAGAGTCAAGTTGATATAAATACTTCAATAAAATAGTGTTTCAGAAGTTGGTTAACTAACCTGTTTGAATTATATTACTATTCTACTCTAGTAGAATAGTAATGTGATTGTTCAATTAAAGTTTTTTTTTGTGTAGGAAACTAGTTTTTCATTGACATTTTGGGATTTCTTGATCTTCATATAAGTTGCTTCATACAATCTATATATTTTCATTCAAAGAAATGTGTATTGTTATATTTGTTGATTTTGCCAACCACTGAAATAGAGACGTGATTGCTTGGCCCTATCTTGAGCAGTATAATTAACAAAAGAATATATTGCCCTTATTTATTAGGTCAAATCAATTTTCATATACCGAGGCTGATTTCGGAGAAAGAAATTACTTTTTATGTAACATCTCAAACTAATTCACTAGTCAAGTCTCCATTCAGCTCAGTATGTAAAATTTTCAACGACAATTAAACTTCTTGTGATATAAACAATGATTATCTGAACTCTAGTTTGATTGTTTATAAGCAGAATCCAAAAAATGTGGAACTTCATATTTTATTTCATGTAAACTTATATCATCCTTCATTTTTTTTCTGGTTTAGAGTGTACACCTATAGAAAATAAAAGTATTATTATTATCATTATTCAGAGGTTCATCTTGTCGATAAATATTTTCGAGCTAAAATGACATGAATAAAAAAACTACAAAAAAAAGAAAAAATTCATTAGACTTATTATGAAAATATTTTGTGCAAGTTAGTCCTCAAAAAATTGATATAAGGCATAATAAACCTTTTTGTATATTCCATTGAATATCTTTCTATCTTTGTATCTGTATTGCAGCTGGAGTGGTCGACGAAGACTACCGAGGAGTTCTAAAAGTTGTGTTGTTCAACCATTCTGATACTGACTTTGAGGTCAGATCAGGAGATCGCATAGCCCAACTCATTTGCGAAAAGATCTACTACCCAGTTTTAGAGGAAGTACAGGTAACATCCAAATATTTATAATCAACTATTTATGTACCAAAATACTGTTACGTTTTTCCCCGTGGATTGACCAATAATTAAAACTACAGTGAACAATAATCAAACTTAATTTTATTTCACTTCAAATACAAAAAACACTTCAACTATTATTCCAATCTCTATCGCCTTACTAGATCGCTTCGCATACCGCACTGTAACTTTCACTTGACTGTCTCGATATGCTTGTGACTAACGTTTATATATCGTAATCGAATACAGTAGAAATTTCGCCGAAGTTCCATCGAAATTGGTAGAGTTATTCTTGCTGCTTCTAGAGCGGCAGCGAACATCGTACATTCGCGCGCTCTTAGCTACGTCACAATTGGTTTATGGCCACCAGTGGCGGCCGGCGTTATTTTCTTTAGGGCATGATTATTTTGATACACGAATATTGTCAAGGAATCTGTTCATTTTCAATATTGAATTTTTTATGATCTTTTGGTATTTAAGGTACATTTTTCAGTAAAATGTGGTCAAGTACTGTTACAGTTTCACTTTTCTTTAGGTTAAGTTAAACACTCACTTTTTTTTCTTCTAGGAATTGACAGCTACTGAACGTGGTGAAGGCGGATTTGGATCAACTGGTACCAATTGATTTCTTAACTGCCTTTTTTTTAATTTCCTCAATGTATTATTTTAATTAGTCAGTACCAGTTTAACTTGTTTTGTTTTTATTATAGTTCGATGTCTCGATATCAGGATGTATGTCAACTATTTCGTTGTTCCTATATTACTTTGAGAGTGTTCATATCCACCTGGGATTTTTGTTTTTTATTCTAGTTTTAATTGTAATACTTTCCTTTAAATTTCAGTTTTTGATATAGGCAGATCTGATACAATATGTGATACATGTGGGAGTTCAAAGCTAGCTTCTGAAATTACTGAAAATACTGGAAAATACATGCTTTTATTATTACAAATGTTTTGTTTTTTCTACATGCATTTATTACGTGACTGTAAATAACAATTCATGCAAATTATCTATGTCAAACAATTCACTTTAACCATTATTTGTGAACGAAAAACCAAAAACATTTAGAGTGAGAAGTACTTAGTTTTATTTAACTAAAAGAATATAGATTCCATGGAAATTCATCACCTTCAATAAAACAATAACATAACAAAAAAATATGAGTTCGAAGGCACAAAGCATGAAAGTGATGTGTTACAGTGATCGAATTGTAATTTTTAGTAACCTTTTGTCACATTTGGAGATACTTGAAACTGAATTATATTGATACAAATCTCGTGGACAATCACTGAGGCTTTCATAACCAACCACTAGTAAATGGACTGATTCTATTGATAATGGGGGATAAGTAGTTGTTTTCTTAGACTTATGAAAGGTTTTGGAACCAATTGAATACTGTATTGGATTTCTGATCAGGACTTGTCACGACTTCTGTAATACTAACTCTGTTCGTACACTTTACATGGCTTATGTAAATAGTCAGCTCAGTTCTGCTTCAGTTATTTGGAACCCCCTGTATATCTCGTATATTGAAAGACTTTAATCTATACAAAGCAAATTCGTCATCTATGGGCCGTGTTTAGATAATAGAGATTGTTTGAGGTTGATATTGTATCAGGCGAAGATGGAGAGTGTCGCGTAAGCTAAAGGAAATAAACTGGATGAATATACATAATCGAAGACTACTTCATACAACCTATAAAATTTTAAAATGCGAAAAAAACCTCCTTATTTACACAAAAAATCATCTTTAGAAGCCATGTTCATAATGTCAATATTCGTAGAAGAGGAATTATAACTATACCCTCCCATAAGAAAGAGATATTCAAACGTTCCTTCACATACTGCACGGCAAATCTGAATAAATTCCTGATCACTCACTTCACAAAATAGATGGCGTTATTTAAAAGAATAATAAAAGGGAAGCTATTTCAACATTAATATATTTAGTACTCAACTGGCAGTTTTCATAATATTCGAAATATAATAATCTTAATTGATTACCATTTACTTAGATATATGCATTTTCCCTCTGGGCCTCAACAGCACCTGATCTTGTATCAGAAAGCTGATAGTAGGCCAAATAATCTGTATATCACAAAATATATGTATTATCATACTGGTTATGTAATTGTCAATTCGGATTATTATTATTATATCAATAGAAAATACTTTCATAATCTCAAAGATCAATTACAAATTAAAATACTACCCAATCTGATATCTTTGAGGGATAGACGCCAAATAGCTGATATTAAGTTCCTATATAAAATAATGAATAATTTTTTTGACAGCAGTTCTATATTGAACTTTTTTTTTATTGAATAATAATAATTTAATGCAAGTATTATAATATATAATGAAATTTGGAACAATCATGAAATACAAATCAATTCGGAGAACTAAGATTATACCTATAAAAAAAAGAAGACAAAAAAATCACTTCAAAGGTGCTGCTTTGTTCCCTCCTGTTCATAAAAGAGGACATATGCCTCAGCGCTCACAAGTGATTTTGGCGAAATTGGGAACACGTGTGAATCGTTGTATTCATGCCACGTGCCACTATAAGGGTGTCTGTAATATGCTGTGTAATGCCCGTTGTAAGTAGTCCCACTGTGATTTGAAAGTGCATATAGATTATAAGGACAAGGAGCCATATTGTCTGCTGCATAATTGCTCATATCTAATCCATCTGAAGAAAAGTCAATGGAAACATTCAATTTGCCTCTGAATCTTTCCGTAGGAGAGAATATTTTCAAATTAATTACTAAAATATGGGGAAACTTATAGATTGATAAGGACTTTGTACATTTTCATCTTTACTTGCATCACGAACACTTTGGTTTTTCATCTCCATCCAGAGTTTCCTCTCTTGTGAAGGAATCCAAGCAATGTGACAAACTCAATTGGCCAGTTCTTTGTGGTATGGAAAGAGACAAATTCCAGAAAGGATCGAAGGTTACTGATGAGTGTCCACAGTAACATCAATTAAAATCCACATAGTGGATTTTAATTGACCAACAAAATAGTCTACAGCTTAGAGTTGTTCATATTCAAATATCTCAGCCAGGACTCTTACTTGTGCTTTTCTGCTGTCGCTCAATATTTCGTCAATCTCCGTTAAGATCGGTTCAGGTTTCTCAGTAATTCTGTTGAGGTTCTCATGTAAACCTTCTAAAAGATATCGAAGGAATTCGTGGGCGTCTTGATGGGCAGAACCCATGAATCGAGGGGCAAATCTTTGAATCTGACTTTTGAAGTAGACTGTGTTAATTACTGTATCAGATTTATCTTCTGACCACAATATTGAACCAACTTTTGATTAATGTACCTCTGTATAATACCAGAGAATTATATTCATTCCAAACAAATCAAAGTAAAACTAATTACGATTTGAATTCTCCCCTAAATAGGTGTAAATCCTACAACTCTATATCTAAATCAATTGAAATTGACATCTTTTCTAATTCCCTCACAACCTTCACCACGTCTCTCAAACGTTCATACAATCACCATTTTCGTATCTAACTATTTTAATTTGAACTGCACTTGATTAATAATTGTTCATAACACGATATTGCATGTCAATTATAACAATCAAACCATTTATTGTTATTTTCACCTCATCATTTATGAATACTCTTTTTGGGTTTGTCCCGTTTTGTATTTCACTGAAAATAAATAAATAATTAAATTAATTGAAAAATTGAAAGCATTTGACATCAAATTAATTGCTTTGGAATGGTTCAAAGCTTATACAAAAGATCGTAAATAAGTTACTGAACTTGGAAATAAGCATTCAAAGCCAATGTATACAGAATTTTGAGTGCCACAGGGAAGTGAGTTGGGCTCCTTGTTATTTTTCATTTATTAGGTTGTTTCAACAGTTTTCTCCGTTTTTATGAGTCTAAACTGTAACATCGCAGTGAGTACTTATTCAATTTTATCGAAATAACCGCCATTTGAATCAATGTAACGTAACGCCATTCGACAGTGTAGCACAAGTCAAAAAGATGGTAGTCAGTTGGCGAGTGGTCAGGGAGGTTTGGTAAGTGAGGCAGAATATGGACGGTCAATTTGTTTAATTTTCGGATGGGCATTTGTGAAACGTGCTGAACGAACCAACGTTCATTGCCAAATACTTGGTTAATTTTTTGGTCTTTTTCTGCAGCGCTCTGGTTCAATTTAAATTCGTAGAGAAAACTTGGCTGAAAGTCGTTCAACATCATATAGTTATAAGCTGAAAAAAAAGCCAAAAAGTAAAATTTGGGGAAAAAATGAGCAGCATCAATGTCAAATCTTTAGACAATGCTTTGGTAAAAGAAAATAAAGTAAGATTTCTTTACCGACTTCTTCTGTCATGATCATGATTCGACTACTGATCAGAAGATGTCGCAGAATTTCCTCACTGAATTTTGTCACAGAATAATAAACAAAATATTATTAGGCTTGTTCTGGTTCTCTGCTCGGACTGTTCCAAACAGTCAGAAAACAGTCATCCAAACTGTATACTGAACATTTTGTCGCATTAACCTTTTCAGTCCACAACTGACTCACTGATTTTAGACGATTCGAAACAGTACAAACTGAAAACCAGAACAAACCTATTGTGTGACTGCAATTCTCAGGCTGAATCATTTTTTGAAACGCATTCTAGTTGTCGATAAAATGGAATATGTAACTTGATTAAACTGTTAGAATATAGCGTTTGTGGCCCAAAATTATTCAAGTAATAATCTGCTGCGTCGTGAACTGGTTTCACGTTTCATTATACTTATTGACTGTGTTGCAGATATACAGAGAACAGAGAGTATCAAGAAGTTGTCTGCCGAAAAAAAATTATTCCCATTATTGGTGTATCGAATTGTATTACTACAAGAAAGTTTGTATCATTTGTCATATTTATCTATTGTTGCTAACACGAACCCCCGATTTTGCAGATTTTGATTTTGATCTTTGCCACTATAAAGTCCAAGTGACTGATGGTATCTGGAAGAACTAGAATAAGGAAAAAAATAGTCTCTGATTTGGTAAGTTTTTGTAATATATTTTTTCAAAAAGGATAAGTTGTTTGCTGACTCTTTAGTAAAATAAAATATAAAAATGCAACCTACCCTTAGCATAATTAAATTCCGGAACATTTATAAAATGCATTCATACCTATTCCATGGAAAAAAATAACGTAAAATAAAATATCTATAAAAAAAATAGTGAGCGTTAAAAATTTGTCTATCTTTGTTGAACACAGAGCGAGTATCTTATTCACAGCTATGTTTCCCGAAAAACAAAAAAAAGGATCTACTCGAAAAAATGGATTTGCAAATAAATAACCAGAAAAGTTCTTTGAAGTTGTCAAAGACACATGCTTGTTTATTTGTGATTGTAAAAGAAAATCGTTATCTAGGCCTAAACATATCTGCTGATGAATTTCGGAAAACTGAATTAATCTATTTGAGATAAACAACATGTTGTCAGCTGGCGTGTCTGACTTGACTTAGGTGCAGAAGGGGTAGTTGGGGCAGGAGTGGGCGTCTACTCCGGCAGGGATTTGGCCTACCCCGTGGGTCTGTTGAATGTTTGGTGGGATTCCTTGGTTGCCTTGGTTCCATTGGTTGTTTCCTTGGTTCCAGTTGTTTCCTTGGTTCCAGCTGTTTTCTAAAAAGAAAAACGATTTTTATGAACATGGAGTTTGTCCAGTCCTCACAGCTTTTTCAATGTATCCCTCAACACCTTGTGTTTAGGGTTATCTAACATTTATTGAAGTGAGCACGAAGTTCTGAAGGGTAGCTTTACGTTCAACTTTGCAGATTTTTGTTGGTTGAATGTAGTCTTCGATTACTTCATCATTGAGAACATTAACACTCAGATGAACCTTCAAAATTCAACAGTTTTTGAATACGAACACTTGGGAAAAACGAAGATACGTCAAATGTTTCTGAAATATCTACTCGCAACTTTGCATTCTTGATTTTATCTATGAATTCATGTGAATTACCGAAAGTTAAATTCACTTGTGAGATTGAAAGAGTTTCAAACTGTTTGGTAAGCTGTTTAGCAATTTCATAAGTAGGGGAATTTATGACGGAGTTAATTATTGGCCGCACCGACTCTCCAGATTTCTGAATTTTTGGTAGACCGCATATTTTAGGAACTGTATGATTAGGAACCTACAGAGTCCTGTTTAAAGTCGGTGCAATCAAATCTTGACACTTCTTCAGTGTGTTTTTCACTTCTGAAACTGTCTTAGACAATTGGTTCTTTGGTCGCATATTATTGTTACAGTTTTGACTCCTAAACCGAAATTCTGATACGTTATATCAGAATAGCTCTTTATTCCAACACAATCCTGGTTAACTATGATCGTTTGAGCACATACGTAAGTTGTGGAACCCAAACACAGATCGACAGGTGACAAGTCTGGCGATTTTGCTGGCCGATCTTTGATTACCCCCTCAAAACATAAATTGAACGGCTTACCATATCCTGGGGCAAGTGCTTCTGCGAGTCCTTCTCCGTGGTAATCTCCATCTCCAATGTATTCTCCTCTGTTCAGTCTGTTGGTAGCATCATTTCCCCATTGCTGTGGAACAGGAGCAGGGTTCCACTGTTGTCCCTGGAACAATCATTACTTATTAAGTACACATTATTGAATAACAAATAAAAAAAAATTGGGAGCTGGTAGCGAATAAAATTGTTTTTTTTTCAATCCTGCTTGAAGCAGTTCTGATATGCACAAACGCCGGTGCGAAACGCCGTCCTTTCATGTGTCTCTTCAATCTTGGGAACAAGAAAAAGTCGCCGACGGCTAAACCTGGAGAATACGGTGGCTGAAGCATAGTTACCGTGGTGTTTTGACCAAAAAGTTACGAACAAGCAATGAACAGTGAGCAGGTGCAATAATGTGATGCCAACTTGGCGTGTTTTTTTGGTCTTGGCTCTCCTGGGCTCTTTTATTGGGATGATTGACACTTTCGAGTAAATTTGGATAGCCGTTGACGTCTTTCAACAATTCCTGAGCAATGCTAATGAGACGTTTTTTTGGTATTCAGCAATTTTGCAACGCCAATAGTTATTGGCGTTTCATTGTGTAATTGAGTGACTTCATATTCTCTTCTGTAATTTATAGTTATAAGTTTTTCCCAAATCTGACCCTATATGATGGGGTAGATATAAAATTGTCTACTTCTCGTCGAATTTACTTTGAATCAATCATTTCAATTTTAATTCCTACGGAACACAAATTTGCATGTTTCATAGCCCACACATCGAAATCACACATTTATTTGCCATGTTTATATTTGAAGGCCCAAAAGTCTCGCGAATATATTCAATTAAATTACATTTTTTGTTGAATTGACCTTCGCCGTGTTGTATAACATTTATAATTGGTACAGCAACCGAGAAATTTATTTAAAAAATGCTATTAAGTCTATATCTGTATCGCGCTTTATGCAAATCTTGTTATTATATCGTTATATTTTACTATAAAGGAATATTATTCCTACCTACATTCTCTTATTTTGAAACAGACACAATCACTTCATACCAGTACTCTAATTAAAATTCTTTCTTCCTTTGTTATCTGTCGTTGGTGATTTTGAAATCGTGAATTATTTTTTTAACATTCCTAATTAGCAAGCGAATATACAAAATAAGAAAGTGAAAATGTATTCTGAACATTCATCTATTTGACTCATATTTGCTCGTACATCATTTAAATGTCCAGCTTAAATATCGTCCGAATATATTTGGAGATATTTTATATCAATGATAGATGTTCAAAAAAGTATTTATTACGTGAAAAATGATAATTAAAGGCAATACCTAATAACAATAATCACTAAGTAATTCGTTTGGAAATGTTCTTATAGGACGAAACCACAGTAAAGTTAGTTACACAAACAAGTGGTATAAAAATAGGAATGAATTCTCATTTTTCAGAACGATGTTTTTAATGAAAATAGAAAACTTATTTTTTTTTCATCCGAAAATGAACGTCGGTCAAGAATTTCAAATAAAATCCTGTATATTTGATAAAATATGAAAGTATCTTTTCAACGATATAACACAACTGACCGTTTTCTCTCAAAATGGCGCCATAGGAGCCATTTTCATTAAATTAAATATGGTGGCTTTATGACGTCATTTATTATATGGACATTTTGTCAAACAAATGTATTGAGAAACAAAAGAGGATGTTCACTCAGTATGTACATAAAAATTTAGGAACTAAAGTTTTCACCAATTGACTTTTCATCAATTTATTTGTATTTACCGTATTTACTTCATTCATTTAGAAAATCGTAATAAATAAAATGTTGAAGATAGTGTGAGGTTCATTTTTCTGTACCGGTCGAAGAGTTACAATTACAATTGAATGTACAAATTCAAGATGTACATTGGCAACGAATTGCTTTTCAAATACTCGATTGGAATAACACATCAGGCATGAGAATAAAAATGAAACCATTCGTAATATTATATTCTGTTACCTGATGACTATTGAATCAACATTAATTTCCATTGAAAAACATTCCAAATTGTTTTCCTTTCCATTAATTTTTTCACAATTACTATTTTCCTTGCAATAATGGATTATCTGTTTCATCCTCATCTTTCACAAGCCTTCACAAATATATCAAAACTCTCACCTGATTCCACTGATTGGGTTGTGGGTTCCATTGCTGTTGAGGTGCTCCCCATTGTTGTGGGGCGGGTTGTTGGGGATTGGCGGATACAGCAGGGTTGGCACAGTTGGGGAAATTGGGGCAAGCCTGGGGACTGACACCCGCTGGATACAGGGAAGCAGGCTGACCCCCTGCGAGGGGACCATTCCATACAGCATTGGCTGCTGCCAGGGTACAAGCGATTACGGCCTGAAAAATCATCATCATTATTATTTTTCAGACGAAAAAAAATATTTGGCTTGATGCGCCTGAAAAGAAGCAAAAGCCAAAGACATTGACAGACAAAGACAGAGGGGAATTTGGTTGTAACTGTTTATATTTGTTGTCTGTATTCTTCTTTGTATTTTTTAAGTTCAAGGATGACAAATATTCCTTCTGTATCAAAATATTCTTCTGTTAATCTAGATTACTTCGAAATCCTTCAAAATTTTCTCAAAATGAGCATTCAATTTGTAGGTTTTTTAAAATTTAACCTTGCATTATTACCAATTTACTCATGAACTTTTTCATCAATCTGAATATCCCTTTCATTTACAAAATTTGGTTAGAACAAGAAGAAATCTGAGAGTAACTAACAAAATCCATCATATCTCAAAAGCAGTACTGAATTGTATGTGTTTTTCTTTTTCTGATTGGAAACTGCTACCCTTTGCTTTGGTTGAGGCAAAATAAATACGCAGCGTCCTTTTAAGTACAGTAATAGGGGTAGTTACCCCTATTACTGTACTTACATTTACTACAAATCACAATGACAAGAAAGTTGAAGCTATGTAGAAGTTGGGAGCAGCTTGAATCATTTGAAATTTTGAATTCACTTTCTTTTACTATCAAATATTGAATTCTCTGAATTAGTGAAGTTCTAGTTGCAAAAAAATGAATCAGAACTTCAATAAAGTAAAAAATATCAACAAAACTCAAGATGAGTTAAATAAATTATTATTATTATCAATATCATTCAAGATTGTGTTCACTGAATGCCGTGGAAACTATCAACAAATTCAAAACACCAAAACTAGTGAGTCCCAAAATAGTCCTTCTGGTATATTTTTCACTTTAATCCAAATTGTCACACACTGTCACAGGAAAATCACTGCTCTAAAATTCCCAACACTGAAAAATCCACTCTACTTACCAGTTTTACAAACATGTTGTTAATTTACTGAATTATCAAAAGACAAAGTGCTCAGCAAATTGGAAACGCCCGTTATATATACCTTTACCACACCTTTTACGCCTGTTACATAGAAATGTAACAGTAATGATATTATTTTTAATACCGATCCCACACATGATAGAAGAAAATATAGATCATTTTGTATGGGGTGATCCAGATAGATAGACAGCAATACATGTCTTTATAAATTTACACCCTGTTGATGGGATACAAACGACTAGGGATACAAACAGAATAAATCAAAAAAATATCCCTATTTTACAGATGAGTAAATAATATATAAACGCTAAGTACATTTCACTAGTAACGAATATGAGAAAAAATGAAATAACTGATAACTAACCGAAGATAATAAGGAAAGGTAACATCAGTTTTTTAATATGTGGAGTATAGTGAATGATAAACAATACACATTCCTAGAAACAATAAACTTAGAGAAACACACACACAAAGAATATTACCTGATGTAACAGGCAAATTCAATGAGATATCCTGATGAAAGGGAAGGACAAATACCTGCCCAAACCCTAGTTAATGAAGCGTCAACAATTTCACTAAGGCGATTTAACCGTATAAAAGAACAAACAAGAAGATAAAACGTTCAGTTTGAGTATAGCCATGACGATGATACCACAGTCTGCTATCGAAAGCGCTCGCATATAATAATAGTTATTTAAGCTTCAAATCCTTTTTGTAAATAAGTATCAATATTAAAACAATGAAAATAAAAAAAAACTAGTTTCTGAAATGTCTTGTATTCCTGATAATGAATCCCAATAAACGATTACACATATTAACGGTTTCTCTATGTGGAATCCATTATTACTCCTAAATCGCGTACTTTCCTATATGGTGTATTTATGGGATTTCTTTTTTTTGGTAAAAGGTATTTTGAGACATTTATCGTGATTTAGGTATAGACTGCTATTGCCACAGATTTCTGCAAATGCATCAAGTCATTTTGCAATTTTTTACTGTCCTGGATTTCTTTGATGGTTCTGTAACCGTAACCGTTCTGTAAGGTAACATAATTTGATTCTCGTAGCTATCACTTAGTGCAGTTGACATATTTTTTCAGTTACTGCATTTTAAAATTAAAAATAACTGCAAATTACTGGATGTTGCCCGCTTTTATATTAACGTACAGCTATTGAACGTAGAATTTTGAAATATGCAGGTAGGTTCTTTGTATAGCGTAAATAATCATTAAGAAAGGGAATTAGGAATTTCCAGCCCCAAGGGGGAACAATAGGGGTTCGGAATTGTATTAGATTTCGTCAGTTTTAAAGTTGGAAACCTGAAGTTTTGGGTTGATAAAAAAATATGGTAACTATTTGTTTAGAATGATCTGTCACGAAACTTAATGTGACAAACCAAATTCTATGCAGGCGAAGCCGCGGGCAACAATTAGTTTATTATAAATTCTTATTTTCAGCTTGACTGTCCTATATTTACTGTTACAAAACATTAAGTTAATCACCTAACAAATACGGAAACCTTACTTTTAACTCTTGATAACTGGGACCAATGTAGAACAAACACAATTTCTTGCCACATTGTGGATATTTTGAAATTGACATCATTTGTACTGAATTATTAATTTTTTTTCGATTGCTTGGAAGCAGTCCAAAATATGTCTTTGAGTTCCTCCTTTTTCCTCAGGAAATTAGATGATGTCATTAGATATGGAAGCTCTGTTGTAAAGTCACAAGTCAAACCTTTTGCTATAAAATGTATTTTTTTGGGCAATAACGTTGATAACGTTTAAAATGTTTTGTAAACATGAATACTTTTTTTTCTCGGAAAATATTTCGAATTTTTAGCTTTCTGCATATTCCTTCGCCACTGGATTTGTGTATCGTCCTGTACAACGGGGTAAAATCCTAGTTCAGACTGGGCGGCACAAAACTATTTTCTATGCAATAATTAGTTCTCTGTCACATTGCTTCCAAGGTTCTACACTTCATTGCATTCATTGCCATGGTAAATATTCACCCATTAAAAAAATGGACTATATCGGAGTAAAAAGTTGAAATGCCTGCTATAGGTGAGGCTTTCCTTATTCTGTCATATCGCAAGAGTGTGACCTTATAGCAGGAAGGAATTTTTCTCTAGCATTCATTGTTCCATGGTTTATGATGTCAGTTGGCAAACATTGTGTCTGATGCGTTAAGATCGTAGATTTGATGTATTGTGTAATTTGCTTTATTTCTTCACTGCTAGCCTTGGATGGTTATCTTCTTTGTCTATTTGAAGTTACTGGTAGGTTAGTTGCAGCTGCTTAAGATAAAGCAGCAGTTCCAATTGATGGTGTGGTGTTGTTTGTAACAGCTATATCCATAAAAGTGGCATAAATGCTAATGAAATTTACATAAATCTACAGTTATTTCGTGTCTCAATTCAGTATGATATACTACGTACTAATTGAAAACAAAACCATTTCTCAATAAGGCTGAACTAATTTTTGGAAGTGAATCATTTTGGCTTTCTGCTTCTTCATCTTTGTACAAAAAATGTGGGAAATCACTTTTGTCCATTTTAGTTTGTTCTCCAAACATATGTTATAGATTTGAATCAAAGTATCACTAGTTTACAGCTAATTTACCTACGACTGTAATGTCAGAGGACGTTCTTTGTTGATTTTTGGTCCCTAAATGGATCTGGACGATAACGACATTTGGCCACCAAGATCCTGCGATTTGATCCCGTTAGACTTTTTCTTGTGGGGTTTTCGTAAGTCGCAGGTGTAGGCAGGTGAGGCCCTCAAAGCCAACATCGGTCAAATTCAGCCTGATTTACGCGCCAAAGTAATGGAAAATTGGACGTGGCGGGCATGATTATTAAAAATCAGGTACTACAATTTTTCCTCAAAAATGAACTACTTTCGACAAACCAGCATGGTTCATGCAAAATTAAAGCACGGAAACAGATATGTATGATTTCATAGAACACGTAGTAACAGTCTTAGATAACAAACTTAGAATTTGTGGTTTGTTCATCGATTTTCCTAGGGGATTTGACTGTGTTGATCACTATGTACTATTCCAGAAAATGCATCGCTTTGGGATTCGTGGAGTTGCCCAAAATTGAAGGAGGTTCAATCAATCTCACAAACAGTGAGTATCCAAGGTGTTCACAGTCAATCCTTCGCCTGTAAGCAAGGAGTTCTATAGGGGTCTATACTCGGACCACTTTTTTTCTTATTTATGCGAACGACTTGATACAATACCTAAATAGTCTTTCGAAAGTACATATAGTTGCATATGCAGACTATACAAATGTTCTGGTCACTGATCATAATACATTAGCACTTGCAGAAAAAACAGAATCAATATATGAGAAAATAATGAAATGAGCTGATAAAAATCATTTAGCGCCCTAATTTCAGCAAAACAGAATTAGGGATAAACTGCTTGCCAATCCCAACGGTTCTAGATCCTTCTGGTCGGTAGCTAAAGCTGTTAATCAAAACAATTCCACCACTAACACAAGCAGATGATTCAATTGCAACAACAGCCATAGAAAAAGTCTACTAGCTGAACAATTTGCGTCCCATTCCACAGTCGATTTTCTGGAAAAAGCACCACCCACTATTCTCACACTAGAATCCACATTGCCGACACAAATGGCAAATAGGTGAATGAATGTCATGACATTAAAAATCGTAATTCATGAATGAATTGTGTGTATTTTCTATAATGTTATCCAATTTGGTACTGAAGAGCCTTGGGGAAAGTGTCTTAAGGCGAAACATCGATGTATACCAGTGAGGATGACAATGTTGCATGTAAGTGCAATTTTTTACTATCCATTCAAAGTAGAACTCATGTGAATATCTGATTTTCATTCCACAACGAATTTTTGAAATACAAACTGAGTAGACAAATGTATCTTCTGTATAATTCCGTGTTCATATAGAAGTATTTGTTTCGAAAGAATTTTTATTCAATATTTATATGAAAGTAGCTGTTCGAGAAGGAATTTCTTTCAGTTTGTGTCTGAAAGTTACTTTTTTGCATGGTCTACACATCCATGTAAAGAGTTACTTATTTTCAAATTGATTACTTCCTTCCTTTCTTCCGATTCCAGCAAGAATTCTCAGAGCTTTTTTCTGTAATATAAAAATGCATTGGGCATCACTAGAATTTCCCCAAAGTAAAATACCGTAAGAAATGTAAGACTGTACGAGCGAACAAAATATTATTTTCAACGTAGTGAAATTTGTTATTGGTTTCAGCTGTCTAAGTAAAAATAAGGCACTCGATAATTTACTTTTCAAACTTGAAATGTGGCTTGACCAATTTAGCATATTGTCCAGAGTAAAACCCAATAATTCGACACACCGGAATTCAGGTAATGGCAGAGCCATAGAAACAATCATGTTTTGTGATTTTTCCTTATTCATCATGAGTTTGTTGACAGTGAACCAGCGCTCCGCTTTTTCTGTATTTCATATAGTTGTAAAAATCATTTATATAAATAACGAACAAAAGCGGGCGCAAAACCGTTCCCTGCGGTACACCTAGGTCAATCGGCTTTAGCTCAGAAAATGTATTGTTATAAAAAACTCTCTGGAAACGATTATTCAGGTAAGTTTCAACCAAACCCAAAGGAGTACCTCTTACACCATAATATGACAGTTTTTCGAGTAAAATGCTGGGGGAAACACAGTCAAAGGCCTTTGACAGGTCCAACTTTGACTGGAAAACTGCGTTCTGAGAACGTTTTTCCAAGTGGATGTGAAAATGTGAACCGCTACTTTCGCACTCACCCGATTATGTACAAAACAAAATCGAAAAAAACTCCATTATTTTAAATTTTGTTTTTTATTAAATAACTTGTATAAAATAATTCACACAAATCACAAATCGCTATGTTACAGGACACATTTACATCTTAAAAATAACATTGACATGTCGTCAGCTGGCAGTCTGGCTTGTCTTTTGGAAATTTTGAACTACTTCGGGGGAGTTTTTAGTGGCAGAAGGGGTAATTTGGGCATGCGTTGGCGTCCACACCTGCTGGAATTTGGGCTGGGGTGGCATGAGCTCCAGCTTGGTTGTACTGGGGAGCTGGGGCGGGGTTGTAAGCGCGGGCCTGGTATTGGGGGGCTTGGTTGTAAGCTGGGGCAGGGTTGTAAGATTGACGGGCTGAAAAAAAAATTAGTGTTAAGTTTTTATTTTCGAATTCCATTGGGTCATATATCATTCACAGCAATTGAAAGTAACTTCTACGCTTGATCTACACATCTTCGTGAAGAGTTTATTTTCGAATTAATTGCTTTCTTCTTTCCTTTGAAACTTTCCCAAAATACTTCACCAACTAGTCGTTGGTAAAGTATTTTGGGGTTTTCAAGTGAAAGACCACATCCGACTCCAACTACTCAACTAATCACAAATCTGACAACTACAAAGAAAGGTATAAAAATTAATGAAGATAACATTTCTCTATTTGGTACTTCCAGCTTTACTTGAGCATTTGATGCATCTCTTCAGACTATAACTAATTACCCTAAATTGGAACGACCCATTAGCCTAACATCTCTCCTGCTGAAAGACTTGAAAGGATACTGCAGAGACATTTCAGGAGTACAGCTTTATGTATATCCCCCTTGGACTATCACCAGCATGCTTATAGAAAGAGTAAGCAGGGCAAGGGCATAGAATGAACATAGGTCATGCTTGTAAATAGAACAGTTTTTATGATCCTTTAAGATGATGCCATCAGGATTATGGTCACCAGGGGTTGTCCACAAGGTGTTTGAGGTCCTCGACGAAAGAGAAGTAGAACTGTAAGTTTACGCAGAAGTTATCACCACACCGGGAAGAATAATATCTTCCAAAGAACATTAGACGATGTTCCTAGGGGAAGCAGATGTCTGTAAGCACCAGCAGAACTTTGATAGTACTCTTCACCGGGAATCTTAATGATTTGGTTCCACATTCCTTCAATGATGAGGTGATTCCTTTTGTAAATACCGTGAAATTTCCCCGATTGAAAAGGGTCTTCATGAAGTCAGACTATCCCTATGGACCGTGACAAATCTTGGGGCTTAAGGCCCAAACAAATCCATTGGATCAGACCAATGATTACGTAGGGGATAATTGCTTGATTGCTTGATGGCTTGCCTAACGATGGTTAAGTCCTACATATAGTTTTTAGCTACTTGTGACTTCAATGAAGCAGAATATCACTATTGTAGAAATAATTGTAACATGAAGTATTTAAAAGGAATATCTGTATCTTACCAGCATGTCCAGGTGCAAGTGCTTCAGCGAGCCCTTCCCCGTGGTAGTCACCATCCCCGATGTATTCTCCCCTGTCCAGAGCGTTTTGGATCTCAGGGGCGTACTGGCTCTTCTGACTTGGTGCGTACTGTTGAGCATGTACTGGGTTGTACTGGTTAATTGGGGCTTGGTACTGCTGAGGTTGTGGCTGGTATTGTGGCTGAGCCTGGTACTGTTGTGGTTGGTACTGAGGTTGAGCCTGGTACTGTTGTGGTTGGTACTGAGGTTGAGCCTGGTACTGTTGGTACTGGGGAGCGGAGTTGTATTCCTGGGGGATTTGGTTGACGGCTACGGCGGGGTTGGTGCAATCGGGGAAGTTGGGACAAGCTTTGGGGTCGACTCCTGCGGGGTAAAGGGCGGCTGGTTGACCTCCGGCGAGGGGACCAGTGTACGCCGCTGAGGCGAAGGCAAAAGAGCAAGCAATTACGGCCTGGAATATAAAGTAGAGTTATTATTTCGCCCGGGAGTTGAAATTTTCAGATCAGCTGTAATTTTGACCCAGTGGCGAAAATAAGAAAACAAAAGTTATCAATGATATCCTATCTGCATTGTGGTTGAGGAGTAGTGTTTTCACCCGAAACTTTCATAGTACACCTGAGATTACAAGTTTTCCTTGTAAGTTTTCATATATTATGTTATGTTAGGTTCCTGTGTATGATATCTGAGTCAAGTATAAACTGAATGGGAAAGAGTAATTTCGGTGTAATTCAATGTTCAAATTTTGAGTTAGTTGTTTTTATGTATATAATTCTACTTTCTTTTTTCAGAAGTTCAGTGCTATATAATGATGAAAGAGAAGAAAGACAAAAGACTTGTACATCAAAAATATAAGAATTTTGTTACATATTCCTCACAATTTTGTTTTAAAGAATAATAATAATAATAACGTTTATTGTGCAAAAACAAGTTTTATACACAAAGGGAAAAGGGTCTTTCACCCGTCCCATAATTAAGAAAAAAAAATAAGCATACTATAAGTAACAGTTACAATAGACACAAAAATAAAATAAAAAAAAAATATTATGAAGATAATATAAAAGATTACAATCATTTTTGAACATCTAAGAAATGAATTTTCAAAGTTTTTTTGAATTGATATGTAGACAAATGAATATACGGCAATAAATTATTTAGATACTTCGGTCCAAAGTAAGAAAAACATCCCTCAAATTTGGTGGTAACATGATATGGAATGGTAAATGTATCTTTTCTCAAATTGATAGAATGATTATCAGATCGCTTACTAATTAATCTGAACAGGTAATTAGGAGTTTTGCTTTCCAATAGTTTATATAAGAATACAGATATGAGATAACGAATTCTAAACTCATTATTCAGCTGATCTAATTTCAATAAATATGGAGTTACATGATCACGATAGTTTATGCAGCATACAAATCTCATACAAGCATTTTGTATGCGTTGAAGTTTGTGTTTATTATAGTCTGGCAAGAAATTGTAATACACTGAACAGCAATACTCAATATGGGGATAAATCAACTAATTTCAGTTTTGTTTCTTGAGAAAGCTGGAACTTGAACTTGTATAAGGATTTCAGTTTAAAAAAGCAAGTTTTGTAAATGTGTTTAACGTTCTCGTTGAACGAGAGGGTGTTATCGATATATACACCTAAATTTTTTGCTGAATTCACCGAGTCAATCGGTTCATTGTCAAAAAAAATATGGAAATTTGTTTCAACTTCATTTCTTTGTAGGTCAGATCCCAAACATAGGGCTACTGTTTTATTTGGATTTATTCGAAGGCCATGATTTTTGGAAAATATAGAAGCGTATTTTCTAAATCTAAGTTCATCCTGGTGATAGCATGGTAAATATTATTAGATTGACTTGACAGACATAATTGAAAATCATTAGCATATAAATGTACGTCGCATTGAGATAACGTGGCAGGAAAGTCAAAAATGAAAAGAGAGAACATTAATGGACCTAGAATGATACCTTGTGGTACACCTGAAGAAGTTTCCTGAAGAGATGAGATCATCGATTTGTCCCGAGAAGTAGTGATATCATTGATAACCTTCAACAGAGCAGTGTTGATACCGTGTTTCTGTCGGAATCCAGATTGCACTTCTGGAACTATGTTAGCTGTATCCAAATATACTTTGATTTGTTGCGTTATTATTTTTTCAAAAATTTTTGAGAAGGCTGGTTGCGAACTGTATTATTATTATTATTGCTTTTTGTCAAACCTCTCTAATATGTAAATTCATGTCATGATTTCATTTGCTTTTTAATGTATTTTTTCTCAGTTCAAATGATAAAGAATTTATTGAATTGAAAATAATTTAAAATTCAACTGAAATATGTCTAGTGTAGAATACTGTTTTTGAAAAGGGCAATATTTTGATAGATGAAAAATATATTCGAGTTATATTCGAAGCAGAAAAGAACACCTTACGTTAGTTCAAAAGGCAGTTTGAAAGGGAGAAACTATTTCTGTCGACGTATTTCGGACAATATAAGAACTCATTGGTCAACTTCGTCCAGAATACAGGAATTTTTGTTTTTTCTCAAAACCCCGTTTAAACCATTGAAAACTAGATAGGTTAAGTTAGGTTAGGTCAAAACTGAGCGGGTCTATTCGACTCTCCACCGCAACCCGCAAGGGTTTACTGTGGGTCACACCTAATCATACTAGACCAAATAAACCCAGCTTCTAAACTAGTGCTAGGCCTACTGAAAATGAATGTTTTTTTGACAATAAGAGATTTTCTCATTCATCAATGGTGGAAAATTCTCAAATGTAATAGTGAGCGTATTGATTTATTTTGAAGTCACTGCACGGCAATTTTTAACTGATTGCTGTAACCAATATGATTACCGGATCTGATACTAATCGACTTCTTCATATGTATGTATTTCAATGATTAGTTCAGAAGACTTTAGGAACTCAAGGTTCATTTACAAAAATTTTGAGGCCTTTTAGCTTCGTTTGAGAATTCAAATAACAAAAACTATCGAATTATATTTGTTTGGCATCTTCAAACTTCAGCAATAATTTTGTTGAACCATAAGCTAATTGATTTGATGTAATCGACGTTTCAACAGTCATTTTAACTCGTGACACTGCAATCAAAGAAATATTTGAAACATTTCACGAATTCAGTAATTTTTCAGCATTACTGTGTGTTAAATTTTTCAAAAACTGCATGAAAAGATTCGTTTTCAACTCGTGACATCATTGTGGAGCTACTTCACCGACAGAGCGAACATTACTTCTGTTACGTTTCAGAAACACTGCCACAACTTTTCTGCAAGTTGTACAGTACAGAAAGTAACATTCACCGAAAACGAATCTATTATTTTCTTTATCACTTATCGACGCTACAGCACTTGTTTATAATCCCTGTATAATCCACTTCACAGGTTCACCCACAAATATCAATACGCACGACTGGTTAACGCGATTAGAGACACTTTTTTAGGAAAATTTCAAGCTCCACTTAACAAGAACTTACCAGTTTTACGAACATGTTGATGTTTTGCTGTTCAAGTTCACAGTGACTATCCACCCGAAATATCACGGATTTATACAATTGCCACGCCTCATTTAGCCCTGAACTTAGTCGAAATCCATATTTCCACGACGGTGGACCAGTTGTTTCACAAAGACGCCAAGAATCGAGAGGTCTTCATTGTTCATTCGGAGCTAGAAGGCTGGGTGTACTTTTACTTCGGTGCTATCGGATGTCTTCTGAAATTTTATATCTAATCGTTATGGGATTGTTTCGGATTACCGTGAAATGAAGAAGGTGGCTGGAGAAACGATTTGCAAGTTACTGTGTTTTTTTTCAGAAGCGAACGAGGGAGGTGAATTTTTGATGTGAGCAAATTCATAGTGTCTCAATCGTTGATTTACTGAAATTCACTTGTTCAGTATAGTTCAAGTAAACGATATAGCGCAACCTACCTTCCAACAGCTCTCCTTTAATAATATACTTAGGGAGCTAACTAATTTCGTTATTCAATAATCATATAAGAATCACAATAACTATATAAATATACAAACAATCGATCGCTTCAAAAACACTTCACTAACTTTCTTTGAAAGCTTCTGATAATTCCTCTTCCATATTATCTGTTTCACTATCACTGTCGTCATTTAAATCAATAATGAATTTATTTCCACCATTAATATGGAAGTGTCCAATCTCCATATAGTCTTTTTCAACTAAAATTACTTTTTTAATCTTTTTCTACCAGTCTTCTTTGGTAATATTAAAAGAATAATTATAAAAAGAATCAAAATGCTTCGATTTGAAACAATCATTTTTTTATAGCATTTTAGTTAACCTATACAGAAACAAACACGAACTGAAAACAATAGAACATAAATACACAACAAGACAAAAAAGCAATTCTGATATTCGTACGAAATCCTCAAAAAAGCGGTAGAACAACGATGTTATACTTACCTCGCACCTCGGCTTTTCAACTTCTTACATAAAAGTTTAAAGGATCTCATCACTCACATCAACTCTATCACTTTAATCAGAAAAAAACTAAAATCGTACACATTTAATCTAGACAGAAAAGTAATTCACGATATATTAAGAGTACAGAACAATTAGTTGAAAATTAAACGGTTATTTCCCCTATGTTGACTACAATATTGAAAAAATTATAAAATACCTCTACATCAAACAACAAAATTTATGAATAAACAGGAAAAAGTCTCACGCACAACCTAGGTTTCTGTGGGTCTCCCTGTTTATTCGTGAAAATCATCGAAGAAACTGATATTCATTATTGTACTCAGAATTATACAGAAACGTATATTCACAACAATAAGTATTAGTACTATTACATTGTTAATATAATATTGTCCAACTTAGGAGTGTTCTCTATATGCATCATCATTATTATTGTTTTACTTTATTCATTTTAATATTCTGCCCACGCACAAGTTTTACTTTTGTGGGTCTTCTTTTCTTTTATTTATTCACCATTGTTATATTTATATATGTATATATTGTAAACTTGATTTGAAATCTTGGTAAATAAATATTATTATTATTAGCTCTATTACCTTCTTATCAAATTTTGGAAGATTATTTTTATGCCTGATGATTTCCCCAAATCAACTCAATGGGATTGAAAACACAAAAATAGGGGGGAAGTCTTAGTATGGTGTGTCCATACTTTTCAGCAATACACTTCAGCATACACTTTTCTGAATGTTTTTGTCAGTAAAGTAGTTCGTTTTTGATAGAGTAATCTTCAAAATACAAATTGATATTCATTGAAAAACTTTGTATTTAATTTTTCTTCGAATTTCTATTCAGTACTTTGATGAGCTGTCGCGAATGATAGGAAGCGCTGTCAAGAACTATTACACTAATCGCATCCAAAATTTGGGATCAATGTGTTTACAAACCATTCCTCAAAAATATTAGCTTCCATGTTCTTATGCAGTGTTAGTCAACATTGCAGTCCTCAAGTTTTTTCCCACATAATTTCAAAGAATTCGGAACCCATCCTTTACTTCCTCCGCAATGCTCAATGATTAGTCGCGATCCATGAGTAGCCCGTGTATGACCCAGTCAAAGTCGTGAGAGAATTAGTTGTTTTCGCCTGTTATCAGGTGTGTTCTTCCATGGTAGAACCGATGCCTTGATGCTGGATAATTTTGAGAGTGATCCATTCTATTGGGATTGCCAACAGTTGGAGAGGATATGTTTGTAAAAGGGTTTCAGATATCGGTTGCTGTAATCGGGTTGATAATAGCTTCCTTTGCTAGTTTGCCCGCCATTACCTGCTATTCCTATATGCGATGGAATCCACATAAAATGAATTTGTGATTCTTCATTTTCTTGCAGAGAGAGTATAACTCTTTTCATGAGGAGTATGAAGGGGTGATATTTTGAAATGCTGCCTCAAATCCAATGATCTGACTTTTGTGTAATCCAGCCAACAATGTTTTTCTTTATAGTATAGATATCTCAGTAACCTAACCAAATTCTAATATTGGTCTCACAAGTGTGATATAAAGATGTTGTATCGTGAATACGTTCACAAACGAATAGCTAGATCTTATAATACATCACAACATTCTGTTAGCCCTTTTACAAATTTCATCAAAGTGTTTCGAAAATGACAAAGTGTTTTCATAAATAATCCCAAGACCTTCCACTTCATTTTTTCTGTCGAGGAAAGTATCTCCAATTTTCTAACTAAATTCTATGGGGTTTATTCGCAAAGAAAATGTGAAGATATTACATTAATCAATATTATTTTCCATGGTCCAATCATATATTCTATTATTGTCTTTTTGTAATGCAACACAATCTCTGACGGTTTGAATTTCTTTAAAGCATTTGAAATCATCTGCAAAAAGGAGCCCTTTGGAAAAATGTAAACATGATGTTTGATCATTGACAAATAAAACAAACAGCAAAGGCCCCAAGGTTGATCCCTGTGGGACTCCCGAGTTGATTTCATAGGGATCAGAGTAAATACCATTATATCTGACTACAAAGTTACGATTCTGGAGGTAATTATTAATTGAACCATGGTTCATACCAAATTTGCTGAGTTTTGAAAGCAATAAGTCATAATCAGCTTAATCGAAAGCTTTCGAGAAATCTGTATAAATGGTATCAAGTTGCTGTTCATTCTCAAAAGTTTTGTAAACATCATTGGTGAATAGGAATAAATTTGTATTTATAGATTTTTTATTAACAAAACCATGTTGCCACTCATCAATAGTATTTTGAGCATGAAAATAATTATGGAAAATTTTCAAATCGATCTATTATAAAAATAATAATTGTATATAAATATATGAAGATAGCTATTACTTTCAACAATATTTTTGATTTGAAAAAATGCAAAAATGCAAAATGCAAAAATGAGGTGGCCCTGATTAAATATTATAAACCTGTCTATATTAACTGTGGCAAATCAACACGAAATTAAAACATTTTGTTTCGAGCACTCTGTTGACGTTTTGCATTGATAATGTTCAATTATTACTTTCTACTATGACTGAAACATTTTTCATATTCCTTCTTGATAACTTTGTATTGATAGCATTTGGGTTCCAGATGACTCAAAACTACAGTTCATTTCATATAATTCAAAGGTTGTTTTTGCTGATTTATTTCTTCACTGCACTATTTGAAAAAACTCGTAATAGATCACGCCACAGCCTGAGGAAATATTGGAAAGTTCAATCGTGATATTAGATGTTATTTGCAATTACCATCTTCATGTGGTGTTGTTTCATATATATGTAAGGAAAATGGTACAATCATTACATAACCTGACCTACTTTGACTGATTCAAAGTAAAGTACGTAAATGAAATGCAATCTATTACAGTACCTACATTTCGTCAACAATTGAGTTTAACACTAAAACCAATATTGTCAACTGTTGTCACTTCAGATCTACTGAATAAAACAACTATCCATATTGAATATAATAATATTGATAATCCAAAAGCAGGAAATTCATTTTAAAATTCATTTCAAATTTCCATTTCACAACATTTTCGGGGTTGAGACTATGTCAAATTGCTACATTGAAAATCATCTATGAATTAGGAAGAACACGTGAATGAAACAAAGTTTATTAATTAACCGTGTGCCAAATAAAGATAACAGTTGGGCTGTTTTTCGTTAAAATTTGATTTCATTATTTAATATAGTTCCCTCCGAGGGTAATATAACGATTATAGCGGTTACACAATTTTTCAATATCATTTTCATAATACGATTTGTTTGTGATATCTCAGTGAAGACTTATTCAGTTCATTCGAAATAAGCGTCAGACGAAAGTTGTAGATCATAAAATTATCTACAAAAAATGTATTAATACTTTTTTCCTACAAGCCACCGTTTTTGAGATATAACGATTCAAAAAGTTGTAAAAGTTGTGATTGTAATAATATGCACACGTTTCCACGCCATCTATGAGGTAATGTACTTAGCGCGTTTTTTTTTAAGTGGTTTCCCCAGTAGGCATATTCCACGGGTCAGTTGTGATCCTGTTTAATTTGAAACTATTGCAAAATAACTAATATTAGCAGAGATTGAAAAGATGAAAGCAATTTAAGTTAAAAGAAATAGTGAAATTAACCGCCCGAGTCGTAACTTTCAGATTCTCCTTCTTGTTCTTCTTCTTGATCTTCTTGTTCCTGTTCGTCTTGTTCTTCTTCTTTATGTTCTTCTTGTTCTTCTTCATCTTTATCCTGAATACATGTAAACTGCGTCAAGAGTGATGTATCGCATGTTTCCTCGTTGGTATCAAATGAATCCTCCACTATTGGTGATTCAGGATTAGAACATGACTGGCCTTGACAATGTGTACATGCCAGAGAACACAACAGTCCAACTTTTTAACAACCACATTTAGCACTGCACTCCTTTTTGCAGTTGCAAAAAATTGTGTTTAGCAGTTTTTCCGGCGCAGGTGGAAGTGAAGTTTGGACTGTAATTGTACTTGTTTTTTACTTTTGGTATTTTTAACGAAACATGCATATCTATACTTATCTAAGCGGGTAGTTTGTTTAGGAGCTCCGTGCATAGAAAGAAAAAAAAGAATGACCGATAGAAAAATATTTTAACGTATATTACAACGACCTTTAAATACATTTTTTCCATACAGGAGAAAGATGGGAAATTTCAAATTTTATTTTTAATCATATTTTAAACAATCTTACTGATTTTCAGCTTGGTGGGAATTTAGGTAGCTTTACTCTTACTTTTTGGTCTAATTTGAGCGGACTATCACTGCATTTTTGCCAATGTCATACAGCCAATAAAAAGTATTATGAATATTACTGGAGTTTTACCCCAAACCGTTATTTTTAACACCTCGACGCATGTTTCAATCCCCAAGAGATCATCTTCAAGTTGTGCGACGCTTGCCAGAAGCAATATGAAATAACGTCCGCTATTTTGGAAAAACAATTGATAACTTTTGTATCACAATAATTCATCTAGTCACCCGTCATTTTTTGGCCACCGTATTCACCAGATTTGCATACCTGTGACTTTTTCTGTTCCTATGATTGAAGAGACCTATGGGAAAAATAAAAATTCACTTTATTTTTCTCAACAGACCTCGTATAGTTCGAATCCGTAACGCCTATGATAATGACTTGCTATTTTTAAGTATAATGATAAAACTTAATTTGATATCGATATAAAAACTCCACAAAAAACGTTAGGGAGATTGATATAAGAAGGAGATTGAAACTAAAATATATTATCTATTGTCGGCGTCTACTGATAACTTTTTAATGATTAGAAAGCATTTCAGGGTCAGCAAAGATTGGTATATACCAGTTTGAATGAAGTGGAATGTGTTCTATATGCCAAACCCTTCATTTATATTGCAGAAAAGTGCGAAAAATATGTAAAAGTCAAGACAATTTCAATATAAATATCTGTGAAGTGTGGAATAGTAATACAGTCCAATCATTAATTGTGATATACGACGGCGATACTGTATAATTTGGGCAAACGACTCGCACAAACATTTTGATTTAGGTTCTACTTAAGATAGCTCTACTTCAAAGTTGCATTATACCGAGGGTTGTTTTTACCCTGGGAGTGGATTCCACCTCTTCTTGGGAATGAAAATTGTTTCATTAAAATAAGTCCGGGAAAGAATAAATCGATCAATTCTAAGCAACTATCTTATATTTGTCAAATGATAAAAATTTCAACTTTATTGATTTTCTATGAAAAGACACGAAACCGTTTATGAAGTCTTTGAGTAACCGAGTTATGAGAATTATTTGTTTCGATTACAGAAAATGTCAAAATCACTACCTAATTACAATCTCCACCTGAAAATGATAGTTACTACTTTACAGTTCACTTTATTGATGTACTTTTGCTTAGTTTTGGAAAAATTTGAACTTCAAGTAAAAAGTGATTTTTCTTTAGAATAACTCAAAAACTATGAATTGCAACATTCCATTTCCAATTACAAAAAAGTTCTTCTCATTTGAATCTCTGCTCACTTGAATCTCTTTTTAATTAAAAGCTTTTATTTAACTTGACTTGTATGTATGTTAACAAATCTTGCAAGTTTAATTTGACCCATTTGTTTGTGCAAACTACTTATTTTTGGCAAAATAAGATTTCATTTGACTTTTCTGCTTTTCAATCAAAAATAAAACTGGCAATAATAATGGTAACTATATAAAACAATAAACAATCTCAACTTCAATACTAGATGTGAAATGGCAGGGCTCTGGTTCAATTTGAATTCGTAGAGAAAGATTGCAATGGATCGACATCAGAGTCAAAGACGGTAAAACTCGGGGTGCCACAAGGCTCTGTTCTAGGACCTCTACTGTTTCTTCTCTATGTCAATGATCTTCCCCAATATATAAAGGGAGACTTGTCACAATGTTTGCTGATGATACAACGATAACTATAGCAAGCAATAATGCTGAGAAACTCATCAACAAATCTGAATAAATCACTGATCAGTTCAGTACCTGGTGCCAAAGAAATGAGCTTATTCAAAATACTTCGAAATCGATCAGTGTTAACTTCCAGTTCAGAAGAAATATTCAAATTGGTCGATGCTCTAGCTATAATACTTAAATTTCTGAAGAAATAAAATTTTTAGGGACCTACCTAGACGCCAATCTAAATTGGGAGGCGGACTATAAATGTGCTAGACTAAATAGAGCATATTTTGTCATAAAACAGCTGAAATTCTGTTTGGATGAAACTGGCTCACTCAGCATATATTATGCCATGGCCTACCCTCATATGAGTTTGAATATTATGACTTGGGGCAGAGCAACGGATTTTTCCAGAGTCTTTATAGCACAGAAACGCATCATAAGGCTAATCTTTGATATGGATTTCTGGGATAGCTGCCAGCCGGTTTTTATAGACAAAAAAATATTGACAGCCCCCTCCATCTTCATTCTCAAATGTATTTTATTTGTTAGGCGAAACCATAAATTATATGATAAGACTGCTTCAGAACACAGTCATAATACAAGAAATGGTGATCTTCTAAAAATCCCACAGCATTTCATGACAAGTTATAAAAATTCTTTCAGTATAATGCCATTACGTGCGCTTCAATAAGCTGCCAAATGTGGTTAAAAAAATCACAAGTGACAAATTATTTCATGATTGTGTTAAAACTATGCTTTTAGAAAGATGCTATTACAGTTACCAAGATTTTTTAATTGACAATCTCACAAACAATCAAATTCACAGTTGACGTAATTTTATTTAGATTAAATTGTGTGAATGGTGTAAAATGTTTACTAAATTTGTGGGCATATATGCTTATTTGTATATGTGTGTATATGTGTATGTGTATATATATATATATATATATATATATATATATATAGATGTAAATATGTGCTCAATCTCTTCCTCTTTTTTTCATCACTAGCTTGTAGTACAACTGACTCAACTTATATACCCATATATATATATATATATATATATATATATATATATATATATATATATATATATATATATATATATATATATATATATATAGAGAGAGAGAGAGAGAGAGATAGATATTATTGAGTGTGTATGATATAAATCAAAAGGAGGAAATTCGTGGGCATGACACTCAAGAAATATGGAGGCAAACCGCGGACACGTGTTTCTGGCTATTGGCGTCTCTGTATCTATATCCTGGACCCGGAAGTCACGCAGGTAGCTATAGCTGCCTACGTGGTGATGTTAGATGATGCCTGGGAATGCTGGCATTAAAAGGCATATAAAAGTGAAGAGTGTAGATCAAATAAAAAAAACTATAAATACAAAATCAATAAACTAAGGATTCAATGAGGTATTTCATCATATACTGAAAAGAGGCGTCATATCAAAAATTATCAAAGAACAAAATATCTTCAGAATAGTCCAAGGAATAGTATATGCCACATGTTTAATAAACACCCTGTGTATGCTGATCGACACAATTGAATATGGAGCTACAAAAACACATGGCATCAAAATGAACGAAACTTTTGAAACAACTTAATGCAATACAACTTAAAGCATTGTATTCAAAATAAAAAAAAATCAATTCTATGTTGGGTGAACTTTTGTAACGCGCATTATAAAAATGAAGTTGATATTGTAAAATGCAGCAATGATTTCAGTTTTTCGACGTATCTTTGGTTATCAGTTTATCCACCGCATTTCAATAACCTCCAAACTGCACGATTATTTTCTGTTTCAATAATTTCCGTGAGTTTCCGAAATCTCCGTGATAGACATCCTTATCTTGGACACACTGTATACTGATACTGCCAAGCTAGTTTCATACCATCAAGCGTTGATTAATAGTTTTTCTGGGGGCATTACTTCCTTTCACTCCGCCACTGGTTTCAAGCTGCTTTTCGTCGAAACATTCTGAGATATTTTTCAACCATCGTAATTTTCCTCTATTGCGTTTGATTTTTGGAATTTTTCAAACAGTCCCAGGGCACGAAAACGCTTCGTGTGTTCCGTGAAAGTCATCGACATTCGTCACGCTTACTAAACGCGTAATTCACGCAGGTCGATGCTTATTCTGAAATATGTGTGTAATATCATTTTCTCACGGAAAAAGTCGACATATTTTGCCATTGGAATTCATTGACAAACCATTAAATGGGAACGAAAATAATGAAATACACCTACCTACCTACATGATATTTCGTCAGGTTGCAACATTTGTGGCTGGTGAGTTGAAACAGAAAAAAAGAATACCTCGTGCACCAATTGCAAATCGATTTATTTTTCATGAATTTGTTTCTCCGTACTAACAATGTGTTTGAGCAACACTACTTCAAACTTTTTTTCTCTCGAGCCGCTTGTTTTTATTACTCTTTAACATCCGTTCTTCTGATTCTCCTCATTGAAAAAAATATTTTGACTTTCTTGATTGCTTCTAATTTGGAATTCAGTCTCCCACTTGATTGAAGGAAGTAAATGTTTCTGTGTTAATTTTACAAACATTTTATTACTCAAAAGAGGGATGATTCTTTTCTACGATATTTTTGTTGTCCTCAGATTTGTGTTTAATCCATTTTTATTCGTTTTCCCACTTGAAATTTTAATATTATAATATATTTACTGTTTTTAATCACTACTCTTCCATTTATGATAACTGGATCCGAACTGATAACCTTTCGAGGAACTATAATTCTAATTTTCATTCCTTGTTGAGGTGAACAAAGTAAAAATTACAATATTCTTTGGAAATAAGTTCTAGGAATTATCAAACTATTTTTCAGGATATACCTACACCCTCTTTGCACACTTCCATACCCCACAATATCTGAACTTTTCAAATTCACTTCCCACAGAGACCAAAGTCACCTTGTCCTTGACAAATCAAGGAAACGTTTCCTATACCTGACCGGTCTTTGATTTCTTTCGAATTGCATGTATTTGCCTGACATTTACTGTAGTTAGCAGCTGTTAATTATGACTATCGTAATTGGATACGATTATAGCGTATAATCAACGTTTGTAAAGTGAAAAATTCACTGTTGAATTATTCATCGTCTGGCCGAGGAATTTTGCAAAATCTCGAAATCTAGGGCCAGTCGTTGTGTACTTAGTAACCGTTTGAAATGAGTCGGTTATAATCAATATTATATTCAGGGACAAAAGTCTCGAACTATTAAAAGGTTTGTAAATTGAATTAAAGTTCAGAAGATTTCTCTTATTTTTTATAAATAAAGTTATCAACATTAAAAAATACCTCAATGCCTTCAAAATAGACCTATTTTTTATTTGCATACATTCGACAAAGGTCTTATAAAGATCCACTACCAATTCAACAATCATCCAAATCCATAAATTATCAATCAGAAATTCAAAACCAGTTTTATTTTCAAAACATACTCTACCAGTATATACCACAATATACACGATATAATATATACTTTTATATAGCATTTTTTTCTTTTACAGCCAAAAATAATCAATGTTTGCATTATCAATGGTTGCCATGGTTTTTTGTTAATTTTTTCATTGTTAAATTTCGTAAAATTTTAGATCCAGAAAACTTTTTTTGGGGTTGTGATTCAAGTATTTCTTTATAAATTAATATTTCGAGCGGAATTTGCGGATTTTTCTCATCGACCTCGCGCGAAATAATGTTATTAGATTGGAAACCCTGTCGGTGACCAAACGTGTGAAATAACTCACAAATAATCGTTTTCACAACTGATAAACTAGTTTACAATTTGAAAAGCAGAAATTAACAATTGAAGTATACAAATTATAAGCTCTATTTCATATAAAACAAAAAATAAAATAAAAACGAACTATGAATGATTAATAATTAACCATAACTCATAAATGTGAACGAGATTAATATTTCAGCTCGCATATCTATACTTACTTTTTTGTAGTATCCGTTTAATCTTTCAATTTAGTATTCAAATTCTTTATGGTTTTAATATTTTTTTGGCATATTTTGATATTTTGTTCATTATGAAAAAGTTTTATGATATTTGAAGATGCATTTTCAAGATAAGGTATAGATTTATAAGAAAAATTGATAGGTGAACTATTATCACATACATTTCTGTTGATTATTTCGGAATTTGTATTACTGTCGAATGTGATTTATAACATTCCTTGTAACAATTGTAACTTGGATTATATTGGAACATCTAGAATTCTTAAAGATAGAATAACTTCACATAAAAGCGATATAAAGCTTAATAAGAAATAATGTGCATTAGCATAATATTCTATAGAAACAGGACATAAACGAAATTACTCTAATATCAAAATTTTACGTACAGAAAAAAATATTTCCAAACGCCGTTTTCTTGAAATGGTTGAAATTAATAAGTCTTCTGATTGTATGAATAAGAAAACTGCCATTGATAATCTCAGCAGTATATACGGTAACTTACTGGAACTACACCAAAAAACAATGATAATAATGAAAATTGTATCAATCAACTCTCTCTTTAGAATCAAAGATTATCAAATCACCATGCCCATTGAAAAATGACATTTATGTAAATGTATGACATTTGTCAAACCAAAAAAAACCTATACATGTTCAACTTTCTTTCGTCAATTTATATGTTCAATTCATTGCTTTTCACTCATTTTTACTGTAGGTATGATTTGTAATGTTATTCAAACTCAATAAATTATAGGTCCTGAAGAAGCTTTCCATTAGAAGCGAAAGCTTGGCAAAGTAGAGCAGAGTTGTGATTTTTGATTTTTTGACTGAGAGACCTCGTTGATCCATTTTACTGTACATTTCTCCAGTCGCTAAGATTATCAACTCTGTAAATTAAATTATAAATGGGATCCCATATTAAGGACCCATACATTTTTTATGAAATTCTTACAACTTTTGACAATAGGCAGCAATAGGCAGAGTTAACTATAAAATCAATGTGATTACTGAAAGTAAATTGATAGTCATAATGGATACGATAATGGATACGTTCTGTCTACGATAGTTCTGTCGATACTGCATTCTATAAAATCTATAAAATTTTCTGGTTAATGATATAATTTTGCATTTGGAGATATTTGAGTTCAGACGGTTTTTGCGGCACCAGTCATTTAAACTGTTCAACTGTTGAGGCAATCTAATACATCCATCTATATCGGTACCTACCAAAGGTGTATAACTTTAAATCATTTGCAAACATCAATCTAAAGATGGTATAATGTGTTACATGAATCATATATGAATAGTAAGAAAAGTAATGGCCCAAGATTCGATTCTTGGGGGACCCCACTAGAGGCAAAATAATTATTTGAAGAAAAACCATTTTATTACACCTACTGCTTCTTTTGATAAATTATACAAATATAATCTGAAAAATTCTTCAATTCCGAAATGATTCCTGAAAAATAAAACTTGCCAGTGGCTTACCCTGAATAGTGAACGAATTCTCTGCATTTTTTTAATTTAAAAACCCGTCCATAATTATATTATTTACCTCGATTACAAGAACACTTGCCATTTTAGGCCTGGCAACCTTCGATAAGTTTGATTGACAACAAAACGCCCACTTTAATTGCCCCAAATCGTTTTTAAACAAACACAAATCAAAAGATTCGGCAGTAATACTAATAAATCAGTACGATTTGAACAGAGTAACAAATCGATACTTCGAATTTCCTTGACAGACTAAATTATCTATAATAATTATAGATATATCTAGGGCAAGGTATGATTAATGTCTTAATAATTAGTTTGGTTTTGCTGCTTTACAGTATGAATTATGTGATGTTTTATTGATTACATTGTTTGTTACTTGAGGTAAAAGAGAAGATTTATTTTTACGAAGTAGACGGTAAATATCTTGCTTAGCGACTTGTTAAGATGTTTGTTGAGTTTTTAAGAAATGATCGGAATATTTGAAACGATATATCGCCTCTTTTTCGGTCATTTTGGGGTCAATAATCACAGTGAAACTGAACAGTATGCAAATGAGGTATGAATACCTTGGTATACGGCTCAATTTCATAAAATATGCGTAGACTTTTGTTCAGGTATCAAGAGTTCCAGGTAATAGTGGCTGGACTGTTAATTTTATCCCACCCAATTTTTTGTGCTGAAAAATTTCATAATTCTTCCGAAAAGTCTGGAAGAATTTGACTGGCCAATGAGTTTTTGATATTGAAGATAACAAACCGCCTTTGTGAACATTTCTATTTGCTATTGATAGAAATCATAAATAGAAAACTCTTATCTTTTATGATGAGTTGGGATGGGTTGGGAAGGGATGGAACGGGACGGGACGGGACGGGACGAGACGGGACGGGACGGGACGGGACGGGACGGGACGGGACGGGACGGGACGGGACGGGACGGGACGGGACGGGACGGGACGGGACGGGACGGGACGGGACGGGTGTAGCGGTACTTCACAAATGAATAAAAATAATTATACTATGATTACAAAGGGCAAAACGAATTATCAGGCTAGTGGAGTAATGTTGTAAAATTGTACTATACAAATCCGCGACAATCATCAATAGGTACTATAGAATTTCTTCTACTCAGTTTTTGATATGTTTTGTGTTACGTTACTTAATCTGTGTTATGTTTTGTGTTTTTATTTTATCAATGTTAGAATTGAATTCATAATGAAGTTATGAATTGTGTCGTTCTTTTTCTAAGTATAAGCCTTCAATTACATTTTCCACAAAAATAAACTAACTCACTGTGCATTTGTTCTATAGATGATTTGTTAGAATATTTTTATGGTTGGGTGTTTAAGCAAGATTTCAAAACAAAAAAGAAGGTAATCCGTCAAAAATTACTTTAATGTCTATAGGCATTAAAAACGCCAATTCTATGATCGATAATTGTTACAGAACACGATGTACAATGATAAACGGGGAAAAATGTTTCTTTTCAAAATTGTAGCCTTTTGTAGGGTTTTTCCTACAACTAGATACTTAGTTCAAAAACATTTCATTTCTTTATTAATTTTTATTTTGTATTATAAATTGTTGTTAGAAAATTAACTTTTCATAACTCTATTATCGAGCAGTTGTCCAAAATATCCATCTTCTTGAGTCTTTATGTTAATTCTTTCATTATAATTTTTACTTATCATTTTCGTACTTTCTCGTCGCATATTTTTGAAATGCTGTCTTCTCTCGAAACGAAAGTTTATTGCCGAAAAACAGATGAATATTCAGAACGACACCACTTGGGATGTTTGGAGTAGGTACTCATTGTTAACACTTCTATGGATTAAGATAAGGAATTCGGGCCCAAGTGGTTGATCCTTTTTGACTATATTTATGACCCCGACCATTGTCAGTGAGATGAGTCATGTAATAAGGAAACAGTCTCTATATTTCTCTGCGATTGCATCCTGCAATTCAAAAATTGCGTTACCAAGTACTCTGAGCAATTTCTGCTGCACCTCACGAATAACCTTTTGTGGGTGTACTGGATTTAGAAGTGACCTCGCACGCCGAGGTGCCCTTCGAACTGTACACTCAACTCATTTTTTCAGTTCAGTCCGAGAAATCAAGAGTCATACCAGCTTCCTAAATGCTCGAAATGTAGTGTGTCGATCGAGAGCGATTAAATCCTGTTTGCGACACAAGGAGTGGGCATTATTTTCATGGTTATCGTCGATTGAAACTTGAGGCTGAATATAGATCGGAATTGCCAATCGCGAATTGTTTGGAGTTGTCGTTTAGTCATATTATACATGTCGATTCCTAACTGATCACCAACAAATAGTAACTATTAACGAACATGGTCGAACATATAAATCTAAGAATGCTGCAGTTAAAGTTGGGATGCCCCAAGGAAGCAATGCGGTTCCCTTGTTATTTATCATCTACACGAATTATTTATGTTATCATTCACATACACATAATTCAATTACAGTCTTCTTAGAGGTTAATTTTTAATGAATATCAAACTAATTTCATATTTTTCAGAACTAATCAATTAAAGATAGATCGACCTCAAAATTTGAATATTGGTAACATTACGATAAAATATTCAGAAGACCTCAAGTTTTAAGGACTTCATATTAATGAATTCTTGAAATGGAACAAACATATTGATTATACAGCTAACAAATTGAGCAAAATTTGATATGGACTTTGCCAATTTTGAGTCTGTAGCTAGATATGGAATCATATTTTGGGAAAGCAATAGTTAGACTATAAAAATATTTGTAATACATAATAGGGCTATCAGAATAATTATTAATTTGAAGTATAATCAATCGTGTAGATATGCTTTCAAGAATAATGGTATAATGACGATATAAGCCTTATATGTTCGACTTTACTTTGGAATTTTGTTAAATTTGGGCTTTGAACAAGCAATGTTGTTGATTTGGGACTTTCAACTTGTAATTTTGTTGACTTTCAACTGGATATTTTGTTGAATCGTCCAATTTTTCTTGAAATTTCTGTAAATTCTATCTTTGAACTGAAACTTTTGTTGAATCGTTCGACTTTTACTTTGGAATTTTATTAAATTTGAACTTCGAACGCGCAATTTTGTTGATGTGTGACTTTCAACTTGTAATTTTGTTGATTTGTGACTTTCAACTTGTAATTTTGTTGAATTCCGACTTTCAACTGGATATTTTGTTGAATCGTCCAATTTTTCTTGAAATTTCTATAAATTCTAACTTTGAACAGAAACTTTTGTTGAATCGTTCGACTTTTACTTTGGAATTTTATTGAATTTGAACTTCGAACGCGCAATTTTGTTGATTTGTGACTTTCAACTTGTAATTTTATTGAATTCCGACTTTCAACTGGAAATTTTGTTGAATCGTCAGATTTTTCTTGAAATTTCTATAAATTCTAACTTTGAACTGAAACTTTTGTTGATTCGTTCGACTTTCACTTTGGAATTTTATTAAATTTGAACTTCGAACGCGCAATTTTATTGATGTGTGACTTTCAACTTGTAATTTTATTGATTTGTGACTTTCAACTTGTAATTTTGTTGAATTCCGACTTTCAACTGGATATTTTGTTGAATCGTTCAATTTTTCTTGAAATTTCTATAAATTCTAACTTTGAACTGAAACTTTTGTTGAATCGTTCGACTTTTACTTTGGAATTTTATTAAATTTGAACTTCGAACGCGCAATTTTGTTGATTTGTGACTTTCAACTTGTAATTTTGTTGATTTGTGACTTTCAACTTGTAATTTTGTTGATTTGTGACTTTCAACTTGTAATTTTGTTGACTTTCAACTGGATATTTTGTTGAATCGTCTAATTTTTCTTGAAATTTCTATAAATTTTATCTTTGAACTGAAACTTTTGTTGAATCGTTCTACTTTTACTTTGGAATCTTATTAAATTTGAACTTCGAACGCGTAATTTTATTGATTTGTGACTTTTAACTTGTAATTTTGTTGATTTGTGACTTTCAACTTGTAATTTTGTTGAATTCCGACTTTCAACTGGACATTTTGTTGAATCGTACGATTTATTTTGAAATTTTGATAAATTCCCACTTTGAACTGGGAATTTTGTTGAATTTTTCGACTTTCACCTTGAAATTTTGTTAAATTTCGTTGATTTGCTACTTTTATTAACTTTTAATTTATTTAAAAACCGACCGGTATCTCCAATTTTGTTGAGTTTTCCTACTTTTTTAACTCCTATGAAATTTTCATAGAAAAAATGTTGATTACTGAACTAAAAATTGCCAGAAAAGATGGAATAGGATGTAAAAGAGGTGGTGAATATACACTTGTGTTTTTCTATAGTTTGTATTGTGAAAAAAGAGTGAAATGTTGCAATTTTCGACTGTAATTCTGAAATAAGAGAGAGCACCGATTTCTTCTTTCGGATTCGTAATCTACACGTCAAAATATGTAGGTACGACAGAATTTTTTCTTAAATCGGAAGTACAGCCAATTCAAAATTTTTCCAAATTTCTCCACTTCCTCATCAAACCTCTACCCACCCCTGAAGGAGGCGTATAATGTACTAGTTACGCAATAGTCACTGAAACACCCAGTACATAGAATCAATGACTTTTACTTTTATAGATAAAACCAACCCATGCGCTGGTCGAATAAAATATGTTTCAAAACGTGATTTCAGCATGTCTGTTTTCTTCCAACTTGCAAGTTGTGCATTTCAAGGCGTTTAGTTTAGAAAGATGTCGATTTCAATGGTCGCATTCAGATCAGTCGTTGGGTCGGAACAAAATCCCAAGGCCGGGGGGCCATGACTTGGTTCTGAGTTGTCGGTATAGGCGTATCAAGTAACTTTGCTCTTATATAAACCCGACGATATTGGTTGTTTGCGATAATTGTATATTGCTCGTGTTTGCTTTAGAAGAAATTTAATCTGTTGCTCTTTTATGAATTGAAGGTCAGAATACGTGGCGGTAGCAGAAATTTTATTAAAAATACATTCAATAAATTTTGAGTTGAAATTAAGGGTTTATTGAAAGTTTGAGAACAGAGTCAGAATACAAAAATATTCCAATGTGGGAATTTGACAATTATAATTTTGTCATGTTACGACTTCAGTTTGGAATTTCCAGTAAATTCTGACATTAAATTCGAAATTCTTTTGAATTCCCATTTTAAACTTGAAATTTTATTGAGTTCCGGCTTTGAACTAGATATTTTGTTGATTTTCGACTTTCAACTTGTGATTCTGTTAAATTTCGGCTTTCAACTCCAAATTTTGTTCAATTGTTTGACTTGTAACCGGCAATTTTGTTGAATTCCGACTTTCAACTCTAAATTTTGTTGAATCGCCCGACTTTTGACTTGAATTTTTTTCGAATTTCGACTTTGAACTGGAGTATTTGTTAATTTCCGACTTTTACCTTGAAATTTTGTTAAATTCCGACCTTCGACTCGAATTTTTTTGAGTTGTTCGACTTCTAACTTGAAATTTTGTTAAACTCCGACTTTGAACTGAAAATGTTGTTGAATTATTCGGCTTTTGAGTTGAAATTTTGTTGGTTTCGGGTTTCAACTCCAACTTTCAAATTGAAATTTTGTTGAATATTTCGCATTTTACGTTGAAATTTGGTTGAAATCCGACTCTGAACTGCGAACATTTTGATTAGCGACTTTCAACTAGAAATTTTGTTAATTTTTCCAACTTTCAAATTGAAATATTGTTGAATTTCGACTTTGAACTAAAAAGTTTATTGATTTTCGACTTTCGACTTGTAATTTTATAGAATTTCCACTTTCAACTCTAGATTTTGTTGAATTTTTCGGCTTTCAACTTGAAATTTTATAAATCAAACTCTGAGTTTTGATCAGTTTTGGTTTCAAACTCGAAATGCTCTAAAAATTTGAGTTTAAACTTTTTCATATTAAAAAACAAGGTTCAAATTTCTACCAACGTTGGGAGAGGTCAACTTTGATGCAGGATGCCACAGAACAATTTTAAGAAGCGCATTTTCAAATGTCTACTTCAAACTTGAAAGTTTATCAAATTTCCGCCGTTAAACTTGGAATTTTTATAAATACAGACTTTTAACTTGAAATTCCGTTGAACTCTGACTTTTGACTTGAATTTTTTCCAAATTCCGACTTGAAACCCAAAATTTTGTTGAAATCCGATCATGATCAAGATAAAAATGGAACAAAAGAGTTCATTCTAGAAAACCTGACGCATTCGCCAATTTTTAAAATGTTAATTTCTGCTTTTTCTCAATTACAATCCTTTTTTAGATCTAGATTCACTTTTCTTAACAGAAACTCAATGAGATTGAATTCTTTGTGTACTCTGGCTTCCAAATCTGAATTGAAAATTTATCAAATTTCCAACTTCAAACTTCGAATTTCTACAAATTCCGACTTTGAACTTGAAATTCTGTTGAACTCTGATTTTTGACCTGGAGTTTTCTTAAATTCAGACTCTGAACTCGGTATTTTCTCAAATTTAAATTCATCTTAAAATGTCATCATTTGAATTTTAAAATTTTATCAAATTCCAACTTTCAGCTCGTCATTTAGCTTTTTTTCAGCCATATCTTCTTTTGTATCAAAAACGTATATGAAATTCTAATTTTTCATATGCTTATTTTGAGTAGAAACTCATTTTTGTTATTTCTATTTGGCACAGATCACATAAAAAATAAACAAACCCTGGCGCATTCGCCAATTTTTGAAATGCATTTTCTCAATTATAATCTTTTTCGTCCACATTCACTTTTTTTTTCGATTATGTTGTACCACTATCCCAATAATGAGCTACCAAAATTGTTCAAGAAAAACAGATGCATAATTGAATCTTCATCATTATTCATTATCAATGTTTATGAAAAAAAAGTCAGAGACAAAATGGAAACCTAACTTCAGAAATGATTTCAAAATTTCCTAATTCTAAAACTTTTCATATTACAATCAAAATTTTTTCATCTAATGATAATGTAACTAAATTTAAAAAATGCCGCGAGTAAAATTAATGAATATCAGCACATTTCTATTGAACAATAACGTGTGAAATTACACAAAAATCACTCATAAAAAGTAGTTTTTTTTCATTATTCTCATATTTTTTCTTCAGTGGCGGAGAAATAGAGAGCCAAAAAGATTTTTCCCCGAAAATTGATTTTCAACTTGATGTTTGTGTGGTACATCAAGAAAGCGAGAATCACTTCCTTTGTAGTAATTATCAGGACCGTTATAAAAAAATTAATAATATTGTGATGATCATTAATTTACCTAAATTCTCGAGGATATCAAAAAAACTTCATTTTCCGGAAATATACAGACATTTCTACAAAAAAATCAGGTCCATATTTAAAACTCCAAAGATGAGGGTGTCCCAATTTTCACGGCGCACTGTATAACAATTCTATGATCATATTACAATATTATAATGAAAGTTATATATATATATATATATATATATATATATATATATATATATATATATATATATATATATATATATATATATATATATATATTATGAAGTGTGAACAGATTTTCAATATGTCTGCAAATGAAGAAGACGGCAAAAAACAAATATTATTTTTTTCGTTACTGGTTACTGGTCGTTACTGGTTGGATGGAAGAGCAATTTCTGCCTTGATTCGTCATGCGCAGACGTTGAATTCTGCCATTTGTTAGGTTAGATTAGTATCCCTTGTACTAAGTAACCTTTCAATAAAAGCATTTATTATTATTATTATTTTTCACTACCAATCAATGAAAAAATTTTGTCAACAACCGTGTAACTCGAAATATCTATGATAGTCTGTATACTAATAAAAAAGTGAATGGGATATTTTTAGATATGATGAAAGCTTTTGATACTATATCTCACTCTAAATTCCTCGAGAAACTAACACAATACGGAATAAGAGGTGTTTGCCTTGAATTTTTACGGAGTTACTTAAGAAACAGAAAACAGTTCCTGCAAACCTACAAATAACAAAGTGTGGTGTTCCTCAAGGTACGGTTTCAGGACCGGTACTTTTTTTATTCATATTACTAATTTACTCAATACAAATATTGATGGTAATCTTTATTTATATGCAGATGAGATCGTGTATGTTGGGTTATGACTTGCTCACCCTCAATATCACGAAAACTAAATTCATGACATTTTCATGTAGTGAAAAATATCAGCCAAAATTTCATGAAACAAACATTCATAGTTCGAAATATTTACGCAACATTTTCAAAAATACAATTGCACTCTTAAATTAAATAGAACACTAGAAATGAAATTTTTAGGAATTCAAATAGATTGTTGCCTGAAGTGGAAAAACATTCACTTGAATTAACAAAAAAATTTAGAAAATGTCTATAAGTTTAGACTTCTAAGAAATATGTTTGAGGTGAAAACTTTATTAGTGTTTTATCATGCATTATTTTTCAGTGTTATGAACTATGGAATCATAGCCCGAAGTAGTGCATATGAAAACTCATTAAACTCTATTAAATCTACTCATAAGTATGCAATAAAAATAATATTTAAAAAACCTTTTAGATTTCTATAAAAAGTTTTATTCAGAAAATATTTCATTTTAACTAGCAGACAAACATTTTACAAATGCAGTACCATTTATATGAAAAAAAAAAAACATTTTACAAGTACTGACATAATTGAACATCAGTATAACACAAGATCAAAGACCAATAAATGCTTTTAAATTGGTAAATGTACTCTACATTTAATGCAACAACACTCAATATGTATTGGTTGTGAAATTTATAATTTAATTCCACCACAAATTAAAAATTTTAGATCAACAGCATTTAAAAAAAAATAGATAATTGGATATAAGAAAATACTGAAAAAATTGAAAATGTGCTCAGATTAGAACAATTTAGTTTAACAGATGATTTATTCGCCCTCATTCATAATAAAACATTATTGTTGAAACATATTTTTATTTTTTTTATGTACAATATATATTAACAGTTGACATAAACTTAATGCTTAGGGGACTGTGTTAAAATATTTTGCATGTACTAAATTTTTTTATTATTTATAGACATTCATTTGACATTGTACATTTGTAAATAGATTTGAATTTTAATCTAGACCTAGAAGTGATTTCGAAATGGGGAGAAAGTAACCAAGTTCAATTCAATGCCACAAAACCCCAGGTATCGGTTTTCTCCAAGAAAATGAATGTCTCCGAACCGGAAACATTGTGCTTGTGTTTTTTCCATAAAAAAATATCTGCTTCCTTCCCACCTTTCAGGGAACATTCCTGACACACTCTGTATATAATATTAATTCATTATCACTCCACCTCCCCCGTTCAGTCCAACACTCCACCTTGAATAGAAATGAAATTTTTTTTCTATCATTCCGACTATTTATTAATAGTTCACTTCAGACTGCAGGAATAAAAAAGGCGCGGTACATGCAAATCAGGCGACGCCTACAAATTGTTTCCCGTGAAAAATAACGCAAATATTAGCGTACGAGATAACCACCATCCTAGAGACACGTGAACAAAAGGTCACTCACTGCTTGTAATTTTGTTTCGTTAAAAATTGAATTTCATAGTTATCTACCTTAAAATGGGATCGGTTGCCGGTTATTGTATATCAGATGAATATGTGACGCTTTGAAATACATTTCCAAGTCTGGGAAGTCCTGGTGTATCGTGATGAATGGAAAACATTCGTCGCTGGTTGCAGTTACACATGGAGTGCCCCAAGGGTCAGTACCGGGGCCTTCTCTAGGTGATTTTTCGAATTAATCTAAATTTTTGTTTGTACGTTCTGATTATCACATTGCCATAATTTTATTTGTAAGTTTGTGAACTTGGTTGAACAGTTTTTTTGCGTTCAAAATATAATAGATTCATCAATTCAAATTCTGGATGTAATATATGTTCTTTTATAACTTAGTCAATGAAATGATCATGTACTAAACAGTGAATATGTGAACAGTAATTGTGATGCACTGTTTTTAACCTTTGGTGTAAAAGAAGATCGAATTGAACTGGTTTGATCTTCCTCTTGAAGATGATCACTTGGTGATCGAAACAGTGTGAAGATGTTAAAATAACGGTTTAGTGTTAGGAAAAAACTCCAGTAATATGAACAGTGATTAGGTTTTAACACTATCTTTGTGGAAAATGTCTACAAATTTATAGAAATATAAAATCCCGCTCAGAAGTTAAGAAGATGTGTACGAAACATCTTCAAGACATTTAGGCTCAGGATTCGATAAAGTCAACGAAGACCGTTTTTGCCTGGTTCTGATTGGCGAAGGTTCTACCGGTGAGAAAGTTACCAGAGTTCTTGAAAAGATGGTAGTTGGTTGGCGAGGGGTCTGGGGAGTATGGTGGATAAGGCAGACGCTCAATTCATTCAATTTTCGGACGATGATTTCTGAAACGTGCGGACGGGCGTTGTTGTGGAGCAAGACCGGACCTCTTCTGTTGACCAGTCGCTCAACGATATCGAATATTCAAGATTCTGCCTTGATTTACTTAACTGTTCAAAGCACTATTTCAGGTCCTGTACATTCAATAGTCTGGTACATAATACAATGCAAATGGATAAAAAAATATTCCAAACACGTGAAGACTTAATTTAAGCGGTAAAAATCGATTCCGACGCTCAAACAATGATACATAACCACCGTCGTAAAGTTGATAAATCGTTTAATACCCTGCAGGTATTTTGCCATCACAAATTACGACATGGACAAAGTAACTCGGTAGCGACCTGTCATATTATGTAGGAAATTAGGCTTAATCACCAAGCCATTGTAGCAGAATGAATTATAACGATTTGGTGAGTTTGAACGGTGGAAACCGTGGGTTTGACTTGACAAATGCTTAACGATTTGGGATCATTCATAACGATAACTTTCTTCGTCTAAAAAGAGAATAGAAAATATATACCTATCGGACTTATCTCAATGTACACACATCGGAAAAGTCTAGGGATATTTTTAAAAATGGCAATAATTTTTTTTTAGATCGCTTTAAGAAAAAAAAGTTGACGGGTGATCATTAAACGAATGTAACTTACAACAAAATTTATTAAATGGTCAAAAATACTGAGTGCGCATATAAGCAAAACTAAAAAAATATGGTTCTTCTTTGGCGCCCCGAAAAAAAATCATAATACAAAAAAAATTGGAATCAGTACAAAGTATGGCCTCCACGCTGGTTTATTACGGCCCTACATCTATCGTGCATCGACAAAATGAGATTGTCAATGTCTTGTTGTGGTACATTTGCCCATTCAGCGATTAAAAGCTCTCTCAATTGAAACGTTGTGTGAATGTTCCCCATATGCGGAGTAATTCTTCGTTGAAGCATGTCCCACACATGCTCGATGGGATTCAGGTCCGGTGATTGTGCTGGCCATGGCAATACATCAACTCCTTCGTTGGTGAGCCAGTCAGTCACTAGACGCGCGACATGTGGACGAGCATTAACGTGCATTAGGTGGAAGTTTTCACCAACAGCACTAGCAAACGGACGGACGATAGGTAGAAGAATGGTGTCGAGGTACTGTCGAGCTGTGAGGGAGCGATTTGGAAAAACGAGATCGGTTCTGCCGCCGATCATGATTCCGCCTCATAGCATTACTGTACCACTTCTGTATGTGTGAACTTCCTGGACGTGTCTCAAACGTTCATTATTTCCAGGTCGTCTCCACAGTCTTACTCGACGAGAATCTGGATGAAATCCAAATCTGGATTCGTCTGTAAACAAAACTGTGGCCCAATCATTTGCATCCCAGTTTTGATAATATTCTTGACACCACTCTAATCTTCTACCGCGAATTCCCTTGCACATCCCCAAGAAATGATATTAAAGCTGGTGTGAGAATAAGCCATAGAAAAGTAGACATTCATCAATCCAAAATTATCTATAGTGTTTTTCAATTGTTTGATTGAGTAATATACGGAATTGAGTTTGTTGCAGACCTTCTGAATATGACCGCTCCAGGTCAAATTTTCGTCTAAAGACGTTCCTAAAACAAGACTTCGCTGGAAGATCGAATACCATTTATTGTGGAAGAGTCACTGCTGAAATTTTTCCTAATAAATGATTTCATTGAAACAGATTTAGATTTATTCAGAATAAGTTTGTTGCGTTGACACCAAGCACTGAATTTATCTATTATTTTATTTATTTTGTCTGACAACTCAACTTCGTTTTTGTCGGCCACAGTAATTGCAGTGTCATCCGCAAACATGGTTATGTGACACTCAGAAAAGAATTCAGACAGTTCATTTATGAAATTGAGGAACAACAATGGTCCCAGGATAGAACCTTGAGGCACTCCTAGTTTTACATCTTTGGGACTTGATAAAATTCCATTGCAGCTAACTATTAGACTACGGTTTTCCATATATGATTTCACCCAGTTCAATAGATTATTTGGGAAACCTAGGCCTGCAAGTTTAATTATAAGAAATTCGGAAGAAATGGTATCAAATGCTTTTGACAAATCGAAAAAAAGTGTTACAACTAGTTTATTCGAGTCAACCTGTGTATAAATGAAATTTAATAAATGGTATGAAGCTGATTCAATTGATTTGTTCTTCCTGAAGCCATATTGGTTATTACTAAAAAGATTATTTTGATCCATGTAATTCAGAATTCTGTTACTAACAACTTTTTCAAACAGTTTAGAGAGGGAACAAAGTAAAGATATCTGTCTGTAGTTGTCTACCTCAGTTTTGTCGCCTTTTTTATATAGAGGAAATATGAGAGTCGTTTTAAATACATTTGGAAAACAACCTACAAAAAATGACTGATTCATCAAAAACAATAGTGGCTCGATTATAAGGTCTACAATTTTTTTCACGGTTGCAGATTACCGAACGCGGTGACTTACGGCTGTTTTGGAGTAAATTCAAGCCTGATATTAAGAAACTTGTTAAAAATCATCAAAGTCATCCATCACATTAGATTAGTTTTAAAATACAAATTGAAATGTTTGTTTTAATAACATGAATAAACAGTTTTCGTAATGTTACAAAATGGTGTTTTACATTACCCTCATCAAAAAGTATCATTTCAATTTATTATTAAAATAATGACTGCGATTGTGATTCGTAAGATGTAGTAAAGTAAAAAAATTTGGGGGGCGCTAGAAAATAATTAATTCTCAAACCTAATTTGGGCGGTAGACCAAATTAGGTTTGAGAACTTCTGCTCTAAAAGAAAGGCATTTCTCTCAAAGAAGCGTTACTCAATTGTTTTATTGTTCATCTTGATCAACTTACAAAAATACTACTGTTTCAGATACTCGATCTGGATCAACCAGGAAGTTGAAAAGAGTTTACTAATGAAGTCATCAAAGTTTTTTTCATATCTTTGAACACCTGTAGGCGTATCACCTTCCACTCCTAGTAGCATTTCATCCAACACCCGCACGAAATATGATATCATCACAGCACACATAAAAACAACCATCCTCGGTAAATATATCAAACAAAAATTCTTAATTACAACCCATAATTCGATCATACATCACAAAGCACTTTTTATTTACTTCACCTTCGAATTCTTGGCGGGGCCACGCCTAGGTCGATAATATTTCAGAAGTGTGCAGGAGTGGAGTTGATCTTTTTAATGACATGCCCATCACAAGGATGTGGAACCTGCACAGGTGGTCCGGATCAAGGTAACGCCCGTTTATTAAGAAGATTAATGTCACTAGCTAACAAATAAGAAAAAAAATTGCGACTAATATTATAATGGCTATACATGAGAGTTTAAAGCAACCTTAGTGCGACAACAACATCAAAAAATTTCCAATACACATGAAAAAAGATTCAAATGAAGTCTTTTATGCATAACCTTTTTGCAAATGTTGACTTTCGTTTATATGATTTCCCTCATAAGGAACCAACAATAATGCCCCATCATTGCTGCATCCCATTTGCCTTGCTAACGTTGCTCCATTGTCAGTATGCCTTGGTGGAACCTTTCCCCTTGTTCGTTACTGACAGCTCCCAAATTTTCTGGGATAAAATTCAAATTCATCAACTTCTTTATGTAATGATTTTACTAAAATTTTCATTACCCCAGTTTAATGTGTAATGGAGGTAACAAAACGTTTTTGGGATTAACAAGAGGTATATTCTTCCCGTTAGCTTGACCTGGAATATATTTATCTCTCGGAGGCCATTCTTTTACTTGATAATGGCTCTGTGTTGCCCTACTGGCAAAGAAAACAGCTAAACTTCGTGAATCCGCCCTGAAGATCTAGTAATAGTCCTATGACATTTAGGTCACCACATATTTGCCACTTATACCTATTACAACTGATTGCATTTAGAATAAGTGACATACTTTCGTGTATTTCCTTCATGGCACCTGCGTGTGCAAGAGGAATAGAGGGTATTTTGTTACCATTATGGAGCAGAACGGCTTTTAAACTTGTTTTAGACGAATTTTCAAATGAACACCATTCGTCCGGGTTATGTGCAAATCCTAATATTTCCATCACACCATTTGTATTTACACAAACACACATTTTATCCTGCATAGTAAAAAAACGAGGATAGTTCATGGTTACGGTTCCTGAATATTGTAACTTTGGTTTTAGGGGCTAGTTAATTCCATTGTTGTAATCTAGATCATAATAGTTCAGCATTTTCTTTGGACAAGTGGAGGAAGAGAGAAAAAACAAATTTGAAATGTGTTCATTAAATTTTTGTGAAAAAAATCATAACTCAAAAATCTTACGTGTTAATGTTTACTATCATTTTCGCATTTAGGGACCAAAATTTAACAAAGAACTGCCCTTGGCGTTACATTAGTAAATTGGCTGTAAACTAGTGTTTCATGGTATCAAATGAATAACAAAAATGTGAATTTTAGAATATTTATATTTTTATTTGTATTTTTCATCAGAACACACTGTCCAGGATCACCCTGTGTGCTTTCTTCGTGTTTACTTCAAATTTCCGATTTATTTATTAATTTATTGTATGGGATCTCCCCTATCATAATAGTACAAGCATCAAATGTAATGAATATGCATACACTATTTAAAAATTAAAGAAAATTCTAAAAATGTAAAAGTAAAACTCGAAGTAAACACAAGCACGCGAAGATGGGCAAAAGCGTTTATATAAACAGAATGGTTAATGTTACTCCTGACGAAAATCAAGTAGTTTTCATAAAAGAGCTCTAAAACAACGCATTTTAAACTTATCATTTCAACCTTTTTCTTTAAAGAAATATTTAAATACTTAAAAAAGAGGGATGAAATAATGCATTCAACATTTAAAGGGATTCGTTTCTATTTCACTATTTGGCAACATCGATTTTAGCTAATAAATAACAACAAATCTGTTACCTGTATGAGACAAACAAAGATGACATATTTCAGAGGCGTGCTGTTCTGTTTACTTATGTTCCGAGTTCCGAGACATTCTGTGACATGACATTTTGTGCACCTAACCTATCTTCCTCTATATAAATAAATAACAAAACAACTGTTGTTTATGTGGCTTGTGAAGGTGGTATTGAAATATAATTTATATTTTGACTGTGCTGTTCAATGAAAACCTGTTTCATCCTGCAATTATAAAAAGTGGAGTGCCCCAAGGATTAATCCTTGGACCCCTTCTGTATACTATTTATACTTCGCAATTTCATAAACATTAAGACACTTCTCAGTTCACTTTTATGCGGACGACATACAACTTTACATGTCCTTTGAAGAAAGTGATATTCGTCTTGCCTGTGACCATATGAATACCAATCTTTGGCTTCCTTATCGAAGAAGTTATGTTTGACGATAACTCAGCTAAAGCAAAATCATTGCTTTTTGGACGAAAGGAGCACGAGAAAGAAACAAATACAATTTAAACCTGCTTCTCGAAATTCGCCAAAATTTAGTATTAATTTTTCCTTTGTCATAAAAAAAGCATTTAGTAATTTGAAACTTATTTACTCTTATAGACATTTATTAACAAGAAAATGTGAATCCTGTTATGCGAATCCCTTGTTCTGTCACACCTTAACTATGCTGACTGCATATTTGGGCCTGCTTTATTGCAAACTGATAGTTGCCGACTTCAGATGATTCCTAAACGATAGATTTCCACTTGCTATCGTCCAACTCGTGTTAGGAATCACACGTTAAAAGGTAAGACCTCGTTAATCTTTATCTCGCACAATTTTAGACTTCTGAGGGTTGTCGTTCGTAGGGGTGCGACAGCTGGTTAACGGAAAAACAGGTTTAAACAGAACAGAAATAAAACAGATCTCTTTACAACAAAACACCTTTCTTCATCTTGGTCCTGAAATGTTTAATAAGCCAGATGATACAATTAAGTCGACAAATCTGAACATTTTTAAATCAAGATTGAGATATTTCACAAAGTGTCAACAGAATGAAAAGCGTCAATCGACAGATAGACTGGCTAAAACAGGTTGACATTAAACTCTGATTGAGCTCGATCATTGTTGATTGACAATTGTGCATTGGCCATATAATTATTCTTCAACTTTAATATTTGAATTTGTTCTAAAAAGCTTGTTATTTCCATATTCATATTTCATATTTCCATATTTCGAGCATTGCTCGAACATTTCGATTCCCCCCGGTAGCATCTTCTTCCGACCTATTTCGAATTTCCCGCTAGGACTAGCGTTCAAACACAGAACTAGTACAATTTGTAAACGTCATTTGATTTTGATTCGTTTTTTTTTGACAGTTCAATAGCGATAAATCACAAAAATGGTAAGAAATACAAAAGAATTCCTCATAAATCCATCGTAAAAAATATGGCAATCTCAGTAATTCTTCCTTGTTATGTTACAGGCAAATTACACTGAGGATCAGATGGCCGGTAAGGAAATTATAGTCGTTAAATTGAGGTTACTTTGCCCCGCCTTGATAAGCTCTTGTACCTTTTCTTAACACTCCCCAATGTATTTCCTTTATCTCCCTGATCTTTTCGCCTGTAAATATAGAAAACAAATACTCACGGAGGCGTCAAAACCTGCGGTAATTTTCAAAAAATCTCGATAGCTCTTGGGTGCAACAAACTGACTTGAAGTAGGTTATGGAGTGTTGAAATGATTCATGTTTGCCAGTTTATTCCTTATAAGGTATGATTTTGAAAGTTTATGTAAGGTTGCCAATTACGCATTTCTCGGACGCAGATGTTCAGTTCTTGATCAGATCTCTCCAATATCAATATACAAAGATGTATCTCTACGAACCTCCCAGTAAATTAACCCTAACTTCTGTAGAAGGTTAGCAGAGTGATAGGTGAGGTGTGTTTAATGATGTGGTGTTTTTTCAGAGTTCCAGGAGGCTTTCCAGCTGTTCGATAACCGCGGGGATGGAAAAATTCACGTTGCCCAGATCGGAGACGCCCTGAGGGCATTGGGTCAAAACCCAACCGAATCGGATGTAAAAAAGTACACCCACCAGCACAAACCTGATGAGAGGGTGTCTTTTGAAGTGTTCCTGCCCATTTACCAGGTGAGTCTTTTACAAATGCTTCTTTTCAGTGTGATTCAGATGCAATATGTATACGAGTCATTCTTTGTTTTCTTTATCAACTCTAATTTGAATAAACTTTCTTAATGTGCCAGCTCTCATCTCTAGGGTACTTCATGATACCAGTTTTAATTGCTCCTAATATGAAGTTTATTCAGTTTTTTTACTGGGCAACTTGTAATGGCTCATACTAATTTTTGGAAAATTCCTAATTAGACTAATGTAGTTTTGACCGCTGATCACAAATCTAAAGTCAAAACTTGATGCTCCGGACTACTTTTGGAGAAATGACCATGCAAAAGTCAGATTTTGAAGTCCTGGACAAAAATATATTAGTCTAATTAAATTTTTTCAAAAAACTAGCCCAAGCTATTCATCTGTTCTCTTCATGAACTCTAAAAGTAGATAAATTCTGGAATGTTCCTAATATGTTGGTTTTTATCTCATAGGTAGTTAATGATATCCATTTTAAATAGTCTTTATAGAAAGTTTATACAAATGTTTCAAATAGCAATTGTTATAGTGCTTTTATTGTTATTAGTGTTTATTGCTTTTGTTAAATATGTCCAAAACAGTTGTGCTTGAATTTGAAAGGCATCTAATAATTAGAATGACAAATAGTTCTAGTCACATTGAGTTGCAGGTTATTTAGGTCATCAAAGCAATTACTTTGTTTTAGTATACTTTTACTCATGATTATTGTCAAAATTAGCACTTTTAACATATAATCCATGACCTAGTTTGTTCCAACAGTTTTGTGATGATACGTCTCTCTTGTGCCTAAATATTGATGAGAATTCATTCATTCAATATTCAATTTCCACATTAGAAAAAACACCTAATTCTATTTGATTAATCGGTAAATCAGTAGAATTTTGAAATCTATTGATTTCCAAACATTCCAAGATTGTTTTTTCAATAGAAAGTCTTGGATGTGGCTCACAGAACAAATGATAATGTGAGCAAATTCATTAAATGTAATAAACACAAAACTTCGGTGTCGGATAAGATAAGAGTATATACGTTGACTTGTGATTCTTGCCCAAAACTATATTGTGCAAACGAAGAGAATGTTTTCCCAAAGAACAAAAGATCATATGAATAGTTTCTTGAATGTGAAGATCCATATTTTGGCAAAGTTCATAACCACTTATTGCATGTAATAAAATAATAAGCTAGAATACTGAAAATACATAAATATCGATGTATTATTCATTATTAATAATCTGCAGTTTCTTCATAGTAGAGTAATATGTTTCAAGTGATTTTGACAGAGTACATCAATAAAGACGGTATTCTTGTTTGCTAGCTTAAGCATACTTGTAATGGATTGCTTTAAATGGTTTCAAAGGCCGTTTAAAATCAAAAAAAGGCTGTGATTATGTTCTTACTCTTATTTATTTCTTGTTTCCATCTTCATATCGTTAGTTACCAAGCAGTTCAAAAACTGACAGAGTACCAATTAATAATCGAGACACTTTGAAGTACTCAGATAATGTTTCTCAATGTTGTTTATATTCAGTTTCATTTTCCTTAATCTCTTGATGAACCAAACGAAGGCTTTGACTACTCTACATATAATTTTGAATGATAATTAGTGAAGATTTTATTTCAGCAAATCTCAAAGACAAGGAGCGGCGATACATATCAAGACTTCATTGAAGGTTTGCGCCATTTCGACAAAGACGGCAATGGTTACATCAGTTCCGCAGAGCTGCGCCACCTTTTAACTACTCTCGGAGAAAAATTAACTGATGATGAGGTATTCATTGCATTTCAAAGTGTCTTTGACTGTTTTACTCTGTGCAATTTTTTTTAAGGTGGAACAGCTTCTTCAAGGCCAAGAAGATTCCCAAGGTAATGTTAACTATGAAGAATTTGTCAAGCTGATCATGTCAGGGTAAATGTTTGTAGTGCAACGTCCCTTGGCCTGTTGCAGAGACGATTTTTCGACACTTTTAGGAGTACTTATTAAGAGATAAGTGATTTTTACCATCGAGTGCATTATACATTTAGGTTGTAGTGTTGTTCTTGCAACAGGCTGTGTTGGAGCATTTCTTGTAACTTATTCACCTAATTATTTCTACAAAGTTGGTTACTTTTATATTTTATATTTAAAGACTCCATTCCAATTTTATACCCTGTTTACTAATCAGTTTTTGGCATCGTAATGTTATAGTCATTATTCTGTAAGTTAATAAAATTTTTATATAAGGGAGACTTCGTGTATTTCTTAGTATCCCGCAGAACAACACGAAGGACATATCAGGACTTACAATAATAACAAAAATTGTAGTTTATTGAAAAACATTACAATTTTGCACAATTGGCTATCGACCGAAGTCCTTCTGCCTGTGTAACAAAATAGCTTCAATATTACACACAAAAAAAAGAAAATCTTACATGATTATCAAAAAACCTGAAACAATTCCATTGAAACGTCTAGAGATCCAAAGGAACAATTCCTTCAGACCAGTCTCTACTCCCTACACTGTAGGTTAACGGACTGACACCTATAAGAAAACAACTACTTCCCTGGCTAATACAACGAAGGGTGTTGGATTATATAAATTTCATTGATGAAGCTGTGTTAGTTTTTCCAACAGCGTTTCTGTTGGGTGGCGATGTCATACTCCTGCGTGGAGATTTCTCGTCTAATGATTTCTTTCTACATAGTCGTCTTTTCCAGCAAACTTATAAGTAAGTAGCGGTAGTCTTTCTTCAATGGGGATAATACCAGTGAGTGGTACAGTAGAGGGTTGTGTGTTTGGGTTATTTGGATGTCCTAATCTTATTTTCCTGATAGCCTTTGTTTCAGATACTTTGTTTTTAAGGGTCTTGAAACAGTGGGTGCGATTATTCATTAAATGGATGTCAGATTAGTTTGTATATTCGGCTTGTTGATATACTTGCACCTGCTCCCGGGTTTGTCAAACTTGTGAAATGTGCGGCTCTTGCTTTCACTTTCTTTTTTAAGGACTCACAGATGCACTCATTTGGGAAAGTTTCTGGGGTTATTAAGGTGGAAATCTTCATGAAAGTCATTTCATCTATCTGAGCTGGCAGAGTTTACAGGGTATATTGAAATTTAACCTAGGTAATGATGGAAGTGACCAATACTTGATGAAAATCTATTATTACTTATTCAAAAAACATAGTTTGATGTGAGATTTCCACTTGAAAGCCTACAAAATCACGACACGTTTTGCTATATGATAACATCTTTGGGCTTCACAATACTGTTTGTATAAATTCTGTGTTATGCTTTTATAGTAATTTGAATCATTGTGATTACTACCTGTCCAATTTCTACATGAAAAATACATTACCTAAACTATTCACCTTTCTAGGAACTCATAAGACTGGAGAAAAATGAATAACAATTTTAACCTTAGCTATCATCTTACCCACAAACCACGAGAGTAAGTAGTTTGTGATCTTACCTAGTTTTAAGATCTATCCAAATTACCAATTTCCTCTTGCAAACTTCATACAATAAAGGGGAACAATGGGGAATGTTCCTCAATTTGGGTTATTACAGCAAATGCAAGTTTGAACAAAATAAAGTTAAGTTTAATTCATGATATTTTTCAAATTCACTTCAAAAAGTATTCGAATTGACGTTTCAAATGTTGGGTTTTAATTTTCAAAGGGATTTGTTTCTAATTCACATATTGGCAACAGCGCCTATATCAAGTTGAAGTAATTTATACGTACCTAGATATTCTACTTTAAAAAAGAAGAATTATCTTTATAAATCAACAATTAACGCAAAATATAAATTATAGTTCAATACCACCTCCACAGGCCACATAAACAACAGTTGGTTTGTTATTTATTTATATAGAGGTTAGGTGCACAAAATGTCATATGTCACAGAATGTCTCGGAACAACAGAACAACACGCCTCTGAAATATGTCATCTTTGTTTGTCTCATACAGGTAACAGATTCATTGTCCTTTATTAGCTATAACCGATGTTGCCAAATGGTGAAATAGAAACGAATCCCTTTAAATGTTGAATGCATTATTTCATTCCTGTTTTTTAAGTATTTAAATAATATTTTAAAGAAAAAGGTTGAAATGATAAGTTTAAAATGCGTTGTTTCAGAGCTCATTTATGAAAACTACTTGATTTTCGTCAGGAGGAACATTCCTCATTCAAATATATTTCACCATTGAGCAATAATCCCGAATTTTTACATCTACTGATTTCTCAACATTCCAAAACGTCGAGTTTCGAACCTTTCTCTTCCAAATACAATACGTAATAATCGTGATTGAACTCGTGCCTTTCTGTCAAAAGATGATTCGCAAATGTTGAATTGGTTTTCCCATTCAAATAACTAATATTATCTTTCATTCTTTTGGAAAAATTCTTTGGGTTTGCCTAATATAAAATTTTGGAAAAGAATCGCAATCAATTTGCGCGGCAGCGCAGCGCATGCCTTAACAGCCGCGCGGAACCCTATTTTCAACGTCAAATTAAAATTATAAATAATGGAGATAGTTTCGGGAGTCGGGACTTTTTTATCGGAAATTTTCTCCTCTTTAACGAGCTTTATTCAAAATTGCTTAAATATTGATATTTTTTGAGTTATTAACGAAAAACTAATACTATTTTTTTAAATCTTATTTTGTTAATAACAATTGCAATTTTTTACCTGCATCAAAATCCTTCAAAAACATTTTTCTAGAGGTGATTCCAAATCGAATGAGCCATCGCTCATATTTTTAGGACCTTTATCTCTATTTTTCATGTTTTTGAACTTTTGATTAGACTAATTTTCATTCAAGAGGGTGTATGTTTCTTCGGAAGTAAATTGTTATTATTATTGGGAATTTACATTCACCCTCACCTACCTACCTCAGTACAGATCACCGTTACACTGGAAGTTATGAAGCAGGATGAAAAAAAAAACAAAACCATCATATAAATCATAAACCTTTAATAATTATCGAACAATGGAAAATTTCAAAAAGTTCACACCTGATACTTCACACATATATACTCAAATCATACACAGGATTCAACAACTTGTATTAATGGGGAAGGCACGTATTTACAGATTCCTTGAAAAAATGAAAACCCAAAAAATAACATTTCTTATGGCAGTGAATGTGATACTTATAAACCTAAAATCTTTGGTAGTATGTTCTTCAGAATATACGACTCTTTAAAATCAAAACTAAAAGTGACGCTACTCTATGTTGGACGGTTTCAAAGGTACATAAAGAAAGAGAGTTCGTTTCTGAGAAAATGTGATATCAGAAGTGACTATAATTTTTGGACTTCCTCAAGGTTACGCCCCTAGACCCGTTTCGTTTGTCATTTACACTACCATACAAGCCCGTGCGTTCAATCCGTCCAACACTTGGCAAATAAAAAATCAAGTTAAGACAGTACACCGCCTCGTTTATGAATAACCTAAAAAATTAAAAATACCGAAATAAATACTTAAAAATAAAAAATATTTCTATTTAAAACGGCCCGGTCAGGGTGATTTTCCCAGAGGTGAATGGGACTTGTACTCAGGAGCTCCTTCTTTTTTGCACCTTGACAATTCCTTCGACAGTTCCTAGAAAATAATCCATGTAAGTCTTTTCAGGTACACTTTTTTGAAAAAATGTTCGTCACTATTAACATTGATGAAGTATTTTTACCTTTGGCAACTGCGTCCTTATGTGTGTCCTGGAATATTTCTTTACTATCCTGCTAAGGTGGTTGTAGAGGTCGAGAAGCGATACTAGAGAATATCCATCTGTCATTTTGACAGCCGTCTCCAATGCCTTTTCCAGTTCCGTTTGGGAGCACTCAATATTATTTTTGGTTTTGGAGTTTTCTGAAACTACAAATTTTTAATACTGTATCGATATAAATTGATGCACTTTTGTAGCTTGAAACATAGGGGGAAGTGTCAAAAGACAGAATTTAAAACTTTCAATTGACAAGTTTTGAATTTGTCTATTTGCAGAATTAAAGAGCCAGCTAAAAGAATTAAAAGATCAATAGACAGGGTTTGTGAACACTAACCAATTTCAAATGACAATTCAATTGAGAAGTTCATTGATAGATTCGAGTGTGGATTGACAAGTTTTTAATAGTTTATAATTTGTTCCGCCAGAGTTGGAATTTAAAAGTGTCAATAGAGACTTTCAAGTGTCACTTGAAGTATTTACAGGATCAATTGACATATTGTTTGAAAGAAGATGACATACATTTCCATACATGGAAACAGTACTCCAAAGAAGGTCTGATCTGAGCTTTATAAAACACTAAAAGTTACTGAGGTGTGTACAGTTTTCTAGTTCGGAAAAGTGTTCCAAACTTTTGAGAAGCCGCCTTTGCAATTCCAACAACATGATTGTGCCAAGACATGTTGGTGTCCATTTTAATCTCCAACACACCTATCGAAGCAGACAGCGGAATTGTCTGACCTGACATTATTATATCCGGTTCGGAGACATTTTTCTTTGCAGAAAACCGATGCTTGGGTTTTTGTGACACTGAATTGAACCTGGTTACTTTCACCCCAATATAACCCTTTCAAATCAAGATGACAATGTTTCTTGGTGAATGTTACAACTTCGGGTTTTTATTGTCTAAAGAAGTGACAATGGAAGTCCAAACTTACAACATTCAACATTTCAATGTTAACAGATATATTCCAAATATCAACGCAAAAGAAAAGACAGAAGAACAGTGCCATAGGACAAGAGAAGAATAAATATCAGAGACTCCAATTTTAACACAATTTATGAACGAATTTCGAAATCATTCCTTGGATAGTTCGAACTGTTATCATTACTAACATTATTTACTCATCTGAACTGGAAACTTACCTGCTTCATTTAGAGCTTCATCCACATCATCAAAATCCAGTGGATTATCCAACAACTCCGATGGACTGAGAAGATCACTGAGCCTTCTTCTTGGAGACCTAGACGAGAATTCAAAAATATATTTCATTTTTTTCTACAAAATCGAAATAATTTGTATGTGAATTGTGAAAAAATCCATTTTCTATGTTTCATAAATTAATATTTTCGTTCCTCCTTCCATTTTTTCAAACGTTCTATCCCCATAAAAATAACAATCCCTGTGAGTTATTAGTTGATGATTTGGAAAGGCGATAACGAGTCAATATCTATTTATTCAAAACATTGCCTATTTTTACAAAATAATCAACATGACATATGCACTGTAACATTCAGCTAGAACTGTAAGTTGGATGTAGGGACAGTCATAAATTACAATCTTTTCACAGTCTTTTTGAATGATTCCAAGGAAGAATTAAAAAGTTCTATATCCACATTGTAAGTGTGTGCAAGTCTCAAAATTCTACCTATACTCATTCCGGCAATAGTTGGTATGATAAAAAGATACTTTGAAGATTTCTGTGTTTCTTGTTCTCTTTAGATTCACGTTTAAAGTAAAAAGTTCAACAAGTTCTGAGAAATTATTGCTGCCATTGATTATTTTGTGAATTAGTGTTTGATCTGTTTCTAATCTTCTATGAGACAGAGTATTCAAGTTAAGATAAGATAATTTATTGATCTCTTAGATGTATATAAATAAGATACAAATAAGATAGGTCACATATACGCACATACATTATTACTCAAGAATGAATAATATACTGTTTTGCCGTTTATTTGTGTTTCTTTGGATAAGACAGCTATATACCCGTCACAATTTGTAATCAATAGATATTTCAGATACTTATTCCTCCACAAATGTTTGATATACAAACTGAATAGAAAAAAGTATCTTCTGTATAATTCAGTGTTCATATAGAAGTATTTGTTTCAAAAGAATTTTTTCTTTCGTGTAATTCAATGTTTATATGAAAGTAGTTGTTTCAGGAGGACTTTCTTTCAGTTTGTGTCTGAAAGTTACTTCTTTGCATGATCTACACATCCATGTATAGAGTTACTTATTTTCAAATTGATTAATCCTTCCTTTCTTTGGAAGATTCTCTCATCCATTTTTTTGTATCAGATGGAGTAGTAGAAAGCCAAAAACTTTCTTTCCCAAAAAATTAATCACTCCTAAAAATATAACCCTTTCAAATCATATTTCAGATACTTTTTGAACAAATATTGAATTAACTCTTTGACATGGGGAGGTAGAATATTGTAGAAGTTGACATCTATAAAATTTCTACTTAACTATTTCAATCTGAATCTTCTGGCCCTCAACAAATCATATCATCTAGTCTCATGATCGTGGAAATAACAATTTCGGTTTAGTGTTGATTTATTTATACGAATATCTATCAAAATTGATACAGATAAATAGAAGGCACTGTCGTTATTTTCATAGATAGGAATTGAGGTTTACACGAGTTTAAGAGACCAGCCCTAGATAATATCTTTACGGCCTTTTTTTGTAACATAAATATCCTGTTTGCGTTAGTACTATTCCCCCAGAGAATTGTTCCATATGAGATGTGAGAATGAAAAAAATCGTAATAAGCCGATAATAGCGCCTGTTCAAGAGATTACATCTTTCAATTTCTGAAGAAGAAATGTGCATTTTGACAGTTCAATGCTAAGTTATTCATTGTGCTCTAACCAGTTCAAAGAATCATCCAGATGTATGCCTAAGAGTTTAACACTGTCTCCAATATAATTTTATGGTTATATTCACCAATATGATACTCCAGTTTTTATGCAGAGTATCTTAAAAACTTGTCTTGAACACTTTCAAGCATATCAATATCCATATTATATGAAGGGAACTACATCCATCAATCTAATGTATTGTGATATAAATGGAAAAATGCAGAGGGATGACGTACAACTGGTTTGAATGGTAACTCTCAGGCCGAAGTCAAATGGTAAGAACACCGGAACTTTCAGAAAGAAGGGCAATCACATCTGGTATGCCACAGGGTTCTGGGTTGGGTTCAGTTCTGTTTTTGTTGTATATTAATGATTTGACTATGATAGATATATCTGGCAGCTTTACTCTATTCGCTGATGATACAACAATATTGCGGAAGGAAAAAACCCAGAGTGATATCTCTGGGTTTGTTGATGGGATACAAAATCTTGTGACAATAAAGTATATTTTGGTTTTGAACAATAGTGGTCCCAAAATTGTTCAATGAGGTACATCGAAACGGATATATTTGTTGTTTACTTCAGCATTTAATGATAATAATTTTTTGTTTGAAAGTGAACAAAAATAGGGAAAAATTCAACACCTTGTTGCTAACAAAACACTTATTAACTCATAAAATGTTTAACCCAGAATGAATGGTACTCACTGTAAGAAATTCGAAGGTTCCACTCTACTAGTCTGAATATCACAGTTAATGGTAAGCGGGGTCGTCACTTCGGTAACGGTTTCCGCATGTTCCTCTTTCACTATAACGGAAGACACCTCATCGGCAGTGACAGGTTGAGTGGGTGTCGGTTTGGCGTCATTTTCTTTGGATTCGCTAGATGAAACTTTTTCGTCCACCTGCATAACAAAAACACAGGGATTGAAAATAAAACACGGTAATATTTTGTATGTATGTACAAGTTTACATATTTTGAATCTGATCATAGCTCGAAAGCTAGAATCAATCCACCGACAAGTTTTGAAATTGTCAATATCAGGTGTGAAAAACATCAATTGACTAAACTGTTGATCAAAAGAATTAAAAAAGTAATATATACTGTTACAATTAAACAGTAATTAATTCTGTATCAATTAAAAGTTTTGTAACCACTCACTGACACATTAAAATGTGTCAATCAACAGAGGCTGATCTGTTAGTTGACAGATTTAAAGTGTCAAAAGTGTACAATTTTTGTTTTGAATTTGTTTTTTCACAGACAAGTGACAAGTTATAGCTTCTACACCGACAGGTTTTGATTTTGCCCATTGACACATTTTGAATATTGTCATTCAATATAAATGAGTAAGTAGAGAAACTTTTATAGCGGACATAATTCGACAAAAAGTAAATACTTTTTCAAGGGTGCACGTTACAAATAAAACGATTCTAGTCTGACTGAGTGTCGGTTGAAAGATTTAAAGAATCATTAGACAGAATTTGATCCATCGGCTGACAGATTTGAAGTCAAAATAGTTATGTTTTGAATGCCAATTCACAACATTTGAATTTGTCTATTGACAAATCTGAAGTATCAAACAATTCTGAATTTACTGCCAGAAAGACTTGGAAGTGCTAATATTCAGACTGTGGGGATATTTCAAGACTTAATTGATTAGGATTTTGAATACGCTCATTGATAGATTTTGGCTATCCATGCAATAATCGACATATCCGAAGTTGCAATTGTCAGAAACGAATCCAATTCCAATACCATGCAAAATATAATTGACTGTAGTTGCCTACCTGGCCTTGACAATTATCCAAAGATTTCTTCTTCTTTTTCTTCACTAACAGTTGCCCTTTTTGCCAACTCCTCTTCCTTTTCCTAGGAGTCCTCGAGTCAAACTTGTCCGCTGACTTCTCGTTCAGCTTATCCTGTGCATTCTGCTGTTCGTCCAAAGTAGTATCAAGCATAGACTCATGGTCAACTTGACCTTCTGAAAGTATTCACAATATAAAAAAAATCTAGGAGAGTTTCAGAACGTCCCGTTTTGGGGCTACTCCGAATCATAAGATGACATACCTGGAGTGTATATGTAAGGTGGCAGGTATTTCGTCGGGCAGTGTTTCCGTTTCTTCCTGTTGCACGAGATTGTCTGACACTTGTCCTCGAAGTCGGTATCCATTTCGGTTTTTATCAAAGTGTAAGCGTAGTCCCGCAGAGAGCAAGCCCGATGCCTTATCTGTTTGTCAGCGGAAGATCTGGCGGGGTTGTACTCCAAAGCGTTCTGGCAGATGAGTTCGATGTCGTTCAAGAAGTCTTTGGCGCACTCGTACTGGTATAAATCCACTTTGGTCATCATTGTTTCCAAATCCATCGGCTGTTTTATTATGGTGGTGTAATCAGGTACTTCTTTCGTGTCCACGGGTTTCGTGAACATGAAAAACCTTCATAGAAAACAAACGATTCAGTTGAAAACTTTAGCATGAGCGATGTGGAGTAGCTAGGTTCAAGACCAACACAAGTTATTTATAAAACAGTCTGAGTGTCTGGGAAAATATGCCAGTTCATAAAACTTTCCCCGTGTGGGGTACCCCAATTATCTATTTTGGATGCAATTTTATTTGTTTTTTATGAATTTTGTTTCAAAATTATTGTCAAAAGAAAATATCAAGTTATACAATCATGACAAATATTAATTTTTATAATAATACTAAACGATTTTACAATTAATTTGCAAAATTACATTGCATTGTTAATCATTTGCTCTAGTTATTTCAACCGAGTAAATAATAATAATAAACAGCTTTATTTCAGAGTAGATTACGAACTTTTATTGCAAAAGGTCAGTAACATAGAACGAAATGGCGTCAAACAAGAAGGTACAGATTTTTTTTTGTTATAAATATTTTTAAATGAATGTTCCAGTGAGATATGCGTTCAAATCATAGGGTTCTAAGCCTATGAGAAGTTTTTTTGGTTCTCTTTTGAAACCCCCAATTTTCTTAGTTTGAATCATAAAAAGTTTTCAATAATGTTGATGTACAAAAACAAAACGAGCTAACAGAATTCGGATTTCAAATATAAAGTTGAATATTGTCAAACTAATCTGTTTTACAACTGTTTTTTTTTTTTCAAATCGGGAAGTGAAGCATATCCGAAATTTTACAAGAAATTTACTTTGGCAAGTAGTAAAATATGAGACCCATTTTTATACTTGAGTGATTTTATTTTACATATTTACGAAGGTATTCCCAGAACTACCCGGCCTGACCAAGAGATGGCGGTAGTTGTTTGAAAAATGTCACTGCATTAGAAAGTACACAATCTATCAAGCATATGTTTCACGTTTGAAGATGCTGCGTTGTTTAGTATTTGTTTGGCAGCCCTGAAGAAAAATTTAATTAAATTCGAAACGTTGGGAAGAAAACACTTATTTTTTTCAAGAAAAATTGATCCTGTTACCCAACTAACCCTTCACGAAAAAAATTATTAAATAACTAAACCACTTAACTGATTACCATTTGTACTAAATGAACTTACAATTTATTATTCGCCAGCTTCTTGCACATATCTCTCAGGAATATCCTGAGCTCCCTGAGAGTGTGCTCTTCCGTTTCGTACAACTTCTTGATCTGTTCCTCGTTCAAGGGCGTGGGTGGAGGGGTAGGGGCTCTGGGAAGAGGAGGAGGAGTCTTTGGCCTGTCTCGAGAACTCCTCATGGGCTTCAAACTGCCCTCAACTATGAGCGGCTTGAAGAACAGCCGTCTCACCTCTGCGGTAGGAGGTTTCACTTCGATCACCTCCTTCCTATAGTGCGAGAATATGTTTTGGACCTGGAAGGTAACGAATTTACGATGAGCAATCAACGACAAACTGGGAAAGTGTAAGAAAACCTACCTCACAAGGTAAGTTGTTGTACAGAACGCTGGAAGTTGCTAAAAACAATATCGGAATATTGGGGTCCAGTTGAGTCAGCTGCGACATGAAGATGGCCCTAACAGTTTCGGAAACTAAGGCCCACCACTTGTCTATGTTTGGAATGTACACGATGCTTGGAATATTTTTTCTAGCTTCACTAAAAACCTATGAAAAACATTGAAATGTAAGCTTTTGAACTGGAAAATCAATGTTATTACTATCATCATTATCTACCAAGGCATTTGGATGGATAATCATACTTGACTGACTGTCATCAAATTAAAGTTTTTAAGGTTTTAAAAGTTACACATTTTTGTATAGAGTATCAACACTTGAAATGTTGACAATGGCATATAGTGATTGTACTCTGGGTCAAAAAAATGTTTACAGGTGGTGCAACAACAGAATCAGAATATGCTTTATTGTCGAAAGAATAGAATTCTTGTTGACAAGTCAGTTGTCGTACATGGATGTATGTTAAAATATAGTTAAAATAACACTTACAGATGTATAAACACAAATAAACACAGGATCTGATCAAATTAGAGTAAATAATGGTACATTATTCATTCAGATAATTTGGCTATAAAAAATTCATCCAAGCTATAGAAGGGATGATCAAAGAGTAAAACCTTCACACTACCTCTGAATCTATTATAATTCTTGATTTCCCCAATTCTTGCTGGAAGGTAGTTGTATATTTTCAAGCCGTTATATATAATAGAGTCCTTTACGAGGCGACTTTTGGGTATAGGCAACATAAGAGTCGAGTTTTGGGAAGATCGGGTATTGTAAGACGATGACGCTCCTTTACATAGATCACGGTGCTTATGAATCAAACAAGATGTTTCCAATATAAAAATAGAGATCACTGTGAGGATTTGGTGATTTTTAAAGTATTCTTTGCACGATTTGCGACTCTTAATCTTGAAGAGGGCTCTAATGGCTCTTTTTTGTACAACTTGGATCATCTGTAATAAATTTTTATTGCATGCACCCCAAAAAGCAATTGCATAACCTATATGCGATTCAATTAATGCATGGTAGGCAGATTTTGCTGCTGCAAATCCTACCTCATTATTGATGACTCTAATGGCATAGCACCCAGAGGATAGTTTTTTAGACAGTTTTTTAACATGTTCATCGAATCTCAGGTTACTGTCAATATGAAGACCCAAGAATTTTGTGCAGGGGAAAATGTCAATATTAGTTGAATCAAGAATTATTGTGTCCAATTCACATTTGAAGGTTAACAAGTTAGTTTTGGAGATGTTGAGTACAAGAAGATTATTGTCAAACCACGTTCTTATTGTTTCAAGATCACGTTGTATGACATTGTGTAAAGATGTTTCATCACCACTGTGCCAAAGTATAGTGGTATCATTTGCAAATAACGTGAACCTCCGAGATATATTCAAATGGGAGATATCGTTGACATATAACAAAAATAAAATAGGTCCCAGTACCGAACCCTGAGGCACACCACATCTAGTAGCTCCAATACGTGAATAGTGGTCAGTTTTTACCAACTGGCTACGATTCTCCAGGTAAGATCTAAACCACTGCAGGCTAATTCCTCTGAAACCATAATAATCAAGTTTGTCTAATAAAATTTGGTGATTTACGCAATCAAAGGCCTTGGTTAGGTCGCAAAATACTGCCGCGGTTGATTGCCCTTCATTAATTCGTTTGTAGACTTTGGTCATTAGCGCCAATATGGCATCATTCGTATTCTTGCGTTTTTGAAATCCGAATTGATCCTCGCTTAGTATGTTGTTTCGGCATAAAAACCTTAGCAACCTTTCCTGCACCAATTTTTCGATTATTTTGGCCAGGGTGGGAATTAGAGTTATAGGCCTAAAGTTCGATGGGTCGCTATTGTTCCCACCTTTATGAATAGGGACCACAATGGAAATTTTTAAAAACTCTGGGAAGAGGCCCAGATTGAAGGATCGGTTTATAAGTTCAGCTAAGATATTAAGAGCATCATCTGGAATATTGTCAAATAGAGTGGCAGAGAGATCGTCAACCAATGAAAATGTTGAGAAAGTGAAGAAAATCGTTATGGATCACCGAATCACTAGAGAAGTTGCTGAACACTTTTTGAATAGAGAAGTATATGTCTTGTAACACGTGAAGTATTTCTGTGAAATGAAGGTTATCACTATTATTATTTTTATTAGAGTGTACCTTGTTTCACATTTGTATATCAGGGATTCCCACTCATTCAAAAAATCTATTATTATTATCATTATCATACCATAATTGTCAAGAATTCATGATAAAGTATAGCATATCATTTCAAGTGACTTACCAGTATGCAAGCTTCTTCAGCAGATCTACCAGATTCCTGGTAGAGGGCAGCAAGGTCCAGGAGATATGCATGGATGTGTTCCATTTTGAAAAGGATGGCAGGTGCCAGATGGGAAGTCTGCCCATGCTCTGGACCGTCACCAGTAATTAGCAGTTGAGCGGGTCGCAAATTGGGAGACAATTTCACCCTGGAAAAAAAGATACACTTGAAATATTGAACCGAATGAAAGAGGCCCCAATTGAGAGCTTTGAAGTACCCCAAAATTTGAACGCACTCGACGAGAACAAAAACTTACTTTGATAAGGTAGCGCTTAAACCGTGTGGGAATGTCTGTTCCAGAAGACTCAAGGACTTCTTCATGGGGTCCTGTAGAACTGGTTCTAATATTGGCAAGAGTTTCCTTCCCAAACCCTGGGTAACTCTGTGTGAAGCAGGCACCAGTAACGACTTCGCCCTCATGAAGTCCACTTTCTCTACCTGAAACACGACAATCATTGTGAAACAAACATATTTTTTTCGAGTAGGAATAATATGGAAACTGGTTCAACTTACCTTTACGTTCTCAGGATTCAGTAGCAATCTATGTTCGGAACTGTACACCTGCGGATATGTCCTTCTGAAACTCTGTATAACCGCCTCAGAACACAGTGCCCTAAGATCCGAACCGCAGTAACCCACAGTATTCTCCGACAGATAATCCAGCATTTGCCTGTTCGGGGGGTTAGACCAAGCGGAAGTATGGACGTTCAGGATTTCTCCACGTTCCTAAAAAAAGCCGATTTCATTAGTTTTCTATATTTCTTGGTCCTTCGAGCCGGATTTGAATTACTTCTTTACTGTCAATTTTATAAGTTCCCTATATTTCTTGGTCCGTCGGGCCGGATTTCAATCATTTATGTTCTTACTATTGGATTCACCATTAACAGATTTATGTTAACTGGTTAACGGAAAAATAGATAGATAGATATGTAGATATGTAAACGCATTAGACTTGAGAATAGATAATCAACTGGAATTTATAGAACCTCGCCCATAATATATTTCAATATACGTTACATTGGTATATAAAATACTTACACTTCTAGAAGGTAGAGGGAAGAACAGTTCCCTGTCGAATCGGCCTGGCCTCCGCAATGCTGGATCGATTGTGTCTATTCGATTGGTAGCCCCTATCACGATGACCTCTCCTCTATCTGCCAGTCCATCCATGAGGGCCAATAGAGTCGACACGATGCTAGCATGTACTTGGTCTTGCCTGGACGACCTCACAGGAGCTAGGCCATCGAGCTCGTCGAAGAATATAATGGAAGGTTTCATTTCGGCAGCCTAAAATGTAAATTATTGTATCGTAGTTGAAGGCACGTTATTGAATGGAATCTTACCTGTTCGAACAAGAGTCTCAGTTGCTTCTCGGATTCTCCGATCCACTTGCTGAGCAGGTCGGCCCCTTTGCGTAAAAAGAAAGCCACCTTTCGTTTGCCAAAACTGCATTCATTAGCAAGAGCTCTAGCTATCAAAGTTTTGCCAGTACCTTGAAAGAAATAAAGGTAATAATAATAATATAAGTTTATTCATGACATTTTATGATGTATACATCTGAAATATCCATAACATACCCGCCGATACATCAGAAAATCCATAACTAACGTATTCTAAAAACACTTTGTGTTGTATATGAAAATATGTGAAAAAAATAAATTCGAAATATGTACTCCAAATACAAACCAAGCTATTCAATTGAGACCAATAAACATGATTAATGCTACAGCTAAAGTATTGGAAAGGGCTGTATATGAACAGATAGTGGATTATTTGGAGAGTAATATGGTCCTTTGTGAGTATCAATCGGGTTTTCGGAGCAAACATAGTTGTGAAACTGCGTTACAATGTGTTTTAACAGATTGGAAGAAAGGTGCGGAAATGGATCAGTATACTATTGCAGTATTTCTTGACCTTCAAAGGGCATTTGAAACTGTAGATAGACGCAGACTGATTAGAGAGATTGAAAGCTTAGATATTGATGGAATAGCACTAAACTGGATCATGAATTATCTGAGCAATAGACAGCAAAGTTTGAAAATAGAGGAAGTTTATTCGGATGAAATGCAAAATAATATGTACCCCAAGGGTCTAGTTTGGGACCATTGTTATTCCACAACAGAATAATGTAGAATTCACTTATTCGTCGACGATATCCTACTGTACTTTAGTAGTGAAGATGTACATGAGTGTGTTGATACTATAAATGCTAGTCTTGGAAGGGTGTATAGATATTGCTCTGCAAATCTGCTGAAGGCAAACGTTAATGAAATAAAATGAATGTTATTAGGGAAACACAGAGATCATAATAATGAAAACCTACTTCTACGATTGAATGGCAGGAATATAGAGAAGGTGAACAAATTCGTGTACTTGGGTGTAACTATTGACAGCAACTTGAAATTCAAGGAACATGCTATTCAAGTTATCAAAACAATAGCTTACAAAATCAACTATTTGAGATGTATGAGCCAGTGGTCTGAATTATTAGTCTACAACTCCATAATCCTTTCACATTTGAATTATTGTTCTACCATTCTGTTTTTTCTCAATCAAAATGAAATAAACAGACTACAAAAGATGCAGAATCGTGCTATGTGAATAATCTTACAATATTCGAGGATAACACCCATAGCAAATATGTTGCAAACACATAATTCTTTATTTTATAGAGTAGATTGTTTTATTGACCTCCCACAAGAAATTAAAGATAGTGATTCGATAAATATATTCAAAAGACAATTGGAGGATTTCTTAATGAAAATATAGTATATTCATATGTATGACTTTCTTATGTAACTTTTTATTTATACATATGTATTTTTAATCAGAATGTTTGTATTTTTTCATATTGATATTATTTTATTTATATTATTTATAACGTGATAATGTATTTACTATTGTAAATGAATTAGTTTTTCAACTAAATAAAGATATATATATATATGTATATATATATATATATATATATATATATATATATATATATATATATATATATATATATATATGTCTATATCTAAATAAAGATATATATATGAAATTCATTATATAATGGAAAAAAAATTAAAAAATTCGTGAAGTTCCTATTATCCCTATTATTTAAAAACCATAGTCCAACAATGATGAAACGGCATTTGAAAAAAAACCTGTATGTATCACAAAATTTTCAAGCAATTGGAAAAACCCGAGTATATTTCTGTAAAATATCCTTTATACATTACAAAAAGAATCAATGTGAATCAAATAAATTGAGAGATCGAACCCAAATTATGAAATAGATTGGAAGATGTAAAGGTAGTATCGGTTTCTCAAGAAGTGGCAATACGTAGATGAAATATAGAGAGTGATTTTTTTGCTGGTATCTTTTTTGCAACACTGTTTTTTCAAAGATCAAGCGTGAATCGTGTCTTGTGTCATTGTCAAACTTGTTCAGTTTGGTCTATAATTTAACCATGAATTGACTTAAGAATGAACAACGCTTGTAAATTATTGAATTTTATTACCAAAATTCATGCTCGGTGAAGAAAGTGCATCGTGCACTTCTTTCAATTTATGGGCTAAATTTCGAATCCAGTTTACATTACTGGGTATTAAACCACCAACACGCATATGTAGAGTGAGGACCGAAGAAAATACTGCGGCTGTATCCGCCAGTGTTCGTGATGACCATGAAAAGTCGATTCGCCGCCGTTCGCAGCAATTGGGCCTCTGTTACTCCACTACGTGGAAAATTTTGCGAAAAGATTTGGGTGTAAAACCTTCTAAGATACAGCTGATGCAAGAATTGAAGCCACACGACCTCCCACAACAAGTTAGGGGTATATTTTACGTATCAAGCCTAATCGGTCCCAAGATCTCTTTATATTTGCAGAAAAAAAAAAAAATTCGAGAAGCAAGAGTTTAAATTGGCCGCGTGTCTGTTGACCAGTAAAATTCATCGTGTCTCCAGCGGTGTTGCCACGTGTATTGGTTTTTAGTATCCCATTACAGAACTAAAATATAGTTATTCAATTTGACAGACGCCATTTTTGTTGTTATTGTTGTCAACTCGGTGTAAATACAACTGTTATAATTCGATGTGTTTGTTATAATTAAAGAACGTTTCCTTTTATAAAAGGTAGGTTAGGTCATTTCCAATCATGGTTTTCGTGTAGATTTTATGTGAAGAATTTTTTCATTAACTTAAAAGTTAACGTGATTCAATTTCTATGATATCAACATGAAAATGTCTACTGCCGCAGATATTTTGAAAATCACGTTTTCGTTGCGTTTTGTGTTATTTGGATCCCATGCTTGATTAATTTTCTCTCCCGATGCATTTCTTGTTTCTTGTTGATTATTTGTATTGCTTCTATTGGTCAATCGAACAAGAAGCGGGACTAGGCCCGTGACGTCATGGGCCTAGAAAATCCCATTTTCAATAATTAAGTACGGGGGAACAACGGTATTTAAAAAGCTGAAACAAAGTGCACTCTTTTTCAATTTAAAATTACTATCAACTGAACTGTAAACCAAAAATCACGAAACCAGCCTATTAAACGTTGGTTTGCCGACTTCAAATCTGGTCGTAGAGATGCTGATGATGCAGAACGCAGTGGACATTCAAATGAGGCAGTAATACCAGGAAACATATAAAAAATCCCTTCAGGAACGCTCTTCACAAATACTTGGAAGGAAACGCATTTTTTGATGTAAGTGTATGTGCATTATTATATTTTCTTATATTATCACTATCATTAACGTACTGTTATTTTAATATTTTGTGATTGTATCTATAAACAGACAGAACTTTTTTTTTTTTTCAATATATACTTATATTTGAAGTTTGTATTTTTGTAACTTTCCATGTTTATTAACTTTTAATACTTATTTTGTATTTGTAGTGTTGTAGTTTGTAGGTTCTGTTATGAACATTTGTATGGACTTTGGAGATGAATAAATTTTGATTTGATTCGAATTTGATTTGATATTCTAAACAGGATTTAACATATGATTTGAGGAGAGTGATAAAACGTTCCATGTGTTTGAAATCTTCACAATTCCAATAGAACCTCAACATTCTTTTTGCAGCAGTTACACTTTTCTCTATGTGAAGGGCAAATGAGAGTTTGGTATCAAAGATTACTCACAAGTCTTTGCAGCTCTCTGTTTTTGCAAGTGAATAATTATTTATCGAATAATTGTGGTCAAGATTGGTATGTTTGTTACTTAAATTGAGTAAAGAGTTTATTTGGAAATGAATTGCTTTCTTCCTTTAGCAAGACTCCCACATTCTTTCCTATAAATATGGAGAAGTAGAAAGCCAAAACCTTCCCTCAACAATATTTCGAGTAATATATTTACCTGGCGGGCCATGGAAAAGCACTCCCCTTGGCGGCTGTATCTGGAACTGCCTGAACACTTCTGGATACATCATCGGAAGCAATATCATCTCCTTCAAACACTGGATGTGACTATCCAAACCACCGATGCTGTTGAACCTGACGCTGGCGTCCAGAGTTTCCGGTTTGATAGGAACGATTTTGGTGCTACCTCCGGCCCCAGATTTCATTTTCTCGTTTTTGGAGTGGGGACTCTTTGGAGGTTTCCTGAAGGATACGTCAATGAGAAGCTGGTAAAAAAAATAAGAAAAGCGAAAACTTACCCTCGACGTACGTCCGAAGAAGAAGATTCGTCAGAACTCGACGAGTCTTGCCTGCGGCGTTGGAAGTGTCTTCTAGTTCTGATGTCTCTGGTTCTCAGAACGGAAGTTTGCACTGAACAGAGAGAATACGGTGACAGGGTTATCAAAAAATTATTAGTTGGAACAATAAAATTGAAATCTTCAATTTCAAAACACCAGAAATGCAATACTTTTCTCGAAGTACGTTTCACCAACCAAGTTGGCTTCTTCAGAAGATGAAGAACGGCCTGCACTTTTTCAAATCGTGGTTTGAGACTTTTGATACTATCTACCAGTGAAGCTATCATATTTTTGAGATTAAATAAATTTCTGTCCCAGCCATATTTTTATTTCTTGATAAAAAAAAATACAACCACTGCCCTCCTAATAGCATTAACTGCCGTTAGCAACTTGTTACCTTTTTTTTTAATTCTCTCTTAGCCATCGAATATCAATCACCATAAATAATATTATCAGAAAAAGGTAATAAACGTTGGTGAGTACCTGTCAACAGAGAAACAACGAAATTCGCGAGGTTTTATTATTTCCGAGTACTGCTATATTCATGTTGAGGTCGCAAACTTTTTAGACCATCCCTGTATTATCATGGATAGTGTTTGTTTGAAAGTGGTTGACAATGTTTCGTGGTGTATTTCATCAGTTCGGACTTCCATTGTCTAATATAATATAAATTGATTTGAAAACCTTGAAAAAACAAATAAAAAATTAATAAGCTTAACCAAAAATAACAATTTTATTAAACAAAAAACTGAAATTACAAAGAAATAACATACAAGCAACAACCAAAACAAATAAAATTGAAATATTAATAAAAGCTGTTATCATTATCGAAACATCATAACATAACTTGGTTTGAAATCTTTCAATTTTAATTTTTCATATTTTGTTAATAATAATTTTTAATTTTTATTTTTCAGCTTTTATTAATATTTCAATTTCATTTGTTTTGGTTGTTGCTTGTATGTTATTTCTTTGTAATTTCAGTTTTTTGTTTAATAAAATTGTTATTTTCGGTTAAGCTTATTAATTTTTTATTTGTTTTTTCAGAGTTTACAAATCAATTTATATTATATTAGACAATTGGAAGTCCAAACTAATGAAATATGGATAGTGTTATTGAATTTCGATCGATATATGAATTATATATATATATATATATATATATATATATATATATATATATATATATATATATATATATATATATATATGTATATATATATATATACATATAATATATGATATATGTGATTTTTTTTCTTCTTTCCTTTTTTATATAATCTTAGTTCTTTGAATTAATTTGTATTTCTAGTTGTGTAATATAGTTAAAAAACAATCGATATATTCATAATTTAAACATTTTGAACTTCTGAGAAAGCAATATATGAACAGTTACTCAGAACAGTTTTGAATTTTTGTGACATTAAAGGCTGCTTCGAAACTTAGAGACATGGCTTACAAAGAATTCATTAAAACTTCCGGAAGTGAGAAGGAGGAGTCCTGGAATCGATATAAACTGAGACGGAATCAAGTTGCTGATATGTTAAAAATCAAAAAGCCTCAACAAAATTGATGAGAATAGTGATAACTTGAGGGAAATATGGAAAAGAATGAAAATATTGATAAAAGGTGAAAAACAACCATTAAATTTCAAATCTATTAATTTAATTACTAATCTGTCGTCAAAGCGAGAACGGAGCTACAAGCTGCTAACAACTTCAATTCATTTTTTGTTGAAAGAAAGCATTGAAGATATTTCCAATTCTCCTCAAAATATAAATGATATAGAAATGAGATTTGTTGAATTCGAGAAGATTGATATAAGTAACCTGAAGTCAATTATTTTTTCTCTCAAAAATAAAGGCAATGCTGAAAAAGTAATGTCTGCTGAATTTTTGAAGTTAACACTTTTTACACTTGGATTTCATCTCGTAAACTTAATACAAACATCAATGTCGCCTGGTAACTTTCCAAATATGTTGAAAAAAAGTACAGTTATTCCCATCCCAAAAATAAATAATGCAGTTGAAATATCGGACTTCACAGCAATAAATACTTTGCCGATTATAGAGAAAGTTTTGGAAATTGTTGTACATGAACAAATTACTAGGTACTTTACTAAAAATAACCTGTGTGTGAAACTACCCTTCAATTAACAGTTTCAAAATGGAAGAATGAAATCGATAGCGAAAAATGTATAGTAGCAGTGTTCCTTGATTTCAAAAGGGCATTTTAAACTATCGATAGGCAAATATTACTTCGTAAACTGAGATATTATGGAATCGATGGAATAGCCTTAAGTTGGTTCAAAAAATTATCTCAATGGCAGGTCACAAATAACTAAACCTGCTAAACCACAACCATGAGGTTGTAAGGGTAGTGTTGGGTCTACTAACGGAGAATAACCGACTCAGGAAACATATGAGAAACATAGGTCTGACAGGTTCTGTCAAGAAGAGGAAGAAACTGCACTGCATGTGCTACAGAGGCTGTCAGCTCTATGATGGGGTCAATGTCAAGGCTATGGAGTCTCATCAAAGAGATCAAGCTAGACAATGAGCTTTAACAACCAAGGAGCATCGAAATAGATCTGAAAAGGCCATGGGCCAGCTTCCCGACAATCTAATCTAACAACTTCAAACTTACTAGTCTTTGGAGCAGGTTTGGGTCTACGATCCCTCAAAGAGTACTTCCTCCTCTCCTCTTCAGTTTCGGAACTAGAATCTAGAAACAAAAAAATTAAATCCAGAATTTTCAAGAAACTTTCAAGAAATGTTACGCACCTAATACTTTCTCAGCCCTTACTGGCTTTATCGTTCTCGTGGGGTAACTTGCATTACGCAACAGGTTGGCGGATAAGTTGTCAGTCCTGTTTCTGGTAACAGGAAACGTAGAGTTGCGTAGCATATCGTTCGGTAAACTGTCAGTCCTAGTTCTGGCGGGATTTGTTCTCAATCTGGTCAACGGAATACAGTCTTGTTCGTCGCTGTTGGAAGACTGTGGCAGTTTGCTGTCGTTGGGTTTTTTCGGGGATTCATCTGCGATACAAAACATTTTTACTTCATTTTCAATCTCCAACAATGTACTCATTAACTAACTAACGATAATAGTTCATCGAAACGCTAAAAGTTGGTTCATTGTTTCAGGGCAACATCTTCGATAAACCGCGAGGACCTAAAGGAGGTCAAAATGGGTTAAGTCAGGTGATCTTGTAGGCCACCTGACAGAATCATGTGTTTTCATCCATAATTCAAATTTCCACTATGGGGTATCATCGGATTCAGTAAATTGAGCAGATTTCAAAAATGTAATAGTATACAGGGTGTTGCATGTGAAAATAAAACTGAGGAGTAGGCATGTTGAGACAGGAGGCTAGACAGTTATACTTTCTTGAAACTGGCTTCAAAGTCGAAGATAAAACAAAAAAAAACTGAAAACTACAGACGCAGTTCAACCTGGACTTTTGATTTTCAGATTGCTGACTGCAGAAACATATATACAAGCCCCCTTTTTTAACTAATCCACTGTTGCTATTTCGGAACGAGTAAGAACTACAAGGTCGGTTAAATTGGACAAAAGATTTCTATTTTGAATAACTAGAATAATTCTTTTTCAGATCAAGAATATCAATGGTTATTTTAAAAATAGCCGCCAAAAACTAGAATTGCTGAATTTCGGTTTTTTGACTGTACTACCTCAATCTTGAGTGATATAAAAAGATACACAAGGAACTTTCAATACTCTTTCATATTTGTTATAATCTGATATAAATCACTTTGCAATACGATGTTTCGTTCATTAGACTTCATCCTAAACTTAATTTTTTTAAATACTGACCTCTAGTTTTTTTTCATCGAAAGTTAATGCAGTAAAGCTGCTGGAAAATAATTCCATGAAAATGAAAAGCTAAAATAGATGAGTACTAATCAGATCATCCACAATTTGATTTCACTTCAAGAGCTACCCCAAGACACCTGTTTCAGCCTGTTAAGCACCATCAGTACCAAGCAGGCGATCCTCAATTGAGGTTTCTCAGTTTGTCTTCAATCAAAAACCGCCTACCCAGTACTGACGATGCCCAACAGGCTGAAACATCTGTCTATTGGTGAATTTTGAATTTAAATCAAAATACACGACAAAGATATTCGACTCACTGGTAGAATTAAAAGTTTCTTCGGTTTTTGGGGCATTGTAGTCGAAGCACTGTTTTTTGTTATTCAAGCTTTCGGAAAAAATTCATTCTTTTTGAAAAATATCTACAACAATAAAAAATGGAAGCAATTAATGAATGATGAAATTATAAAATAAACTCACCAAAGTTAGATTTAAAAGAAAAAACGGGCATTTGCCAAAAAAATATAAAAGTTGACAGATGAAATATGCCAAATGAAATGAGGTGAAATGATTTGTCATAGCAAATGAGAAAATGATTAAAAAATGTTATTTTATAATAAGAGGATATGACCGTCAGAGATAGAGATAGAAAATTTGGATGTAATTCTCAAGGCTTTTGACAGTCTTGACCAATATGTACATTATTTGTTTAATAAAGATAATGAAACGGCTGAAGTGAAATATTTTGAAAACATTTAAATTCATCACAAATCTTTGTCCAAGACGAAGCATCAGTTAAAAAAACGTCCAACAAAAACTGCACACCCTTTCACAACATCTACATACCCACATTTCCGTTGACTTTCGGTTTTTCATGATCGTCCTGATCCTTACTCTCGTCCATTTCTCCTCTATCTTCGTGGTCGTTGTCGCTACGTTTATCTTCCATGTAACTTTCCATCTTCACCAGATTCCTCAACCTGCCACTCGATCTTCCGTTCACCAGGCCGCTATCTTTTTTGTTCTCCTTATCGTTGGACTCCCTGATGGGCTCTATATCTAGATTTCTGCGTCTGCGACGTCTAGTCGTGACGTCTTCAGCTTCGAATTCGAAGACCTGAGGGTTAATTTATCGTTTGAACAACAATACGAATATACAGAGATACGTTGGGCAAACTTGGATGTCTGCCAAAACTCGCTTCAAGGATCACAATTACAGAAAAACCGACCGTGTATCCTTACCTGGTGGTGTAGCGAAATGTCATTCTTTCTGCGGGTTATCCTGCGCGTTATTTCCATAGTGTTATGAGCATCAACGGCGTCTCTACTATCTTCTTCAGAGTAGCCAGCATGGAGGTTGGGGTACCCCACTTTGTGCATCTGGCTGTCGGCCAGCCAGGACATATTCACAGGCCTCTTTCTTTTACTTCTTCTCACCCCTCCTGATGAATCAGAAAAGGTTAATTTTAATAATTTTTTTAATAAGTCATAAAATTTTATCTGATTCTCAACATGGATTTCGCATGGGCAGGTCAACTGAATCTGCTACTACCCTTTTAGTTGATTTCATATCTAGGAATATGGACAATAGGAAGCACGTGGCAGGAATTTTCTTTGACTTGTCTAAAGCTTTCGACTGGATTGATAAAGTGTTTATGGCTTCCAAACTGTATAATATTGGCATTAGAGGAAATATTCTTGACTGGATCATTTCATTCCTATCAAATAGACAATTCTTTGTAGAAATAGAGAGCGTTGAGTCAGAAAGATATTCAGTTGATGTTGGAGTAGCGCAAGGTTCAATTCTGGGACCATTGCTTTTCTTACTATTTCTCAATGACCTCCCAATTAATGTCGATAGGCGCTTTTATCTAATCAATTTTGCTGATGATACAACATTTGCTATAGCTGAGTCATCTATGGAGGATATGATTTTATCGGTCGAACTCTGTATTAGTGAAATGACAAAATATTGTCATTCCAATAAACTGATGCTAAATGCACAGAAAACAAAAATTATATATTTCAATAAGAACAATTTGATCGATAGTAAAGTCCTACAGACACATAACTCCACTAAGTTTCTGGGTGTAATGATTGATAAATCACTCTCATGGTCTGAGCATATTGAAGGTTTATCTAAAAAACTATCCAAATCATACTTCGCAATTCTGCAATTGAGGTATGAACTTCATGAGAATATACTTATCCAAGTTTATTATGCATTAGTATATTCTGCACTATCTTTTCACATCACGTTATGGGGAAATGCTACAAAAACGAATTGTTAGAATGATGTTCAACATGAAGCCACGTGATTCTTGCAGGGAAATTTTTAAGAGTAAAAAGATTATGACAGTTTGCTGCATTTATATTTATAAAAGTTGCTTACACATTAAAAAGCATGAAAATGAGCTAATAAAAAACAATTACCACCATCAATATTGCACTAGAAATGCTTCAAATTTAATAACAATGACTCACAGAACATCCGCATTTGAAAAATCGCCAACTTATGCTGGTAAAAATATATAATAAATTCCCTAATCTAATGAAGGCCTGTAATACTATCGAATTAAAAAAATCACTGAAAGATTTCTTATTGGCTAAATCTTATTATACATTACAAGAGTATTTCGCTGATTGAGTTTTTGTGGATATCTGTGTGTAAATAATCTTATTCTTTTATGTTTTAATCTTACATTTTTACACTTGTACATCTATACGTTTTTACATTTTTATTTATACATATATGTATATATATCTGTATTTTATGGTCCTATGTTTATATGTATTGAATGTATATTTACATGTTTGTTTGTTTACATATTTATAAGTATAAGTTGACATGTTCGATACCATGTAGTTGGTCCATGAATGAATAAATTTATTTATTTCTTTCTTTCTTTCTAATATGTTTTCAACTGGGTTCAACTAAAGCAAATCAGTAGGAATCCTTATCATGACGAGTATTTATCTTAATAAATAGTAGTAACATCAACATAGAAATGAACAATGAAAAAATTAAAATTGTAAAGGAATTTAAATATCTGGGATTTATGTTGGATAATCATTTATTATTTAGTAGCCACTTTGAATATATACAAAAAATCTTGAAAAAACTGTATTTCTTTTCTGGAGTGTCCCAAAACTCAAGTCTGAATTCCAGAATAACTGTGTATAATACTATCATTCAACCTCATTTTGAATATTTCCCTACATTAGTATACTGCTTTGATATGATCCCAATTACAAAAGCTACAAAATCGAGCAATGAGAATAGTATTGCGATGTAGTAGGTCTACTCCTATATCATTGATGCTGGAAACTTTACAGTTATTTACTGTGGAGCGAAGACTGACTTACATAACTATGATCTATTCATATCTGTAAACCAAATCCACACATCCGTCACGAAGCATCTCCGGACACAAGTTCATATAAACTTTTTTTCTTAAAGTTGTCTTAAGAATACGTCACTTGCATAATTTAACGCACTTATGTTTCACCCTGTATATGTAGATGGTGTCCGAATTGTATAACCCTATTTGCTGTTTGGAAAGAGTTTTCACGGTATTCATTTTACCGTCTATATCAGAGCGGCTTTGGTTCGCAGTACTTTTTTTTTCCTGTGTTGGCTATTCTTTGTAATTGTCGTTTATGTCAGTTGCCATTCTATTTTTTGTAACTATTCTATGCGGCAACAAAATTACTTTTTATTTCATTTTCATAACAAACTGACATAATTTTTGAACTACGATGGAAATTCAGGTCATTTCTATTAGGGATTGAATAATATTTGAAACAAGTTGAATGAAGATCAAAGTAATAAATATTATTCATTTCTTTTTTTTATTCAAGGTCATAAACAATATCATCACCTGCTCTCAACTGTTACATATGTTGAATTTTTGGGTTCCTAGACGGTCATCTAGGAATAGTGTCACATTTTATCTCAACACTCCGCGTACAAATATAATGAAAAAATCTCCCATTTATACAATGTGCGATACCTCTAATTCTGTTAGTCATGTCCTAGATATATTCAACTGCCAGATTATACAAATCAAAAGACATTTCTTAGCTAACTGACAGTCCCGTTTTTATTTTGTTTTTAATATAGATTCACAAATTATATTATGTAAGTACATATTTGTAAATGCCACTGTTACTCCCTATTCGGTAATTGGGTTCATCCTGTAGAATAGTGTATGAAATAAATAAATATTGATGAGCTGTTACAACAACAATTTGATTATGAAAATTAAAACTCTTCCTGACATTTTTACGATTTATAACTTGTTAAATAATGTAAATACCATCACTTATTCATATTATGCTATAATTTTACTTTCTATACATTATAACACGTTATAACAAAAATTTCCATTCAGAAGTGCTGCTATAGTTCACTTGAAAATAAAAAGACGAATGTTTCTCGATTGTATCTGTAACATTTTTTCACGCCAACTACATTTTAATTAATTGTAGGTGTAACTAATTTGAATAAGTAGTAAATCATAGTAAAAATGAATCGTAAAATTCAAATCACATAAATTTTCAGACGTTAAATATTTATTTTGAATATTCCATCAAAATGTTTCTGACTAGCAAAAGCAAATATTTCAATACTCACCAGATCACGAAATGCCGAAATTCAACATCACACAAGTCAAATGAATCAAATGAATGACTTTAATCCAATAACAGGGCCAATTTATAAGGCAGGTATGAAATTAAGTCCCACTGGAGACAAATGATACCTGGGGTAAACAGGTAAGGGAAATTTTGTGATTTTATAATAATCTAATGCACCAGATATTCAAAATAGGTTATAGAAACAAATACCAGCTTGCAAAAGTTTGAATACTATATCAAATTGAAACACGTACCTATATAATTTAAACTATTGTAGTAATTTTCAAGTTTTAGAATGTAGTAGTTAGAATCGCTGTTGGCAACACTGAGCATTGACAGAAGAACTTTGGCATTGACACAGTCACAGTAGTTAGGTCAGAGTAACAAAAGACATTAGAGAGGCCTTTTGCATCCTTACATTGAAGGCAGCATAACTTTGTTTGTTTACGGGAAGTAAGTTGGACCATAAAACAGTGGCGGTTGGTTTAGTTGATACTCGGAGGGATAGTATATATTTATAAAATAAATCATTTCAGGTGAAAATGTATTCTGTTCAAATAATTCCTACTGAAAATCTGATTTATTTTTAATGATTATGGAAATAAGGCCAGTGTTTCTACCACCTACTAGATTTTTATTTATGTATGGCTTTATAATAAAGCGCGTGGTTTACTGATTTAAAATTAAATTATTTCGTATGAACTAATTCACAACAATGATAAATGTTATTTTCAAAATGAACTTTGCTTCATAAAATCAGAAGAAGAAATTTTTGATTTATTCTCAGCTTTGATAAACAAGCGGTACGGTTTGTGAGGTCTGATATAAAGAATTGTCGATCAGAAATCATGATTTCATTCAAAATTGGTATCTAGGGGTCTTTGTGGACCGACATAATGAAAGGGAACATTTTTGATATTTTTAATGATAATTTTTTTGATCTTATCCTTATAAATAAAGTTTTTAAAACTAGTTTTATATTATTTTAATGTTTGACACATCCCAACCAAAAAAGGTTAAAAAAAATGACCACCGTCATTTCTTATTGAATATTGTCCGTATGCAACGCGAAAGCCTCGTGCCAAGAAAAGAAAAACCAAAACGGAAATAATATTCTTTGTGTGACGCAAGTTAGTTTTTAAGTGAGCAATAACAGATTTAACACCAGTTGCACAAGAATAACTATTTAGTGTACAAACTGAACATTGAGCAGAAAGCTTTTTAGTCTGTTGATCACAGAATGAATATGACCTATGGCACATATATGAGAAACATATTTTTAATTTTTGAATACAGTTTTTCTCATAATGAAGAGGAATCAAAATTTCTATGTTTTTTACCACTTTTATTTGTAACTAACATTACTGCAGTTTCGTCCTATACGGACATTTTCAAACTTATACAATAAACTCAAATAAAAGTGGTGAAAAACATAGAAATTTTAATTTCTCTCTTCATTATGATTTCCTACCACGGCTACATCCATCAATTCACAGTTTTTTTCATTTACTTTAATGATTTTTCGTAATTATATAATTCGTCAGCATGAATTATTAAAAAAAAAACATAATGTCGGTCCACAAAGACCCCTAGATACCAATTTTGAATGAAATCACATAATATCAAACCTTAATCGGAGTTATAAATATTCACATTTCTAATCGAACATTCTTTATATGAGACCTCACAAACCGTACCGCTTGTTCATCTGAGAATAAATCACAAATTTCTTCATCTGATTATATGAAGCAAAGTTCATTACTTTTAAAATTAACAGTTATCATTGTTACGAATTAGTTCATTTGAAATGACTTAATTTTAACCCAGTAAACCCCGCGCTTTATTATAAAGCCATACATGAATAAAAATCTAGTAGGTGGTAGAAAAACTGGCCTCATTTCCATAATCATTAATAATAAATCAGATTTTCTATAGGAACTATTTAAACAGAATACATTTTAACCTGAAATGATTTATTTTATAAATATATATCCCTCCGAAAATCAACTAAACCAACCGCCACTGTCTTATGGTCCAACTTACTTCAAATGTAAACAAACTCTCCATAACCTCTCATTACCCGCCAACCCCCCCCGCCACCAGTAAGTTGTACAGAAAAGGATAGTATGATACCAGTGCTGCCGTTAAGGTACTATTGTACCGCATTCGGTACTATTCCATGATTTTGATACGAAGATACTACCCGGATCAATATGTAGACTATGCGGTACTATTTACTATAATCCCAATTTTTTACATTTTCAAGTTGACTCCCATCGAGTACAGTAAAAAATAACAACAATATGTGTGGCAACAATGCAATTCCGTGTTTCAAGTTCCAGATCAGCAAATACCGTACTTGTGTCAAAATTGCGAGCTATCATCATAACTCTGTATTGTGCCTGTGAACTGTGGTTCTGTCATCTGTCAGTCAGTCAGCAGAACAGCAGTTTCAACTTCTAACCTCACACCTCACCTTGAGAAATTGGTTTTATTGTTTTGTCAAAATAAATAGGAATATGGACAGGTAAAAATAAATTCTCGAATCTAGCTACTTGAAAACGTCTTTAGTATTGTCCATTCTATTGTGACAGAAACCTAATTAAAACAAAACACATTTGCTATCGTGAAAGAGCAATTTGAAGAAGGAAAAAGACACCTTTTTATCAAATGTTCTGATTATGATCTTTCTCTTAAGGAACATTTCTTAGTTTCCAGCAAATTTTTTACTCCATATATTTTCCGAATTTAAATGGATAACATTATTACACGTTTGGCATTACTGGCATTTGGTCTGAAATGACTTATGCGCATGTACCATGCCTAGTCTTGCGCAGTACATTTTGGGTACTATTTTCTTGTAAATTTGGGTACTTTTTGAATTGACGTTGCGGCAGCACTGTATGATACCCGTTTCAAAACACATGTATTGTATTGGTGTAGACATGGCAACTCTATGTCTTATTACTCTTATTACTCACTGAGTAGTGAGTATTCAGTATTCATTGAGATGGATGGCCATTTGTTATCATTATCAAGAAATGAAACCATAGATGAACGTTTGAAGTTTTATTATTATGTCCACACCAGACGAGTACTACACTATATGGATATGATCAAGATCCTTTGTCCGATTTTTGATCAGGGAATTTGAACAAAGTTGTATTATTTAACAATTTATAAGTCACGAAAAATATGGAAATGCTAAAAAAAGTCTTCAACTTTCATGCAATTAATCCCTCACAAAAACGACCTGAATGACCATCCTATCTCTAGACGTTTAATCAAGGGCTGTTTCTGTACTTTGATTATGAGATAATGAATAAGGAAACATGAGTGAAATAATTAATATGAGCCAACAGTCGAACGTGAAATCATCCAGTTTCAATATAAAAACATTTAGATGATGTGGAAATCAAATCATGAGGTGTAGTTTTTGAAATTACTATGGATCTTCATCAAGTAACGGCCGAATCAATCAGAAAAAAAAACATTTAGATGACTCTGCCTATACGAAAAATCATATAATCCTGTATTCAAACTTGACTCATTGAATACTTTTTTAATTTGAGAGCAGTTGCAGATGTTTTTTATTTCTTCAGGAATTATATCATTATATATTATAATTCCATCATGATGAATCCCGAAATTAGATTTGAAATTACTAACTGATAACAATTTTGCTTATCTAGTGTTATGATTATGAATATTATTTATTTCTAAGAAATTTATGTTTGAAATTGTTTGTTATTGAATAAATGCAACAACAAAGTTTTTGTTTGTGTGTTCAAATCTAATACATATTTTGGTTTATACAAATTTACAATGAGTTCAGAATATGATAATTTATATACAGATTCAATAGTTTTATTTTGTAATTATTTCAAGGGTTTCCTTATGGATTCATTGGCTGATCCCCAAATAGAAATGAGATAATACATCAATGTCTACCAGTGAGGATGACAGTGTTCCATGTAAGTAAAATTTTCACCTTTCATTCAGTCAGTATACTGTGTAGAAATCCTATGAATGATATCAGATTTATTTCCATAACGAATGTTTGGAATACAAAATGAATAGAGCAATGAGCAGGAGTAAATAAAACCGAGGAGATTTTCACGTTCAGGATTCAGAAACGATTCAGAGAGAGTATCTATTGTAAAGCCGGCACGAAAGCAAGGCTCTAGCTAGGGACTGTCCGAAACCTAAAAACATCTAATGTCAGTCAAATTAGTCAATTCAATTCAGTCAATCATTTCCTATTCTTAAAATATTGGTAGAGAATTCCATAACGCATGTTTTCAGGTTTTTTGCTATAGTTTCATCATACACGTCATTCTTTGAGATACGGAGAGACATTCTAGAAAGTACCAACGGTGAACCGTAGCAAGTATAAAAAAATATCAAAAATTAAGTCCTGATATTGATGATATATTTTGGAGCGGTCTGATCACTGAAATCTAAAGTTCTTTCCTTGAAAAGTAGAGGATAATTCAAGTATTTACCTTTTCTCTGTTCACCTAAGACAGAGGTTGACGGGGTTAATCGAAAAGTAGGTCCTGAATATATTGAAATTCAGACAGTGAATATTCTCTACTCATTTACTCATTTTCTTAATTATCTATCTGTGTCAGTTTAATACTCTAATATTTTTATTCAATATTTTTCTGTGATAAGAGTTCCCCAGTAGTAATAGCGTGATCAAAACGGCCTATAGCTGCGTATCAACATCTTTGCTCAAAACGTTTGTTTCAGTATCGAGTAATAGTTCTTTAAACTTGATGTATATATATTTGCCTGCCTTTTTTTACATTTGGAGGTATTACACATTAGTTGGTAATGAAATTTGTAAATATCTCTTTCTATATATCAATTTGATATAAATTTCAAGCTTGGACCTTCGTTGTTGACTTTTTGGCTATTTCTCCACCCTTTCCATCTATCTCGACTGTAAAAAAACGCATTTTCCTTACTCAAGTCCAACCACAACAATAATCGACTAGCCTGGGCCGAGCTACTTTTTGGTAATAACATAAATACCAAGGAAGGTTATAAGTGTCTTCTATTGTTTTTGTTGATTCCCAATAAGAAATGCATTGATTGATAAAAGTTCTACGCTACACTCTACTTGAAATTAGTCGATATCATTGAAGAGATTGACATTATTTCTATGAAAATATTTAAATCACTTATAATTTGACAAAAAGACCTAGGGAAGCCAAACGAATCGAAATTTCAATTATGACTAGCTTTGGAGATAAAGTAAGGCCCCAGGCAGAAGTTTGTGATTCATTTAATAATAAATATCCAACCGACAACCCCTTTATCAATCAAAAATTAGTGAAACTGAGAGAAAGTTTGGAGAAACTGTTGAATAGAGGATTAGTAGACCTTATGAGGTGCCACATGACATGACCAGTGACGAAACGTCTCTCATATGTATATCATGTCATGAAGTTGACGTGTTTTTGGATTTCTCCCAAAAGAATCCCGTTTTATAAATATCGAATCCATTCAATACATTTGCATCGTACTGTACGTAAAACTGAAGTCACGACCAGTACATATTATCATGTCTATGCTATATCTCTAGTCAACAAGTTCAGCTAAGTGAAACTTTGAAGACACAATAACCAATAAAAAAACTCTACTTCCCAACAACGTACCATCACTGTCCGAATTAAAATGCAGCGGGGAATGGGGATCGGCATAAGACTTTTGGCTGATGGGCCTCAAAGATAAAGCTGTACGTCTTTGAATTCTGTTCATCCTTATCAGATGTCTGCTCCTTCTTCCCCTGTTGACGAAAAAAAAAAGTTAAGATTCGACACTTAGGCTGACCGATAAACGAGAAAATCTTACCTGACAGTGTACAACTCCTCTTCAGACTCATTTGCTTGTTCGTATTCGTCCAGATCGTCGTGCATTTCCATTTTTCTGCTATAGACTGCAAGACCTCTTCTCTCGTCCAAAGATATCCTCTTGTGGCTGCTCCTCACTGGACGAGCTGAAAACGAAACTATGTATTCTATCGGGTCTTTCATTAGGCGCTTCCTATCTTTAAATTTAAATAAAACTAAGTGTATCATCGAAATGTTTTACTCGTTTGAAAGACCTTTTCATGACATTATGTTCAAATGTCCGCCACGGCTTCTCTTGATGAAGGGCATCCGAAACGTTCAATTTTCCATGACCTTGGCACATACATCAGGCTGAATTTGACCGATGGTATGGGTCATGTTGGCTATGGACATCGCTGTGGTTTGTGGCTCATTCGCATATGAGTGATTTTTTTGCTGGTATCTTTTTGGCAACACTGTTTTTGACAGATCATGCGTGAATCGTGTCTTGTGTCATTGTCAAACTTGTTCAGTTTGGTCTATAAGTTAACCATGAATCGACCTACGAATGAACAACGATTGCAAATTATTGAATTTTATTATAAAAATTCATGCTCGGTGAAGAAAGTGCATCGTGCACTTCTTCCACTTTATGGGCAGTTTCCTCGGCCTACTGAGGGAGCTATTCGGGAGCGTGTGACTAAGTTTCGAATCCAGTTTACATTATTGAACATTAAACCACCAACACGTATACGTAGAGTGAGGACCGAAGGAAATATTGCGGCTCTATCCGCCAGTGTTCGTGATAACCGTGAAATGTCGATTCGCCGCCGTTCGTAGCAATTGGGCCTCTGTTACTCCAGTACTTGGAGAATTTTGCGAAAGGATTTGGGTGTAAAACCTTATAAGATACAGCTGGTGCAAGAATTGAAGCCACACGACCTTCCACAACGTCTAACATTTGGGAATGGGCGCTGACAAAGTTGGAGGAAGATCCACATTTTTATCGAATAATTGTGTTCAGCGACGAGGCTCATTTCCGGTTAAATGGATACGTTAACAAGCAAAATTGTCGCATCTGGAGTGAAGACCAGCCACAAGCATTGCAAGAGCTACTGATGCATCCCGAAAAAGTCACTGTTTGGTGGATTATGGGTCGGTGGCATCATCTGGCCGCACTTCTTCAAAGACGACAATGGCCGGAACGTTACTGTGAATGGCGAGCGCTACCGTGTGATGATTGGCGATTTTTTGTTGTTCAAAATGGAAGAATTGGACATGCCCGACATGTGGTTTCAACAAGACGGTGCCACATGCCACACGGCACGCGAAACAATGGCCCAATTAAGAGTCGCCTTCGGTGAATTGCTGGAAATATGGAAATTTCTGGTAAACTGGAAATATTGTGCTTTAACATGGAACGCCATCACTTACCATTGGCTGAGATGAATAGAGCTGTAGGGCTTCTTCAAGGTGGTATGCGACAAAATGATGTAGCTCTTCGTTTGAGAATCTCCCAAAGTGTTATCAGTCGATTGTGGCGGCGTTTCCGTGAAACTGGCAGTCCAGCCGAACAACATCCAGGGCGAGGACGCGCTACAACTGCAGTTCAAGACCGATTTTTGGTCTTAACCGCAAGAAGACAACCGACAATCACAGCACCTGAGTTGGTTAACGTGTTGCAGCAGACGCACCAGGTAACCATTGGTCGTGATACTGTCAGAAATCGACTGCATGAAGCAGATCTCCACAACAGAAGGCCACTTAGATGTCCACCTTTGTCGAAAGGCAATCGCGGTAGAAGATTAGAGTGGTGTCAAGAACATCAAAACTGGGATGCAAATGATTGGGCTACAGTTTTGTTTACAGACGAATCCAGATTTGGATTTCATCCAGATTTTCGTCGAGTAAGACTGTGGAGACGACCTGGAAATAATGAACGTTTGAGACACGTCCAGGAAGTCCACACATACAGAGGTGGTACAGTAATGCTATGGGGCGGAATCATGATCGGCGGCAGAACCGATCTCGTTTTTCCAAATCGCTCCCTCACAGCTCGACAGTACCTCGACACCATTCTTCTACCTATCGTCCGTCCGTTTGCTGGTGCTGTTGGTGAAAACTTCCACCTAATGCAGGATAATGCTCGTCCACATGTCGAGCGTCTAGTGACTGACTGGCTCACCAACGAAGGAGTTGATGTATTGCCATGGCCAGCACAATCACCGGACCTGAATCCCATCGAGCATGGGTGGGACATGCTTCAACGAAGAATTACTCCGCATATGGAGAACATTCACACAACGTTTCAATTGAGGGAGCCTTTTATCGCTGAATGGGCAAATGTACCTCAACAAGACATTGACAATCTCATTTTGTCGATGCACGATAGATGTAGGGCCGTAATAAACTAGCGTGGAGGCCATACTTTGTACTGATTCCAATTTTTTTTGTATTATGATTTTTTTTCGGGGTGCCAAAGAAGAGCCATATTTTTTTTTAGTTTTGCTTATATGCGCACTCAGTATTTTTGACCATTTAATAAATTTTGTTGTAAGTTACATTCGTTTAATAATCATCCGTCAACTTTTTTTCCCTAAAGCGATCTAAAAAAAATTATTGCCATTTTTAAAAATATCCCTAGACTTTTCCGATGTGCGTACATGTATATACATTTTACATATAAATTGATTTTTGATTTTTCGTTTTGAATTTTGACCTCTTATATTGCTATGAATGTTTATATTGTTATATTACTTTATATTAGCCTTATAAATAGCCTTTCCATAAACAAGCAGTACTGCTTTCATGGTATTACTTTATTCACAATCTGTACCCGTATATTGCTGTGAATAAATTAAATTACTATTATTATTATATGAACAAATAAATTATTTCACAAAATTTCCCAAGTGTCCCATTACTAACCATTGTATTTCCTGCCGGTAAATCCAAATCTGCTTCGTAGCTGCCTCGATGGTGCAGCAGTTTTTATAGGTGCTTTGGGCTTCAGAGGACTGTTTGAAGAAGAATCCTTGTCTGCAGAGTCTTCGCTATCACTTTCATTGACACTGGAAGAACCGCTTTCTTCTTCTGGTTCGGGTTTTATCAATCTGAGACTTCCCTAAGAATATAAAGTGGTTGTTTATCGAAAATTCATTTGAATGGAGTGTTACTGGTCCAGAAATTGAAAAGCGCTGACAATATCAGTCTCTTATACTATATGAATCATTTACAGTTGAAGTGGGATGGAAATCTTTTTTGAATTACTCAATTTCCAACAAAAATATAACACTGCCTCACTATTTCTGAGGGAACACTGTGCAAATGGACATATTGGTAGAAAAGGATTGGTGGAATGGCTAACATATTTGCCCGAACTAAGTCCTACAAAATTTTCCTTTAACAACGAAAATTTGAAATTTTCAGTCGTGACGTTATTTCGTCGACGAAATCATTTGAATATGAATAAACACAGAAAAAAACAGAAGAGAAAAGACTAATAGCCGAAATATTAGATATCATTTTGAACATCTATAAAAACCATCTTGAAAATACATCGGTTGAAAAAATCAACAAATAGTAAGTAATGAATTGAAGGGCAAGGTAATTTTTTTCATATCCAATTCACTTCTGGTTCATTTTTTCGAAATTTATTGAATCAAATTTCGAAAAACAACCTTCGATAAAATTAAACAATATTTCTATTTGAAAAGAGAGTGTTTTGAAACCAGTCCGAACAAAAGGGTTGAAAATATAGACTTGAAAATTTGGAAATGTTTAAATTAGTCATAGCTTTTCATTTCATATATAGGGTGTCACGTAAGTTATGAATCAAACCAATCATATAGTTTACATAACGTAGGTCCCGATTTCTCACGGTTTTTGAATAATTTTGATTTTTTTCTTTTCATGTTTACAAAAATCCGAATTTTTTAAAAAAGCAAAAATTTTTGTAAAAAAGTCGAGGACATTTTGGCACATATCCATCTACAAGCCGTAGAATTGTCTGGCTTCACCTGAAATTTGAAGCACAATGTTGTTTTGTAGATTTTTTTACAAAATAATTTCCATTACTCAAATGCTCGTTACTCAAAATAGCACAACAATAAAATCAATACTTTTTTTTTCAACCATTAAGTTTTGGGCTACAATGAGTTTGACTTATGACTTACGGAACATCCTGTATAAATGAGAATAAAGAGTATATGTGATACAACTAGTTTTTTTTACAGATGTAGACCTTTCCAATTATTTGTATGCGAAAAAAAAATCTGTGACTCGTTTTCATAAAAATATTTCGTTGACATTTGATAATTTCAGACTTGTAATCGATTACAAGCTCTCAAATTATCGGCAAGTTCATCAATTTCAATAAAATCCAGTCCGGTTTAGCCATAATTAGGTACTCTTCAAATATCAGCATAAAGTAGTAGCATTTGGTAGCATGTGCCACAGAAAAATTCAAATTTCAGAAATCAACGACAATTGAATTTTATAAAAACAAATCTCTAGCAATGGTTAAGGATCAGATATCGATTCCATTCTTTCTACCAATCTTCAGCAACAAGGTATGAACGGGGTCTATCCAATTCCAAAAAATGATTCATAGATGTATGGATCCAACAAAAATAATGCTGTTTTCTTTTCAAAATACTTTATATCGAAAAAAAAAACTTTCACCGAATTTATTGAAAACAAATGCAGGACTTCAGTGTCAGACTGATCAGAGGTATGCAGTTGGCTTTTGGTTCTTGCCCCGACTTCTATATTGGTCAAACGCAAATAACTTTCCCAAAAAGAATGAAAGAGCACCGACGTATTTTGTCGACATTTGCAGATAGGTTGAACGTAGCAGATTGAACAGATTTTCAGCACTTATCAATTGCTTATGAACCAGAAAAACCCCATAATAATGAGAATTGAAAGAAAGACAACATTTCATGTTTGAAATCTACTTTCAAAAAGACACTTTTTGGAGAAATCGTAAGTCTTCCGATATTTTCTTTGAGATTTCTGAAAACAATAAGATTGCTTGATTTATTCAACTTGGTAATTATTGATATACAGTGCATTTCTTTAATATCCCTCCTTTTTATTTTTTGAAATCAAAAATTGACAGATGAAACTTCCTCCATTTTGTAGTAGTTGAAGATATTGACATTATATTCTAGGGTTGTGAAGTATTCGTCTAAAAAGATGTGTCGTCACAAGACCCCCCTTTCCATTGATTTTGTTTTTCAGAGGACGCTCAGTCGCCATCTTAAAGTTTCATCTGTCAATTTCACTTCAAAATAAAGATTTCATGCGTTAATTTCATTATCCCAAATTTCAATTTTTTGAATTGACCCGTTCAAAAAATAAAAGAGGGGTGGAACATTAAATAAATTGACTGTATGTAATGAATTCTTAAGTTTAAGTATACAGGGCTTTTCATGATGAGCGTTAATTAGCCTGACAAACTATTCAACGGATCAACCTGAAAATTCCACAGTATGCATAAGTCAATATGACCTACACGCCTAAAATATTTTAGACGAAGCGGCGTTGTCGCTTCTACTATAAAGTAGCGACTTCTTTGATTTTTCAAATGGAACACCCCGTATATAATATATTATGATTCATTATCACTTTGTCAACAAATTCATATACTATTTCCCTATACCTATCTATTACCGTTTAGAAGATATAAATTAATTTCGATATTTTTTTTTCCAAACATGAACTTTTATAAATGCTGATAATCTTGAACTCTCTTGCACTAAAACGATCAAATTTGAAATGGAGTGGACTGATACTATGAGGATCTTCACTCCGAGTCATATTTTCATTTGCCTCATACAGGGTCTTCAAAAAATGCAGATACTTTGATCTCATGAAAAAATGAGTGGAACTCAATTTTTTCAAATGGAACACCCTGTATATTTCAACATTTTTGAACTCTACATCCAATTTTAGATTAACTTTGTTCAGATAATATTATATCTATTTTGAACAGTTTTCGAGATAAACTGTTTCACACGGAAATTGACATGGTTTCCTTGTTCATCACTAATTTTTGTAGAACAGAGTTCGTTTGATGTTTCTCAATTAGTCACAGATAATACAATTCAAAGATAATTATTAAAATACTCCTCAACCATCGAATGAAACTTCTCTTCAAACAATAATTTTATTAACGCTGAAACACGAACTGAAAATAATAAACCCATAAATTAATTTAATCGTCAGTGTATTTCAGAATATGTTCAAACACATCTCCACCTCTACTCAAACAAACATGTAATCTCTTCAAAAAGTTGTCATGTGTAGCGCTTCTGATCAAGTCTGGAGTCAAACTATTGAAAGCAGTTGTAACTCTCGATTTCATATCTTCCATTGTTGTTATTGGAGTAGAGTAAACCATATTTTTAATGAAACCCCACACGAAATAATCTAATGGATTGCCATCTGGTGTTCTAGGAGGCCAAAGAAAAGGTCCGTTATTACCAATCCATCTGTCTTCGAAGATTTCGGTTAAAGCTTCGCTGACTGAATGAGAATTATGGGGTGGAGCACCATCTATTTGGTACCATACACGTTCTCTTCCTGGTCTATTATTTAAAATCATTTGAATTCCATTCCTCAGTAAATCTTCATATTTTGATGCATTCAAATTATCATCATAAAACTCAATATGAAAAATTGACTCATTCTTTATGGCACAAAATACATTGAATTGCCATCTTTCTTGAAAACCCATTTGGCGGACTACATGGGGATTTTCTGGCGCCCAATAATGACTGTTGTGTCTATTGAAAACTCAATTTTTTGTGAACTTGGCCTCATCTGTCCATATGATATTGTCAAGGAAATGTTCATCCTCTTGGGTCTTGACAAGTAACCATTTAAAGAATTCTACTCTACGAGGTAAATCAGTCTCTTTCAAATGTTGGACACAGTAGAACTTATAGGGATGCCATTTATGCTTATTAAGAATTCGACAAATTGTCACGTAGGGTATACCTGTCTCTCTTTCAGCCTTCGTGCAGAGAAGCATTTGGAAATGCATGAAAGTACCCCAAAACTGTTATACCATTGTCATCATCATCCACTTTAGTCTTCATACGAATGCTTTTTGGACGGAAGGTTCCATTCAACCTACAGTTTTTTAGTAGTCGATTTATCACATTATTATTCGGCTTCGAAAGTTGTGGATATCTTTCATGAAATACTCGGCATGTTCTACTTGCAATTCTATTGCACTCACCATAAATTATTAATAAATTCAAAAAATCTTCATTACTGTAACCTAATCTTGACATTATTCTATTATAATTGGTAGCTATCACAATCAGTCAAAACCACCAACGAAAGTCTGACGTTAAATAATTGGTTTATTTATTTTTCCAAAGCACACTATTAAAAAATATTGATGTGTACTGTTGTACGTTAGAGACCAATACCTCAATGAATACAAATTGTAACTTTTTCTAAGGTAGTTACATACCAATTTCGAATTGACTGATCTGACACAGTTAAAAAACTGGATCAAAAAGAAATATTACTAAGTATAAAAAAAATGTTGAATATCCAAAATAAGTGATGAATTCAAAAAAACGAGCAAGAAAACCACGTCAGTTTCCGTTTGAAACAGTTTATCTCGAAAACGGTTCAAAACAGAAATAGTATTATCTGAACAAAGTTCATCTAAAATTGGATGTAGAGCTCAAAAATGTTGAAATATTTTGAAGACCCTGTATAAGGCAAATGAAAATATGACTCGGAGTGAAGATCCTCATAGTATCACTCCACTCCATTTCAAATTTGATCGTTTTAGTGCAAGAGAGTTCAAGATTATATATCAGCATTTATAAAAGTTCATGTTTGGTAAAAAAAATATCGAAATTAATTTATATCTTCTAAACGGTAATAGATAGGTATAGGAAAATAGTATACGAATTTGTTGACAAAGTGATAATGAATCATAATATGATATTATATACGGGGTATTCCATTTGAAAAATCAAAGAAGCCGCTACTTTATAGTAGAAGCGACAACGCCGCTTCGTCTGAAATATTTTAGGCGTGTAGGTCAAATTGATTTATGCATACTGTGAAATTTTCAGGTTGATCCGGTAAATAGTTTGTCAGAAACGGCTAATTAACGCTCATCATGAAAAGCCCTGTATGATTGTTGCAGGCCAAGTTAATAAAGTCCGTTCACGAACTAATTAATACGTTTGAAGCGCAAGCTTATCAGTCTTTCCTATAACTTTGAAATTACATTGGTGAAGTGGTTATGCACTTATGTCTAAATTAGGCGTGAATATCTGAAGAAATTAGTATATAAATATAGAAATATCTACACCTTATCAGTTAACTTGTTTTCAATTATCTCCCAATCTTGATATGAACTCATTTCCAGCTCCATTTCGAATATATCTAACAATATTTTCACGTGAAAAAAGGGAAATACGAAGTAATACCGATTCAGTACAGAAATTAGATAGATATATAGATTTATTTGATGATGTTATGTATAAACGACACTTATCACAAGTCAGAGAAACGGGTGGATACACAGTTGTGTATAAATAAAAAAAAACAACAGTAAAATTTGTAACAAGTTTACAAGGTACATTACAACATATAGGGCGTTACAACAAAAACTTGTCCGGACTCAGAAATCGGCATTCCAGAACAGTTCTCTGTGGCAGGTCTTGATGGCTCACGTTGTAGTCTGGATGATTCGTATTGTAAATCCTTGCAGCAGCTTTAGCACATTCATTATTTCGATGATATGTTGCATCAATTTCTATTCTTTCTTTAGTAGAGTAAACCATGTTGGAACACAGTGAACAAGGATGACTGAATAATAATTAGTGAAGAAATTACAGTGGCCAACTGTCACAACTAGATTCAACAAAAACTACCAGTGCAGAAAAAACTAACAGTGTCGTCCATTTCAAAACGTTTACAAATCTAGAAGACCTGCGACAGAGAATTGTTGGGGAATGCCGATTTCTGACTCCGGACATCTTCAATAATGTAAGGAACGCTTTCGAAAGTGGACTGTATTATTGTTTGGGACTAGATGGAGGTAATTTTGAACACATCATCCGTTGATTGTGTTGCCATTGATATTAATTTTGTTGATTTACTCAATAAAAAGAGCGACAGAGAATTTTCTTTTCTTAAATAAAACGTTCAACATTCAATTTCTCAATAACGAATGAACCAATTTCGAAAAAAATTACAGAAGTGATAGAGGGACAAAAGATCTTTCAAATGATGTATCACTCGACCCCCCATGCCATTGAAAAAATAGGGGGGTTGTTACTGACCGCAGACGGGTGAAGTTTCAGGTATGATTTCCATATCAGAATTAGCCCCCCCAGAAATAAAAATTGACGTATTCTTTGAAATTTTCGAATACACATCCGTTTCTGACTTACAGGGGGGACGTCAAGTTTTCGTTGAAACGCCCTGTATATTCAAATCAAGTGTGGAGATTCGGCAAGCATATTCCTTGCATCTAAAGTGTGTCTACCATGTTCTAAATATTCTGTAGTGGAATTAAAACATCTAATAGGCTTGAGTAAACATACAAGCAGGTATCGCGTCGCTAGAAACCAGTCCCTCCACTTTACTGTACGTCTCTGACTTTACGTGACGTCCAGCGTACAGTGTTGCCGCCGCCATACAATATAATACATACAACATTTTTAGACTTTTGGCGGTTTCAAAATAGATGATTTTTTTATATCGACGTGACATCTAGTGTACAGTGTTGCCGGAATTTAACTATATATATACCTAACCTATCCTAACATAACCTAACCTAACGTAACCTAACCTAACTAAACCTAATCTAACCTAACCAAACATAACCTAACCAAACCTAATCTAACCTAACCAAACATAACCTAACCTAACCTAATCTATAACTCAAACAATGATAGATGCGTGACCAGCACACACATTTGAATCTATTGGGTAAAATAAAAACAAACAAACCTCCTTATTTTGGCCAATCAGATTCAACTGACATTGTCTGACATTGGTACATTGAGTACCATCCAAGAAAGTTAACTCAAACAACTTCTATCTACAAGTTGAAAGGCATAGTGGTTTCGAAATAGATGATTTTTTTTCTACGTATGAATACTACGACCAAAACTTAGATCAATTTATTTGGTTTTCGAAACTTAACTATCATTGGAAACCCATTGTGAATGCTGCGACTAATATGATTCGCCAAAAATTGGTAATCTTCTTCGGTTATTGACAGAAAGTTACGGTCGCTAAAGTTTTGAAGGTGTTTCGCGTATACCGTCGACATATATGTCAAGCCGTTACGAATTTGTTCCCTTTGATATTTGTATTACTGTTTATGAAAAGATCAGAACTCCAAACATTAGTATTTATAACAAATTATACTAACGAAGCAAAAAAAAAGATAAATTCTAGATGAATTAGCAAACGACGAATTTAAATCTTGGGTCCTAGATATGATAATTTTATTGATCTACAGTAACGGTCTAACATATGTAAATGGTATACTTGAAACACCTTCAATATGACATGCTTTTTCAACACAACTGTGACTTTGTTATTATTTTAATTCATTGAGGCCGTATTTCACATGTGAGAGTGCTGGGGCCAACAGGCATATCAATAGATGAGAGTTGTAATACTACCTACATAAAAACCCAGAAGAGGAAGTTTAATTTGTCTTTGGCTATTTCATCTAGAACTTATCATTTTTTGGAGAAGTTTTGATCATTCCGTAAACAGTAATACATATATCAAAGTGAACAAATCTGTAACGGCCTGACATATGTCGACGGTATACGCGAAACACCTCCAATATGACTTCTTGGGACAACACTTTAGCGACCGTTACTTTTAGTCAAGAACTTAACGTGCTGATATCCAATACTCATACCTACAGATGAGATTTGTATAGCATCTACATAACGACACAGAAGAGGAAGCTCAACTTGATGAATTCATCAAAAGAATGGTGGAAAATTTTCTTTTCCAAAATTGAGCTGGGATTTTGCTTCGATGTAGATATTTCTTCTGTGACAATTCGTCATTCGATTTATATATTACCGTCTATGTCTTGATCATTTCTCTTTTCTATATTATAGTCGTGATTAAAAGATTTCAAACAGATATAGAAAATAATGGAATTTAGTTCATCATAATTTATTGTCTCTATAATATAATTTGTTTTTATAAATTCCGGGCACCGGCGAGGATTACTACCAAATACTCGCCCTTGTTCGAAATATATAAAAACAAATTATATTATAGAGACAATAAATTATGATGAACTAAATTCCATTATTTTCTATATCTGTTTGAAATCTTTTAATCACGACTATAATATAGAAAAGAGAAATGATCAAGACATATACGGTAATATATAAATCGAATGACGAATTGTCACAGAAGAAATATCTACATCGAAGCAAAATCCCAGCTCAATTTTGGAAAAGAAAAATGTCCACCATTCTGTTGATGGATACATCAAGTTGAGCTTCCTCTTCTGTGTCGTTATGTAGATGCTATACAAATCTCATCTGATGGTATGACATTTTGGATATCAGCACGTTTAGTTCTTAAGTGAAAGTAACGGTCGCTAAAGTGTTGTCCCAAGAAGTCATATTGGAGGTGTTTCGCGTATACCGTTGACATATGTCAGGCCGTTACAGATTTGTTCACTTTGATATATGTATTACTGTTTATGGAGTGATCAGAACTTCTCAAAAAAAATGATAAATTCTAAATGAAATAGCCAAAGACAAATTAAACTTCCTCTTCTGGCTCTTTATGTAGGTAGTATTACAACTCTCATCTATTGATATGCCTGTTGGCCCCAGCACTCTCACATGTGAAATACGGCCACAATGAATTAAAATAATAACAAAGTCACAGTTGTGTTGAAAAAGCATGTCATATTGAAGGTGTTTCAAGTATACCATTTACATATGTTAGACCGTTACTGTTGATCAATACATTCATCATATCTACGACCAGGATTTTAATTCGTTGTTGAATAATTCATCTAGAATTTATCTTTTTTTTTTTTTTCTTCGTTGGTATAATTTGTTATAAACACTAATGTTTGGAGTTCTGATCTTTTCATAAACAGTAATACAAATATCAAAGGGAACAAATTCGTAACGGCTTGACATATATGTCGACGGTATACGCGAAACACCTTCAAAACCCAAGATTTAAATTCCCAAGGACCCAAGATTTAAATTCGTCGTTTGCTAATTCATCTAGAATTTATCTTTAGCAGGTATCGCGTCGCTAGAAACCAGTCCCTCCACTTTACTGTACGTCTCTGACTTTACGTGACGTCCAGCGTACAGTGTTGCCGCCGCCATACAATATAATAAATACAACATTTTTAGACTTTTGGCGGTTTCAAAATAGATGATTTTTTTTATATCGACGTGACATCTAGTGTACAGTGTTGCCGGAATTTAACTATATATATACCTAACCTATCCTAACATAACCTAACCTAACGTAACCTAACCTAACCTAACTAAACCTAATCTAACCTAACCAAACATAACCTAACCAAACCTAATCTAACCTAACCAAACATAACCTAACCAAACATAACCTAACCAAACATAACCTAACCTAACCTAATCTATAACTCAAACAATGATAGATGCGTGACCAGCACACACATTTGAATCTATTGGGTAAAATAAAAACAAACAAACCTCCTTATTTTGGCCAATCAGATTCAACTGACATTGTCTGACATTGGTACATTGAGTACCATCCAAGAAAGTTAACTCAAACAACTTCTATCTACAAGTTGAAAGGCATAGTGGTTTCGAAATAGATGATTTTTTTCTACGTATGAATACTACGACCAAAACTTAGATCAATTTATTTGGTTTTCGAAACTTAACTATCATTGGAAACCCATTGTGAATGCTGCGACTAATATGATTCGCGAAAAAATTGGTAATCTGTTTCAGTTATTGACAGAAAGTTACGGTCGCTAAAGTTTTGAAGGTGTTTCGCGTATATCGTCGACATATATGTCAAGCCGTTACGAATTTGTTCCCTTTGATATTTGTATTACTGTTTATGAAAAGATCAGAACTCCAAACATTAGTATTTATAACAAATTATATATATATAACAAATTATATATAATTATAACGAAGCAAAAAAAAAGATAAATTCTAGATGAATTAGCAAACGACGAATTTAAATCTTGGGTCCTTGGGAATTTAAATCTTGGGTTTTGAAGGTGTTTCGCGTATACCGTCGACATATATGTCAAGCCGTTACGAATTTGTTCCCTTTGATATTTGTATTACTGTTTATGAAAAGATCAGAACTCCAAACATTAGTATTTATAACAAATTATACTAACGAAGCAAAAAAAAAGATAAATTCTAGATGAATTAGCAAACGACGAATTTAAATCTTGGGTCCTTGGGAATTTAAATCTTGGGTTTTGAAGGTGTTTCGCGTATATCGTCGACATATATGTCAAGCCGTTACGAATTTGTTCCCTTTGATATTTTTATTACTGTTTATGAAAAGATCAGAACTCCAAACATTAGTATTTATAACAAATTATACTAACGAAGCAAAAAAAAAGATAAATTCTAGATGAATTAGCAAAGGACGAATTTAAATCTTGGGTCCTAGATATGATAATTTTATTGATCTACAGTAACGGTCTAACATATGTAAATGGTATACTTGAAACACCTTCAATATGACATGCCTTTTCAACACAACTGTGACTTTGTTATTATTTTAATTCATTGAGGCCGTATTTCACATGTGAGAGTGCTGGGGCCAACAGGCATATCAATAGATGAGAGTTGTAATACTACCTACATAAAAACCCAGAAGAGGAAGTTTAATTTGTCTTTGGCTATTTCATCTAGAACTTATCATTTTTTGGAGAAGTTTTGATCATTCCGTAAACAGTAATACATATATCAAAGTGAACAAATCTGTAACGGCCTGACATATGTCGACGGTATACGCGAAACACCTCCAATATGACTTCTTGGGACAACACTTTAGCGACCGTTACTTTTAGTCAAGAACTTAACGTGCTGATATCCAATACTCATACCTACAGATGAGATTTGTATAGCATCTACATAACGACACAGAAGAGGAAGCTCAACTTGATGAATTCATCAAAAGAATGGTGGAAAATTTTCTTTTCCAAAATTGAGCTGGGATTTTGCTTCGATGTAGATATTTCTTCTGTGACAATTCGTCATTCGATTTATATATTACCGTCTATGTCTTGATCATTTCTCTTTTCTATATTATAGTCGTGATTAAAAGATTTCAAACAGATATAGAAAATAATGGAATTTAGTTCATCATAATTTATTGTCTCTATAATATAATTTGTTTTTATAAATTCCGGGCACCGGCGAGGATTACTACCAAATACTCGCCCTTGTTCGAAATATATAAAAACAAATTATATTATACAGACAATAAATTATGATGAACTAAATTCCATTATTTTCTATATCTGTTTGAAATCTTTTAATCACGACTATAATATAGAAAAGAGAAATGATCAAGACATATACGGTAATATATAAATCGAATGACGAATTGTCACAGAAGAAATATCTACATCGAAGCAAAATCCCAGCTCAATTTTGGAAAAGAAAAATGTCCACCATTCTGTTGATGGATACATCAAGTTGAGCTTCCTCTTCTGTGTCGTTATGTAGATGCTATACAAATCTCATCTGATGATATGACATTTTGGATATCAGCACGTTTAGTTCTTAAGTGAAAGTAACGGTCGCTAAAGTGTTGTCCCAAGAAGTCATATTGGAGGTGTTTCGCGTATACCGTCGACATATGTCAGGCCGTTACAGATTTGTTCACTTTGATATATGTATTACTGTTTATGGAGTGATCAGAACTTCTCAAAAAAAATGATAAATTCTAAATGAAATAGCCAAAGACAAATTAAACTTCCTCTTCTGGCTCTTTATGTAGGTAGTATTACAACTCTCATCTATTGATATGCCTGTTGGCCCCAGCACTCTCACATGTGAAATACGGCCACAATAAATTAAAATAATAACAAAGTCAGAGAAGTGTTGAAAAAGCATGTCATATTGAAGGTGTTTCAAGTATACCATTTACATATGTTAGACCGTTACTGTTGATCAATACATTCATCATATCTACGACCAGGATTTTAATTCGTTGTTGAATAATTCATTTAGAATTCATCTTTTTTTTTGCTTCGTTGGTATAATTTGTTATAAACACCAATGTTAGGAGTTCTGATCTTTTCATAAACAGTAATACAAATATCAAAAGGGAACAAATTCGTAACGGCTTGACATATATGTCGACGGTATACGCGAAACACCTTCAAAACTTTAGCGACCGTAACTTTCTGTCAATAACCGAAGAAGATTACCAATTTTTGGCGAATTATATTAGTCGCAGCATTCACAATGGGTTTCCAATGATAGTTAAGTTTCGAAAACCAAATAAATTGATCTAAGTTTTGGTCGTAGTATTCATACGTAGAAAAAAAATCATCTATTTCGAAACCACTATGCCTTTCAACTTGTAGATAGAAGTTGTTTGAGATAACTTTCTTGGATGGTACTCAATGTACCAATGTCAGTCAATGTCAGACAATGTCAGTTGAATCTGATTGGCCAAAATAAGGAGGTTTGTTTTTTTTATTTTACCCAATAGATTCAAATGTGTGTGCTGGTCACGCATCTATCATTGTTTGAGTTACTTTGTTTGATGGACAAAGTTGAGTATCTAAAAGTCTAAAAATGATGTATTATATTGTATGGCGGCAACACTGTACACTGGACGTCACGCCGATATATCAGAGTAAAATTGGAGAGGCTGGTTTTCCGCGACGCGATACCTACTTAACCTTCTTTGTATGTTTACTCAAGCCTATTAGATACTCATAAAAGGGCCCCTTGTTACCCAAGCAATCAAGATTACACAATCATGATACACGTAAAAGCAATTTCATTAGACCTCAACGTTTTAGAGTGATGAAATCACAAAAAAAAAATACTATGATTTTAAAGTGTATAATGCACTACCTGCCAATATTAAAAATATGAATATTTTTGTTTCAAACAAGTTATAAGAAAATATAAAAAAACTGTTTTAATTCCACTACAGAATATTTAGAACATGGTAGACACACTTTAGATGCAAGGAATATGCTTGCCGAATCTCCACACTTGATTTGAATATACAGGGCGTTTCAACGAAAACTTGACGTCCCCCCTGTAAGTCAGAAACGGATGTGTATTCGAAAATTTCAAAGAATACGTCAATTTTTATTTCTGGGGGAGCTAATTCTGATATGGAAATCATACCTGAAACTTCACCCGTCTGCGGTCAGTAACAACCCCCCTATTTTTTCAATGGCATGGGGGGTCGAGTGATACATCATTTGAAAGATCTTTTGTCCCTCTATCACTTCTGTAATTTTTTTCGAAATTGGTTCATTCGTTATTGAGAAATTGAATGTTGAACGTTTTATTTAAGAAAAGAAAATTCTCTGTCGCTCTTTTTATTGAGTAAATCAACAAAATTAATATCAATGGCAACACAATCAACGGATGATGTGTTCAAAATTACCTCCATCTAGTCCCAAACAATAATACAGTCCACTTTCGAAAGCGTTCCTTATACATTATTGAAGATGTCCGGAGTCAGAAATCGGCATTCCCCAACAATTCTCTGTCGCAGGTCTTCCAGATTTGTAAACGTTTTGAAATGGACGACACTGTTAGTTTTTTCTGCACTGGTAGTTTTTGTTGAATCTAGTTGTGACAGTTGGCCACTGTAATTTCTTCACGAATCATTATTCAGTCATCCTTGTTCACTGTGTTCCAACATGGTTTACTCTACTAAAGAAAGAATAGAAATTGATGCAACATATCATCGAAATAATGAATGTGCTAAAGCTGCTGCAAGGATTTACAATACGAATCATCCAGACCACAACGTGAGCCATCAAGACCTGCCACAGAGAACTGTTCTGGAATGCCGATTTCTGAGTCCGGACCAGTTTTTGTTGTAACGCCCTATATGTTGTAATGTACCTTGTAAACTTGTTACAAATTTTACTGTTGTTTTTTTTATTTATACACAACTGTGTATCCACCCGTTTCTCTGACTTGTGATAAGTGTCGTTTATACATAACATCATCAAATAAATCTATATATCTATCTAATTTCTGTACTGAATCGGTATTACTTCGTATTTCCTTTTTTTCACCTGAAAATATTGTTAGATATATTCGAAATGGAGCTGGAAATGAGTTCATATCAAGATTGGGAGATAATTGAAAACAAGTTAACTGATAAGGTGTAGATATTTCTATATTTATATACTAATTTCTTCAGATATTCACGCCTAATTTCGACATAAGTGCATAACCACTTTACCAATGTGATTTCAAAGTTAGGAAAGGCTGATAAGGTTGCGCTTCAAACGTATTAATTAGTTCGTGAAACGGACTTCAATAACTTGGACTGTAAAGATCATATTCTTAAACTTAAGAATTCATTACATACAGTTAATTCATTTAATGTTCTCCCCCTGTTGTTTTTTGAACAAGCCAACTCAAAAAATTGAAATTTGGGGATAATGAAATTATTGCATGAATACCTACTTCATTTTGAAGTGAAATTGACAGATTAAACTTTTAAGATGGAGACTGGGCGTCATCTGGGGAAAAAAATCAAATGGAAGCTCCTGACGAATACTTCACAACCCTAGAATATAATGTCAATATCTTCAACTACTACAAAATGGAGGAACTTTTAATCAAGATGTAACCTTCAAGATGGCGAATGGGCCCATCGCGGAAAACCAGCCTCTCCAGTTTTACTCTGATATATCGGCGTGACGTCCAGTGTACAGTGTTGCCGCCATACAATATAATACATCATTTTTAGACTTTTAGGTACTCAACTTTGTCCATCAAACAGACTAACTCAAACAATGATAGATGCGTGACCACCACACGCATTTGAATCTATTGGGTTGAATAAAAAAAACCAAGCCTCCTTACACTGGCCAATCAGATTCAACTGTCATTGGCTGGCGGATTTCATTCAGTACATTGAGTACCATCCAAGAACGTCAACTCAAACAACCTTCATCTACAAGTTGAAGAGCATAGTGGTTCCGAAATAGATGCTTTTTTCCAACGTATGAATACTACGACCTAAACTTAGATCAATTTATTTGGTTTTCGAAATTCACCTATCATTGGAAACCCATTGTGAATGCTGCGACTAATATGATTCGCGAAAAAATTGGTAATCTGTTTCAGTTATTGACAGAAAGTTACGGTCGCTAAAGTTTTGAAGGTGTTTCGCGTATACCGTCGACATATATGTCAAGCCGTTACGAATTTGTCCCCTTTGATATTTGTATTACTGTTTATGAAAAGATCAGAACTCCTAACATTAGTATTTATAACAAATTATACTAACGAAGCAAAAAAAAAGAAAAATTCTAGATAAATTAGCAAACGACGAATTTAAATCTTGGGTCCTAGATATGATAATTTTATTGATCTACAGTAACGGTCTAACATATGTAAATGGTACACTTGAAACACCTTCAATATGACATGCTTTTTCAACACAACTGTGACTTTGTTATTATTTTAATTCATTGAGGCCGTATTTCACATGTGAGAGTGCTGGGGCCAACAGGCATATCAATAGATGAGAGTTGTAATACTACCTACATAAAAACCCAGAAGATGAAGTTTAATTTGCCTTTGGCTATTTCATCTAGAACTTATCATTTTTTGGAGAAGTTTTGATCATTCCGTAAACAGTAATACATATATCAAAGTGAACAAATCTGTAACGGCCTGACATATGTCGACGGTATACGCGAAACACCTCCAATATGACTTCTTGGGACAACACTTTAGCGACCGTTACTTTTAGTCAAGAACTTAACGTGCTGATATCCAATACTCATACCTACAGATGAGATTTGTATAGCATCTACATAACGACACAGAAGAGGAAGCTCAACTTGATGAATTCATCAAAAGAATGGTGGAAAATTTTCTTTTCCAAAACTGAGCTGGGATTTTGCTCCGATGTAGATATTTCTTCTGTGACAATTCGTCATTCGATTTTTATATTACCGTCTATGTCTTGATCATTTCTCTTTTCTATATTATAGTCATGATTAAAAGATTTCAAACAGATATAGAAAATAATGGAATTCAGTTCATCATAATTTATTGTCTCTATAATATAATTTGTTTTTATAAATTCCGAGCAAGGGCGAGTATTTGGTAGTAATCCCCGCCGGTAAGCGGAGTTTATATAAACAAATTATATCATAGAGACAATAAATTATGATGAACTAAATTCCATTATTTTCTATATCTGTTTGAAATCTTTTAATCACGACTATAATATAGAAAAGAGAAATGATCAAGACATAGAAGCTAATATATAAATCGAATGACGAATTGTCACAGAAGAAATATCTACATCGAAGCAAAATTCCAGCTCAATTTTGGAAAAGAAAAATGTCCACCATTCTGTTGATGGATACATCAAGTTGAGCTTCCTCTTCTGTGTCGTTATGTAGATGCTATACAAATCTCATCTGATGGTATGACTTTTTGGATATCACCACGTTTAGTTCTTAAGTGAAAGTAACGGTCGCTAAAGTGTTGTCCCAAGAAGTCATATTGGAGGTGTTTCGCGTATACCGTTGACATATGTCAGGCCGTCACAGATTTGTTCACTTTGATATATATATTACTGTTTACGGAATGATCAGAACTTCTCCAAAAAATGATAAGTTCTAGACGAAATAGCCAAAGACAAATTATGTAGGTAGTATTACAACTCTCATCTATTGATATGACTGTTGGCCCCAGCACTCTCACATGTGAAATACGGCCACAATAAATTAAAATAATAACAAAGTCACAGATGTGTTGAAAAAGCATGTGATATTGAAGGTGTTTCAAGTATACCATTTACATATGTTAGACCGTTACTGTTGATCAATACATTTATCATATCTACGACCAGGATTTTAATTCGTCATATTAATTAATCTAGAATTCATTTTTTTTTGCTTTGTTAGTATAATTGGTTATAAATACTAATGTTAGAAGTTCTGATCTTTTCATAAACAGTAATACAAATATCAAAGAGAACAAATTCGTAACGGCTTGACATGTATATCGACGGTATACGCGAAACACCTTCAAAACTCTAGTAACCGTAATTTTCTGTCAATAATTGAAGCAGATTACCAATTTTTTCGCGAATCATATTAGTCGCAGCATTCACAATGGGTTTCCAGTGATAGTGTTGAATAAGTTTCGAAAACCAAATCCACTGATCTAAGTTTTAGTCGTAGTATTCACACGTAGAAAAAAATCATCTATTTCGAAACCACTATGCTCTTAAACTTGTAGATAGAAGGTGTTTGAGTTAACTTTCTTGAATGGTACTCAAGAAAAAAGTATCTAAAAATGAGGTATCGCGCCGAAATGGAAAGTAAGAACGTAGAACTGAAAACAAAACACTAATCAATAAACGAAAAGTAGTTGAAAATGAACACCGGAAAAATATAGAGAATAAATTACGAAATGAAATTCCTCAACCGGGTGAACAACAACATAAAACCTCATCTGAACCATATGGAGCACGATTTTTTTCTTCTAGAAATGATCATGCTTGAGACAACTGATATATTCCTTTTTTTTTGTACACCCGCTACATCTTTCTTATCTTTGAAACGGATGAACTCCGGCGCTCGATGCGCTCCCTCATACATGTTAAATGTCAAGTCGCTACTGCCCCATGCGGTAATAAAAGTAACGTTGTATATCTATATTCTGTCCGTACGAGCAACAGGGTGCTCTAAAAAATTATGATGCATACTGCACGTGATCTTCCAAGCAAGGCAAACATTTTAAACTTTAAATTCACGTATATGTACACACCCTGTAAGATATACCTGAATGAAATCCGCCAGCCAATGGCAGTTGAATCTGATTGGCCAGTGTAAGGTGGCTTGTTTTTTTTTTATTTCACCCAATAGATTCAAATGTGTGTGTGTGGTGGTCACGTGTGTGTTTGATGGACAAAGTTGAGTATCTAAAAGTCTAAAAATGATGTATGGCGGCAACACTGTACACTGAACGTCACGCCGATATATCAGAGTAAAATTGGAGGGGCTGGTTTTCCGCGACGCGATACCTACTTAGTTAGTACCTGAGTAAGTGAATGAATTTATTGAATTCATTTATAAGACAGATACATAGTTATCTATTATGACAAAAAATGTAGATACAGAAATTGTAGAGATCATACAATCCTAAAAAAAACTAATGAATTTTATGCCTACCTAAGCCTTATTCAAGTATCAGCAAATGCATATCGTAATTGATTTCAACGAATTTTCTCAACTCTCTTTCGAATTTGGGTTTGTTTCTCAAACCTTTCAATGATCCAGGTAGAATGGTGTAAAGTTCGGGTCCAAGAAAGTTACGAGAATTGGAAGCGAGCTGTACAAATTTGACATAAGAATTAGTAACTCTGAAAAATGAAGGTTTTTCTACTCCGAATAATCCATCATAAAACGACCGTGTAAAATACCTGCGATCTTTTTATACTCGGTTTTGTTTTTTTGCTAAGAAGTCGGCCAAAAGATTTCATTTCAATTTGTGTCTATGGTACATAACTAAGCCAAGGATCCATTTTCTTTTCAAAATGTTGAACAGTTCATGAAATATTGAAAAATTTGTTTACATTTTGTACTTTCCAAGGACTGTACCTTTTTTTTGTATGCACGTAAGTTATATCCAATCGAGTTATTTTTGACCGCAAAATATGTAGGTCAATTCATGACCTACCTTTTTGTGACACCCTGTATAATATACAGAGCGTATCTTAAGAGAAGAAACGTTTTTTTCTGATGCTTGCACGCATATTATTCGCCACCACGATCTATTTTTGTCCAATTCTAGTAGATGTCAGATAATATATGCATTACTTTTCATAACCAGGTATGAAATGTTTCCTTGTTGACAATTAATCAGTGCCAGGGACTTTCCTAGTATTCAGGAGAAATTTAAATAACCAAATAGTCACTACTTGAATACTCAGTTCAGGGCATTCAAATTAATGATATTTTATAGATGTCCCTAGAGACCCAGATTAAAATGAAATACTTGGCAATTACCTAGTGCTAAACTATTAATCCGAGCTATACATACGATGGGTAGGTACACGGAAACACACAATTCAATGAGGACAAAGATGGGGACAATCTTCTTGTTCGATACTAAGAACAGGTACTGAAACTATGATATTTTGTTTCGACATTTTGGAAATATATTTTTGGGGTAATAAGATGATTTATAGAAATACGACAAAGGTCTTTTTCTAAAAAATATTTACATCAGAAAAGTTATAAAGAAGAATAATTGACTTTCTGTAATTTTACACTAATCACTTTTGTTGCCCGGACAAAGATTTTTGCCGAAAATTAGCACAGTCAAATTAGGATTTGATAACGCAAGATTTTTTTTATTGGACAACTCGTATATTTTCAATTTAACTAAAAAATTGTGATGAACAAGGTTGTTTAAAATAAAATTTTCTACAATTTCGGTTATTATCAACTCATCGATTTATACACGAGGAAAGAAGGGGGTAAAATCTTATCATTGTTTTATAACGTTTATTTTAAATTGTACCAGAAAAATTGTGATAAACAAGGTTGTTGAAAATCAAATTTCCTACAATTTTGGTTCTTATCAATTTATCGATTTATAACCGAAAAAAGGAGGCGGTAAAATCTACTGTAAAAAGTCACTGTTAGCGAAACATGTGATATTTAAAAAAAATAATACATATAGTTTAAAAAACTAAAAAACACGCTTTTAAAGCATATGAAACTAAAAAGCAAAAAATAAATATAGTTTAAAAAACTAAAAAACACGCTTTTAAAGAACATCGAACTGTTTAGTTTTATATGCAATAAAAGCGTGTTTTTTAGTTTTTTAAACCATATTTATTATTTCGATTTTCTTTTGAGCAACCTATCAAGGAGATTACGTACAGCGCCATCTGTCCGCGAATAGATCAAGAAATATGAATGAGGTTACGTACAGCGCCATCTGCCCGCGAATAGATCAAGCAATATCGATAATTCAGTCAACACAGATCCCGAGCTTGAGAGTTACAAACAAACATACATACATACACTCAGGTGAAGCTAATATAAAGCGTGAAAATAAAGTAAGTGGAGATCAAATCTTAAGTAAAGGCCGAATCAATCAATCGTAGTTTTTCGATTTACAGGTAAATGCAAAACGACGTGCGGAAAAAAAACCGGAATTTTTCAAATTAGTGCAATGTTAACATTGAATGAAAGTCTTTTTTGCGGAGAGAGTCAGTTTTTTATCGATTTTTTTGTCGTTTTTTACCTTTCAGAATCTAAATAAAAATTGTGATAAGAGATCAAATCGTAAGGTGTAGTTTATGAAACTGTATACAGTTACTGCGCAAATTCCAAGTGTTTTTTACAAAGGAAAATGTTCTATTCTTCAGTACCTTGTTGTATTTAATAATTTTGTTTATAAAATAAAAAAGAACCAATAAATTATACAGATACTTATCCTAACGTTTCGAATGCTAAAATTGCATCTGTCTTCAGAATTTGAAAAATATGTAATGTAACTGCATAACTTTGGTTTATTTTATTTTCAAACTTTCTCGAAGGATGTCAAAAGAGCTTTGAAATGTGAAATGTTGTTGACTCTGATATTAGTCTGTTGCAATTTCGCTACTATCTAAATATTTCTTTAAGACGGGTATCAAAGTTTCTAACAAGCCGTTTGGAATAGAATAGAAATTGTTTTTTTTTATAAACTTTGATTTTATTAGTCAATGTATATGGTACCATTTGTATTTAGCTTCAAAGTAGGCCCTAGTTTTGACGACTTTGATTCTGTATTGTTGGGTTTTGTATGTGTGAGTACAGATCTCAATGTATTTTTTTTGTTTTGTAAGAAGTTCTAACTGCATATCTATGTTTAGTAAAGTGCTCCATTAGATTTTTTCAAATTGTAGAAAATGAAAACCACCAAAAAGGCCGATAAAAATACAATGTAACATTGTTAAAGTTAACAATCTTTGAAAGTTACTGACAATGGTGTTTTTAATGAGAGGCGATTCTCAAAAGGTATATAAAATCAATGGTATAACTCAAAAGTATGAACGAAACGTAAAAGAATCACTTTCGTAGAACCACAAGACACAATTTCGGGGCCAAAACTGAACATTCAAGTTCATCAAGTTTCATCGATATTTTACAATGACCTTATAGTCAAACCTTAAACTGATATCTAAAACGAAAACATATTTTCTAAGGGACAGAGATAACATACCCTGGTTCGATGTTTTGGACTGGGGCTCTGAGAAGAGCCTACCGACTCCTTCCTGCGGGTATTCACCATGACACCATTTACTTCTATGACATCAAATCATCGATTATTACACTTTTCGAAAACATATATCGAAGCTGTGAGATGCTAAGCTAACAAGACATCATTGATAGAAGTTCCAACAATCAAGCTGGTATACATTTGACAAACTAAAAGTAGTCAGTAGATACCACCACAAAAACTCCAATGATATACTACTTAGATTCATAATTTTTGAACCGGTGAAGATTAATTTCTCATAGTTTTTACTGAGAATGTGTCTGTATTAATGGCAGAGTGTAGGAAATCCTAGTTTCTGCCAGTATGTAGTGCCACCTTTATTCTTGCAGTCACAACTGCAGACTTGGTTTTACGTTATCATCTTGCCAAATTCTTTTCAGGATGCCTTTTCAAAATATCCAGAAAATTCGAAGTGGTTTAGGTACCTTAACAAGGGTTCCACCTATTCCTTGCCGTTACATATATACTCCATTGAAATTAAATGACAATCATAGTAGTATGATCAGTTTGCATAAAAAAATAGCATCGAAAAATGTAGGTATATGACGAATTTGTAAGCAGAGTTTCCACTAATAAATTTTTATTCAAAGTAAAGAAAAATGGCTTCATCTGTTCAAAAATTATGAATGTTTCTTACCAACCGATCATCTGGTACATAAACGGTATGTATTGAACAAAATGAAAATTGATGTCTTTTACCAAACTTGAAGAACAAAAATGACTTGTCAATAATGCCTTTGGTGCTACAATATCAAGCAAGCAATTGAAACCTGTTAACGTCATTCTGTTATCTGCAAGTGCAATATCATGCAGTAAATTTATTCCGTAGGATGATTAAATTACGATCTTGCATTTCGTTTGAATGGTTAAGAAAAGTATTTTCAAATAACTACTAGAGGTGCATCGGAAAGGAAATCATGACAGATTAATAGCATATGTTGGGGAGTGTAAAATAAATCGATTAATTAATTAAAAGTGTGTAGCAACAAACAAGCATATTCCTTCTCTCAGTAAAAAGTCACAGGAAGCTTTCTAATAGATACATCTTAGGATATACCACATTGAACCAAAATCAAAATATGTAACAATAGATATATATTGTAATAATTACAAAGTTGAGGCTGTAGCGGAAGTTGAGTTTTGGGAAACCAAAAGTTCGAGCAATTGAACAAAGAAATGCTTTTAACTGTCTCACTGTTCAGGAAGCTTTTTGGAAGCAAATTTTTTTTAGTAATTATCCTGTGAAATTTATTATAATGAAAACTTTCAATTGTAGAAAGGAAATTTTGACATCATTACAAAGGTACAGAATTTGATGTAAAACTACTAAAGGTGATGTAAGGTTCATACATTATTTAATAAAAATTGACTTATCCAAGCAACACTTCAGTTGGAAGTCAAAATCAGCTGGTTTTCAACCATACAATGCAAACTAAATAGATAAAAACTCGAGTTTTATATTCCTCAAAAGAACCATATTTATATTGATTACAAATCTTTAAACATAGAAATCTAGCCCACCTTGATAATTACAGTCCTTTTGAATACTCAAGAAGTTCAAATAGCGTTTGAAAATCCCAAAACAAACAGCTCCCATAAGAACAAAACAAATACAAAATATTCACAGCATAGAAAGAGTTTTTTTACAAACCGAGGACAAAGTCGAATAGAAAGGACAAAAGAACTTCCTTTCCTATGAGTAAATCGGGAAATCGTTAGTAATTTTGTCTTGTAGGGTGCATGAAAGTATTGATGGCCGTTTCACCTATAATTAGGACATTGGAACAAAAAAGTAAAGTGCCCATTAAATCGACAAAAACTGCATGCATAAAGGTCAGGCTTCGTTAATGGATGCACCGTTAGCGCCTCTAAATAGTCTATTTCATGAATTACTCACCCAAACTAGTTATTCTTTTATATATGTCACAATTATCGAGTACAACACAATGATGAAACTCAATAAATCACCAAAAACTAGTACAACCCTCACAAAAGATGAATAAACTGTCATCTGTCTTATACTCTTCCAAATTTTGGCATTTTAAACAGTGCAGGTATCATAATTTTAAGAAATGAGATGTTGCCAACAACTAGAAAAGATAAAAAACCAATACTTTGTTGAGTAATTATATCACGGTGCATATACGGTGCATAATTATGATTTTTTAACAATAATGATGATTATGATGCACTGTAGTAATGAATATAACTGGAGTTTTTTCCCAACACCAAATCGTTATTTTCAACACCTCGATACGTGTTTCGATCACCAAGTGATCATCTTCAAGAGGAAGAATAAACTGCCAGTTTATGGGGAAAACCCCAATATTATTCAATAATTATAATGATAATTCTGAATGACATGTTTTCTGAATAATTGATATAGAGCACATATATTATTTTTTCATTTGTGGTGAATGGTAGGAAGGAAGAGGTAGGAAAAACCATATACATTTAGAATCTAATCTCACTTTACAATTGTTATCGAAGACTGAAGAAGATCTTAGTGTTTTTTATAATCTTAAAAAATCAGTTATTTTACGTTATCATTGATTGAAGAGTGAAGATGCCAACACGAAGGCTAACTTTATAGCTAGTGATTATTTATTTCGGCTGATATGAAAATTAAAATTGGTAATGGTTTCTCAAGAACGAAAGGTTGGATTGTAAATCTGTGAACGCTATCTTACACAGCTTGAAAAGCGGCAAGAAAATCTATTTAAAATCTGTTTTTCCGTTATTCAGCTGTCGCCCCCATACGAACGACAACTCTCAGAAGTTGAGAAACTTATGCAAGCTAAGGACTAACGAGGTCTTACCTTTCAACGTGTGATTCCTAACACAAGAAAAAATGTTTTGTCTTTCAATATCTTCTTAAATAATGTCAGGAAAAAAATATCTAAATTCAGTTCTTTTTGAATACCTTTGTAACCAATTGCAACTTCCTCAATTTCAATACATCATTTAATAAGCACCTAATAGAACCAATTTTGTTTCTCCCAAGGTTTCCATTTTTTCGTGCTGGGTCTCTTTATCTTCTACACAGAGTATACAAAGAGTGGTTTCAGAAGTATAAAATATATCATTGATCATTTTCTCAATTGTTTCTTTTTATTAGTAAGATTTGGTCAATGGTGATAAAATGAAATACAGTTCACCACAAATATAGTATAAACCACAAAGAAACATCTGTGCTGTCGTCTTGACCTCTCGCTCTCCAGCGCCCTCTGACAGCCTGGCCAATGGTGGCCAGCAGTTAGAGCCTACTCACCCTTCTTACTTCTTATATTCATCGAGGAGTCCAACGATGGATCTTATGGTACATCTATTGGTACATCCGAAACTAGTGCATTTCCGTTGGTTGAGCCAATCCATCAGAAATTTTCTGTTGAATTTCAGAACTCGTCTATTCCAATTTCTGTGCTGACTACTTGTTCCGTGTCAAAATATGACTCGTCATATCCCTTTATGTCACTTTTGTGGTGGGAGTTTGTTATTGAATATAGATAATTTTTAAATATATTTACCGTAATTAGGTACTATGAATAACACGCGGAAATGTCGATAATTAGATAATTCGCCTTCGAAGCTACCTTAGCGCATCCGCTACTAATAACAAACGCCACGCTTGATAACATGTAGGCCAGGTCATGTGAAATGCTTTTTGCATATACTTCATTCGAAATTATGTATTCATATTCGTGAACGAGGATGATAGAATATCACTAAATGTGCCCGTTTATTTTGTAGATTGTAGACTGCTCAGTATGTTTTAGTGATTCAAATATGTTTGAATATTTTGAAGGTTTCACCGAACTTGTGAAAGATTATGTAGGTGAGTGTATTTCACATATTATACTTTTTATTTTTTCTATTTGAATAATGCTTTCTTTTGTCTCTGGAATTAAAAATATCACATGCATCATCAGTTGCGTAGTGCTGGAATTATGCTATAATTGAAAATCAGAAACAAAGAAATATGTAGCTTTTTTATAAAAAAACATCCTGTTATAAATGAATATATCTTGCATAATTCTGCTCTGTGTTTATGAAACTAGGTTCTTAGATAATTTGAATTTAGGTATCGGGAAATGATAAAATAAAGTCCTTTATATTAGTTACTTTTACTTTTGATGGAATATTTTGATGAAAAAACTGTATCAAATGATTTATTCAAGTTTAGTTTAGACGTTGAATTAATACAAAAGTGGTTCTGAAAATATATGTATATAAAAAAAAATATGGGTGATTGTCAAAATACAATAAATGAAAAATAAAATGTCACATTGAGTAATAATTCTGAGAGGTAAGTTTTTTATCATAGAATATAAAAAAACAAAAGGCAAAAAATATATTGCATTTTATTGCTTTAGATTACAGTTTGTTTTTACAAAGACAAACGAAAATGACACAGTTTTGAACTGAAATGATATGTGAAAAATTCATCATGATTCGAATATGATTACTTCTGAATTGAAATTATTTTTATATAAAAGTTTAATTAAAAGTAGACCAGATTCATAACTCACCATCTCATAATCAATCACAGATGAGCAAATAACTTAACAGTTGTTTTTCAATTATTTTAGAATTTCTTTTGAGAATTTTCTACTACAGAACGTATTTTTGAACGTCAAACTGAACATTTGAGGCAGTGCCTTTTAAAATATAAAGTTTTTATTGAAAAACAATAAAAACTTGCACTTTGGAAGGGATAACCAATGTACTCGACTAGAAATTTGTGGCGAAAAATTGATACTTTTTCAACAAAACTTGCTTACTTGACAAAATGAAAGAGATGAAAAATTCAAAATGTTTTATGTCCCACCAACTTCTAAGCAGTTTCTTAGAGTCATTGTTCAATCACTGGTAATGTCAGATCTACAATTTAATTTTTTTTTCAATCAATCTATTGTATAGCGAAACACGTGTTTCGTTTTTGTAAAACTATGTAGAAAAAATCTTACAATAAAGGGTTTCTTGGAAATGTTATGGATTTTCATCAATGATCAAATGAGCTAAAGAATATATCAGTTTATAAGTTATTCAAAAAGAAAATGAAAAAGTGGATTGTCAGTAATAGACAACAAATCAATACCATTTTTAGGCACTATTAGAGTTGTTTTAGGATGAATTCACAAGGGTCTGTGTCTATATGTCGTGTTATCTAGAATCACACGTTAAAAGGTAAGACTTCGTTAATCCTTAGCTCGCACAAGTTTCGACTTCTGAGGGTTGTCGTTCGTAGGGGTGCGACAGCTGGTTAACGGAAAAACAGATTTTGAATAGACAGATTTGAACCTTAGAATTAGAATGTGATTAAGAGTATCATGGTTGTTTTGATACAAAGATACTCAGGTGTTAGATTACTTTTTTTAATTATGTCAAACTCCAGATTTCACCACAATTATGATTTCGACTTTATATTGGATACTTCTACTCTTATATCAAACTAATTTTCTTACTGCTTTCATATACACATACACAAGTAGCTTTTACAGCTACTTCTGTGTTTTTTTCGTGTTCTCCATTTAATGAAACATTGTTTTTTTAAACGAAAATTTTTGTATGTACTTATATGTTGTTTACTGTGAATGAACCTTTTTTATTATTATTATTATCGGTTCCATTCACATATCAAAGAATATGTTGCGAAAGGTCTGTGTTTTGAAAGAATCCTGATCACAAGTCACCTTGAACAAAAAATCTAGTTTCGGCAATCAATAAAACAAACAAGACTCCGATTTTGAATGCTTGTTTTCTGTATTTGTTGATATTTGCATTCGCAACGAATCTGGTTTAATGTTTATAAAGATTTTTTCGATTTTTTGAAACTTGAATTTCAACATTCAGTTAATAGGTACTCATTTTTTTATTTCTAGAAGTACCACGTACTTTCAAAGTTTAATTTCAATTTTTTGTTTTGTTACTGTTCCTACAAGGGGCAATAATTTCTGTACATAAATTCGCAATAAGTAGTTTTTTATGTCAACCTAGTTATTTAATTTAAAACTTGATTGCTATTATTGAAAATTCGTCAATATTAACCTGATACATTTAACTTCGAGGTCGTTTTGAATTTTGATGCGAATTTTTTTCTCTTTACTTTTTTTTTCGATTTTTACGAAAATGACGAATGGACTAAAAATCTTCACCAAAAATTGACGATATCCGGCTTAGATACCACTCTTCACAATTATTCAGCATCGTTGTGTAAATATTTGAAAAACCAAATAATGCTGATAGATATTTTTATAGTAACATCTGGGCTTAAAATTCCCGGGCCTAAAAAGGCCATTATTTCGTTGCAAAAAGTTTTGTCCTACTTTTTGGAAAAACTTGAAATTAGACCCTCTAAGTCTCATTCGTTAAGTCCTACGACTTAACAAAGACACTAGACATTTATTTTTATTTTTTTAAATTTTCAATACAGCCTCATTTAAACTGTACACGCTTCTCCCAGCGATGCTCCCATTTCTGTAACCCATCCAAATAGTACTCGACCTTATTCTCTGCAGAATTATATTGTTCACAAAGGTGATTGCCTCTTCATTTGACGAACATATTTGTCCTCCGAGCGCAATTTTTAGACGAGGGAACAAAAAAAGTCGCTTGGGGCCAGATCTGATGAGTAAGGCGGATGGCCAAGCAGTTGAAACCGTAATTCGTGGATTTTCGCCATGGCAATCTTTGAGGTCTGAGACGGTGCTTTGCCTTGGTGAAACAGGATTTTCTTTTCTGCAAATCTGTCCGTTTTTCCAAAAGTTCTGCCTTCAGCTTGTTAAGTAATGATGCGTAGTATGCTCATTTGATGGTTTTCGATAATCGATTAAACTAACTTCATGACTATCCCAAAAAACAGTCGCCACGACTTTCCCAATCGAAAAAACAGTTTTTGTTTTTTTAGGAGGCGGTTCTCCTTTTCCAGTCCACTCTTTGGCCTGTATTTTTGTTTCGGGTGTGTAATGGTGTATCCAAGTTTCACTACAGTAACTAATCGGCGCCAAGACTCGGTTTTATTGCGCCTTAACTGAGGCAACAGAGCGTTGGAAATGTTAATTCGAACACATTTTTGGTCCAACGTGAGCAAACGCGGCACCCAATGCGCGGACAACACCTTTCTCAAGCCTAAATGTTAATTTAATATGTTGCAGTTGAACCATGTGTCCTAGAAATATTTCGTTAAGCTACCATTATAAATTATTTCATGGGAATAAGTTATTAAAGACGGAAAATATTCAGTCGGCACCCTGTATGTGTTCCATGTCGCCAATTTTGTTCGAAAAATCCCCCACATCCAGGTCGATCTGAACATGGATTCCGCATTATCAGTGACTCAGACGTAATTTCAAATAATTTGCTCGGTAAAAGTGCTTTCATAAACATAATTTTTTGTCTACTTGTATTACCGCTGTCGGTTTATTAACAGAAGGTTTTCGTCAGTCTGTATGATATTGCAATGTACTTCTCGAATTCGGTTCTTGTGATATTTGGACTCGTCTTGGGTAAATATTCGTGTTTTATAATACAACTGAATTTCGATTTTTTTTTGTCGTAGCTACACAAACATTTAAGATGTAAAGTTATTTTCACTCAGAAAAAGGGTTTCGTGAAGTCATTCTACAAATACTTTTGACATAAAGTCCTAATCATTGACGGTTAACAAGTTGAAAATGGTGAAAAATAAAGATAATGGTTAGAAAAATACGTGTGATGGCCCATTCGATTCGAAATGATACCCAAAAAATTAACTAAAACCGTTTTTTAACGCATACCAAATTTCAAAATTTGTAAACAAATTCAAAAAGGAAATTTCCAAAAAATGCCCACCTCTCGAAACTCTATTTCTAATAATAATTGTAATTTATTGAACAAAGCGGATTATTGAAAAAGCTAGGTAATTATTAATTAACAATATTTCACTTGACTGGCGTCTTCATTGAATACCACAAAAAATTATTGAATAATTTTTCAAAAAATTTTTCGCTTTGTGGAGCTCTTTTATCAGTTCATTTGATAAAATCACGTTATAAAAGTTCAAAAAAATTTAATATTCTGTTTATTATAATTTTTTTATAGTAACAAAAAATTAACAATCGACGTATTGTTATAAACATTTATTCTATATTTGTTATCATATTCGCGTTTTTGTCATAAATAAAGACATTCGGTGAGTTGAACAAAATATTTAAGGCCAATTGTTTATAAATTGTTTATGAACAAATAGACTATGTGAGTATTTGAAAAAATATTTTGTTGTCTTCATAATATAATGATTTTTAGAAAAATATTTTTTGTCAATGTTTAATTGTTTATAATATTTTTTATATTTCAAATGTTTTAAATCGTTAGTTAAGAAATGTTCTTCATTTTATCAATCATAATTGACTTTCCTTTATTGTTCATTAGCTAAACAATTTGTTAAACAAATTCCCAACCGCGATATAATTTTTTTCAGCTGCTAAGAATTACAAAAACAATCATGCATTTCAAACTTCGAAGAACTTTTTTTTTCTTGTACTTTCAAAAATCATGTGATGTAAATGTTGCACGACCATTCGATTTGTAAACTAACAAATCAATATAAGTTTGAAACCATTAAAGATATGAAAATGAACATTGAATACATTTTTATAGAGAATTGCACTTTTGCAAACGTAACACAAGTCGAATAATTCCGTCAGCATAAACATTGCGTGCTCCGGATTCGACGAAGGCGACGAAGGCCGGATATCTTAGTACTTGAAAAGATGGTAATCTTCGGACGGTGATTATTGACCTACAAACACACATGACATAAACTTTTGAAACGACCTATTTTTAGAAAGTAGGATACTCTGTTACAACTGTTTAGCTGAAGAATATTGGATTTTTCCAAGCTCCCAAATCACGAATTTAAACATTGACGGCTGCCGTACAACCTGTTTACAGCTACTGGATCGAGTCATGGCCGGTGGGAGAAATCGTAACTGCGTAAAATATATTACAACTTAACTTAACTTAACTTAATAAACCATAAAATAATGCTTAGAGACAAGAGCAGAGTATATGTACAGAACAATATTTAAGGCCAGCTGAACAGATACAAATATAAGTACATGAATATTGAGTAAATGTAAATATATAATGCTACCTATGTAATGAACATTGATAGCCATTTCCTGTTGATTTCCATAACATGTCAATTAATTAGAGCCACACTATAATAGGACCTCCCAACAAGGAATTCTTTTACTGACTTTCTGAATTTCTTTTCATTATGTATTTGCCTTAAATTAATGGGAAGGTGATTAAATAACTTTTTGCTATTGAAAATAATAGAATTTTGTGTAAGGTCTAGAGTGGGTGTTGGAAGGGAAATGAAGTAAGACTGATGTGTACTATAAGTTGAGGTGGTATTGAATTGATTTTTATATTTTTTGTGGATAAGACACGCTGTTTCCGAAGTAAAAAGACATACTAAGGTCAGATTTTTTGCTTTCAAATAATGGGCGGCATGAATCCCTGTAGCTAGCTTTGCATAAATATCTGATGGATATTTTTTTTAGAGATAATACCATATTGAAACGAAATTCTCCACAATTTCCCCAGAAACAAATTCCATAACGTAAATAGGACTCGATTTCTGCAAAATAAATTGATCTTTTAATAGTAGTGTCTAATTCTCCTGCAACAACTCTATCGATGAAGAGTCCACATTTGTTTTGTCGATGTTGGATGATAAAAGATTTGAATCACACCACTCTTGCTATGCCAGAGTATAGTGGTGTCGTCAGCGAAACATGTGAATTTACCACTTACGTCAACGTGGACTAAGTCATTGACATAAATGAGAAACAACACCGGTCTCAAAATGGAACCTTGTGGGACCTCACTGCCAATGAAACGTTCGATTCAATTCCATTAAATAGAACATTCTGCCGTCGATGACAAAAATACGTTTCAAACCAAAGTAATGCAGATCCTTTAAATCCGTAAACTTCTAGCTTGCAAAGAAGTAGCATGTGGTCTACACAATCGAAAGCCTTGGTTAGGTCACAAAACATGGCCGCCGCAGATTCTCTTTCATTAAGATTGGTGTACGGGTTTTCCAGGAGTGAAAATATGGCGTCTTGTGAACTTTTTGAAGACTGAAAGCCAAACTGAAATAAATTTATTATATTGTTTTTCTCGAGGAAGAATATAACTCGTTTTTTTACTATTTTACTAGTTTTTCTATAACTTAGGCAAGACGGGTAACAAAGCAATTGACCTAAAATGAGCTGGTTAAGATCGACTCCTTTATGTAGAGGAATGATTGTGTACTCTCCTAAATTGTTACTACATTGAAAATCTCTGGAATATGCGTCGGTTTTAATTGAAGAGTAACCATTGATAGACTCATTATGGGCAAATTGAACTCATTGCCAACGATATTTGTTTACTTACACTCTAATAACAGACATCTTTCACGGTTAAACTCATTAAAATGGTTTCAAAAAATTTCAGTAAAAACAATTTTTAAACGGATACTGTGTGTATAATTAATATTTTTTATCAGGTTACATCTATATTATTGGTTCAATTAGAAGCATTTTATTACTTCATAATCGCTCATTAATTCTGGTAGTAGTTGTTAATTTGACTAGCTGAGGTCGTTTGGTTTTTCAGAAAAAGCCTTTTAAATTTGTCTGACCGACTAGGAAAACCAGTATCACTGGCGTTCGCAATAATTACACAGCAATCTAACAGCTCTGTTTTGCTTATAGTCTGGATCACAAGATCCTTTTTTTGGAACTTTTGTCCAAAGGCACCAAAAATTATGATCCAGGGCTTGGAATGACCTTTAGCAACTTTTTGAGAAATTTCAAGAGGGGCTCGAAAAAATTGCAAAAGTTATAAACAATTTATTAAAAAAAAGATTAGGTTAGGTTGGGTTGAACAATAAAAATTATTGTAACCCATTAAATATCATTATTAAGAAAAAAATTCACTTGAATAAACGAAAATCCATATAAAACATTTTTTCCCGTGATTATTCCATTAGATATACTTTAGTTAATTAACTAATTTTCACAATATTTGAATTTACATAAAAACTCACTTCTTGGAGCTTTTCTTGAAAGCCTTCAAAAAAGATTCCTGTTGGAAAAATTTAATAATTCTTATTTTCCACTTTGTTATTAATAATCAAAGATGTTAAAAAGTGAAATATTCAAATTTATCCGTATTCTTATTATTTAAAGTTACATAAAAATGGTTTTTCATAATTTTCATCTCTATTTGTTAAAAAATTGTTATGAACAAATGTATTGTTTACAAGATATTTTAAATTTTTTGGGGGGATTTTATCAGTGATGAATATTATGATTTTTTAAAACAAAATCGTTTCTTAAAAAATTTTTTTCATTGCTTAAAAACGCATTTGTTGATTAACAATGAATATTAAAGAACGATTTTTTTTAAATCATAATTTTTATGAAAAAAACTTTTTTTTAATTTATATTTTCCTCATTTATTTAATAAACAATTTGTTATAAACAAATTGATTTTTACGATATATTCCTTTAAATACTACCAAAAAGCCAAAAACAACCATGTGTCTTCTTGCGTTAAAAAATGTTTCTCTATTTTTTAAAAATTTGTCAATATTTTCCTTTCTTACACAAAAAGTGTCAGATAGTTTTTTTTCTTTTTTTTGGTAGTATTCAAAAAATATATCGTAAAAATTAATTTCTTTAAAACAAATTGTTTATTAAATAAATGAAGAAAATATAAATTATAAAAACGTTTTTTTCAGGATATCAAAAAGAAATAGAAATTATGATTACAAAAAAAATCGTTCCTCAATATTCATATTTAGTAGCAAAAAAAATTGTTAATCAACAAATGCCTTTTTGAGCAAATACTGGATAACGCATCGTCTTCAAACTTGGCGTTTTACTTCTTCATCTTCATACAAAAAATGTTGGAATCTTCCAAAGAAAGGAAGACAGACCGATTTGGGAGTACTAGCTCCTCGTCAACGCAGGTTGGTCACTTCAGACGGAGTGAACCGTCTGAATATCCAGAACAAAGTTAATTCCAACTAGTCGTGAGCTTTGCCTGCAGTTGATTTTGTAGGATGTACCACTGCCCCACCTGTAGAAAAAATCCAGAAGCAATTCCATAAACATATTCCGCTTGGGAATTAGACGGTTCACTCCATCTGAAATGACCCACCCAGCACTGACGAGGAACAAGTACTCCGGAACCGGTCTGTCGGTGGTCTTCCCGACCAAGTGAATTCAATTTCATCCATAAAAAGTTACTTGCGACGAACTTGCAAAGCTGCACACGTGCCTGATGGTTTTAGTTCAGCTTTTTGCGCGGCGTTAGCTGGTTTAGTTGTTGTTTTTCCGTCGGGTATCTGCCAGACCCTACAATCGTCGCTTTTACAAGTGAGGCAAGGGTTTGGTATGTTTACCAGAACTTGGGCAAATCGTATGCACCTCTCTGGAATATATTTTGATGTTTCTGGTTCGACTGTGAAGCCATTTTCAAGAGAGTGTGACTACACTGAAGTCTCAATTTGTCTACTCCTCAGGTAGTGACACGCTTTGAGGGTGAGATCTGGGGAGGGACATATTGAGACCCTGGCGTCAGGTCACAAAACCTTGAAGAGTGTTACTACTCGAGGAGTAGACGGATTGCGATATCAGTGTTGCCATGGCTTCTTGAAAATGGCTTTTAAGTTGAAGCCAAAACGCCGCAGATTGCTAGCCGTGGAAACCGTTATGAATTTATTTTCATAGGAGATATTTTGTTAAAACCTACGTTCGCACTTTCATAGAGACCAGTACTCTATCTAGAAAACTGGAATAATTGACCAGTAGACCTAATACGTCTCCTTTTCTTTGCCACTATATGTTTTTTTTTTATTGGAAACATTTCTTTATTCCTCACAATATAATGAGAAGCCATACATTCTTTATTACCATCATCATATTCCTTCTGTTTCAGTACATTACATCGACATCGACTACTCGCTGTGGATAACATGGTTCCTCGCTCCGCTGTTGATAACTTTCCTATTGCCAGCATTTATAGCCCTTTTGCTCTACTTCAGCGCGTTCGTCTTGTACATATTAACCCTGCATTGGCGAAATATCAAGGAGACCTTGCAGACCGGGGACAAATGGGAAGCTTCTAGGAAATGCATTGCTGCCATATGGGATGCTCACGGGTGGATCTGGCATGGTACGTTACTTCTACAACCTAAGCAGGTCTACTGAGTTGGCGAATCGAATAAATCCTACTAATAATCCACTTGGAAGAATCATTTCAATCTTCACTCAATGTATTCGACTCCACATACGAGGAGTACCATTTATATTTCGGGAATAGCAAATAATAACAAACATGTTTTAACGAAAATGGCTTTATTTTGCATTCGTTCAAACCATTTGTCGAAGCAGTTTTTTCATTCCTTGAGGCACCTCCAAAACACGGTTCTTGGACGCTCCCGAAGCTCTGATACACTCGGGTATCAACAACTATTGTTCACTTCCCAAACCGTGGGATAAGTGATCATTGGGTTCTAAAATCATGGGCCTTGAGTAGACGCAATGAGTGAAGAATACCAGCCTTCTGATTTTGTACAGCCAAGATTGTCACATGTTCATCATTGATTACGAAATTTATTATAAGAGGAATGCTTCAAGGATCTGTACTGGGACTTTTACATATTACATATGTATTTTTAGATCTTAAAAGAGCCTTTGAGACAATTAATCGCCACATATTACTAAATAAACTGCAAAGTATTGGTATCAGGGAAACTGTTTTGTTATGGCTGACTGATTATTAATCACAACGCAAACAGGTAACCAAAATAAAGGATTCAGTGTCATCATCTCGCGATGTCGTTTTCGGGGTACCTCAGGGGAGTGTTTTGGAAGCTATATTATTTTCAATCTACCTGGATGATATAGATACCAGCCATGGTTGTGATTTCATGAACCTTTTTGCAGACGACACTTTGTTTTCAATTTCAGGAGATAATATAGAAACAGTAGCTGATCAAATGAATAATGAACTAAGAAATGTTTTCAAGTACATGAATTAGCAATAAATTAAAACTCAACATCTCCAAAACAAAATATATGATCTTATCAACTGGTTATAAGCTATCACTCATCAAGAATCTCAACATAAGATTACAAATTGCAGGTGATGTAATAGGGTTCATAAGTGAATTCAAATACTTAAGTTTCATGGTGGGTAATCGTTTTTCTCTTCATGCTCATTTTGATTATACACACATCGGAAAAGTCTAGGGATATTTTTATAACATACTAAATATCATAAAAATAAATGCATGAGGTCGTTTAATTTCGATTAAATTGGTACACTCGACCACCCTGTAGATTTCTATGGGTTGAACAAAGCCTGCAAAAACGGTAACTAATCTTTTATCAAGTTTTTTACAAACTGAAGGTTTTCGGCTAAAATAATCTAATAATCTGAAAGTGTCGAGTTTGTACATTCTATGCAGTTCTTGCTCAGCAATTAAACTGGAAAAATTGTGCTTTAACATGGAACGCCATCACTTACCATTGGCTGAGATGAATAGAGCTGTAGGGCTTCTTCAAGGTGGCATGCGACAAAATGATGTAGCTCTTCGTTTGGGGGTCTCCCAAAGTGTTATCAGTCGATTGTGGCGGCGTTTCCGTGAAACTGGCAGTCCAGCCGAACAACATCCAGGGCGAGGACGCGCTACAACTGCAGTTCAAGACCGATTTTTTGTCTTAACCGCAAGAAGACAACCGACAATCACAGCACTTGAGTTGGTTAACGTGTTGCAGCAGACGCACCAGGTAACCATTGGTCGTGATACTGTCAGAAATCGACTGCATGAAGCAGATCTCCACAACAGAAGGCCGCTTACATGTCCACCTTTGTCGAGAGGCAATCGCGGTAGAAGATTAGAGTGGTGTCAAGAACATCAAAACTGGGATGCAAATGATTGGGCCACAGTTTTGTTTACAGACGAATCCAGATTTGGATTTCATCCAGATTCTCGTCGAGTAAGACTGTGGAGACGACCTGGAAATAATGAACGTTTGAGACACGTCCAGGAAGTCCACACATACAGAGGTGGTACAGTAATGCTATGGGGCGGAATCATGATCGGCGGCAGAACCGATCTCATTTTTCCAAATCGCTCCCTCACAGCTCGACAGTACCTCGACACCATTCTTCTACCTATCGTCCGTCCGTTTGCTGGTGCTGTTGGTGAAAACTTTCACCTAATGCACGATAATGCTCGTCCACATGTCGCGCGTCTAGTGACTGACCAACGAAGGAGTTGATGTATTGCCATGGCCAGCACAATCACGGACCTGAATCCCATCGAGCATGTGTGGGACATGCTTCAACGAAGAATTACTCCGCATATGGGGAACATTCACACAACGTTTCAATTGAGAGAGCTTTTAATCGCTGAATGGGCAAATGTACCTCAACAAGACATTGACAATCTCATTTTGTCGATGCACGATAGATGTAGGGCCGTAATAAACCAGCGTGGAGGCCATACTTTGTACTGATTCCAACTTTTTTTGTATTATGATTTTTTTTCGGGGTGCCAAAGAAGAGCCATATTTTTTTTGGTTTTGCTTATATGCGCACTCAGTATTTTTGACCATTTAATAAATTTTGTTGTAAGTTACATTCGTTTAATAATCACCCGTCAACTTTTTTTCCCTAAAGCGATCTAAAAAAAATGATTGCCATTTTTATAAATATCCCTAGACTTTTCCGATGTGTGTATATATATTACAAAAAAAATATATTTTTTCTCAAGAATTTCACCTCAGCTTTCGATGTACTCAAAAATTACATTATATAATTGTATAATCCAACCCCATTTTAATTATTATGCTAGTCTGTTATACTCATTTGACCAAAATAAGGTATCGGCTTTACAAAAGTTACAGAATCGTGGAATGAGGATTATTTTACAAGTGAATAATGAATAGGTACTCTAGTATATCAAACATGTCAAGTACATTGCAGTAGCTGTCTGTTTCCCAGAGACTGTGAGAGTTAGCAATGATATTCATTTTCAAACTAACACATAACCTGCTTCCAACTTATTTTGAAGAATTCTGTATATATAAATCTCAAATCCATAACCACTTAACAAGAGCGAGTAGCTCCCAAAAATTCCACCTTCCTCGAACTAATTTGACTAGTACGATGAAGTCTTTATTTTATAAAGATTTCAATGAGTATAACAAACTCCCACTTTCGTTGAAAGATTCAATAAATGTTTTCCAATTGAAAAAAAACTCATAAACTATATAAAATATCATACTTGTTTTTTTTTTTCTGTTTGGTAATATATTTGTGTACCCATATCATTATTTTTGTTATTTATGTCATTTATTTATGTATTTTTAAAATAATGTATGTATATTAGGATGTCCTAAAGAAATCAATAATTATTATTATAAAAAAAAATATTTCAAATATTTTTTGAAGATTTGAGTTGTAAATACAAATAACTGGAGGTCAGAAATCGAAATTTAATAAATGTTGGGGTGAAGAACGATACAAAAATACAAGTGAATACATCTAATAAATAAATACCAAAACTTTTCCTTTGGCAAGAAGTTAGCTATCGTGTCTTTTGTTTCAGGTTATGAAGTGAGGGGCCTGGAGAATTTGCCCGACACAGGACCTGCTTTAATAATTTACTATCACGGAGCCATTCCCATTGATTTGTATTACTTTATAGCGAAAGTAATATTCCACAAGAACAGAGTTATACATCCAGTCGTCGATCACTTTCTTTTTAAGGTACCAGGTAAACCGCAAACATCAACACATTAATTTTTCATATAGACGATCTACCTTTTTAACAAGTTCAGCTGAAATATTGAAGCATAAGTTTTTTGTTCCTTCAATTTTATATTGACCTGGATTGTTCGATTTATTTTTGCTACGGTTATGTTATGAATTGATATACAAAAGTGTTATTTGCTGTATCTATGTTCTCTATCCTTTTCTTCGATAGGAACTGTAAATATCTGAAGTATCATATTTGGAAAGTATACTTTAGTATATTTCTTTGCTAAAAGAGCTACAGACATCTGAAATGGTATGAAATATAAAACCTTCAGTCTTGTTTTGCTTGGAAGCATTAATTGTACACTGCTGAACTTTGCCAGTTCAAATTTGGCATATACAGGGTGTCCCATATAAAACTCTGCGGGCAAATATCTAAAAAATGAAAAAGAATATCCATATTTCGTGAAAGCAAATAATTTTGAGATTACTCTGCAACGTTACATGATGGACTGCAAATACCAATGATGCTGCCTAAGTGTTTCGGGGAATTATTAATATCCCCTACCCAAAACACGAGGCTAATGACCAAAGTAGTCGATACCGCTGACAGCCAAGAAAAGAAACCATAGAAATGCATCGTTGTCTATCAGCAAATAAGATACAATGAGATCCGAAACAACTTGCACCTAACGTTGACATTCCTGATGATTTGTGTCGTTTTTAGGATTCAGTATCCTCGCAGACTGCATGGGCGCTATTCCAGGGACCATCCAGACATGTTCCAACATTCTGAAACAAGGGGAACTGTTGGCTATCAGCCCCGGAGGTGTTTACGAAGCCCAGTTCAGCCACCATTACAATCTGATGTGGAAAAAGAGAATGGGATTCGCTAAGGTGGCTTTGGAAGCTAAATGTGTGAGTAGGACAATTGATAGTGTGCGTGTTTGGTGTTCGGGGTGCTACAGGGTTCGGTTCTTAGCCTCGTGGCCTATGCTTTTTTATGACTTTTTGAATGAATATGATAATATTATTTCGCAGGGTTGGCCTGGCTTGAATCAATCGCGATTTGAATTAATGTCTTGATTTCACTTAATTTTCATAAAAATTAAAATCAGCAACTAATAAACTATCATTATTCCGAAAAAGTAAAGTGTTTTTTACAATAAAACTATTTAAATTTTCAAGTTAAATCGTAATAATACAAAAGATTCATTAGCAACAGTGTTCGGTGACTTCACTAAAGCCTTTGTCTGTGTAGATCACGGAATACTGCGGAAAAAAACTCTTATCATCATGGCATCCGTGGAATCACTCATTAATGGTTCAAGAATTATCTCGAAGGAAGAAGTGAGATTGTGAAAACTTCATTATCCTCATCAGACGTCGAAATAAAAAGTGGCCACAAGGTTCAATACTGGGATCTTTTCTTGTTATACATTAACGATTTAACATCTATCGATAAAGAAGGAAAATTTACTCTAATCGCCTATGATACCACAATATTATGGCGTAAAAATCTTTATGTAATCCCTGTCATTTAATGTTTCCAAAACAAACTTGATATGATTCAGCTGCTCTATTAATATCATACAAATAGTAACAAGGGACGCAGAGGGGATGATTAAAAAAACAGACCTAGTTTGGGGGTAATCAATGATAATAAACTCAAATTTCAACCTTTTTTGGGATCGTTTCTTTAATGTGTATGTAATATCTCTCTTCTGTATCCGTATGAATTTGATAGACACAACTATACAACTATAGTCACCATCTGAAAAAAAAAAAAAAGAATTCAAAAATCAATCCAAATGAAAATGATTTAAAATGCTTCAATTAATTAATTGTTTTTTTCAATTCATGATTTTGCTAACCCTGTTATTTTATTAGCTGGTATTCTAAGATGATTTTTTTTTAGCCTATCGTTCCTTTCTTCACTGAGAACGTGAGGGAGTCTTTTCGTACTGTGAGCGTTGGGAGGAGATTTTTCCTGCGGATTTACGCCCGCTTCAAGGCACCGCTCGCGCCAATATACGGCGGTTTTCCGGTGAAAATGATTACGCACGTCGGAAAACCCATTCCGTACGATGGAAGTTTAACACCGGAGGAACTTCAAGCTAAGGTACAGTTTTCTTACTTCAGACCTTGAAATTTTTTCATACTTCAAACTTGCTACTTCGGCAACGAACTCCTACCCCTAGAATTCTTCAGGATTCTTAGAGGAGAAAATGATTAACGAGGTCTTACTCTTCAACGTGCGACTCCTATGACTAGTCCCTTAACTCAGCATTTCATGTGAGAATTTCAATTGAATTTTATTAATACTTTCTTTGTTATTTTTCAGGTTGCTGCCGCTATAGAGGATCTCGTCCAGAAAAATCAGCGCTTGCCTGGAAATATATTACTAGCTTTATTGGAACGAATACCTTTCTTCAAGAAAAAGAAGGAAAAAACGGAATGAGAATCATTTAGGAAGTGTACAAAAAATCTGATGAATGTTCCCAATTATTCTAAAAAGACATCGAAGCAAGTATTAATTATATGACATTTAGTAAAGATTCGACCTAACTAGTACTTTGTAATTGCTTTATTTGTTTGTGTATGTTACCAACACAACATTTACGAAATACTGGAATTTACTCAAGCAAACGTTTTTTTTGTAATTCAGGCCCCAATGTGTGAAATCTTTCATGATGATCCTTCAACCTGATTCATTTCAATCTGCCTGTTTTTCCTATGTACTTACTACTCGTGACTGACTTGGCTTGCACTCCAGGCATATTTTTTACCTGAAATCGTTTTCACTCTGTTCTATTTATCATATCCAAGGTTTTTATATGAATAAATTGTTATAGAAAAGCCACATGCATTTCAGAATATATCGAAAGGAAAAAACGAACTAAAACTAAAAGGTGAAAGATGTATTATTTTATATTTGAATAAATGTTTTTCATATAAATGATGGTGTTTTTTTACAGAATTCGATCATTACCTCTAAATATTGAGGTATTTAACTTACCATAAATTTGGCGTAGGGCCATCTATTGGCGAAAAGCCAAAACTATAGTTAAAAGTGGTTATCATGTTGAAGAAACCTATAAGGGCAGGCCCACTAACTTATAACTTATTGCCGTAAGATGTCGGACGTATAATGGAAAATCCTCTAAATAAATAACAATTTTAGTGACAAAAATTTTCATAAATACGTGAACTGTAATATTCAATTGATAGCTGAGCATTCATTGAACACACGAACTGAAAATGTTGCCAAATAAAATTAAAAGTACTGATAAAAGTGTTTGTATCGTCATCTAGTGCTAACGGTGAAACTTATTTTAAGTAGAATAGAAAACTGTGGTAGTTCAACTATTTTGTACGAGATGTCGCCATATTCATAAATTGGAATAACTTGAAAAAATATTAGAAATTGAGCATAAAAATCAAAAATGACAAACAGTAACGAAATTCAGGTTGTTCGAGTTTGGTCGGAGAGAATTGAATAAATCTAAAATAATATGTTCACCAGAAGCTGATTTTCCTAATTCTATTGGACGGTTTTTTTAGCCAATTTTCAATGAAATATTTTTTCATTTTTGTTTCGTAAAAATTCAAAGTAGTGAATCTTCTTTCTTTTCTGGTCAAACAATCCAATATTTTCGCAGAGCGTCCAAAATTAAATTGGACATTTTTCTATTAAAACACAAATGTGAAATAATTAGAAATATTGTTTTCTGTTTTTTTTCTCGTATATATATATATATATATATATATATATATATATATATATATATATATATATATATATATATATATATAAAATCTGAAGTTTTCACGGATAGGAATATGCTGAACTGGTTTTCCGGGTATTTGATCCGTGTATGTGATATTATCTCTAATTTCACCGACGTTTCGACAAAATCTCATTTGTCATTATCTAGGTGTGCTAATACGTGTTCAGAAGTTTATGGACCCTCTATATCTGAACACGTAACGAATACCGTTTTACCAGTATAGTAAGAAGTGAGTTGAGCAAGGTCAACAAAACTTCTGAACACGTATTAGCACACCTAGATAATGACAAATGAGATTTTGTCGAAACGTCGGTGAAATTAGAGATAATATCACATACACGGATTAAATACCCGGAAAACCAGTTCAGCATATATATATATATATATATATATATATATATATATATATATATATATATATTGTCTAAGGATAAATCTATAGACAATGAAATGGCTGCCTTGTTGATGAAGTGCCATCTTACAAATAATAGATACAACATTTCAGAAAACTTCTTGAAATGATTTTCGAATACTACCCAGAGATATTAGTTCAAATATTCAATACAAGGTGGCGAAACTTGTACAGAAATTTTCTTTAAAAATACTGATAATAGTAATCGCATTCCCTCTGTTATGATTTTTGAAATCTTCTACACGACTACTGCGGCTATTAGTTCCGTTTTTGAATAAAATATGGCTCTATAAAAAAATTTACATAAGTAATGGAATATTATACATTCTAGGAAGATTTAACAAGGTACCCTCAAAGATAGTGTTTACTCATTTTGCAATCGATACTTTCAACTACTTTTTATTATCAAAAATTTATTCAAAAATCAAGTATAACAAAAAATCAAAAAATAAAAAGCCCAAACATTGGGATTTTCCATAAAAACAATAAAAAAATATAAAAGTTTACTTTTCTAAAAGAAACATTCTGTACAGCTTCTCATGTTCCGTGTTTTGGAACTCGGGAACGAAAGGAACTTTGATGATCTCCTCAAACCCTTCGGATACATCAGGCTCTTCAAACTTCTTCTTGAAGCCGTTGATGATTATTTCATTAACTGGAACGTGCGATTTATCCGTCAGTTCTCTGAATCTATTATTATGCTTGGTTTGTTGGAAATTCGTAGACATGACAAAGCAACGACAAGGAACTTTCGCCTTTTTTGCTATTTCAATATAACGCACTCGCGATTCCTTGTCGGGATTGGTGTTGTCGACAACGCAACTGCGTCCTGCGTCTATATTTTCTTGTAGAATCTTGACACACTTTTGCCAAGAACCCAGATTATCTCTGTTGATGTGGACGTACCCCTTGGGAACCAAGACCGACTTGCTGAAGTGGCTCTTTCCTGAGCCGGGGCCCCCTACCATAACTATCACATTCGGACTTTCAAAATCAACCTCAGGATATTTCTCGGCAGGTAAGTTCCTTGGGTCAAACTCCGGCATGGAGAAGGAAACAGGCTTTGCTTTTAGGAAATATTCCTCGGGGGTGTAGAATTTCAAACCTGCATTCATAGCAAACAGTCTGTCGGCTAGCGAATGGTCCTTGGGGCGCTTGGGGGCCCAGTTCTTCTGCCTGCCTGCAGCATCGCCTACGTAGAACGATTCGTTTAAATCAATATCAACACCGCCATTTTTATTGCCCTTCAATACGTTCCACATGCCAAGAAGGGGCTTTCTGTACATGCTTCTTCCCAGAGCTATAAAGACCTGAATTGGAACAGCTAATTTCTTGATAACGTTCTCGATTTTCCACTTGAAATCTGATATTTTCGACAATTCTTTACCTACCCCTGATTGGTTCGTGAAGAAAACAAGTTTGAAGCCTTCCGCCTGCAGATTTCTCAGTCTTTGGGGGATCTCTGACATGTTCAGTTCCCAGTCAGAACTGTTTTTTGGAAACCTGGCTCCAGATTTGGTTTTTATTATGGTGCCGTCGATATCGAAAGCTGCAATTTTCAAGCGCCCTTCCATGTTTTCAGGAGTAAATATGAGCAATTCCTTGTTATCGATGCTTTCCCAATTCCCTTTGTCAGTGAAAGGTAGTTTGTTTTCGACTTCCTTTTCAGTTCCAAATATTGGAAAGTCCATCTTCCGTTTTTTAGCAGGGATTTCGTTTTCACTTTCCTTGTTTTCCACTTCTTCGTTTTCTTGCCCAGGATGCGGTTCAAATACCACCTCAAACTGATGGAAACCTAGAATAGGACAGACACTTAGTTATTTATGAATGAACTAACAAGTTATTGGGACAGGTCAAATTTTACAGGCATAACAGTTTAAACTGAATTAGGCAATAGCAGTAGTTAAAAACAACATAAAATAAAAAAGGAAATTGATATCTAAAAATATTAAATATATTCTGCGCCAGTTTAAATGAGGGTCTAAGTATATTCTCAAGAATTGAACACTTCTGATTGATTTTTCAAGCCCAAATGTATTTCTCAAACCTAGTATCATTTTCCAGATTTTTGTTTTATGAATAACTGAACCATTTCATGAAAAGCACTTGTTCGAACGTGGTTGACAATGTTTGTTGGTGAGAGATTCAGACTTCCGATTAGTTGTCTAATAGAGCTTACCTAATCGCAGCTCAAGCCTGTGCCCATGGCCTATATTGTAAGTTCTGTTTTTCGTGACAGCATATCCATCTAAGCCCGAGATAGCTCTGCCTACAGGAGTGATGCTTAGTTCACAGGATTCGGTATTGGCCGTACATTTCAGCTGCTCTCTGGACACCAGTAGATCTTCGACGAGGGTGTCTAGGTTACGACCAATCATTTTTGGCTGTTCATGAAGTAGGTTGATTTTGTGGTTTGTGGATAGATTTCTGAGGTAACACTTTCTAGTACTCATTATAAACTGGTACTGGTGAATGTGCCTGAAGACTTTTTGAATGTTCATTCAAAAAGTATGATTGGGCGATATTTTCATTTTTTCACCATTTGAATTTCGTGTAAAATGAGGTTAGATTTGCTATTGCCAACAAAAAAATATTGAGAATACAAAAATTCAAACCAAAGTTAGTTGATTCAAATATAGACGTATGCTTACAAACGTGTGGCAACACTGTTTTTGTCACGGAACACTGCAGAGAGACATCTAGATTTGATAATTCCAATGTCAAACTCTAGGCAAACTTTGATTATTAACATGAGTGTCAAAGTCGTCATAATCTTTCAAATATTTTTTGTTATATCTATCTATTGTAATATACAAAAGATATTGCTCAATGAGGCACTGTGATAATTGAGTATCGAGGATATAGAACTAGAAAGAAGAAGTCATTGTTCTAAAAAAATATTTATTCTGGAGGGAAGAATACTACAATGTTTTGATTATATTTCAACAACCTTTGTCTTGATATTATCTAGGTATTATTGTAACATATAACGTGTTACATTTTCAACATTTTATTTTCACGTACGAATTAGATCTACCAAACATATAAAAAGCCAAGAAAGGAAATACTTTCATCAGCCACAGAGACATATACATCACATACTTCTCAAAAATTCTAAAACCATCGAATTGTAACAGAAACATGCTGAGCTGTAAAAAGTGTAAATGAAATTTTTGGGCGGAACCCAATTTTTGATATTCCAAAACAGGAAAGAAATTCACATTATCGTTCTGAATCAGTGCGTAGAGGTAAATCAAAAAACAGTCTACTCCTATGGCGGGATTTAAAGCCCACATCCCTCTCAATAGATAGCGCGACATAGACAAGAAATCCTGGTCTTTATTCTTGATTTCTGGACGAAATACTTGATCCATGAGGATATTGCAGATTTCCTTGGTTTCCTTCACAGAACCGGTACATAGGTTGAACCTGGAAGAAAACAACATTGGAAATCCAATTGCATGATATTTTCCGGGGTATGTAGATCGTCTTTGTAAAATTACATCTTCGTATGAGTCAAATAAATTTCTGTATCTCTACCTGTCTTCCATTCCCATCAAATATCCGACAACCCTCCAAACATGCAGGAAGCCGGCCCATTCTTCTTCTGTGACTCCATAAATTCCAACTTTTTCAGCTCTCGCTAGGGCGAAGCCCATGAAGCCGAACTGAGTCAGAGCCATGTCTTTTTGGGATATCCTACTAATATTAGCCTCGCAACCTCTTTTGCTTGCTGAATTGTGCATGTTCCTCACTTCTGATATGGAATTCCACAATCTGAAAAAAATTGGGAGAAATGCTGTTCTAAATTAAACTGCTTTACTTTTCTAATAGACTGGAAGGAAAAGAAAATATTGTAGAAAGTATGAATAGAAATTGTAAAATGCAAGAGAAGAATGTGGAAAGAATCTGCCCACATCACATCATAATTAAGATCGAAAAGCAGAGGCTTTGGCAATGATCACCGATCTTACTCAGATTTATAAACGAGCTAGAAGGCACTCCTGACCAAGATGGAGAGTTTGCCAGATTACTTAACAACCAGCCCTAAACTTTTCACAAACGATATAAAGTCTCTATTGGGGTCGTTTGGTCGCAAAGTACATTAGCTTTACCACCAGTATTTGAACAGCTTTCGTTATATAAAATTTGTTTGATGATATAATAATTAGCACTCACTTGGATCCTGGTTTGAAGTCATTCTGATACCATACCACCATATGAAAAGTAGTGGCCAAATACCTCTTGTAGGCCATTAGGTCACTTCCGGACATTTTCGTGAAAACCAACATTCTCCGAATGGTGGGAATTAAGAGAACCGCCAGCAGGCCTTGAATTTTGGCGAACATCATCGCGAATATGTGTTTATCGAAGACTCTCTGACCCCTAAAAATGTCGACGATGGATTGATTCGAAGTGTCGGGCATTATTTCAATCTCTTTTCCTTACCTTTTGAAAAGTTCCTCGTCGTAAAAAGGCGGCAGTTCGTTGTTTCCGAAGAAGTTCGCGTTTGTTTCATCGCAGCTCACTTCGCTTCCTTCTGCAAGCAATCTGTCAACGTATTTCTGTGCTGCTGATGCTGTTGAATGAAAGAATACTGTAGTTAGAAAGTTAACGCGATATCAATATCTTGTATATAACAACATTGGCTAGGAATTAATTCAAGGGCAAATATACTGAGAGGCAGAGGGCCAATGACTGATCCTTAAAGTACAACACTTGTTAATAATATTTATTTCATTTGTTGAATAGTAAAAATAGGAAATAAATACTATTCTTATAGAGAAACAAAGAATATGTCAATGATTAGCATTAAAAAATACCTAACCTGACTATATGAACCTTTAGCAACAAACAGAGTTGAAGACTTATTGAAATTATAGGAAAATAAATATTTTGAAATTAAATTTGGAAACCATGGTTGTCCCAGATGGAACCGGCCCGTCCTTGAGATGGCGGTAGTTGTTTGTGTGTGTACACCACAGAACTATAAGTTCACAGAACTATAGTTCTGTGAACTATATGGTGTACACGATCTATGAAGTCAATGACGCCAACCCTATCCTACACATATTGCATAAAACCGCACTTTTAGAAACCAATATCTATAGAGCATCAGCCTCCCTATACTGGAATCCCCTAAACTTTCTGTACCGGGAAAGCACTGAAAGTATATGTATGTCACTATGGTGATACCATATTCAGATAGTATAAATATATTTCGACGGATTAAGAAATCATATGTTAATCCTTTTATTCCTTAATTATGCACATCTAGTTCGTAAAGTAGTGAAAAGGTAATGAACCGAAGAGAATGAAATAAAAAAATAATGTCTTATACGAACAAGCAAAATTTTTATACTTCATCTTCATCGAGTGAAAATTAAATTTGATACCTACTTGCCATATCCGACTTGAATTATTTTATTTTTGAACGTTTTTTATTAATGTCTTTATGCAATGAATTTGTTTTTTGGCAATTGATGTCTGTTTACATTTCTATTTTCAAATCTACCGATATCTATAGCGACTTTTCACGATTGATTTCACTGACTTTAGATTTTTAGGTTGACGACACCGTATAAAGCATATGTTTCAAGTTTGAAATCGCTGCGTTGTTTAGCATTTAGTACTCGAGAGAGCTCAAGGACATACCAAAAAGCGTATATCAGGACTGTTTCGAGGATTGGAAAAAACCCTGACACAAGACGAGGACTATTTTGAAGGAGACACCTCATTTTTTTAAACAAACAGCGTATACTGAACGAAACACTTCGTGGTGGTAGATTATAAAACGATAGAAGCAAAAGTATATTTTTCTCTGGAATGAAATCACATTCAATTTTCGCAGTTTTCGGTTAAATTACGACTCGCCCTGTAGATATATAAATCAATCTAGTAGTAGATCGAAATCCACTTACTTTCGCCTCTCGACAAACTCGGCATAATATATTCTCTGTTTGGTGCACTTCACTGAACTGGAAATCTGGAAAACATAATTGTATTATTGATTTAACTTTGGTTAGGGTCAAATCTATAATTGCGTTAAGAGATTTTTTCCACTCAAAAGATATTCTCGTCGATACAATTCTAATAACTCCACAATATAGTAAGGTGCAGATAAAGAAAAAGGCAGCAAAATCGTGAACGACTAAATTCCAGAACATGCATATGGAACATAATTTCGACCATATGGACATAAAAAAGACGCCCAGGTTATCCACCAAAAGTTTATTAGACATTCAAATGGGCAAAACATATATGCTTTCATTTTCTTGTCATAGCCAGTAACTGATAATGGTGACCTTCGATAAATTCACTAAAATAAAAGTATGTTTTGAAATGGGTGATTACACCTACACAAAACAAAAATGTAACCTTATCCTTTAGAATTAATCACTTCTTAAAACAAAACCAACGCAATTGAAACGTTTCTTCATCACAGGTGTTGCATCTGGTTGTCAGACCGCTTGAATTTTGTCGCGCGATAGTTTTAATTTTGCTATAACTCCTAAATGTTTCGATTTGGTTCCGCCAGCCTAACGGTAAAACTAGCAGAACCCGCTGATTAAAAAAACAACACATAGAAAATCGGCAAGTGGGGGCAATAGGAGCCTAAAATTATGAGCAAAAAATTCATGAATAGAGTACGAAATCAGACTGAAATTTGCCAAAATTACGGCCTAAAAATAAATATAAAAATTCAATGTGGTTCTGTTATCTTAACAGGGATTCCTAATCTATATACATCGTGTCTGCAGTTGTATGAGATTTCCTTAAACTATTTCTGAAACAAAAACTATTACGGTGATATAGTTTGAAAGTGGGCATGAAATTGTTTCGTACAACAAATTATCTAAAAGAATAATTCGTTCAGGCCAGTCTCTACTCACCTACACTGTAGGTTAATAGGCTGACACCTACTCCCCAGGCTAATACCACGAAGGGCGTTGTATTATATCTGTCAGTGCGGGATTCTCCACGGAAGTGAATCATTTTGAATTATTGGAACACGCTTGCAGACCGAGTTCGGGCTATTTGGCCACTCGTCAGTGCAAGGTAGTAGCCATAATCAACCTAGAGTTGATGACATTACATAATTAAAAATCGAATTCCTTTCAGAGTATCATTCCCCGAACAAGGCTAAAGCGAACGACGACAAACAACATATTTGTCATCGCCCCATCTGCCCGTGAACGAGGTAACCAACCGCTTATCCGATATGCCTAATTCCTTCGTGGTATTAGCCAGGGGAGTAGTTGTTTTCTGATGGGTGTCAGAACATTAATCTTCAAGGTAGGTGAGTTGAGATTCGCCTGAACGAATTGTCTTTTTAGATACTTTGATTTACAGACAGTCTTCAAATATGCCCACTGAATATATATGTGATGTTTTGTGCAATATGCGTTGCGCCAAACGACGTCAACAATTATCATATTTTTGAATGATGGCCAAGAAGTGTTTAGAATAATTTTCCATTCCATTAACTAATGAGCGTAATGGATCAGGTGGTGGAACCAATTGTGGCAATTTTACTTTTCCACCTGCACAACACCGCTCTATTTCAACGCCTTACAATTTAGACAAATGATTTTCATGTCTCCAATTGTGGCAGATTTGTTAGCACTGTAATCAATTTGAAACGTACAATTTTCAGTCACTTTAGAACGCAATTCTGCCAAAAGAAAATGAATGACATGTTTGTTTGTTTGTTGTCAAATATTTATGGTGCGTTTTTACTTCAATAAACTGAAAAAGTTGAAAATAAAAGAGTAAATGACAGACCAAAAAATTGGATTAGAGTGACTGCATAAGAGTGACATGCTCTTTTGATCACGTTGCACAAATCACCATACAGCCAAATGTCACGTATGCTGGTCTTTTATTTTCCTTGAATATGATTTCTTATTAAATTTCTCACCGTTTAAAAGTTCCTTGGACTTCTACAAGACTTCTAATTAAAGTTAGCCAAATCGGTTCAGCTGTTCTCTCGAGTTTTAGCGATACTAACAAACGTCATTTCTTTTCAATATATCAGAAGATTGTTTATTGACCTCCAGAAACAAATGTATACAACAGCGACCTTATTGAATTTATAAAACAAACTATTGATACAAAACGCATAAAACAATTTTGATTTTGATTTGAACGAGGCATATCTTTCAGTCTAGTTAGAAAATAGTTTTTGGAAAAAAAGCTTTATGGTTCTCTACGTCACAATCTTGTTACAAAAAATATTGGGAACTTTCGAAGGAAAGAAGAAACAATTTTGAACGGAACATTTTCTTTATTGTCAAAAAGCCAAAAAGTTTTTTCCCCAAAAATAGTACAATTCGATTTGGAAAAGACGGTAACCACTTAATCCGGTGTTTTTTTTAGCTGATTTTCAGAAACAACGACTTAAATTAGTTGGTTTTTGACGTACTGAAAAAACAAACTTCAATGTGAGATTCCCAAATCTTGAATTTGTCTTTCCATTCATAAAACTACTTCTAAGCTCCTTTATTCTTCCGGTTTGTCCGATATACAATTTCGGACCAGAACCACAAGTCAACTTGTATACTCCCGATCTATCCGATACTAAAGTTTTATCTTTGTTTTTAAATGAATTCATTTAAATTATATTATTTGTTCTGTAGATTACGTCGTTACTTTGTTAAAAAAAAGAGAGCGATATTATTAGTAGGATCACCAAAGTATATTTCAAGTGAAAATGCCACACTAAAGTGTGTTTTTTAAATATGTTATTTTGGATTTTTATCAAATATCGGTCAGTTCTAACATATAGTTGTTTTTTGTTATGAACAATGTAAAATTGTTTTTTTACGTGATATCTATTACTTTTATTCGTAATACGACTTTTGGATTTCTTTATTTGATATTCATAAATTATTTCAACGGTATTTAATGTCGGAGGTGAATATTGTTTATATCAATAACCGAATGATTGAATATTGGTGTATATATTTTCAATTTAAATAAAGAGGATATATTGAGAAATTTTTCTTTCACGAATAGGAATAGGATAACGAATATCTTTTTCAATTTTTTTGACAATGTAAATTAATAAAAAACGTCGTTTCCAATAAAATTGCATATATTACTCGAGAAGAGCATACACAATTCCCACAAAAAATTGATTGATTGTTTTCGTATTTATGTAAATGCCATTATAGTGTCGACTCTAATAAGTTAGTCTCTACTGTTAATCAACAAAAAGCGATCAACTTCGACATTATTTTTCTTGAAAAACAAAGTTACAAACTTTTTCTGATAAAATTTAACAATTATCAACCCCTGCAGTTGTTCCTTATGATTCATTCTGTATAATATAAAATAGGACAAATTTGTACTCACCTAATGTCGTAACATAGACGATACATACACAGAAAAGCTTGATGGAGGCAAGACACAACAAAATACTGTATGGATTCGTTCGTCACATGAAAAAAAAACAATACGTTCCAACTGAAATATTTTACATAAGATTCCTGCTGCGTTGCTACAAGGCTATAAGAACACCAAGACCGCGTATAATACTACCAAAACATCAATGAGAGAAAGTGAAGACTCGTGGAAGGAAGGAATTAATTATTCTTTACTTTCACTTAAACTTGCAAAGGTATGAGACTGGATTTGTGAAGCGCACCATCTGAATTAAGGATGAGTAGATCGATTTTAAAAAATCTCAAACATGGAACTTTATTAATTTAGGTAGGTTGGGTTATTAATTTAGGGTTGAGTCATGGCCGGCGAGAGAAATCGTGCATACATACTTATTGTATTGAAGGAGGGGCTTATCACCGGCAGCTGAATGTATTAATCCAACGCATATCACATTATATTATTAACAATGTTAAATCATTCAGGAAATTTGTAAGCAGCAAACGGGAAAATAACACTATATACCTACTAGGTACAACGACTCCTGGTGACCGTACTGCTGCCAATGGGATCGATATCGCTAACTTTTTTTCTAACCAATTTCATTCCGACTATACAAATCAATCCTTACATCCATATGATGGCCATGATGGTCCAACTATCACATTGAAATCGCGATAATCTATGAAACACTACATGAATTAAATACCAACAAAAGCCCTGCTCCCGATGGGATTCCCCCTACTTTCCTAAATCATTTAGCTGCACTTTATCTCGCCCACTTTTCTATATATTTATTAATTCTCTATCATCAGGCGATTTTCCGGACTACTGGAAAACCTCTTATGTTAGCCTAATATACAGGATGTAACTATCTATAAGGAAGGTCATAAGTTGAACCACATATTCTGTGGTCAACAATAACTCAATTGGAAATGACTTACCATAATGCAAATGTGCAATATTCAATATTTCATGAACTGTTTAACATTTTGTGGTGAAAATGGATCCATGGCTTTCTTATCGTAAGAGCATTTTTTTCATATAAAGCCACGAAATTTGCTCAGCTCATAAACATTTTAGGGGGTTTGAACCCCTATGGATAAATAACGAACAGTTGCTTCAACAATTACATACTGTCATTTGGAACTTTTTATTATTGCGCATTTTGTATTTCCACTGGACATCTTTATAGATATTGACAGGACTTCCGTGGGACATAAAACCGATATCTGTCTATTAAAATCTTGTCTGTTTTTTCGTTAACCAGCTGTCGCCCCGTAAGAACGACAACTCGCAAAAGTCTAAACTTGTGCGATGTCTTACCTCGCACGTGTATATCCTAAGGATATATGAAGTATCGAAGTGGGATATATATATATATATATATATATATATATATATATATATATATATATATATATTGATATTCCTCTGACATCTTCATGGATATTCACAGGACATCCGTTGGAAATGAGACGGACGTACTATGGATATACGAAGTATGCAAGTGGGACGTCTTCATGGACAATAATTGGACATGAAACGGATATACGAAGTATACAAGAAGACATATTGTATATCTATTGGACATCCGTGGGACATGCAACGGATATCTTAGGGATATACGAAGTATCTAAGCTGAATACATATTGATACATAGAAATTCACAGGACATTTATTGGACATGAGAAGGATATACTATGGATATGGAAGTATCCAAGTGAGACATATACCGTTTTTTCTTTGGACATTCAACATGAAACGGATATTCTAAGGATATACGAAGTATCCAAGTTGAACATAATATATTGTATATCCATTGAACATTTTTATGGATATTGATAGGATAGGACACGGATATCCTAAGGATATACGAAGAATTCAAGTTAGACATCTCTATGGATAATAATAGGACATTGGACATGAAACGAATATCCTTAGGATAAATGACGTATCCACAGAGACATATATAGTATATATCCATTGGACATCTTTATGGATATTGATAGAACATCCGTGGAATGTGAAACGGATATCCTATAGATATACGAAGTGGGATATATATTGATATCCATCCGACATCTTTATGGATATTCACAAGACATCCTTTGAACATGAGACGGATATACGAAGTTTTCAAGTAGGATATCCTATGGATATAAAATATCCTAAACTCTTTACAAAAATCATGCAAAAAGTAGCTTTCAGACACAACCTGAAAAAAAGCTCTCTCGAAACAATTACATTGAACTGGATAATATTTTGATATGAAATCACTCAATTAACTCATTATCACGACTTTTTCGAAAATGAGTTAAATCTAATATTACTTCGCTTATTTGATTCAAACCCAGCCATAGGATTCTTCTTCAAATTGAAAGGGGTATATTTTTAGACGAGCATACTTTTTTGGTTAAATAAAACAGTGATTTTTCACTCATTTTGGTTCAATTTTCTTGTTGCAGTGCTAATCACTAAAATTAGGTTGGTAAACATTGTTTAGAAGACGTAGTTACTATTATTCGAGTATGAATGAAATGCTAATTGAATTCAATTATGAAACATTACTGCGAGTTTGCTGTTCAAGGTTATATTCGAAAAAATAGTAGGAATACAACATAAACTAACAGTGATTTATGTTTTAAATTGTTTCAAAGTCTCAACAATCTTCAAGTTTCCCATAAACGGCCGTATGTTCTCTGGCTATCTTGATAAAATTTGTCAACAACCTGTTTTCAACCTATCAATTCAATAATCACTTCAGACGGAGTAGCTTTGAAACGTTTTTTTAGACAACCCCGTACTTTCATCAAAGAGTAAAACTCATCTGGTCATCTGCTTCGTATTTCAGATCTTGAAATTGTAACACAACTGTTTAATGAAAACATTTCATAATCGATATGTGTATGGTTTTCAGTGATATTAATTTGCATTTCACAAATTTCAGTTAATAACGACATTCGCGACATTTACTGCGCCATCTACTAATTAGTAGCTGAAGCTAGAGTGTTCACTACCACAATAGCGAGCGATACTTTCATACACTGCAGTAAATGATATTTTTATATGTATTTCCTATCTTGTGTATATTTTGATAAAAACAAGAATCTTTGTCGACACTTTCAGGCAATGCAAGTTCTATATTACGGAAACATTTTTATTGCTATGACGTGTTGCGATAGTAACACCTTTGTACATACACTATCCGTAACACTATTCACATTATATACATTTTTGACAAAGGCATTTGTGTTATCAATGTGAGAAGGCGAACTGAAGTTACTGTATTTTACAATCACTGTCTAAGGATATACAATATTTGATACACGACATCTAACACCCAGTAGTCAAAATTATGTATTAAATGTGTACCAAAATAGATGGCAATGTCAATGTCTTGTTTACATAAAACATTATGTTGATAAAAACAGAATGAGTATTCAGAATGCCCGATACTGTTTATCTTCAAGAGTCAAGTAACTTATTGTAATAGTTCAAGCCCTTACTTTTTTTAAAGATGGCCGTTACTTTCAGCACTTCTTTGATAACCTCGATAAATCTTTTTCTGCTCAAAGCAAACGTGATTGGTCGAGGCATTTTCAAAAAGAACGAAACGCTTACAGTATGTATGATTTCGAATGATGCAACTAATTTTCCTTCATTTTCAGTATTTTAATATCAATATATGTCACAAAAAGGATTTGAAGCTTTATGATTTCTATTTATTATATGCGAGTGCTTTCTACAGCTGGTCGTGCTATTATCTTCAAGGCTCTACTCCAAATTTGAGTAGATAGATTAGTAATCAAATGAGCACTTGTCTGGTTAAATCCAGTATCATCGTTTACAGAAATCACCATCAACAAGGTAAATGAAATAAAAAAACAACCCACTATGCGGTTGACACTTGAAATCTTTTATTGGAACACCACAACACCTATAACTGAGCAGTTGAACAAAAATAAAGCTCCGGTCAAACTGTCTAAATATTCCAATATCGAATGCTTAACCATTACTAAAAACGTAAAAAAAATGTTCGAAAAACTGACCTAAATGCAATAATAACCCCGAAGATAACTAATTATGGTTCGATTGCTTACTAAAGATTATTCTGATTGGTTCATTCGATCTCTAACAGTTCCACGTCAAAGATGAGGGTTGCGTTTGGCGGGATTACTCCAGGATGCCCTCTCGATCCGTAGGCGTAATCGGGAGAGCAAGTCAGTTTCGCCCTCTGTCCTACGCTGAGCTGCAACAGTGAGATTATTAGTATGGGGCTTCTTTGACAGGATGTTAGTATAAATTAGCGATTCAGTCAGATTTTCCCGGTTTTCAGCCTTTCGACTCCAAAAAAGTCAATTAGAGCGCAAGGATAGTATTCATCACGATATATTAGTGGGTAATAATCATGATATTGATAATTTTTAATGAGCATTTTGGTACAGTGTGATAACGCAAGTGAAATCTAACAAGGATATTGAAGAAATACTTACTTGGGCAACACCTTCATCCCATCCTTTGATTACTTCGCCTCTTCCGATTCGGAATTTGAATGGATTTCCTCTATCTCTGGACGAATCGAACTTTTGTCCATTTTGTAAAGTACCCGTATAATGTACGACGACTGTCTGACCTACCTTGGGAAAGGTACGACCTGGAATATTAAAAAAATACATGAAATAGTCTGAAATTAGAAAACATCAGCTCAACATATATAACAAAAAAGAAATATAGTGATAATATAAATTGGCAGCTCTATTCCATAAGAAGATATTATTGAATGAATCATAATGTATTGATTTGAAATCATTCCCAATTTGATTTTAATTTAAACGCCACAAGTAGACAGCTGTTTCAGCCTGTTGGGCATCATTAGTACCAGGCAGGTGGCCCTTGAAAACCAATAAGAGTACTTAACTGAAAATAATTGCATGAACGCAAGCGAGACATAAGTGGAACCACCTATTGGTGTGACACCCAAGCGAGCTTGCCAAGTTTTTTAGATAAAGGTAGATTCATTTTCCGATAGCATTTCTGCTAACGCAGTTGTCGGTTTCAAAGATTGGTGGTGAAACCACCAACACCGACATAAAAACTGTGCAATATAATCACATTACAAAACCAGTAGAAAAAAATGCAAAAATAGGTCAATTTTAAATTCAAAGAGGGCACCTTTCTATCATAATCCCAACTTTCATAGCTCTTGGTGACCATCAACCTTAGAATTAGAATAGGGAAAGTACAAACGTGACATACTAAAAAGGTAATTTAATAATGAATTCTTTCATATTACTGTTCACTACATAACAGTTTCTTATTTCAAATAGGGACATTTCATTTTAAAAATTACGTGAAAAAGCCATTAAAAGATGAAAATTGAAAAAAAAAAGTAGATTGTATGAACAAAAATGAAGTTATGTAGTGAATAGCCTCATGAATGAATTCCTTGAGAATATTCAATTCGTTTCATTTTCAGTGCCCACTGTATATGGCAGATGACTATTGTCCAGCCATGTATTAATAACGTATAATCTATACAATTTGCAAACTCTTACCAATCGACACTTGACATAAATGAACTTATGAAGATAATTACTATTGTTTATAAGTTTGAAAATCAGCCATAAAAGGTCTTTAAATCTTTACTATGTCAAGGTCAAGAGCAGCAGTGTCGCATTATGCATGTATTGATTTGCGGAACAGTGTAACATAACATTTTTGAAAGTTCACTAATTAAAAATCATGAATAATAAACTTACCATCGCCTTGTGAAAGAGTTTCTACTTCTACTCCCATGATTGCTATAAAAATAAATCAAGAGATTAAAGAACGTGACCTACATTTAACTAAAAATAAAATTACCTTGTATATCCCTGATCTACTATGTACAAAAAAAATTTGATTTGCAGACCGGCTGGTCACACCTCTCAAATAAAAAACGACAAAAACAGTCTTACTAAAATGGCGTCACCCAAGCAGGCAGCGGCAAAAAAAGCAACGCTTTTGTCAATTTCGCCAGAGATGCCGGAATTTGCGCGAGGCAAATTCGCGGTTGCCACATTTTTCGATCTTGTTATGGGACACGAGCGTTTCATTTTTCAGTTTATCCCGCTTGGCATTTATGGGTTTACTCCTTTGCAATAAAAAATTATTGGAGTGACAAATGAGAAGGCTAAATTACAAAATTTGCCAAGAAAAGCTATTACGTTTGAATAATACATTCATAATCCATTTATTAAACTTGTCAGTAACACTTACCATAAGTTTTGCCTTCCTATTACACAAATAAAATGTATGCCTTTTAAATGAAAATATATTTTCTTTGGATGGCGTTTCAGAAATAACTGTTATAACTGTTATAACAGTTATCACCTGAAGACGATTGTGGATACTAACAATCGAAACGTGGTGACGTAACTTGGTTTGGAATCTTTTGATTTTTATTTTTCATTTTTTGTTAATATTTTCATTTTTTAATTTTCAGCTTTTATTAATATTTCAATTATTTTTTGGTTATTGCTTACATGTTATTTCTTTGTAGTTTCAGTTTTTTGTTTAATGAAATTGTTATTTTTGGTTAATCTTTTTAATTTTTTTTCACGAATTTCAAATCAATTTATATTATATTAGACAATGGAAGTCCAAACCGATGAAAAATACTAGTATTATCGTGAAAAAAGCGCCGGCGCTTGATATAATGGGTGATTTTTTAAGAGGTATGAGATTTGATTTTTAAAACAACACAAAAAAATTGAAAAAATTGATGAAATCTTCATTGGAATCAATAGAACGATCAATATAATTTAATGTTTGAAGATGATTTCATGCAAATGTTGTCCGCGGCTCCGCTTTAGATGGCCCATGCGCAAGGTCCAATTTTGGCACACTCTCTAACATATCAACCGGTATTTTACGTATAAATGCTTCAATATTGGTTTCCAGAGCGTCAATCGTCCCACAAGAAATAATGCAAAGGCGTTAAACCACATGATCTAGGCGACCAATTGACAGGCCCCAAAGTGAGATGAACTGTTCACCAAAGGCGGCTCTTAATAGGGAATATGCAGACAATTTTTCAATTTTCAATATCCACTTCATTTTGATATAGAAAAAAAAATTAACATAGCTGTAAATATAGCTTAAAAATATTGGTTCAATTTGACACGTTCAAACGCTCATATTTCTCGCGCGCTTGAGGCGTGACGTCATAGGGCACGTCCTGTCAGTTTACTGTTTACATTGAGAGTTAGTTTGATAGTTAACAATATGTTTTAGTTTACATATCGCGTAATAATTATGGAAGAAAAAAAAGCCATTTTATAGATATTGCATGGTACCAATGTGTCCGAACACTATAAAAAGTACACCAGATAAAGTTTCATAACCTTAAAGTTCATAACCTTATTTACGTATGTCATACAATGAATGTAAACAACATTTGAGGTTATATTGAGGGAAATAATTTTATAAGTGCATGTATGCATAAAAACAGATTTACTAGATTGAAAATACCATGTTTTACAATAATTACCTTGCAGCTTTTACTCCCTTAACCTCAGCAGATGTAAAATCCGGGTTTGACGCAAAATATGTGGTCATCATGAATGCATCTATTTTTGGAAGATTATCCGACTGTGCTTTCACAAAACCGTTGTCCATCATTGCTGTTGATGACGCTTAGTATTTCTTGACATTAAAATATTAGAAAACTAAGCTAGAATAGCAATACAACCAATTTTTCTCTCCAACACAACCTGAATGTATGAAAATAAATCCCAGATGACTGACAGGACATGCCGTATGACGTCACGTTTCATTTCGACCAATGGTGGGGCATTTTACAAATTTGAATTTCGCTCGTAAATTTTTCACTTTTTGATTTATGTTTTAAATAATTAAATACATATTAAATTAGAAAATAACGAATTGAGTGTAATACTAGGACCTTGAAAGCTCAGGAAAAAAAATTAGGCCATTTTATTTTTTATGCATATTCCCTATTGGGCCATTGTTTCAACAAGACGGTGCCACATGCCGTGTGTCATGTGGCACTGTCTTGTTGAAACCACATGTCAGGCATGTCCAATTCTTCCATTTTGGGCAGCAAAAAGTCGTCAACATCACACGGAAACGCCCTCCATTCACAGTAACGTTTCGGTCATTGTCGTTTTTGAAGAAGTACGACCCGATGATGCCACCGACCCATAATCCACACCAAACAGTGACTTTTTTGGGATGCATCGGTAGCTCTTGCAATGCTTGTGGCTGGTCTTCACTCCAGATGCGGCAATTTTGCTTGTCAACGTATCCATTCAACCATTTCGATAAAAATGTGGATCTTCCTCCAACTTTGCCAGCGCCCATTCACAAAATGTTAGACGTTGTGGAAGGTCATGTAGCTTCAATTCTTGCACCAGCTGTATCTTTTAAGGTTTTACACCCAAATCCTTTCGCAAAATTTTCCACGTAGTGCAGTAACAGAGGCCCAATTGCTGCGAACGGCGGCGAATCGACATTTCACGGTCATCACGAACACTGGTGGATACAGCCGCAATATTTTCTTCGGTCCTCACTCTGCGTATGCGTGTTGGTGGTTTATTGTTCAATTATGTAAACTGAGTTCGAAATTTTGTCACAAGCCTCCGAATAGCTCCCTCAGTAGGTCGACGAAACTGCCCATAAATTGGAAGAAGTGCACGATGCACTTTCTTCACCGAGCATGAATTTTGATAATGAGATTCAATAATGTGTAAGCGTTGTTCATTCGTAAGTCGATTCATGGTTAAAGTATAGACCAAACTGAACAAGTTTGACAATAACACAAGTCACGATTCACGCGTGATCTGTCAAAAACAGTGTTGCCAAAAAGATACCAGCAAAAAATCAGTCATTACAAAAATATGGCATAAAGCGCCCACGCTTTTTCACAATAGTACTAGTATTTTTCGTTCGTTATTGTTTTAAGGTTATTTAAAAAAAATATTTTCAACTTTTTAGTTCGATGTTCTATAAAAGCGTGATTTTTAGTTTTTGAAACTGTATTTATTTTTCATTTTTTAGTTTCGTATTCTATGAAAGCGTGTTTTTCTAATCTTTTCAAACTATATTTATTTTAGCTTAATTTTGAAATCAATCAGCCGTATATTCTTTAGAAAAATGAATATGAATTGAAAAATTGATATTTTCCGATTCCGGAGAGGGAGCCTGAAAATCAGCTACCAAGGCTGATTAAGGCATCAGGCACGCGTGTTAATAAAAAAAATACTTTTTTCAAATGCAGAAATACATGTAAAATGAGTTCGAATTATAGAAAGGAGGTACAGCGCCATCTGCCTGCTGACAAACAACACACATACATACAGGTGAAGCTAATAATATAAAGCGTGTAAAAAGCGTGTAATAAAGCGTGTAATAAAAAGAAACAGCGTTTCCACAATGTTACTTTGGAAAAACGATCGTCAAGAGGTTTTCCCATAGACTACAAATCCTTGGAGTCGGCCCTGCAAATGGGTCGGGACGCAGGGGGTCCATATCGACCGAAGAGTCCCCGATGCGATGCGGTGGTCCAGACGCGCCAACAAATTCATTATTGTGTTGCTCCTCCGTATCAACTACATTGAATCCCCGAACAGTCACGTTTTTTCTCTATCTAGAAGGAGTGGATCGCGAGAATATGAATAAGAATTTCGTGGGAGGAGGAATCGATTTCAATTTGGGACACGATCCGCTTTCCAATCTGTTCCGATAAGTAGAGTTTTTGCGAGTTTGTCCAAATTGGATGGAGTTGTCAGAGATCGGGGGTCGGGGGGATTATGCGGGCACGAGAATTATGCCGGGCTCGATGGAGACCTAATCGCTAATGGGGAAGGGAAACATTTCCATTAGGAGTTTCGTCGGGCGTGAATTTAAATTTTTCGGACTCGTTTTTGTGACATTTATCTTATTGCCTAATCCCCTTGGTTGTTGGCGTATCAAAATCCATATTTTGAAAATGGATATAACTATACACATCGAAAAAATCTAGGGATATTTTTATAACATACTAAATATCGTAAAAATAAATGCACGAGGTCGTTTAATTTCGATTAAATTGGTACACTCGACCACCCTGTAGATTTCTATGGGTTGAACAAAGCCTGCAAAAACGGTAACTAATCTTTTATCAAGTTTTTTACAAACTGAAGGTTTTCGGCTAAAATGAATAATCTGAAAGTGTCGAGTTTGTACATTCTATGCAGTTCTTGCTCAGCAATTAAACTGGAAATATTGTGCTTTAACATGGAACGCCATCACTTACCATTGGCTGAGATGAATAGAGCTGTAGGGCTTCTTCAAGGTGGCATGCGACAAAATGATGTAGCTCTTCGTTTGGGGGTCTCCCAAAGTGTTATCAGTCGATTGTGGCGGCGTTTCCGTGAAACTGGCAGTCCAGCCGAACAACATCCAGGGCGAGGACGCGCTACAACTGCAGTTCAAGACCGATTTTTGGTCTTAACCGCAAGAAGACAACCGACAATCACAGCACCTGAGTTGGTTAACGTGTTGCAGCAGACGCACCAGGTAACCATTGGTCGTGATACTGTCAGAAATCGACTGCATGAAGCAGATCTCCACAACAGAAGGCCACTTAGATGTCCACCTTTGTCGAGAGGCAATCGCGGTAGAAGATTAGAGTGGTGTCAAGAACATCAAAACTGGGATGCAAATGATTGGGCGACAGTTTTGTTTACAGACGAATCCAGATTTGGATTTCATCCAGATTCTCGTCGAGTAAGACTGTGGAGACGACCTGGAAATAATGAACGTTTGAGACACGTCCAGGAAGTCCACACATACAGAGGTGGTACAGTAATGCTATGGGGCGGAATCATGATCGGCGGCAGAACCGATCTCGTTTTTCCATATCGCTCCCTCACAGCGCGACAGTACCTCGACACCATTCTTCTACCTATCGTCCGTCCGTTTGCTGGTGCTATTGGTGAAAACTTCCACCTAATGCACGTCCACATGTCGCGCGTCTAGTGACTGACTGGCTCACCAACGAAGGAGTTGATGTACTGCCATGGCCAGCACAATCACCGGACCTAAATCCCATCGAGCATGTGTGGGACATGCTTCAACGAAGAATTACTCCGCATATGGGGAACATTCACACAACGTTTCAATTGAGAGAGCTTTTAATCGCTGAATGGTCAAATGTACCTCAACAAGACATTGACAATCTCATTTTGTCGATGCACGATAGATGTAGGGCCGTAATAAACCAGTGTGGAGGCCATACTTTGTACTGATTCCAATTTTTTTTGTATTATGATTTTTTTTTTGGGGTGCCAAAGAAGAGCCATATTTTTTTTTTAGTTTTGCTTATATGCGCACTCAGTATTTTTGACCATTTAATAAATTTTGTTGTAAGTTACATTCGTTTAATAATCACCCGTCAACTTTTTTTTCCTTAAAGCGATCTAAAAAAAAATATTGCCATTTTTAAAAATATCCCTAGACTTTTCCGATGTGTGTATTTTGTAGAACTTTCAATTGTTCATGTCTGGCTGGTACATATATTTTATAATGAAATATTTAAAGTACTGAGAGGAAAATAACTAAGATCTGACAAACCTAATAGATTTTGGACAATACTCAGCAAATTGATTTGATTTGCTCGATTTCGTCGATTGTCTTATCTTCTTGCTATTCCATTATCTTGGTCACAGAATGATTATAACATGAAAAAGCATTAGGTGCCTTATTTTTTGATCTGTCTAAAGCTTTCGAATCAATCAATACTCATATAACAATTAACGAACTAAGTGAACTGGGTTTCCGTGGCAAATTTCTTCAGTGGCTGGCTTCATATCTTGAGGTCAGAAAAATTATTGTAAGAATTGACAATCAGAGATCTCTCCTACATTATGTGGAAGCTGGTGTACCTCAAGGATCGATTCTTGGTCCGCTAATTTTTCTACTATATTTAAATTATCTTCCCAAATACGTCAGCACTAAACACCTAATTCTATATGCTGATGATACCAAAAATGCTGACAAAGGAATTTACCACGTGGTCTGGGATGTATTCTCTGATGGTGAATTCTGCTAAATCAGTTTTTATGCACTTTTTCACCAGAAAAGAAATATCTGAGAATAGTAGAATCTCAGTTAATGATAGTGGAGTCCCTTTCGCGAAATTCACCAAATTTGGAGTATTTGTGGCAATAATATAGGATGGAATAGCAATGTCAATCACATTTGCAAGAAATGTAATAGTAGTTACTTTACTATATTGCAACTGAGAAACATTTTTGTGACGAGTCAGTTGATCAGCGTTTACTAAGCTATTGTTCATTTCCACATTTCTTATATTATTCTATGGGGTGGTGCAGTGGGATAATCCAGGGTTTTCGTTTCTCAGAAGAGGATTATACGATTAATTTTCGGCCTAGACTATAAAGAAACATGTCGTAATCATTTCAAAGAACATGGAATTCCTACATTTTACTCTATATACATCTACAAATGCATTGTATGTGCAAAAAGTAATTATCATAGCTTTTATCTCAACTCTGATTATCACGACTACCCAACTTGATCCTCGTAACTTATTAGGCCTCCTAAACATGGAACTAGTCTGTATGAGAGAAGCCCAATATGCAGAGGAATTCAATTTCTAAATCATTTGCCTGCCTGTATAAGATTGGAAGACAACGTCGAAGTTTTCAAAAGAAAACTTAAAAACTTTCTATGTAAAGAATGTTACTATGACATATCAGAATTCATGAGCAAAAAGATAACGTGAGTTATGACACTCGGATGCCCTGGTTATCATTATAACCTTCAAAACTTCTAATATTATCATTTCATCTGACTGGAATAATTTTTTTTCACCGTAGTGTGCGCTGGTCAGGCCCTATCCCCCGAAGCACCGATACATTCGGGAGGGCGCGCCAGCATTGCCAACAAATAACCACTCCCCACACCGTGGGGTAGGTGATCATTGGGTCCAAAAATCATGTGCCCTGAGCAAGCGCAGTGAGCCAAGAATGACAGCCTTCTGCATCTGTGCGGCTAAGATTTCTGCCTTAGTGCGGCAAGGCGGTATGATTTTGAGATTCGAGAGTAGAGAAGACATCATTCCACCAAGGACTCCAACAATCAGAACGACCATCTTGACAGAGTGATCTGGATATAGTCTGCGAAGTTCGAAGAGAAAATCTCGATATTTTATCCGTTTTTTTCTCCTCTTTTCTGACGATATTCGTCTCGCCAGGAGCTGAAAACTCCACGACAAATATCGTTTTGGTCTGGTGGTCGAGAAGGACTACATCAGGCTTATTTTAGCTTGTATGAGCCTGAGGGTGGGGAACGAATAGTTCCAATAAATTCGGCACTTCTCGTTCCCCACAACGGATTCAATATCCCCCGGAGCTTAGGGCAATACCGGTGTCTCGTCAATACCGTAAGAGTGCCGTAGATGGTAATATAGCACTCTTAGGGCCGCGTTATGTCGATGGATATAGGCCAAGACCGCATATGCTGGACATGCTGATAACAAGTGCATTAGGGTCTCGGGTGCCTCGCGGTAGGCCCTGCACCTTGCGTCAGGACCCTCTGAACCCATCACGCGACTGCGGTAGACTGAGGTGTTGAAGACACCATCCTGGCAAGTCATGATGAACCCTTCAGTTTCCGACTTCAGGCCACTCGACCTGAGAAAAGCGAACGTCAGGCGCCTTGATAAGCCAAGGTCTCCAATGTTATTGAAGAAGACCCCATGCATTGGCTTATTCTTGTGTTTCCGCAGAAGTAAGATGATGTCTGCGGCTTTCATCTGAGCTGTTTGCTGTTTTGCTGAACGGGTTCCAACTCGGTGACAGAGTTGTAGTCACCTCGTTCAGAGTCGAAAACTATACCGAGTTCAACAGCTGCTCGGGCAGCTGTTCTAAAGGGAAATGCTCCAATTCCTGCTCTCTCATGGTCACGGACCATAACGACTGCGTTATTTCCAATATGGGTGACATACGATAGAAGGTCGCCTGATGGTCTTTCTTTCCGAAAGCCATATTGATGATCGCTCAAGATGTTGAAGCCTTCCAAATATTTATGGATATGGTGGTATACGGCTTTCTCTATGATTTTTGATGTCACTGATAGCGAAGCGACTGGTCTTTAGTTATTTGAAAGATCTTTCTTGTCTAAGCACGGTTATTTTAATTGGCGGAATACCGAGAAATACATTTTGGACATCAAACGATATTAATTTAGCGTTATCAGGAAGAGTACCTATTGTAATGTTATCTACTAAATGATATGTATTATTTATACTGAATCGCGGCTTGAAATTAGTATACGTTTGAATTGGAACAATTAGCGTTCCCCTGATCAGCTCCAAAAAGCGAAAGTGCTTGCCCGGCTGCACCTACCCTGTCCTGAAACAACCCCTGCGCACGACAATCCTTCGTCGAACCTCAGTTCGCACTGCTGTGAAAATCGGGCAAATCGTGAGTGAGCGAGTATGTTGCCGGCTACTATTCCGGGGGTGCACGTTGCAGAGCGGAAATCTCGCCGTACCGGAGATGAAATAGCGTCCCGAGGGATGAAATAGGGATGTTTCCGGTTGCCGCGCAATGTAGGCGGTGATTGCGCGTGGCTTCTTATCAGTTATGACCGGAGATTTCTACACTCGGACGGTGAGTAGGTAGTTGTCTTAGGCCGATTAGGCAGCAAAGAGGATTGCGTCTCGGTGGCGAAAAAAAAACGGATTAGTGTATTTGCGCTTAGTTTAGCTGGAGTACTTTAGCCCAAGAAAATTAGGTGTTTTATGGAGATGCACGAGTACTGATCAAATCAAATCAAAATGTACTTTATTGTCGAAAATGAAATCTCATTGACAAAGTGTTACTATTATAAGAAATATAAGATACACAACTTAAAAGATATTGTTGAAGATATAATATCATTGTCAAAGTGATTTCAGAATTTGGGGGGTGAAAAAGTAGTCAGAAAGTGATAATGTATATGCTACATATTGAAATAAATAATAATAATAATAATGAATATTCTCATGCAACACATAAATGTAAGTATAATCATATAAAAACTATAAAGCCTAAAAATATAAAAGTGAATGCATAGAAAATGAAAGTAAGTAAGTATCAACTTCGTAAACATTTTCAACTATATAGTTCAGAGCTAAATATAAACATCAGACAGCAAGAGCACACTAGGGGCTCTGACAAATCCGAAGGTGGCATCAGAACTGGTCTGGGAATGCCATGAAGAACTGGATGAACTTGCAAACAGAAACAAATTAACTTTGTACTGGGTGCCACGGCATTCAGGAATAACAGGTGATGATAAAGCTGATGAATGCGCTAGACGCGGATCATCAACTTCATATATAGGTTCTGAACCAGCTCTGGGGGTACCAAAATCATTGATACAAAACCAGATTAGGACATGGACCAAAAAGAAGCACACAGAGTACTGGACAAAAGTACCTGGCAACAAATACAGTAGAACCTTCATTAGGGAACCGTCCGAGAAAAGAAGCAAAGAACTACTTCAATATAGTAGGGATCGGCTCAAAATAATTCCAGGGTTACTAACCGGTCATTGTCCGCTTAGAGGACACCTGAATAAAATGGGGCTTTACAATGGAGACCTCAGCTACAGATTATGCAACGAAGGGATAGAAACAGCTCTACACATCTTATGCGAATGTGAGGCACTGAATCACAGGAGGCAGGCTATATATGGACGTACAAAACTACGCCCAGAAGAATATGATGAACATCCAACACGGAACCTGTACAAACTAGTACGGAGAACGAGACTGATGAAATGGGTACCATGAGAAGATGGGAGAATAAACGCAATAAGCCCAAGAGCCTGCAGGGTTTCCTGGAGACTTGGATCAAATGGACAAGTCAGACAGCTCCCAAGGTACCAAAAAAAACATCAAACAGAAAGTTAAAAAAATCATATAGTTTAAATACCAGTGGGTACTGAAACACAATAATTAAAATTGATTTTTTATATAATTTAAATTTCTGTTTGAATAAAAATTCGTTTGAAGAATAAAAGGCCTTTGAAATCAGAAGCTTTTTTACAGACTTTCTAAATTTAGTGATAGATGTTATGCCTTTGATCTCAATTGGAAAATGGTTAAACATTTTTTTTTCCATTATATATGAAAGACCTCTCAATTTTTGATGATATTGGAATCGGTAAACCTATATTGAGCTTGTTTCTGGAATTTCGTCGTGGTGAAATGAAAATTTTCGTCCTGTATTTTTTTGCATCAGACATAACATTTCCAATAGAAGTATGGAAGGCAAGGTCAAGATTTTATGCTTTCTGAATAAAGGTTGACAGGAATCCCTGAATCCAACTCCACACATATTTCTAATTCCTCTTTTTTGTAGTACAAACACGCTATCAAACATGTATTGGCAACACTGCTAAAAATCCTTGAAACACATGGTTTCTGAGTATTTTTTTCAAATTACTGTAGGTTATTCAAATTCGATTCTGAATTTAAATTTATCCATTCATTCCAAGTCCCTTTTGGGTATAAAAATTGCCAGAATACAGAGCAAACGTAAAAGTGTTTGGATGATGGAAATATACCTACATAATCAAAATATAGGGTCTTTGAATTTAAATGAAACAAAGTGTGTGTAGAATATCATCGACTTTTGTATTCGTTTGAAAGACCTATTAATATCATTATGTCCAATTTTCCATGAATCCAGGCTGAATTTGATCGATGACATGGGTTATGTTGGCTTTGAGAACCGCTGTGATTTGTGGCTTATTCGCATATACCTGCGACTCAAGAAAACCCCACAAGAAAAAGTCTAACGGGATCAATTCGCACGATCTCGGTGGCAGTTTACATAACCTCCATTTGAGATGGGGGTTATGCCCTAAAATTGCTCGTGTAAAATATCCAATGTGGCATAATCTAGGTTTGTTCTGGTTGTAACATCCGAAACTGTTTGAAAACTGTGCCAATCATACAGATTTTCAACAGTTTCATTAACTGTTTTGCTTCTATGAATATAAAAATACCTGCAAAAGCTTCGGCTAGTAGTAAAAAACTGTTCTATTTCTAATGGGGAATGTTTCTCAATTTAGGTTATTACAGCAAATGCAAGTTTGAACAAAATAATAAAGTTTAGTTCAATCAATGAGTTTTTCAAATTCACTTCGAAAAGTATTCAAATTGATGTTTCAAATGTTGGGTTTTAATTTTTAAAGGGATTTGTTTCTAATTCACATATTGGCAACAGCGCCTATATCAAGTTGAAATAATTTATAAGTACCTAGATATTCTACTTTAAAAAAGGAAAAGTATCTTTATAAATCAACCATTAAGGCGAACTATAAATTATAGTTCAATACCACCTCCACAAACTACATAAACAACAGTTGTTTTGTTATTAGATAGGTTAGGCGCACAAAACTTCATGTCACAGAATGTCTCGGAACTCGGAACATAAGTAAACAGAACAGCACGCCTCTGAAATATGTCATCTTTGTTTGTCTCATACAGGTAACAGATTCATTGTCCTTTATTAGCATGTTGCCAAATGGTGCAATAGAAACGAATCCCTTTAAATGTTGAATGCATTATTTCATTCCTCTTTTTTAAGTATTTAAATAATTTTTTGAAGAAAAAGGTTGAAATCATACGTTTAAAATGCGTTGTTTTAGGACTCTTTTATGAAAACTACTTGATTTTCGTCAGGAGGAACATTCCCCATTTCGACTTCCCGTATAAATTCAACCGAAATTTATTTTTTCAAAGTAATCAATGGTGTCGCCATATGCCGTTATCCTAACTTCAAAGTATGACCAGTTTCCATGTTTTCTGCAGAAGCAGATGATGTAGAATATTCGTTCTACATGCCCTCACTGCATGAACCACTTGCATCCTGAGCCATGAATATGCATTCACAACGAGAATATGCACGCTTAGTGAATTTTCATTCGAACTATGAATTGAGCCCTATTTCCAATCATTCCTCAGGGATTATAACTCGCATTTCCAATTTCATGCCACGCATGATCCAGTGAGAACACCAGCAAAACTTGAACGTCATATATAATGAATGTTCTGCAATCAATCCACGTCACAAACATCACCAAAATTAGTCCCGGGACCTCAATCCATTATAAAATCAATAGACGATTCATCAGTTTTATTGTTACATTGACGTCAACTTTCCTGTCACGAAAATTCTACCTCTAGTCAGAAGCAACTTGAGTTCAAAACCATGATTTAATATACAGGGGGCGCTGGAAACTGTCACTCCACCCTTGAAACTTTTAACGATATATTACGGACAAAACGAAGTTCTTTTTATATTATATTCTGATGTTTGATAACTATGATGATGAAAGATGAAACTATGTATATTTTTCAACTGAAATACACAAAAAAACATATCCATTCTGTTGTTAAATAAATAACATTGATAAATTTCAGTAGAGATTTTTCTACATTTAAATTTTAGTCAAAAAAACTTTTATTTTGCCAAAAACGAAACTTTTTCCAACTCTGTCGAGTATGTTTTGATATTCAACAATACTGAAGACCTTTTAATAAAATCACCTTTATTTTTAAATATATAAGTTAATTCTTTTTAATAATTCTAAAATATAAATCATGAAATTATAAAACAACAATAAAAATTAATTGGCGCTCCGGGACGACTTCATTGATTCTAGTGGCGCATTTGCTTTTTCAGCTGCAGGAAAACTCGGAAAAACCTGCAGTACTACATCATCTGAAGATCTTGATCTGCCAATATCCTCTCACTCACTGCATCGCCAGAACATTTAGCAAGACGACTATCGTCAAAGTTAACCAGTCCGTTTCGTCTTTGATCAAGGAGTAATAATGATCAGATTCAACGCCAGAACCTCAGTGAACAATGATTACATGAAGATTATAATAGTGGTCTGCTAGATTGAAGTGTTCATCTATTTCGAACCTTCGTAAGAGTCATGTCAGAGGTTGAGTCAGAGGTTGAGTCATGTTTGAAGATCACCAGTGTTATTAGATTGACTGGTGCCTCAGTTATACTCGTTTTCTTATAACATTCAGTTAGTTTGGCGCATGTTTGACAATACAGTCGATCATCAGCTGTTAAAAGTTCCATTTTCAGATTATTCAACAATAAGCTTTGCACGAACTGGTTATTAGTCATATTAGGAAACGCTAGTTGAAGTTCTAGAAATTCACATACGTTTTCGCTACATCTTGAACATTTACTACAAAGTAAACAAGTGAGGATTTTTCCAGCAAAAGATTTAGAAACACAAGATGAGATAGACTATAAGGAATCATTCAATCCAGAGTGGTCAGGAGTATTGATTCTGCTATTGTTTTGATCACGAAGAGTATTCAACAAGAACCCCAAGAATTCAGAACAATCCTCTTGTTGTCCTAACGAGTATCTAGTGGACTTCAAAGAACATGTTTCACAGAATCTGCATAAGAACCATTTCTCAAGCTGCAATCGATCCTTCCAAGTGATGAAGGGTTTCGTAGAGTTAATACTTGAAAAATATAGAGTGCAGCCGTTTTATTACGAACTTCAAATTTGTATTGTCATTTTGGTCAATTCCAAATACCATATGACTGTGTCCTACGGGCATATGTACTATTTTCTATTTTTGCTTGTTGTGTTGTTGGTAACAGTTCATTCTAAATGTGTTGAAAACATAGAACTCAAACTTTCGAGTTATAGTTTTAATTATTTGTTCTGTGGTCGAAAAAGAGATGATTGCCTTTTGATTGAATATATTCTTTCAACGGTATGTTTAATGATCTGGAAACTGCTTTGCTTTCTATCCGATTATTTTCTTCACACTCTTCTTCTTTAAAATGGCTTGGAGTGCTGAATAAATATTTACAACTCAGTTGGCAAATTGTGTTCATATGTACCCTTTAAATAATTGTCGTCTCCACATACAGTTTTCATTCAGGCTTACAGATTACATTTTATTCCATTAAATGGAACGCAGTCTGGTGTGTAGACAAAGTATTCATGCGAGGTGTCTTTACAGGAATATAACAGGGCTTATTCAATTTTTATCATAGAGACGTGATAACAAAGTGAAATTTATCTTCAAGAGTTACCTATTTTCCTGTACATTTTCCGGATATTAGGAAATTATTTGGAAGATCAAAAGAGCACTATCACATATTTATCATCACTATTACGATCTTGTATCTGACATCTCTTTTCTACATAAAAAACTTGAAAATGTATGCACCTCTCTTTATAATACAATGAGTGATATTTTTGCTGGTATCTTTTTGGCAACACTGTTTTTGACAGATCACGCATGAATTGTGTCATTGTCAAACTTGTTCAGTTCATGCTCGGTGAAGAAAGTGCATCGTGCACTCCTTCCAATTTATGGGCAGTTTCGTCGGCCTACAGAGGGAGCTATTCGGAAGCTTTTGACTAAAATTTGAACCCATTATTGGACATTAAACCATCAATACGTATACGTAGAGTGAGGACCGAAGAAAATATTGCGGCTGTATCCGCCAGAGTTCGTGATGACCGTGAAATGTCGATTCGCCGCCGTTCGCAGCAATTGGCCCTCTGTTACTCCACTATGTGGAAAATTTTGCGAAAGGTTTTGGGTGTAAAACCTTATAAGATACAGCTGGAGCAAAAATTGAAGCCACACGACCTCCCACAACGTCTAACATTTGGTGAATGGGCGCTGGCAAAGTTGGAGGAAGATCCACATTTATATCGAAAAATTGTGTTCAGCGACGAGGCTCATTTCTGCTTGAATGAATACGTTAACAAGCAAAATTGCCACATCTGGAGTGAAGACCAGCCACAAGCATTGCAAGAGCTACCGATGCATCCCGAAAAGGTCACTGTTTGGTGTGGATTATGGATCGGTAGCATCATCGGGCCGTACTTCTTCAAAAACGACAATGGCCGAAACGTTACTGTGAACGGAGGGCGCCACCGTGTGATGATTGACGACTTTTTGCTGCCCAAAATGAAAAAATTGGACATGCCTGACATGTGGTTTCAACAAGACGGTGCCACATGCCACACGGCACGCGATACAATGGTCAAATTAAGAGCCGTATTCGGTGAAAAGTTTATCTCACGTTTGGGGCCCGTCAATTGGCCGCCTCGATCATGTGATTTAACGCCTTTGGATAATTTTTTGTGGGGTCATATCAAGGCTCATGTCTATAGGGATAAACCAGCAACGACTGACGCTCTGGACGCCAATATTGAAGCATCCACCGAACGTAAATGATACATTACCTATGGTTTGTTATTTTCAAGCACAAAACAGTAAAGAATGCACTTACTAGTCGTAAGATATAAGTTTACGAATTTTATAACTTCATTTAATTTGCTGAAAATGGTACTTTGGTATATTGGCGCTATTTTGATTTCATATTCATTAGGCATACATTTTGAAACGTATAGAATGAACACGCCTGAGGAAACCTATTGTATAGTGAAACACGTGATGTGGTTTTGTGAACATTCAGTGAAAATCTCACTAAACAGCCAACTGATACTAAAGCCTAACTCAAATACGTTATCACGAATTTTCATGAAACTCATTATTACTGATGGAAAAATAACTGTTGTTCCGTTTTTGCTCTCCACCTCCAATTGCTTTCCAATCATATGTCTTTCTTTAATGTTCGCCATTCTCAATCCTAGACAGCAGTTCTAAAAACTAAATTTCTTTTCAGGTGGCGGGACCCAACGGCCAAATCTTCGTCACCCGTAAAGCCGAGTACCTGGGTCAGGTACTAGCCTCTCTGGCAGTTTCACTTGGACCCCTAGCAGCAGGTCTTGGCAAGGGCTACAGCTCTCCAGCGATAGCGTCTCTCCAACAACGAGACGCCGACGCTTTTCCAGTAACAGGTCAGCAAGCCTCCTGGTTAGCCTCCTTGTCACTCCTCGGCGCCCTCTTTGGTGCACCTTTTGGAGGAGTAGCAGTCCGCTGGGGTAGAAGAAGAACTTTATTCCTAGCAGGAGCTCCTTTGTCCCTGTGCTGGATCGTCACAGTGTTCGCAGTGAGCGTGGAGATAATGTGCTTCGCAGCTTTCTTCAGCGGGTTCCTGGTGGCGGTTATTCAACTCAGCGCGCAGGTTTACGTAAGTGAAATAGCAGCGCCATCTGTCCGTGGAGGTTTGAGTGCGCTGCTGAAAGTTGCAGGACACTTAGGTGTGCTTGTGTCGTTCATTGCCGGGGCTTTTCTAGACTGGCGTCAACTAGCGGGGTTGATATCTCTGGCCCCTGCAACTATGTGCGTAGTACTCTGGAATGTTCCCGAGAGCCCTGGTTGGTTGGTCCTGCGCGGGCGAGATGCGGAAGCTGAGAAGGCTCTTCGGTGGTTGAGGGGCAATACTGCCGACTTACAGCTGGAGTTGGCCATCCTCCAAGCCCACGTCCTCACAGGTCCCGTAAGCAAGAACCACAAGTTCCTCTTGCAGACTCTGCGCACTCCTGTGCTCATAGCTTGCGGGCTGATGTTCTTTCAACGCTTCTCCGGTGCCAACGCCTTCTACTTTTATGTCGTCAGTGTTTTTAAAGAGACCTTCGGCAGTACGAACCCCCACAGCGCCGCCGTGGCTGTGGCTGTTGTCCAGCTGCTCTCTTCACTGCTTTCAGGTTTGCTCGTGGACTCCGCGGGTAGGTTGCCCCTTTTGGTAGCTTCTAGCGTTCTTATGACTATGGCCTTGGCTTCTTTTGGGTCTTTCGCTTACTACGAAGAAGCAAACCCCAAGACGGTTCCCAATTTGGATTGGATCCCACTACTTTGCGTGCTGGTGTTTACCATAGCCTTTTCTCTCGGTATAAGCCCGATCAGTTGGCTGCTTGTCAGTGAGCTGTTCTCACTGGAGCACAGAGGCTTCGGTACTGCGCTTGCAACCGGATTCAGTTACTTGTGCGCTTTCATTGGAGTGAAGACCTTCGTCGACTTCAAGGAATGGTTGGGATTGTATGGAGCCTTCTGGTTATACGCTTTTATTTCGGTTTGTGGGCTGTGTTTTATTGTCTGCTGTGTTCCAGAGACCAAGGGTCGGGATTTGACGGAGATTGACACGGGTAGGTGATCCAACGCTATTCGGCAGATGCATAAGGTTTCGGTTAGCGTTGTGGAGAGGTATTGCTAGCAAAGGTCTGCTAATCTGGTTTGGTACTACGACATGCGTTTGACGGATTCATTTGAATGGAAACTTTAGAAGGCTAGAAATGGTTTTAGGTATCTGTACTGATTTGCTGCTTCATGGATGTTCTAGATTTCCGTAACGAGGTTACTAATTTTTTTTGCTTCTTCTAGGCATATTATAGCGTTTTAAGAATGGAAAAATCGGTTGGAATAAAATGCAACTTTCTGAAGTTGATGTGTCTCTCACAGTCCCCCCAATATTTCCTGCTTCCAGGAAGAAGTAACTGCTGAAATTTCAGTTGTGAGAAGTCATTCAACTTCAAAACGTAATATTTTTCCACTTCGAAATCAATGCGCAAGACAAATACAGTGTGTTCAAGTTTGTTCAACCACCCCACACGAATTAATTTAAAATGCGGTAAGAAAATTTCAGAATCATTAATTCAAATACGCACATCTACTTTCAATTTGCTTAAATAAGCACATGTTTTAGTGAAGGTAACAATTAACGTTGAAAGCTACGGAATGCCTTCATAAAAATAATGATTTTTGTGCTAATTTAATGGAAACCAAAGGTTTCAACCAAATGTTTCAACTTGGGAATCTAAATTTCCGGTTGAACATTAGGAATTGCGACTTTTGAGTTATGATTTTGAGTTGAAAGTCCTTACAACTAGTATCAAGTCATGAGTTTGAGCCAAAAAATTCAAATATCTATATTGAAAAAGCTATAAGATGGAGTTTCCACATACAAGTTCAGCGCATATGCAAAATGTATCTGTTTTCAACCCTACATAAAGTAACTTCATGTAACTCATTACAATATTAAAAAAAAAACTTAAATCGGAAACCGACCTCAAACCAAACTAGCTTGCCGCATTTTGTCAAAAATCCTGGCTAAGTAAATGTCATCCTTGGCTTGTAACTAATCAGGGTACACGATAATCGAGTCCAATGATCACCCACCTTATGGTATAGGGATGGTCATCGGTATTTTATGCTTAGTATTATCGGAGCTTTGGAAAAAGGATTTACCGGTGCAGTTCGAAAACCAGAATTCTGTTGTGGACGTTTGAGGTGGAAATTAAATGAGAAATCATGAAGACGTTTATTCTTATCGTATTATCGAAGTTTAATTTGGATTTGAAGGTATTCAACTAAACTACTTACCTTGTAGATAGACGACTTCACTGAAAGATTAATTAACAACTTCTAAACGATAAAACTACAATGAAATTAAATTGAAGACACAGCTTTTCAACAATGAATTCAAATAAGCAAACTACAATTTGTCTGTACTATAACTTGGATCCATAAACGTGCGTTAGGTCGATCTTCAATCGAAAACTACTTCAAATTCAATACTATGCATTTAAAACGCTAAATAGAGGAGTGTTGAAGCGTAAATTCGTAATCTGCGCCTGTATGAGTTATAAAAAGGGGGTTCATGACCAAACTAGCACACGCTGTAACATTTGATGGATACACTGTGATTGATATGTATTTCCCAGTAGTGCCAAGTTTTGCTTCATCAAAACATTCTTCTACTGATCTTGTGATAAGCTCAAGGCCTCCCGCTGTCATTATTTTACGAAAAAAATCAGGTTTTATCTATGACGTCACTGTGCTCAATGGAAAGGGAATTAGAGAACTTTTTGTGACGTACTAAGGCTAATTCCATTTGCATTTTTAATGTTTAAGATACGAACTTTTCTATCGAGCATATCTAAACCATTTTACATATCCCAGAGTGTTTGGATTGAGTTGAATTTCCAGGGGGAATTGAATTCTTGTGATGATAGATAGATAATAATTAATCTCTGAATACAAAGTTATTTGCAATTATTGTTTTTGCAAAATGGAATACAAATTGTATAACTTATTGAAAGCCAACGTACATGCCAACGTGAATGCAGGACACTCGGTATATGCCTTTTATGAAAAAAAAACTATTCTGTTTGAACTGAATGCATTCTTCAATAACTCTATTTTAACGAAAAAAACGATTTTTCTAGATAAATCATTACTGTTGTCTTCGTTGTATTTACATTCTATATTTTTAAATGATTCCAAACTTCTACGAATGTCAGTTATTTCATTTTCTTGAAGAAAGATGCTGTCCAAAGTAATGTGTTGTTTAGATTTCCTCAATTTATATATTGAATTGCGAATTTTCACTTTGGTTGTTTCCGTTCATGGACTCAAAGAAAGTAAATGGACTCAGCAAACCAATATCTACGACACAGATTGTGTTGAAGTCGCTAAATTCGACAGCGCGTAGTTTACAGGGAAAGAGGAGACCGACGATAGACTGTGACTTCCCCTCCACCGACAGTGGCGCACACAATATAATTATTTGGGTTATGATAAAAACAAAAATATGTGATATTTTATATATTTATGCAAGCTTCCGAGAAAGATGTGATATTTTTATTGAATATGTGATTATTACTGATTCAAATTCGAATATTAATTACCGAAAATCTTCGTTGTATCAGAAAAAAACAAAGACTGAAAGCAACACGTTTTGTATCGTAAGAAAGTTTTTTACTGCAAATATATATTAAGAGCTTTGTTAAAAATATTTCTATTGGAGATATATAAGTATGGTATTATTGACATTGACAATAAATGACAAACACTACGTGGGTATAGATACTCGAATAAGAAAACAATGACCTTTAAGATAACCTGGCATTGAGCTGTGAAAAAGTTACATTATTCAACAGCTATGGTGTTTAATTATGTATATAAAAGTATTCTGAAATGCCCTTCATTCATTGCAAAAGCTAGGTTGAGTTGAAACCGTACATGCTGATAGTAGAAAATATATCGGTTTGAATCTGATAGGTCGAATTCATGAATACCAAGAAATACAATGAGATATCTGGTTATTTTTCTGGACTATTTTAACAAATTTCATCTCATTTCTACAGAGTAATAAATAGTTTCCTTAAGAGTGAACAGTTTTTGTCACAAGGATTCATTCCCCCCTCTCTTAAAAAATATACAAATTATACCTGTTGAACAATCAGAAAGTTTTAATACCATTAATATATTTACGAAATTATAAAAGTATGAAATGAATATCAGAGTTACGTTTTAACATATCTTGAACTGTTCAAAAAGCTTGAGAATATTTTATAGTATTGTTTAGACTCGCTACTAGATAGATTAAGTATTATACGAGGTCCACATTGACAATATTTGAGGTTCGACACAATTGTTGACAATACTTAGACAATAATAACATATACAAATTTAGAGTGATTCTGTCGAAAACAATATGAATTTCAACAATTAGGTGCTACTTAGAAGCTTTAGAAGGGATAATCACTATGAATGTACCTAATTAGATTTAGAAGAGCCATGTCCAATGTCAATCTAAGCCAACTTTCTATGCTGAAATGGATTAGTGCTTTGAAATAATATGAGCTGAGCCTGAAATAAAACACCTGATCTTTGGAGGATGTTTAAATATTGAACAATAGTAAAAAGTAAAAAAACACAGAAATATGTTATTGAAAACGACCTTGTATTCCAAAGTACAATAAAGAATAAAAAGAACAGTTGAAAATTGATCAGTATTATTCAAAAACATTGACAGTTGATTGGTTTGTCAGAGATGACATTAAAATTATCTATAATCAGTAACTATAAGCTAAATCAGTAACCGAATCAGTTTGGCAGAGCCGCTCTCTCACCATCTGACCTAAAAGATCACTCATCATATGAAGTAATCGTCTTCGCCAAGAAGCTGGGTTTATTTGGTCGAGTTTGAATAGGTGAAATCCACAATAAACCCTTGCGGGTTGCGGTGGAGGTTCGAATAGACCCACTCACTTCTGACCTAACCTAACCTAATGCAGTGCTATAACATATGGCAGGTAAAATCTCTGTAACATGACTCTGGTGTAGAGGGACTGATGATGTGACCGCGACGGTCACCTGATCCGAGTTTCCTGGATTTTTTTGTTAAGCTCATTGCTGTTGAACATTGAAATACAAAATTTTGATGCGAGACATACCTGTGCCAAAATTGAGTCGATTTTATATCTGATATATCAAAATCTTCAACTGTCAATTGTTTTCTACCAGCACCACTCACTTATAATATAACAGTGATGAAAATAAGTCGGGTAACATTAACTAGACAATTCATTTCGAAACCTGCTATAATTGGCCAACTATTGGAGAATTTTTGTTTGTTTGGCGAAAAATATGTAAATTAATTAATCTTGAAGAATTCATATGGTTGATGAGTTCTGTCTACTTCTTCAGTTTCTGAAACAAGAATTCAACAGATAATAATGTACTTTGGATGAAAAAAACAGAGACTCACTTATATTTTTTTCATTGAAGTTGATACAAACAACCGATTCATCATAGAAAGATGTGTGAGCTCAATTTTCTGAAATAGCCTAATTCTTCAAGAATATTTTGTAATTCTAGCTGTAATTATGTTTTTCTAATTGTACGGATGTATTTTGAAGCTACGACGAATTAGTAATTATCAGCCAGCTCCTAACTAAAAATTGAATTGAGAAAACTCAAGAGAACAATCTTTTCTGCTAAGTTATAGAATTTGTTCAGTGAGTGTTATCGTCGTATAAAATTCAATATTTCCTGCTGAAAGAAATTTGCAACTAATAGTTTGAAATGATACTAGGTTCAAATGTAAGTTCTCTGAATACATCCGTGAATTGCAAAGAAAAAACATTGAGTAGAACAAAATGAAGGCTCATCAATAGATTTACTAATAGCTGAAAAAATTGCAAATACTTATAGCAATGAAAATCATGGAGTTAAATACAGCCTTTTAACACAAATGTGAGAATTCGTAGTCATTTCACTTTTGTTTTCATTTTGAAAGCAAGAATTGTAAGTAGATAGGATATGGAAAAATCTACGATTCTCGAAATCAGTTGATCAAATGATAGATGTTATTTTTAGAAGCGTCGATCAATATTCTGAATATTCCAAAGTTTACTTTTATTGGCTAGACGAATGACCTTACAGCCAGTTTTTGTGGATGATATGAATTTATCGTTGTTTGAAAAATAACCTTCGATTCAGAAATGATTTCCAGAATGCATTATCATTAGGGCTATACAGTGTGATCTTCAGTGGAGCGCCGTAAGATTTATAGCTCGGAATCCAGAGCCAGTCAATGAATCTTCATAAAAACTTTTCAAATGTTATAGTAAATCCTAAAAAAACCAATTGAAGCTAATTTTTTTGTTATTTGAAACAATTATTATTAATTTTCCAAACATTCAAAATGGATAGTACTCAAGTAATTGTTTTTAATTTATATTGCACGCTCATAAGAAACAATTGTGAATACTTAATTGTATATTTTAAAATAAATTGATGCTGATTGTTTTTGTAGAACACTGTGTATTACAAAAAGTTGGTCCTCAGTATAAAAACTGTTCAGAAATTAGGCCTCAAACAAAACTTTCATTATCACAATATTACTGTATGGATTGTTTCTGTCATCTATATTTTCTTTGTCGCAAATCTGCCCCTGCATCTGACAATTACAAATGAAATTTATGTCGCATATTTCAAATCGATTCAGTGCACACGCCAAAGTTGTGAAACAGGTGAATACTCAACTTTCATAACCAACTTCCTGCAAAACTTTGATAACGAATAAAGCTTTAAAGCTTCAAAGCTATCGAACATTCTCTCGAAAGTAGGTATATTGAAATATTTTATCTCCTCGAGTTTATGGGGCTGTAAAGAAATTTTCAAGACAAACACGTTCACGTGTTAAATCTTTCAAAAGTTTATTTTTATCATCCTGATGGTTGTGTTTGTCAAAGGCGCACGTTCTTTTATTTTAAAACTTAAGGATATCGAAGAGTTGAATATTCTTCAGGGTGTGACCAAAAAACAATCGGGAAATTCTGCCAAAAAGGTGCATAGAGCAATCTCCATTTACAACAAAAACTCAATTGGAAAATACATAATAATAATGTTTATTTAAAAAAATAGAAAAATACAGGAAGAAAACAGGCTATCCAATTTTGAAAATAGAAATATAGAAAATAGATGATAATATGTAGGTATATAGTATAGGATATACAACAGTGATACATATAGTTATCATTAATATCAGAACAACAATTATAAATTTAAAATATTTACACAGGTACTATTAAACTAATTTCAGATATATTTTTTTTTCGTTGTTTTTTTAATACTTTTTGTTATGAGGATTTTTTTAAAATGTAGTTTGTTGTTCAATATTCATTAGATTAAAATTTGTTTCTCTAATTCTGGAATTCAAAACCTGTCTATAACTATTTTTATCATCATATTCACAAAATAGATTATGTGAACTATGAACATACTAGCTGTTGTTAATAAAAATGTTAACAATTATATAAAAATTTCACCTACAGTTTAAAAAAAAGTGTCGAGTAAGAATTTCCCAGGATTCATGTCTTACTTTTCTTTGATAATAATAAACCTCATTATTCAAATTCTGAACAAACAAAATGTTTAAAATAATTTTGTTGCAGTATTGGAACTTCTCTTTTCCAGTATAACCTCACTTTTGTAGTTGTCCTCAAGAGTAGTTCATAAATATCGTTATTATTTTCTTGCTTTTTTGATTACGGCTGTGCTGTCTGGAGCAATTCGCCAGTCTTCGGTGATCTGATAATATTTGTTTCTGTGGCATTCTGTTTCACATGAGGTGATACTTAGCTGGATAATCAATCGAATAATCTTCATTTTCAAAAATACTGTCACTATGAAACCTCTAGTTTTTATTGAAAATGGGGACTGTTGGAAATGTTAACCTCTTGACTTTTTAATTGGGAGACATGAATAGCTTATTATCATCAAGCGAATAATTTTGCAAACTTAAACTTTCCATTTTGGAAAAATGTATTTGTTTAACTCCATGGTTTTTGTTAGTTTGTTTATAATATCGTAGTAATTAGGTTTGGCTTTGACAATAATATGTACTGCTCCCTTTTTATAAGAGTTTACTTTTTACTAGCTCAAAAGTTTATTACGAAAATAAAACTATATACAACCAACAGCGTTTATTTTGTTTCCTTTCTCACTCCTCAGTCCTTTATTCAACAAAAAAGCACACACGCCACAAACTACTTAAACGAGTGGTCTGCCACTCCAAAAAAACTGTTTTGTGCCAACTGTTTTTGTTGAACAAAATTTCGAACATTTCAATTTTTATTTGTATCAAATTTTGAAATTCGAATAGAAGTACTATGAGAAAATTCAATTTCTCATTTATATTGAAACTTATATGAACATTCGAAAATTGCGAAACATTATTGAATTTATTCTTAAATCCATGGAGGCTAAAGTGATATTGCGCCATCTCTTAGACATTTTATAAAGAACATTTCAATGTAATTTCAATTATAACTAGTGACACATAGGTGGCGCTTTATATATTTACTCCATATTAGTAGTGTCAGCAGCCGTCTATTTGAGAGAAAATAGATTCTGATATTTTCAAAAAGGAGACTATTTTCTAAAAAAGGACGAACTCTGTATCTAATTGCATCAGATCTCTATGTCTATGGTATTCTGAGATATATCTAAACCCGAATATCTACGATATCTAATGAGATATGTCTGACAATCAGTAACCCATCGATATTCAATTTCTTTGCGAAACGCTGGGCCAGGTAGATGTGGTGTACACAGATTTCTCGAAAGCTTTTGACAGAATGAATCACAAACTTCCCTTGCACAAACTTTGGAATATAGGTTTTTCTGATATTTAAACAGCCCTTCTAGAATCGTACTTTTTCCACTGTCAACGGTTTGTACAATATAATGCTTACAAATCATAAATGTATATATCATCAAGCGGTGTACCACAGGGATCAAGTTTGGGTCCACTATTTTGATCATTGTACATAAATTATCTGTGTATATCTGTATGTTTACCGATGATATGAAATTATAAGTTTCCGTCATTAATTCTCATACTTCATTGCGAATGTGTTTTGAAAATTGAACGAAAACATTTAATGGTTTTTGTCTATTGAGACATTTTCGAAAAACATGCTGTAACTCAGAAACGATATGCGGTTTTCACCAATGAGTTTGTCATAAAATTTGACATCCAGAAACAGCCATCAGTGTTCATCTATCTAGTTTGAAAACAGAAGTTTCCTTTTAAAAGTGTCCAATTTGGCCGCCCTGTACATTAGTGGAGTTAAAAAATAGATCTAGAGCCTATATTCGGAGTTAATGTAATGTTTTCACACACTTCGTATTTATTTATCGGTGGTAGGAGTATAATTGATTTAACGTCTAATGTGAAAATGTTCTATATCATCATTATTATAGATGTGAATATTTGATTTTTTCATTTATTCTACTACAGGATATTTCTCATTAAATTTTGGCAAAATATTAATTCCAGATTGTGTCGTAAAACTAATATGAACTAGTTTTGTTTTCTATCTTACTAGAATCTAAAAAAACGCAGTACCATCGTAACCCAGGTTTGAACTTATACTCGTACGTCATTAATAATGACCTCATTCGTGTGAACTTAATCAATACTATATTTTCAATGTCACTCTGTTTCACTGAGATCTAAATAAAACTTTGCCAAGAACGATAAAAGTGTCACAATCTTCCAAAATTTGACCCATGTCGAAAACATAACTTCGGATGTAGAGATAACTATTCTATAATCAAGTTTCAATTACAACATTCCAGTCTATGATTTGTTCTTATGAAAGTGTGCAGAAAGGTCAGTAAGAATTATATTACAGCCACTCCACTATTCGTCGATTTAAAAGTCCAAAATTTCGTGTAATGTTAGGTCGTATAACGTCAAAGCTTGTCTTACTTTGACAATAATTTGTGTACACCTTTTACAAATTTTTAGTTGATTTCACACAAAAAAATCCCATGTTTCAAAGAGACACTGACCCTTTGTTCAACTGTTTAGAAAACACAATTCTCAAAAAAATAATAATTCATTATGATACTGAGGTTAGTATACACCTTATTATGACAACTTTTGATGGAAAGTGGAAAGCGAAAACCAGAAAAGCCTTCAAAAAAGATTTCTGTTGGAAACATTTAAAAAATCTGATTCTCCACTTTCCACTTAATGAATAAAGACGTTAAAAAATGAAAAATTCAATAAAAATAATGAATTTTTTTTAATATTGAAATTTATTTGTATTTTCATTATTTAAAGTAACATAAAAATGATTTTTCGTGATTTTTAGCTCTATTTGTTTAAAAATTGTTATAAACAATTGTATTGTATTATGATTTCTGAAAATAAAATCGTTTCTCAAAAAATTTTTTTCATTGCTTCTAAATATGCCACTAAATATGAATATTAAGGAACGATTTTTTTTCCAGAAATTTTTTCCACATTTTTTATATAAAGACTATGTTATATTTACATTTACTGTATTTCTCTGGGTACTCTACAATTTTTTCTCTGAAATACTTTCCAAACTATTGAAAATGTGAAAAAGGAACACGCTTTGTCAAGACCTCGGAAAACAAACAACTCTCTCTTTTCCCTCATTATTCTCAAGTCTCAAAGTATGAATAACTTGTTGCTTCCTTGATTTTTTTCCAGATGAGGTCATTGCTTCTCTTTCTTCTGGTTTCTGTGATCGTGAATGCAGTCCTAGCAAGAAATCTGGTTAAAAGAAGTAACTGCTGTTGCGATGACTACAGAGAATGTAGCAATTCCTGCTCTACACCTTGCAACAGACCAAGAAACTGCAACAACAATTATAACCGATCTCCTTGCAACAACAATCAAGTAAAAGAGGAATCAGACACAGTTCCCGTGTTGATACCTTTCCCGTCAACCTCCAATATACCACAGCCCACACCTGCTGAAGGAACCATAGTAAACAATACTAATATTAGGAACGACACCGTCAGTTTAACTATTCAGAATACCATCGACAACATCAACAACATTTCTATACCGATAACTGTGAATTCTACTAATGAGAACACAGTCGTCATACATTTCCAGAGGGTTCCTGCTGAAAATCCTGACGATGAAATTGTACCCACAGTAGCTCCCTCTAGTGTCGACTGCTGTTTGGTTGTTACTCCTAGGGCGTGTGACAAGAACGGGAAGAATTGTCGGGAGGGTAGAAGGCAATGGGTGTGTTCGGCAGTTTGCAAGGGAGCAACAGACATTGGTAAGTATTTTTCCTAAAGGAAATCCTTTTCCCAATTCAGCGAGACAGTGACGTCACCACACCAGTCAGGTTGCTTCTCAGCTAGCCCAGGCAACCAGAGTGTACCAAATTGTCGCGTGGTGTCCTGGATGATACGTGCTCCGGGATGATACGTGACGCCTCCTTTTCCGATTTTGCTGTCGTCTGGTGGCCTGCGTATTTCGAAGTCTCAGGAGCATGATGGCAAGACTTTTGCATAATTTCTTATGTATTTCCATCAAGAATCGGCTAATTCTATCATATTTCCTTTGCGCCGATCTCTTGGAATAACCAAAACGCATGAGGGCTTTGACAAATTCCTTCATGATCAACATATGTTGCCCTAGGCTGACGAATGATAGTAAGCAGCTCATGGAAAGGACGTCTAACAGAATGGATTGTACTTCTGTACAAAGAAGAACTTCAAATAATTATGATTATTTTTTCAAAAAATGCTTGTGTATCATTACTTTACCATTAATTTATAATATAAATACATAATATGCCCGAAAAAACACTATCAATCACTACGTAGTACGTACCACACTGTATCCTGCATCAACAAATATCAAACGCACCGCCCATGAACGAATAACGAATAAACCATCAACCCGAAATAATGAATTCCACACGTTGCAAGGGAGCCAAGCCTCCGACAGTTTTAAAAAACAGAAGCTCCGCGATACCGAACCAACCAGCGACATACGTCCCGATTTGTAATTTAAGTTGCGGAAATTATAGCGTTAGAGGAGGTTAGCCTCCATTTGGTCTCCGTTAGAATACGACTGCGTTTGTTTTTTATTTAATTATTCGGACGGGATACCGTGACGGACCGGGACTGAAAAATATTTCGGTAAATCGTTTTAGTGTTTCTTGATAATATTTGTTATTTGTGTATAAAACAGGCAGTATTGTATTATATCAGTGCTTTTTGGTAATATTTTTAATGTGTTTTCTTTCAATTTCAAGGTGTTTTCAGGTTTTCACTTTTCGGTAAGTTTTTTTTCCATGTATTATGGATAAGTTGGACGAAATTAAAAAATCTGACGATATAGTCGATTGGTTGCTGACGAATAATTTTAAGTCTTTATCCTATGACAATCAATTTTTCATCATTAAAACTCTGGGAAGGCCTCAACCAAATTTGATTTCAATTAAAGCGTCAGATAATCGACAAAATCGAGGATTTAATATTAGTTGGTACGATAAATGCGATTGGTTAACCGGCTCCATTAAACGAGAAAAACTTTTTTGTTGGCCCTGTGTTTTATTTTCCGTACAAACCGAACACCAAACGGGGCCTAAAATAGGATACTCCGATTTAAAGAATTTACCTCGTTCTACAGAAAAACATTTTAAATCTAAGGAGCATATATTTTCGTCTTGTAAATGAAAATTCTTTAGCAAACAAAATATAGCAACAGCTTTAGATACAGCTCAAAAAGAGGCCTAATTTCTTTATCTTATCGATATTACGATTTATTTGGGTTCCCAAGAATTAGCTTTTCGCGGACACGATGAAACCGAAGATTCGATTAATCGCGGCAATTATAAAGAACTTTAATTGTTATGGGGCAAATATGATTCACAATTTGGCACTTTTTTGAACGGTAGCGTTTTTTCAGGCACCTCAAAAACCATTCAAAATGAGCTTATAGACAGTGTGGTATATATTATTAAGGAAAATATAAGCAAGGAGATTGAAAGTGTTTCTTTTTTTGCATGGGAAATTGATGAAACTACCGATATTACCTGTACATCACAACTTTCAATCGTTTTTAAATATGTCAAAGATGGTAATGTGATAGAACGTTTTATGGGTTTTCATGGTGAAAATCAAAGTTAGATTTGAAGGTTTACTTAAATTCAACTACTTTGATTTGTTGTTTGAAAAATGTTCGTCCTATACCAAAGATTTTCCCCAAAAACTCAAATGTTTCAAGTCTCCCTCAGATTTATTAAATTTTATGTTCGAAAATGAAAAATGAAAAATGATTCATATTGAATAACTCGAAGACAACCCTTTTTCCTTGTTTTTGTGTTTTTTTAATGGCCAGTTTTATACGTATAATTTTCGGCAATACACAATTTTTGTTTGCATTTATGCAAATATTACGTATTTTGCTTTAAATAGGTGCGGTACCCCAAAAAATGTTCGCGCCTCCAGGGCTTTTCTGTGTGTATATAGTCTTCATGACTTTAGCTTCCCCTGTTCTCCAATGCACGAGCCGTCACTGTATGAAAGTATATATAAAAGAGAGACAAATCTCCAACTGTTATTCGATTTTTTAAACTATCAAGGTTGTCAGTGATGTTTCTTTCTCCAATCAGGCGGATTGCTCTCTTCTGGATGAAATCCAGCATGCTTATGTGGGGACCTCCATACATGAGAACAATACTCGAAAGGAGGTCTGATCTAAGCTTTTAAAAGCATCAAAAGTTGCTGAGGTGTGTAGAGTTTTCTGGTTCGCAACAGTGTCCCAAGTTTTTGAGGAACTACCTTTGCAATTCCAGAGACATGATGGTGCCAAGACATATTGGTGTCCATTTCTACCTCCAACAAACTCATCGAAGCAGAAAGCGAAATTGTCCGGTTCGGAGACATTTATCTCTTTGGAGAAAACCGATGTCTGGGTTTTTGTGGAATTGAATTGAACATGGTTGCTTTTACCCCAAATCGAATTCTAGATCCTCATTAAGATATGCAACCTGCTGCCGGTAGTACAACTCAAAGTACTACAATCCGTATTTCTGTATGTCTACATGAAAACAGATGATAATTTTATATTTCAGAACCAGATCCAGAACCAGAGGTTCCTGCGCAATTGACTGTCAGAAATAAAAATAATACGTCTGTGCCAACTCAAACAACAGGTAAGTAATTTTTTGATTAGTGTTTTATGGTCTGATAGAATACCGTTTGATCTGGGGAATCTCACAAAACTTGCTATACACAAAAGGTATCTTGGGTCAAGTAATCCCTATGAACCTTTTTTTTCATCTTCGGTCACATATCATAGCATATTATATGATCGCATAACAAAAACATTTACTAGATTAGTGTGGGATATCACGATAGCAATATGAGGAAGGAAAATATCATCCAGGAATTTGGATAATGTCTTGCAAAGTCAGGCAAAAACTCTCCTATTATCAAATTACGACAATAGATTCAAAAAAAATCTCTAATTAATTATGTTTTTTCTCGGTTGATGAAATTGTTCACATTTTTTTGGGAAAGAAGGGATTTGGGCTTTCTACTTCAACATCTTCAAACAAAATAAGTGGAAATCTTACAAAGGAAGAAAGAAAGCAAATAATTCCAAAATAAACTCTTCAAATATATGAAGTTCATGCAAAAAAGTGCCTTTTGAATAACTCAACTTTCATTTTCAGTGTATTCAGTTCCTATCTACCAATCAGCACCACAGCCTGCCCCTCAACCAACATATTACTTCCCATGGCGATCAGTTCAGAGAAATTCCACTACTAGACCAACGCAACAAGTATTCCAAGTTCCAATCCAACCAATCTACACTCAACAGAGGCCAGTTTACAATATCCCAAGGCAACCCGTCATTCAACCAGTTTATCTACCACAACCAGCTATTCAAAGCGTGCAGCAACCATTTCAAATCGTTCAACAACCGTTTCAAACCATTCAACAGCCAATTCAAACCATTCAACAGCCAATTCAAACCATTCAACAGCCATTTCAAACCATTCAACAAGCACCACTACCACGATATGGTTTAGTGAACCAGCCAAGGTACCAGTATACTCAGGATAATTATATGGTACCATCATATGGAGCTCCTTGTCCGTATGCCCAGCAGGGCCCCAGTAGAAGTCCTTGTGGTTCTTCTGTTGTTCAATACTAACTATGATGTAGGATATTCTGGCAGTGATGAGGACTCTATGAAATGAACTTTAAAAAAATTATGGCTCTGACATCTTCAAAAGAGTTTTCGCCATAGTATTTCTTTCTTAAAGGGTAGTGAGGATGTAACGTTTTGTTGAATGAGAAAAAAAATGAATTAGCTCAATCTCATACAAATATATTTGAATTCATGTCCCAAGTTTTCAGAAATTGTAGAAAATAATGAATCTTGTGAGATTTGACTGAATTTGCTCGATCTGGCTTTTACCAGGTCCTCAAAATTTTTTCAGTATTACTTTCTCCTTGCTTTCTTTTTCATCCATGAATTCGCAAAATGATATTGATTATTTCCTTAAAAATTTGCTCCAAAGGGAAACTTTTTATACAAATAGTTTTTTTCAACTTCCATGATGATACAATTTCAGATAGTATGTAAAAACTATGTTCCTCTCGACTCTTTCAAAGTCACAATTAACACCAAATCTCAAGCAGATATATCACACGTTTTTGAAAATTATATTGCTAATTATGTTAATAAGAAATGCAACCAAGTTTTTAACATCAGCACTTTCACAAACAAAAACTTGATAGATGTACCTACCTGTGTTATTTTTAAGAAATGAAATAATCGTCTAAGAAAGAAAACTAAATAGAATAACAATTTTTCTCGTATCAATTCCTAATAGGGATACCTATACATATTTTCAATAGTTCCTCTCTTGACTATCTCAAGTAATCGTTTCCTATTTTTGAATTTAAATAAAACAAAAAGTGTGTGAGATGTCATAGATTTTTTTTCATTTGTTTGAAAGACCTATTTATGCGTATTTTTATTACATGATTTATTTAAACGCTATACATTAGCTTCACCGGTATGTATGTATGTATGTTTATTTGTATGCATGTTTGTTTGTAACTTTAAAGCTCGGCATCTGTATTGGCAGAATTATCGGCATTATTGTTTGATCTATTCACTGGCAGATGGCGCTGTACCTAACTTCCTTGAGAGGCTTATCAAAAGAAAATCAAAATAAATAAATATAGTTTTAAAAAAACTAAAAAACACGTTTTTAAAGAACATCGAAATAAAAAATTATTTTCTTTATTGGCTTTTCAAACGAACTAAACTCTATGGAACGCCGTTTTACTTTTTATTGTCACAAATATTCATTCCTCAATTTATTCACCTTACAATTTATTTGTTTGAATTTAATTGATTCATGCATTTGTTAGACATATTAAAAACGATTGTTCGCAAAATTTTTTCTATTTTAAATGACACTTGATTTAAAATGTTACATGAATAAAATTGTTATTTGAATAAAAAAGACTAACTTGAAGCTTCCATTGATTCCGAAGAAAAATATAGTTTCAGAGTATTGGAAAATGGAACGCCAATTACTATATATTATACTGAAAAATAATCTATATACATATAGTTAAACTCAGCAATGAACAAACATTTTTATTCAATAGTCAATGGAATGTATTATTCGAGTAAATTCAACAAACGTTTCAATTCCGCACATAATTTTGACCTTTGAATAAAATGTTAGTTGTTTATATGACTGTTGAATTATAATGAAATTTTAAATTAACTTTCTAAAAGTAAGTTTGGGAATGAAATTTCAATGAATATATTTGAATGACTGTCAAAGTTTTCCCATGAAACATTGTTGGTGATAAAAATAAACTTTCGTTTGTCTGAAAATATAGCAAATTAACTTTCCATACTAAATATTTTTCTATGAATAATAAAGATTTGTTATTTTTATTGAAAGTGTTGAATATTTCCAACATTCACTTTAATGCATTCAATTTAAATTTTGGTTCTAAAATAGAACAAATTTTGCAAACAATCCTTTTTAATGTGTCGAACAAATGCATGAATCAATTAAATTCAACCAAATAAATTGTTAGTTGAATAAATTGAGGAATGAATATTTTTGACAATAAAAAGTAAAACGGCGTTCCATAAAACTCGGTGAGATTTTGATCCAATAACTTGAACATAGTTCAATGTGGTTGTCGTCTTTCGGGATACAAGTTTAAATACATTTTCGATGACCTAACACTGTTTCTATCTTATTTGTAATCAATTTGTATAATATTTCTTTTTCTTCATTCGTGAAAGCCATCTTTCGCCAAAAATTCAATGACTTGTACAATAACAAAATGTCATTGAGTGTAACAAATTGAAAGTCAAATTCAAAATCATCAAAGTCAAAGCCTATTATAATACAAATATTTTTTTAATCATCTCCAAATTTTCGAAAAAGAATGATAACTTATGATACATCATTGAAGAGTTAAATCTGGTTCTATTCAAAACAGAAAGAATCCAATATAGCGCCTATAAGAAAAAATAAAGTTGATAATGGTGACCGGAAGACGAAACGTCGGATAGCAAATCTGAAAACACCATCATGTAGCAGGGAAGAAGTGGTAATGTGTAAGTGCAATTTATTTCCGAATCTTTCGAAAAATAAAGCCGGAAAAAAATAAAAACCATTTTCCGAAATTTCTGTTTTTTCCTGACATCTCCAGATTTACTATTTCGGAACTTTCTCAACGGCATATTGTTAGTCACGTAAATGCTCAACTTTGCTCTTATTCAACCATCTTCGTATCTCTCATAGTTTCCGAGATCCCAATGGTGAGGATCGAATTTGAAACACCCTGTAGACGATTAATTATTGATCATGAGTAGTTCTACTAGTAAATCGTTCATTGTCTATAGAATCAGCGCATGCAGCTTATTGCAATCGCATACTATACTCACAATCCAAATCGAAAAGGGAGAAGTTTTCACAAGAAATTTGTTCTGTGGGGAAAAACTTTCTGGCTTGCTACTTCTTCAGCTTCATAAAATAACGTGGGAAACTCCTATCCGCATATTTGTATATAATTCATTATCAACTCAATTGCTTTATTCTTCCCTTTCGAAGTTTCAAACATTTGATTTTACTGAAAGAAACTTCTAATGACCTCTAATTTATTGTACCAAAAAATGATTGGCGGTACATTACATAAAGAGAAATTCTTTTAATATTTCAATCTTATGACCATTACTCTCATATTATGAATCATCAACATATGTTTTCGACATCGAAGTATCTCTTGTGTTAATAATTTCAGTTTTTTACAGCTGACATTCATTCTTTCAGAGGTTCTATACTACATACACATGTTTAGAGTTCCTACTCAATAATTACAGCGATTCTTTGGATGAATTTCAAGGAAATATTTCAAAATGAATAGTCTTTTAAGTAAAAATGAACGTACCTCCCATGAACTTTTTCGTGGATCAATGAAAGTTTGACCGAGTCAATTTCAAGAGTTCGGATTTCCATTGTGTAATATGATACTAATATGATTCGAAATCTCTGAAAGGATAAATGAAATTAAAAATTGTAATGATTAACACAAAATAACAATCATATTAAGCGAAGAAACGTGAAATGAAATTTCATAGTTATAAGACAATCTGATATGAACTCAGTCAAGTCATTGATAAAAATCAAGAATAACAACGGACCCAGAGCAGATCTTCGTGGAACACCTAGTTTCACATTAGGAGGAACTGGTGTGATTCCGATGAATTTCACTAGTTCGGACTTCCATTGTCTACTATATAAAATGATTTGAAATCCGTGAAACAACTAAAAAAGGCACTGAAGTTCCATGCAGGACGGTTCTTTTTGCCAACATTAAGCTCTCTCGGAGGCCAACACTTTTTGGGCCAGTGATTTGCTTGGTCTCTACTATCACACAGACTACCTTGAGGCGACTGGGAGCTACCTGGTAAAAAAAATAAATGTAAAGGGGGGTCTTGCGATACATATTTTTGAAGCTCCTGACAAATGCTTCACAACCCTAGAATATAATGTCAATATCTTCAACTACTACAAAATGGCGGAACTTTCAATAATTGCCTGTACACATTGACATTCAACTACATAATATGAGGTAATAAGCTTGAGATCAGTTCGGAAGATGCTCAAAATTATTGCCTAGAACTTCTTGGCATATGAACAGCCTATCCGATATTTCACGCCAAACATTTTCGAACACAGTAACGTCAATATCCCTACAAATATTCATTATTCTCTGCTGTATATTCAATATTGAAGCAGGTTCGGTTTCGTACACCTTTTGCTCCAAATAGCCCCATAAAAAAGTCCAAAGGTGTCAAATCTGGCGAGCGGGCTGGCCATTCTGTAGGAACTCGATAGACAATGACCCGGAAAAATAGTAATCGAATAGTTTCTTAATTGTCTGGAGTATTGTGGTGTTGCTCCATCTTCCCCTCTTCCCCTGTTAAATTTTGATCAATAAATATAGGTCCTACAATATGGTTTCCCAATATTCCTGCCCAAACGTTGATTTTTTCAGGATACTGTATATGTATTTCCCGGAAAACGTGAGGGTTGGTGTCACTCCAATAACGACAATTTTGTCTGTGAACATTGCTGTTTGAAAAAAATGTACATTCGTCACTAAAACAAATATTGTGGAGATAGTTTCCGTCATGATATCTCAGAATTCTGTCCTTCGATCAGTATCATCTTCAGTTAATTGTTGTACCATTTTAATTTTGTATGGATGATACTTATTCTTCGTCAAAAGTCTCTACACAGTAGAATGATACGCCTCAGAATCATTCGCGAAGGAATAAGTAGACTGTTCAGGGTTTACTACCATCTCACCAATTATTTGCACTTGGTGTTCTTCCGGAATGGATGGATGATCTGGGGGCTTTTTGTTATGTATATTACCGATAGTTGTGCATTCGAATACAAGTTTCCTCAAATATTTTCTACAGATAGGACTATTCGGAAAGCGTTCATTGAAAATCCTTTCTGTCTCGTGAAAGTTACGCGTCGCACCGTAAATGAAAATCGCTTCGATTTTTTCTTCCAATGGACGAGAATTTACTATTCTAGAGTAGTAACGTATTCGCCAGGAGCTTCAAAATGAAGTGTCTTAAGACTCCCCTTTCCATTTAATTTTTTTTCCCAGATGGCGTCCAGTCGCCATCTTGGAAGTTCCATCATGTCAATTTCACTACAAAATAAAGTATTCATGCATTTATTTCATTATCCCAAATTTGGGTTTTTTGAGTTGACTCGTTCAAAAAATAAAACTAGAAATGCACTGTATACATGATTTCTAGTTAGCCCAAAAAACCTCTTCTTCACAATACAATTTTGCGATTTGCAAAATAACCTGACGTTCTGGATTTTTTGAGTATTTTTTTTAGTTTTCAGAAAACCCAAATACATAGAAATCGTTTGGAAAGATCCAGACAGCTTTTTGTTGCAGACTTGTGTAATTTTTTCCGACCTTGATATCCGGTCCCGTTCAAAAGCTGGGAAGAGGCAGACTTTTTACGTCCGCACTGTATAAATGGACGCCAGACATAATCTCAGTGTGGGAAGATATACTCCTAAAGATATGTTCTATAATGATTTCTTTAAATCATGTGCATTTTCATATTCATTAGGAATAAGTGGGTTCATTCAAGATTAGAAACGGTCAATAAAAAAACCGAGGAGAAACAAGTGGCGCTGCTGAAGTGGGACAAATCCTCATAAGGCAGCACGTTAGGAAAGAATACGTCATCAAACTCCCACTTGGCGTTTATTGGATTTTGCATAATATATGCGAGTGAAATAAATGTGGCTGAAACAGAGGTTGGTTTCTAGAAAGAAAAGAGAATTGAAACTTTCTGTATTTTTACCACTTTTATTTGTAACTAACGCTACTGCAGTTTCGTCCTATAAGCACATGTTCAAACTTATACATTAAACTAACAGTGCGTTATTACATCAACCCTTATATAACACCCCTGTAGGTAATGATAGAAGTACTTGGCTCGATTGAGTACCTGAACTTACAATTTACAATGCGGATGTGCTAATTTGAAAACCGCGGGACGCGATATGTCGATGGATATAGGCCGAGACTGTATATGCTGGACATGCTGATAGCAAGTGCATTAGGGTCTCGAGCGCCTCGCGGCAGGCACTACACCTTGTGTCAGGAACCTCTATACCCATCACGCGACTGAGGTAGACTAAGGTGTTGAAGACACCATCCTGACAAGCCTCAGTTTCCGACTTCAGCCCACTCGACCTGAGGAAAGCGAACGTCAGGCGCTTTGATAAGCCAAGGTCTCCAATGTTATTGAAGAAGACCCTATGCATTAGCTCATCCCTGTGTTTCCGTAGAATTAAGGTGATCTCTGCGGCTTTCTTCTAAGCTTCAATTTCATCAGCTGCTCGGGCAGCTGCCCTGAAGAGAAATGCTCCAATTCCTGCTCTCATCATGGTCACGGGCCATGCAGAGAAGGTGATCCAAATTCCTGACGAATTTACAGGCTGTATCCAGTACCATTCTGCCATGTAGACACTCCAAACTCAAAAGTCCACGGCCTCCCTGTTGTCGGGGGAAGTACAACCGTGGAACGGACGATTTGGGATGCAATCTCCTATAGAGATGCATCATTTTTCGGGTTTCTATGTCGAGTTGATACATCTCCTTCCGAGTCCACTTCACTACTCCAAACGAGTAGAGTGAGACTGGAACGGCAAGATCTGTCGAAGTTTGTGCTGATACTTGCCGCGAAGAGAGTTCTTCACTGCTGTTCCTGTTGTGAGTGGCGTTGTTCCACCCCGAGGTAAGTATACGTCTCTCCGGCATCCAGATGGTGTAGGATGCTTTCATCTACGAGCTGCACACCCTCTCCGTGGTCCCTTATCGTCCTCTTCTGAGATGGATCATTGCACGTTTGTCTATCCTGAATTTCAAACCGATAGCATGCGTGCACTCTTCCACCATGCTCAAGGCCTGATGGAGATCCTTCTCTCCAGAGGCATAAAGTTTAAGATCATCCATACACAACAATTGAGTGACCTTGTGCCTTCGGTTTACGGGGGTGCCACAGTTATACCCTCGAGTATTGCTGAGCGCAACGGATAATGGCAAAAGTGACTCATCCTGTTTGGACTCTTGCTTAATGTTATGGTGAAGCGAGTTCTACAAAGTGGCGTCAGTTGTTCAATGCACCTCACTATTTTGTCGGGTACCACAAAGAATCTGAGCAAATGCAAGATGAGGTCATTCGATATTGTATCAAATCGAATGCCCTTGTGGGTTCCAAGCCCATCTGGGCTCTTCGAACGTCACCCGGGGTTATCGGGTTGCGCAGTTCATTGAGTTCAGGCTGTCGAAGCCTGAGCTTATTATTATTAATATTGAACGACATCATGAGTAATATAAGAATGTAGGCTTTCATGGCTGGTGTGAGCTTTTGAGCTTTGCCATGGTCTTCTTTGGTTATAATCTCCAAACGTTTCGACTGCAACTGCGGCAGTCATCTTCAGCGCGGTGGTCCGAGTACTCTTTTTGAAGTGTCGAGTTTTCAAAATTTTCCCGAGATTTCGATTCATTCCAACTGAATGACAAGTACCTTCACAACCTGTAATGTACCAACAATTCGCCTGCGGCTCTTTCACATGACAGTACCAATCCCCGGCACGCCCTGTATATGACTAAAACGACGAAGAACCGAAAAAATGGATCGAAATCGTGACGAGGAGCGGCAAACAGTTCCCGATTATCTCACAAAAAACAATAATAACAATTCCGTATGACAAATAAGGAGCAGATCCACATAAAGGTCGGGGCCCACATCTGGTCGTAGCCGTCTCAGCAGAGAGACCGTCGACGTCGGTTTCAGCGAGTGCCGGTGTCCAGTTGGACCGAGAGAGGTTGACGTTATCGAAGCGCGTGTGGAAGTCATGGGGTGCGGGGTCGCTACCACCCTTTTGGGGCTCGCGTGTGTCGCTGTGTTCGTGGACGCTGTTTTGTTAGATTCAGGTAGGATTTTTTTTCGGTAAAAAACGCCCGGATGGCTCTATTCATGATAAAATCCAAAAATTTGTGCATCGGTCCAAGTATGTTGATGACGTTTTAGCCAGCTTCACAGAAACACATAGATAATTATTTTGAATATTTGAATATTTTGAATATTTGAATATTTTGAATATTTGAATATTTTGAATATTAATACTCCGAAGTTTGATTTTAAAATGGCTACAGCGGTTCACGTTCATGATTTCCTGATTGAAATAAAATTCAAAGCGTATGGTTTTGAATATATATCAGTAAAATTGATAATACAGGATGTCAATTTGAAAACTTCCAACCCTTAATATATTCCTTCCAGTAAAAAATATGAGGGATCGTAAAAACAAGTCAATTTCATTGTCAAGCGGGACACTTTCAAGGACTATTTGTAGCCCTCGTGGTTCAACCCCCTAGGAGGGGTAGATGTGACCCTTAGAGGTTGAAGGTGATTGACAGTGTGTCATGATGAATTTCATAAGTTCGGACTTTCATGGTCTGATATTATATCAAATCAAATCAAAATCAAAATGTACTTTATTGTCGAAGATGAAATCTCATTGACAAAGTGTTACTATTCTAAGGAATATAAGATACACAACATAAAAGATATTATCGAAGATAAAATATTATTGTCAAAGTGTTATTATTTTAAAGAATATAAGTTATACAAATTGAAAGTAATATTTGAACATTTGGTGATTTCAGCATTTTGGGGTGAAAAAGTAGTCAGAAAGAAATAATATATATGCTACATATTGGAAAAAATAATAATAATAATGAATATTCTCATGCAACACTTAAATGTGAGTGTGAGAATATAAAAACTATAAAGCATAAAAATATAAAAGTGAATGCATAGAAAATAACAGTAAGTATAAACTCTGTAAACATTTTCAACCATACAGTTCAGAGCTAAATGTAAACAATAAACAAAAAGTTAAAAAAATTACATAGTTTAAATACCAGTAGGTTCTGAAACACAATAATTAAAATTAATTGTTAACATAATTTAAATTTTTGTCTGAATAGAATATTCGTCTAAAGAATAAAAAGCCTTTTGAATCAGAAGCTTTTTTACAGACTTTCTAAATTTAGTGGTACATGTTATGCCTTTGATCTCAATTGGCAAATGGTTAAACATTTTTTTTCCATTATATATGAAAGACCTCTCAATTTTTGATGATATTGGAATCGGTAAACTTATATTGAGCTTATTTCTGGTATTCCGTCGTGGTGAAATGAAAATTTCCGTCCTGTATTTTTTTGCATCAGACATAACATTTCCATTGTAAGTATGGAAGGCAAGGTCAAGATTTTATGCTTTCTGAATAAAGGTCGACAGGAATGCCTGAATCCAACTCTACACATATTTCTAATTCCTCTTTTTTGTAGTACAAACACTCTATCAAACATGTATTGGCAACACGTTCCCCAAAAACAGATACCGTATCTCAGATGGGAATCGATGAGAGCAAAGTACACATTTTTTGCCCAATTCATTGGCTGATACTCTGACTGCAAAGCTTCTTGATGAAATTTTTTTACATAGGTTATTTATGTGACCTTCAAAATCCGAATTTTTATCAATTTGTAATCCCATAAATTTTGCTGACATTTTGTTTTCTAATAATTGAGTACCCAGGTAGATATCTAGTGTGGATCACTTGAGGGTGATGCTGCTAGTTCTTGTCGTATTTAACAATTTTGCCTATCAAATTATTAAGAAATAATACTTATCTTTTACGTTTCGGAGGCCAAAATCTGCCTCCGTCTTCAGAAATGGATAAAAAAATGACTTTCGTTGAATATTTATGAAAATATTTGTTTCGAATGGGCTTTTTCTGTGCTGTCTGAATTCTGTGCATAATCCATACATATTTTTGTAGCGCAAATTACAGATGTAGAAACAAAAATGACAGAACCTTCAATATCTTAATTACTTCTTGGCGCTTTTTGTATCTCCTGTAGTTTATAAGACACAAACTCACTAAAAAAGCACTCAACTAGTGTATATGCAACTCTACCCTGTATACTATATCCAGAAAACGGTAGCTCGATATAGCCGAAAGATTGAAACGTTCTCTTCATCAGTCTGCATGACCGTGGAAGATAAATTGGACCATTCAGCTCGTCATTTGTCAAATAAAGCAAGTGCAATGTTACCGGTTAAGTAGGAACAAATTGCTCAATGTGTTCAACCCACGTTGATTATTATGTTATTGTACAAAGGCCTTGTCCGAACGAAAGTGAGAATGATAGAATAACCTTAGCAAAATTTCATTTATCAGCGTCTTCTTTTTAATTTTCTGTGAGTGAAACAAAAATTTTACAGCAAATCTTGAAGAATGCAGAAAACTATTTTTTTCGTATAAATAAACAACTACAATTACTTGAATAAGTACCCACTGATTTAAGTATTTTACTGATTTTTGTTTGTCCTCTAGAATTCCTCTATTTTTTAAATTTCAAGGAGTTGAAAGCCCCAAAAAAAATTCAGAAGGCAACCATAGAAGAAAAGATATATTCAACTACACCTTTGATTTTCTTCGAAATATTTCATGTAGAAAGAACGTTGACAGTTTCCACGTGTTTCGAATAGGAATAAGTATCATTACATTTCCTTGAGTTCCTGTACTGCAAGAAATATTAGCTGTTTTTCTCAAAAAGTCTATTTTCCACGTGTGTTCAATAACTTGACTAATGAACTACATTGTGGAACTGATCATTATGATTTAATAAGTTACCGGAAATACCTCAAAACTGGCTTGGATCCATTGCCAAAGTTATTTTTAGAACGTTGCAACTTTACTTCAAATGTAATCAGTTAGATATCAAGTGTATATTTTTTGATGTACTAACAAACTGAATCAATAATGAAAAAAACTATTTCATAACTGTTTTTTACTTTCTTAAATAACTACATTGAAACTCTAATTATTGAAACGCCACAATTGATTATCACTTTTTTGAATAACTAACTGTATTGACACTCTACTTCCTAAAACATTACAATTATTGATTTTTACTTCAAGATTGATTTTGACTTTCTTGAATAACTGTATTGACAGTCTACTTCTTGAAACTCCTTACTTGTTTTTTACTTTCTTGAATAACTAACTGTATCGACACTACTTCTTGAAACTTTAACAATTGATTTTAACTTTAAAATTGACTTTTACTTTCTTAAATAACTGTAATGACAGTCTACTTTTGGAACTCCATGATGAATTTTTACTTTTTGGAAAACTAACTGTATGGACACTCTTAAAACTTTACAATTGACTTTTACTTTCTCAAATAAATGTATTGACAGTCTACTTCTTGAAAACTCCTTAATTTTTTTTAACTTTTTTTACTTTCTTGAATAACTAACTATATCGACCCTCTACTTCTTGAAGCTACTTCAAAATAATTTTCACTATTTTAAATAACTGTAATGACAGTCTCCATAATCGATTTTCATGTTCTTGAATAACTAACTGTATCGACACTCTACTTCTTGAAACTTTACAATTGATTTTCACTATCTTAAATAATATCTTTTTACTATCTTAAATAACTGTAATGACAGTCCAATTTTGAAACTCCATAATTGATTTTTATTTTTTTTTTTGGAAAGAAAGTTTTTGGCTTTCTACTACTCCATCTGATACAAAAAAAAGGGATGAGAGAATCTTCCAAAGAAAGGAAGGAAGTAATCAATTTGAAACTCATACATGAATGTGTAGATCATGCAAAGAAGTAACTTTCAGATACAAACTGAAAGAAAGTCCTCCTGAAACAGCTACTTTCATATAAACATTGAATTACACGAAAAAAAATAATTTTTTCGAAACAAATACTTCTATATGAACACTGAATTATACAGAAGATACTTTTCTCTACTCATTTTGTATTTCAAACATTTGTTGTGGAATAAGAATCAGATATCATTCACATGAGTTCTACTTTGAATGAATGATTTTTATGTTCTTGAATAACTAACTGTATTGACACTCTTCTTCTGAAAGTTTGCAATTGATTTATTGGAACGATGTCAGTCGGTAGTGGTAGGTTCAATAAAGTCAGATGCCCAAATAGTGAATTACGGAGTGCCTCAAGGATCAATCTTGGGACCTATTCTTTTTTCCATCTATATCTCGGATTTTCATGAGTGTCTGAAGTTTTGTACTATCCACCACTATGCCGATGATACTCAATTATAACTAGACTTTACGAGCAATTCAATCCTTTCAGCAACTTCTCAAATTGAAGAAGACTTAACATCTATATACAATATCTCAACCGCACATAATCTCACACTTAACCCTTCGAAATCAGTAGCTATGCTTCTCGGAACGAAATCAAAACGTGAACAGCTAACACAAAATTCCCAAATCAGGTTAGCAGGTATGCCGTTAACCTTTGTAAGTGAAATCAAAAACCTAGGTATTTGGTTTGATGTTGACCTAAGATTTACCAAGCACGTCAGCTATCTCTGTCAGAGCTCGTTCAATATTCTGAGACAGCTGTATCCTAGTCGTGATTTGCTATCTACTAAAATGAAACTTGAGTTGTGCGAATCGCTGGTGATATCTAAATTATCATATTGCGACAGTATTTATGGTCCAGCACTTCAACAGGCTGATGCAGCTAGACTACAAAAAATTCAAAATTTCTGTTTACGTTTTTCTCATGGAATACTTAAATTTGAACATATTAGTATGAAATTTAAAGAAACAGGATGACTTAAATTAGATAACTGTCGAAAACTCCATTTACTTACCTTGACACACAAAGTTATAACGTCTGGCAAACCTACGTATCTCCTCAATCAACTTACTATGTTCAAAAACCTCAATAGAGTGAACACAAGGAAAAATAATATGCTAGTTATTCCCAAACACTCAACTGCACTGTACCAACGTTCTTTTTCTATAACGCTCTTCCCAAGGAGTTTTGGAACTTCTCTTTATACAATTTCAAGGAGAAATTGAAAATCTTACTTCAGTCACTATAGAGTTGCTTTTAAGACGGACCTGTATATTATTGTTTACGCTAGGGTTATAAATGAATGTTAATAAGTGTTTACTGAGGTGAAAATATTTTACAAGAATTTAGACATTTTTTTATATTTAAATCATTATTTAAAAATTTAATTTTTATTTGATTTGTACATTTATATTTTATACACACACGAGTATAAATTGTTCTGGAAATAAGTATTTTTTATTTTATATACGCTAATACTCAAATTTTACTTTTATATTTTTCTGTGATTCACTTATATTTTTATAGTCTTCTATGATTCACCTATATTTTTCTTTTTTTTTTTCGCTAGGCTAAGTTGAAAAGCAGCCTAGGCTGATACTTCGCCTTTTCATTGACCCTTAATTATTGTTCTAAATTTTTGTATTTCATTTTTTATATTATGTCGATGAATGAACACGATTATTATTATTATTATTTTTAATTTGTCAAATAACTGCATTGATAGTCTACTTCTTGACACTTTACAATTGATTTTACCTTCTTAAATAACTGTATTGACAGTCTACTTCTCCAAACTCTATTACTTTTTTGAATAAATAACTGCATTGACACTTGTCTTTTTCTTGAAACTTTACTATTGATTTTTACTTTTTTGAATAACTGCATTGACAGTATACTTCTTGATACTTTACAATTGATTTCAACTTTAAAATTGATTTTTACTTTCTTAAATAATTGTATTGACAGTCTACTTCTTGAAACTTCATAATCGATTTTAGTTTCTTGAATAACTAACTGCATTGATACTTGTCTTTTTCTTGAAACTTTACAATTGATTTTTACTTTTTTGAATAACTGCATTGACAGTCTACTTCTTGAAACTTTACAATTGATTTTTGCTTTCTTAAATAACTGTATTGACAGTCTCAAATAATTGTATTGACAGTCTACTTCTTGAAACTTCATAATCGATTTTAGTTTCTTGAACAACTAACTGCATTGATACTTGTCTTTTTCTTGAAACTTTACAATTGATTTTTACTTTTTTGAATAACTGCACTGACAGTCTACTTCTTGAAACTTTACAATTGATTTTTGCTTTCTCAAATAACTGTATTGACAGTCTCAAATAATTGTATTGACAGTCTACTTCTTGAAACTTCATAATCGATTTTAGTTTCTTGAATAACTAACTGCATTGATACTTGTCTTTTTCTTGAAACTTTACAATTGATTTTTACTTTTTTGAATAACTGCACTGACAGTCTACTTCTTGAAACTTTACAATTGATTTTTGCTTTCTCAAATAACTATATTGACAGTCTACTTCTTGAAACTCCATAATCGATTTCAGTTTCTTGAATAACTAACTGTATTGACACTCTACTTTTTTAAACTTTACAATTGATTTTTACTCTGAAATTGATTTTTATTTTCTTAAATAACTGTATTGACAGTCTACTTCTTGAAACTACATAATCGATTTTTACTTTCTTGAATAACTAACTGTATTGACACCCTACTTTTTGAAACTTCACAATTGATTTTTACTTTTTTGAATAACTGTATTGAAACTTTTCTTCTTTTTCTTGACCGCCTGTCGAAAGACGGATGACATTTTTTGTGGAAAGCTAAATTCGAATCAACACGCCTGTTTTCGATGCACTCGTGGGTATTACGAAAAGTTATTTTAGTTCTTGTAAATGTGTCAACGCCTCACTAATGCCTGATACTATATACCTGGTAATAAACAGAGTGTTATAATATATCCGATTACTTTTTTATTTTTAGGACAGTATTGTCACAGTTTGTCGATGAGAGAGCTTTGAGCATGAGATGCGTGAAATATATCAACACGAGATGTGTCGTTAAAAGTGTTTACGACGTAATGGAGCAAAGAGTAATGTCATTAACATTTGGTTTATAGGGAACTCTTGTGACTTCCAGAAGTTCAATGAGTATTTAATAATAATAGTGAGTTCATGTTTTATAAAGCTACTAAATACAGATATTAAGTAACACAATACAAACAGATCATTATAAATGGTTGATAATGTGAATTATATAATTATTATTTTCAAGTAAACTCTATATGAAGTCGACATGATAAACGAAAAAAAAATCTGATTAAATATTTCAATGAAGTTATAAAATTATTATGTCGGGACTAGTGTTAGGTGAATTATTATTCAGACGAACATAGCGTTTATCAATAATGAAATTTATTAACAACAAGACACAACGACAAACAAAACACGAATAAAAAAATTACAGGGTAACCTCGAGGAACTAACGCTAAGTCTCTTCTCGATCAGCGAGGAAGCTCTAGAATAGAAAATAGTTCTTGGCCGAAATCTCAGAACAAAATGAATTGCCTCGGCTAAAAATGTATTCAAAGTAACTCGAAAAATCACCATTGACAATGGTCGGGGTCATAAATATAGTCTAGAAGAGGCAACCATTTGGGCCCCAATTTCTTGTCTTAATCGATGAGTAGCTACTCGAAATATCCTAAGTCGTGTCGTTCTATATATTCATCTGTTTTTCAGCAATAAACGTTCTTTCGAGAGAAGAGAGCATTTCAATGATATGCAATGAGAAAATACGGAAACGATAAGTAAAAATTGAAATAAAAGAATTAAAATAGAACCCCAAGCAGATGGATATTTTGGACGACCGCTCGATAATAGTGTTATAAAAAGTTAATTTCCTAACAAAAATTTATAATACAAAATGAAAATCAATAACGAATATTTATAATACAAAATAAAACTCAATAAAGACATAAAATATTTCTGAACTAAGTAGTTGTACGAAAAACCCTACAATTTCAATGTTATTTCGTACAAAAGTTGAACACATTTTCCTATTTTTGATAAAAATTCAATTTTCTAGCAATTTTTCTTGAAATATATGTAACATGTTCATTGAAATTCAGTTTATAATATTAAAAATATTCAAAAATACACCTGAATATTAAAATTTTGAAACAATTACAATATTTTTTATTTTCAATAGGTCAGGAATTTTGTGTTTGCCGGTGTGAAAGTAAACAGAATTTTGATTTACTCGGATTCAGTTTCAATTCTTTGAAATTCAATCAGTTTTGCATACATTTAATCTCTTTGTGAAGAATAAATAATTCCACCCAACGAATTTACTATTACATACATCAATCTGTCATCTGCAAATAGTTGTATTTTACAATTTTTATAATTTCACAAATATCATTTATGTGAGGAATGAATAGTAGGGGTCCCAAAACAGACCCTTGTGGAACACCATGTTTTGTTGAAAAAGTGTAGATGCTGATTAACGAAGCGATGAAAAATCAATTTTTTTTCGTATAACACAAGATTTTTACTATATTTTTCTCAAGGTTGCTATCAAATACCTAGAAAAAGGTGGTTTTGAAAGCTTCGATAGAAAACAACTAAAGGTAATGAAAAAAATTTGGCCAGACAATGAATTGATGTTAAAATTGACAGCTAAAGGCTTTAGGGACCTCGGCACTTGGTGAAATAGGATAAGGTATCCACATTTGTGACAGCAAAAAGATAGAGTACCACAAGGCTAAGTTCTTGATACAATACTCTTTAAAATATATGGGAAATATATGAAAATTCCTTTCTTTCCACTGTATACACACAGAAGGAGCAGAATCAGTTACCCACATTCAAACCGCAAAGAAGTCTAGGAGGAATCAGAGCAGTCTAATGACTATGCCAAAGAAAGATACGATAGTACTAAGAAAATATTTTGAATTGAAATTCGAAACATTCCCCTGTTCCAACATCACTCTACAACTGTATCTGAATGCAAGTGCGGCTGGAAATTAACTACTTCTCTGGCTGATACCACAACAAACCTTGAATCATATCCGATAAATATTTGTAGTTTTCCCTGCACGGTATGCTACTCAACCGCTTTGGGCATGGTTTGTCAGATGTGAATGTTTCTACTTCACTGTAGTTGAGATAGATCCTGTCTCAGAAGAAGATTCAACAAGCTATGATGACCCTAGTCGAGCGCAGCCGAAAGAGCCCGAATAATTACCCAGGCATTTGGTACTATTCGACGTAGGTCTGCGAAAATTCGTTTCAGATATTTTAGCCTCGAAGATGAGCCCCAAAGTGGTCGAGCAACAGTAATCTAGGACGATTATTGCGGTTTTTGATAGTTTAAAACGTATCGGAAAGATCAGAAAGCTCGATAACTGAGTGCCCCACAATTTGAACGATCAACAGAAATTTTCACGTTTCGAAATCTGTTCTTCTTTGCTTTAGCGCAGCCAAAACGAATCTTCTTTGGATTGAGTCGTCACGTGTGATGAAAATAGATCTTCTACGACGATAGGAGATGTTCAGGACAGTGGTTGGACATCGATGAGCCACCCATAGCACTCTCATTCACGCCGGTTGGAGGCCGGAGTGGACCGGATGTCTACGTGGGAGTGCTAAAGTGGATTTATATAATACATATCCCCATTCACGCCGGTTGGAGGCCGGAGTGGACCGGATGTCCACGTGGGAGTGCTAAAGTGGATTTATATAATACCTATCCCCATTCACGCCGGTTCGAGGCCGGAGTGGACCGAATGCCCACGTGGGAATAGGAGTGAATCAGTTTTACGATATATACGTAGAAAAAATCGAAATCAAACAGGAGACGACGTGATAAAAAAGTTCGAGTGTTTTTTATAATAAAAAAAAGTTTGACATAAAAGGGGTGGCAGCATTGCTTCGAGCAAGACTGCTGCGCCCCCCCTCCTCCCGACGGAGCTCCTGTCAATATTGAAAGGAGGAGAAGCAACGTCCAATAAATCTAGAGAGAGAGAGACACTGATATATTACACTCCAAAATAGATTCATAAAAACGGACCAAATTTTTGAAATAACTCAATAGTAATATTCATTTATACAATATTCGAAATAATAATAATAATAATCATTATTATAATATATATTTCATTGTCCGAAAAAAAAATCTTGTTGACAAAGTTAGTGAATAAATATAAAAGAATACATAAATGTCATATGAACATTAAAATATAGATGAAATATAATGTGAACTTAAGTATAAAAACACTGAATAAAAAAAAACAATGGTTCAAACATACATACACATAAAACGCTAAGTTAAAAATGATCGGTATATAACTCAGTCAAACTGTAATAGAGTCTACTACTCAAAATTTCTTTACTCATTTTTCTGTAGGCACCGATTGGTATCAATATTTATCTCTTTAGTGTAACTAGGCAGATGGTTATACATCTTCACACCATTGTAAAATAAGGAGTCCTTGACCAGAGAGTCGCAAGGTCTCTAATATGGATAGCTCTTCCATGAGTAATGTTTACTGCATTTATTCAGCGACACCACTACAGAAACAATAAGCTACACATCATGAGCTTATTCAAGAATGCTGTTACGATTACCATCAACAAATGGAGGTACCATAATTGAAAACATCACTGAAAAACGTACGTCACTGCAAACGTAAACTGCCGTACGAATTCTTCGGCACGTTGTATGTTTTTTATGAAGTTCACTTGTAAGGACGGATCAATCCGAACGGGATCATTGAACATATTTATGAAGATAACAGGAGACATCAAAGTGCCGTTTTATCATACATTTAGAGTTTGATCAGTACCTACGATTCTTACTTGAAATCTTCAACCGCGTCAGGGGGCTTCTTCCCAAACGTGTTAACTCTGAGTTCTTTGTACCGATGTATTTATCATAAACGATAACCATTAAAAAAAATAGGTAAAAAAAATAAAACTTCACTTAGATGGCCATGACTTCAAATCTAGATGTATTTTTCAATGCCGAACAATAACACAAATGTCATTTTGGCATTTCAATGCCTAAATGACATTTCCCGAAATTTTCCAAAATAAGAGTAGGTACTTTACTCTTGTCTCGAAATCAAATATTTGAAGGCTTCCCGTATATTACGTGTGTCTCAGTGTATTTTTTGGTGCATGTTTAGTTTTAGGGAATGCACAAACTTTTATCAAGAATAACTTTTTGTCGAAAAACCCTTAATAAAGAAGTTTCCGATATGGTGCATACTTTGGGGATGACACTGTATAATTGAACTATGAATTATACTTTTATAAATACATTGCGCAGATTGTTCACGTTTTTCATGTGGTCGCAATTACTCAATAAAACCACTTCTGTTGTTCTCATCACAAGAGATGAATAATATTACAAAGAAGAACATTAAGTCAGACTTATCACAGCGTTTTATTGGTATGATCATTAAGTCGTAATTCAAAGCGTGACAAGCAAGTTATTCATAAATCTGTTTATCACACCCATTCTAATTAGAGATTAATGAGATCATATATCAATTCCTAATAGAATTCATACGTTTTGTAATAATCCGCAGCTATTGCATTTCTTTACTTCGTATGTCATTGCTTTATGTATTGATTATCATTTGTAATCGATTGAATTTGAATATTTGCGGCTAAGATATAACTGTTGATATGTTGTTAAAAGCAATAGTTTGTTGAAAAACAGCTCATTTTTCCTTTCAATAAAGATTAAACCTATCTCTCTTTTTATTGCATATCAACGACTTATTGGAAAAAACGAAGAATACCATATACAGGGTGTAACATAAGTACGTTAAAGTATTCAACTGACGTATTCCTGAGACAATTTTAAGAAAAAAAACTCTATATGAACTTGTGTCCGGAAATGCTTCGTTTCGGAGATACGGGGTGTTGAAATTGAATTTTTTTTTTCGCTTTTTGAAAATAACTCTTGCAAAAAATAAGTTATTCGCACGGGGAAATCATAATTTCGTATTGATTTTCATGTAACATCTAGAGGGTGCTGCGTACGCTGTCACTATTTATTTCAGATTGCCCTAACTTTTTTGACAGTAAACTTTTGGCACTTTTCATGAGAAAACCTAATTCCCACACCTTTTCCAGCTAAAAAAGGTACACCACCTCAACAATGCTGGAGGTGATCGTTTTCGAAATATTTACAATTTTCTATATCGATGCATATTACTTTATATGCCAAATTCAATTTCAATAATTTTTGTCACTCTCCGCTTACAAATTAAGTTAATTAAATTGAGTAGGCTATGAAAGTTTGTTTATAAAAATAGAAGTTCGCTGTCACATTTTTAACTATTAATTGACAAATTCACAGTTCGGAGTTTATAAAGTGATTTTTTGGTACCATGGCCGACGTTACGAATTCTGAAACGGCCGATATGGTTTTCACATACGGCTTGGCTGATGGAAATTAAAGCGAGGCTAGACGCATCTATCAGGAAAGGTATCCCCAACGCGTGACTCCTTGTGCAGCGACATTTGCGAATCTTTTCCGGCGACTTTTCGAATCTGGAAGCTTTGAAACAAATTCTGTAGTAGGACGGCGACGAACTACAAGAACTGTAGAATTGGAGGAGGCGGTTCTCGAAGAAATTAGTGAACATCCAGAGACAAGTACAAGAAAAATTAGTCAAACGTCAACTGTGAGTCACATGACAGTTTACAGAATTTTAAAGTAACAGTAATTATATCATATTCAGCGAGTCTAGGCACTTACGCTACGTGATTTCCAACCACGTATCGAATTTGCTCAATGGCTTCAAAGAAAAGTCGAACAATATCTGCAAATTTTATCGAAAATCCTCTTCACAGTTGAGGCTAATTTTTCAAGAAATGGTATCATGAACTTCCATAACAACCACATCTGGGCGGAAGATAACCCACATGTGATAACGCAAACTCATTTCCAAGACAGATTCTCTTTTAATGTATGGGTAGGCATAATTGAGTGTTATACATTTTTTGGTACACGAGCTTCCCCAACTTATGGAAGATATTCTCATTGGTCTCCGAAATCACTCTTGGTTTATGCACGATGGAGCTCCTGCTCGTTTCAGTGTAATAGCAAGAAATTATTTAGACGTAGCATATCCCCAACGATGGATAGGAACAGGAGGCACTGAGCATTGGCCCCCGAGGTCACCGGACCTCAATCCCGTCGATTTTTTTCTTCTGGGACACCTAAAATCACTAGTTTATGCTAGCCCCATTGAAAACGCGAAAATGTTGAGGGATCGCATCATAGCTTGTTGCGAAACGATAAGAAACACTCCGGGCATTTTTCAACCGGAAAATGTTCAAGTGACTTGGCACATTTGGTACATATCAGAAATACGCGTCGGACTGTGGCTGCTTATCATCATCTTTGTATATTCAGTTGTACATAGAACTTTAGTTGGCCCACACCTGATGGCCGTTCTGTGTATTTGCAAAGCTAACCTCTGGATGGTGACCTTATCAAAATTTGTTGAATCTTTTTTAAGCGACTGGATTCATTGCAATTCTAAGTTAACAACTCCAACGAATTTAGTTCAAATGTGGTAGACTCTTGGAACTTATCTGGATCCAAAGGCATGATAATTTTTCCTAAATTAACAACAGCTGAGATAACTTGTTGATGAATATGAACTTTTTGAAGTATTATCAAAGTTATTGTGATAACTATAAATTGTTTTGCTTCAGAACTAACCAAAGAATTGGAGGAAGTTATCAAAGGGGAAAACTTCGTTTTATCCATGAAACATATCAAGCCAAGGAAAAGATCCAGAGGAATAATGGAAACGTTATTTGCTGTTGAATTTCCGGGAGCCAAACATAAATTTTCGCTGTTGCTAGATAGAAAAGTCAACAAAGGTGAGTATTATATGCCATATGTTATGAAACTATTCGTACATCTTTTTCCTATTCATTTTATCAGAAATACCACTTTCTGCAACAGACAGTGGAGGGATATTAACCCCTACCAGGTGAGGTATCGTCTGTGGAGGTAACAGTCCTCGCAAAAGATTCTTGGGCAGGGGAAGTAGATTCTGCATTATGAGAGGGTACAGATTTTTCTTGTGGAGATCAGCAAAAGTTTACAATCAAACGATGAATCGAACACCAGGAGCAAAAGAGCTCTGCAAGGCTGGATCTGATTTATTGTCAGGTATTGGTACTGATTTACAGATCCCTTTATATGGGGGGGTTGTTTTGGTTATTGAATTGAAAACTATGCACCTTGAATATTATCCAACCCCAACACTGACCAATCAACTAGAACCTCTACCATCATGGCTGCTGCAGAGGATCTACGAGCTACACATTCCTGCCTGGATAGAGGCAGGTCGAGGATAGAGGTTACTTAAGAGGTTCAGGAGATTTACAGCATTGGAGGGTACAGTTGGTACCGTACCTATTACATATCCCGAAAGAGGTCTCATACTGAACTCAAAACACATGGAATTCCTTTGGTTTCGAAAATCAAGTGGACCCACCCTTACCATCATTTTCTTACTTTCAGTGATCGTGGAAACATCTGAAAACAACAAGAAACGCTCCCAGTATTTCATCGTCGACTCCCTCCATGATGAAAGTGCAATAAAGTCCCTTATTCTTGCTGTGAATCAAACGCAACCTGGCGCACATGCTACTTTGTACCTGGATTGTACTTCATATGGAATGGTTGCTCTACCGGAAACTCTGAGAGATATGTTCAGCAGCATAAAGCATCCTAAAATTGAAGTGGTGAGTATGACAAAGCATTCATTTTAAAATTACGGTATATTGAAATACTAAGAAGATATTAACGTCCTGTTTTGCCATAAAAGTTGAAGTTCTTAGGTTGAATTGCAACCTCTGGTGAAGGGTGCAATAGACAAAAACTGAGCTAGAACATACTCAGGTGATGAGAAATGGACAGAAAAAAATGCGAAGCAAGTCAGAGTCAAAGTTTTCCCATAGCACGGGATGAAAGACCCTATGCGCGTCCCACTGTCCTCCGACATTGCTCGTAAGCCACATCATAAAAACATCATGAAAACACCTCCACTGTTCATACTGTACAAAGTTTGACTGAAAAATAACAGGATTTTTGGTGTAACTCGCTATGCCCTGAAGGTCGTCTATGTTCAAAAATGATTAAAAATGGCGTAAGAAGGTTGATTCACTAAGAAAAAACCTAATGACTGAAAGAACTAACAATGAAAGATAGCAAAGTTTGTTTCGGAAAAGTTTCTTACTTTCAATTAGGTGCTATGTAAAATTTCAAGAGGTAAATAGAGATGTCATCAATAACCCTCGTGGCTGATGTGACTGTTTCGAAATGACAAAAATATATCTTGTTAGAAACAGTTTCGATTGAAAACATAGGATTCGATACTACAAAACCTAGGCACCGAAGGTGGATGTGGCAGAGCCGGGATCAACAATTCCACTAGCCGCGTTGGGTAATTTCTTTTGAATCAAATTATTTCCTTACACAATCATGAAATTTCACTCCATCAACATAGCCTGGGACTGCTAGAATCTATGAATGGAAGGCTTTTTGTCCGATTTGAGACCAAAATCTTTCAGCAACTTTGATGGCCTGAAACAAAGTCTCTTTTCCACAGATACTTCTACAGGAAGTGTGCAGTTGACTTGACCAGAAGTACGCGGCAAAATACCACTGCACTTCGCTTTGAGGTTTTATTAAACATAGAGGTCTAGAAATATACTTCCTGAGAACTCTTTCTTTTAAAAAACGGTTTTCCGCTGAAATAAACCTACTGAGACTAGGAGACCATAATAGAGAGGACTGGATCCTGCGGGAGAAAGAAATGTTAAGAGCAGATAGTTGTTGGTTCACAGATGGATCAAAAACACCTTCCGGTTCTGGTGCAGGTGTTTCCAGTCGCAGACCCAGGACAGAGTTATCTACCTGCCTAGGAACTTACGCGAGTGTATTTCAGGCGGATATTTAAGCTACTGAATTGTGTGCTGAGAGATTGGATCAATCCAACCTCACTCACAAGTCAATAAAAATATTTTTGGGCAGTCAAGCGGCGTTGGAAGCTCTTGGCTCCCACCGAGCAAAGTCTAAATTGGTAGCAAACTGCAAAAAAAGACTCTTCTCGATAGGAAGACTGAACAAATTGTCTCTGGTCTGGATTCCTGGCCATACTGGCCTGGAAGGCAATGAGGTTGCTGACTCTCTTGCAAAGGAGAATGCTGCAAGCGCCATCATTAGACCAGAACCTGTCATTGGCATCGCTTTGGGCTTTGCCAAACAAACACTCAACACCTGGATGGGAAGAAGAGTTATGGACTTCTGGTAGAATCTTCCAGGATTGGCTCACTTCAAGGCGTTTATTCACCCTTCGAAGCTTTATTCCAAACAGTTGTTGGACTACAGTAGGGATGAACTACGATGTCTAACAGGCCTTCTTACAGGTCACTGTCATTTAAATCATCACATACAGAGACTTGGACTGTCGGAAGAGAGTGTGTGTTGCCTCTGTCTGGAAAATGATGAAACTGCAGAGCATATACTTTTTGCCTACCCTGCTGGGGACCGAATCAGGTTCTTTGAGTTCGGCAGATCCGTACTCTCACCATCTCTCCTGAAAGACCACTCACCATACAAACTAAATGGCTTCGTTAAGAAGCTGGGTTTATTTGGCCGAGTGTGAATAGGTGTGAGCCACAATAAACCCTTATGGGTTGCGGTGGAGGGTCGAATAGACCCACTCACTTTAGACTTACCTACCTACCTACCTAGGGGACCATAGAATGAACAATTCAAAATATCGAATTCATACGGATGTTTTGAAAGTTTTGCCACTGGGATGATCAAAAAGAGTGTGGGTAGTTAGCAAAGATATTTTGCGTGATACATTTAAGCAAGGTGAGCGAGTGAGGCGTTGAACAAATGCACAGCTTGTTATCGATTAGTTCCTTACTCCGTTGCTCTGAAGCCAGCTGAGATCGGGTGAGCGAGTTGTCCGGACTTCTATAGTCAACGTATTATCTGTGTCTCTGTTTTTGGTTCACATCGTAGCCTTCTTCTTTGTTCTAGTTATCCTCGAAACATAATATTTCTCTTCTCAAATATTACAGATAATGCGAACTTTCTTCTTCGTGATTGTTTTCATATTTTCGCGTTTCCCCTCAACTTACTTTCATCTAAAAACATATTCACGTGCTCGGTGTTCGTTGAGCCTAGCCAACAATACAAACTTCATCGTATCGATCAGAAATTTGCCTCGGGAACAATTACAACGCTTGTACTAGTATTCTAGAAAGCCGTAACATAAAATCCCGTTACTGCTGATTTATTGAGTCATATTCAATAAAACGTATTCTTGAAAGTGAAGTAACTTGTCTTTCCATAAACGCCGTTGAATTTACGACCCTCATTTGACCACAGAGGTTGCAGGCTGCTGCGTATTTCTTGTTATTGTTCCGTACTTACACTGCTAAGATCTTAAAACATGGGCTGCCGTGCCTCTGCATAATACAGCTAGTGTTATTCGTCTATGAAAATAAACAGCTATATCCAAAAAACTCCGAAATACATACTTACGGTACTCGGTGTGAAAATACTTTACACCACCCTTACTCTCGCTTGCGTCTGCGTCAGAATTCCCCAAAATACTTGGGTATTGAATGCTTCAATAAAATAACAACTTTTATAGGGATCAATAAAAGTAGAACTGTAATGAGGAATGAACTATATTATGGTTTCTTGTTGGATAACTGCTTCTGCAGTATGGATGAATTTCTTGCTTTCAGTGTTTTTTTTTGTATCTTGGGAGCTGTCTGACTTGTCCATTTTGTCCAAGTCTCCAGAAAACACTGCAGCTTTTTGGGCTTATTGCGTTTATTCTCCCATCTTTTTTGGGAAAGAAAGTTTTTGGCTTTCTACTACTCCATCTGATACAAAAAAAAATGGATGAGAGAATCTTCCAAAGAAAGGAAGGATTAATCAATTTGGAAGATTCTCTCATCCATTTTTTTTGTATCAGATGGAGTAGTAGAAAGCCAAAAACTTTCTTTCCCAAAAAATTAATCACTCCTAAAAATATAACCCTTTCAAATCTCCCATCTTCTTATGACATCCATTCCACCAGTCTCGTTACCTGTACTATTTTGTACAGGTTCCGTATTGGATGTTCGCCATATTCTTCTGAGCGTAATTTTAAACGTCCATATATTGCCTCCCTCCTGTGATTCAGTGCCTCACATTCGCATAAGATGTGTAGAGCTGTTTCTACCCCCTCGTTGCCTAATCTGCAGCTGAGGTTTCCGTTGTACAGCCCCATTTTATTCAGGTGTCCTCCAAGCGGACAATGACCGGTTAGTAAGTCTGTAATTATTCTGAGCCGATCCTTACTATATCGAAGTAGTTCTTCGGTTCTTTTCTCGGACGGTTGCCTAATGAAGGTTCTACTGTGTTTGTTGCCAGGTACTTTTTTCCAGTACTATGTGTGCTTCTTATTGGTCCATGTCCTAATCTGGTTTCGTACCAATGATTTGGGTACCCCCAGAGCTGGTTCAGGACCTATGTATGAAGTTGATGATCTGAGTCTAGCGCATTCATCAGCTTTATCATTACCTGTAATTCTTGAATGTTCTGGCACCCAGTACAAAGTTAATTCGTACCTGTTCGCAAGTTCATTCAGTTCTACATGGCATTCCCAGACCAGTTTTGATGTCACCTTCGGGTTTGTCAGAGCCCCTAGTGTGCTCTTGCTGTCTGTAAAAATATTGATCCGCTCATTTCTTTGAGGTCTCAATTCAATAAGTCTTGCACACTGCAAGATAGCATACACTTCCGCCTGTGGTTTAGATTTCTATCCGCTCGGTATATTCCAGCTCTCGTTCCATGTTTGGTCTTCGATCCATCTGTATACCAGCTGTTTTTTCCAAACATGTTTTCGGAATGACTAATGGTGTCATGTGGTCCGTGCACATATTCAATATGTGCTTCTCCACTTGTTCCGAAATTTCTGTTCGGTCCGATCTTTTGTAGTTCGGTGAGTGTTCCAGTCTGAATTGGCCCATCCTGGCCTCCCCCATTATCACAAAGTGTAAAGAAGGTAGATTCAGGAGTGTCTCCAATGCAGCTGTTGGGGTAGTTCTCATTGCTCCCGTCATTCCCCAACATGCAAGTCTTTGCACCTTGCCTAGTTTGTTGATGGCGGTCGCCTGCTTCATCTTTGGCCACCAGACCAGAGATGCGTATGTTATCATGGGTTTAACCACCATCGTGTATAGCCAATATACCATGTCTGGTTTTAGCCCCCATGTTTTTCCATAGGTGCTTCTGGCGAGCATCAGTGCTACCTCCGCTTTCCTCTTTATCCTGTCCAGTGTTGGTTCCAGGTCAGTTTGGAATCTAGGATTACTCCCAGATATTTAACCATCCCCGACACTTGTATTTTTTCACCTCGATGTTTTAGAGGTCCCCTTCGTTTTAGTCCTCTTAGTGAATGCTACTATGGTCGATTTGGATGGGCTGGATGATTGATTCTAACGACGTATTATCAAATGCGCCCTCAATGTCCAAGAATGTAGCTAAAAGTACTTCCTTGTTTCTGTAAGTATATTCTACTTTTTCTGTTACCCGACATAGAGCCATTTCTGTTGACTTACCTATCCTGTATGCATATTGGTCTCGATGAAATTGTCTGATAGCCAGTGATACGTCCCTTATATGCCTGTCAAGTAGTTTCTTACCGTTTTCAACGCAAATGACATGAAACTAATTGGTCTCAAAGCCTTCGCCGAGTCCTGTCCGATTTTCTCAGGTTTCAGAATGAAGGTGGCCCTGATCAGTCTCCAAGTTTTTAGTATGTCCCAGTGCTAAGCTTGCCTTGAGGATTATACACAATTTTTTGAAAAGTACTTCCGGTCCCTTTTGAAGCATTGCTGGGTATATACCATCAGGTCCCAGCGACTTTTAGGGTTGAAATGAGTTTACAGCCAATTTAAGTTTCTCCATATCTATCTTTCAGTGCTTAGATAAATGACATAGAGTTTTTTATACATGTAGTCTTTTTGAAATTTGTTCAAGATCAAACATTTGTGTTTATCTTTTAGCGTTTTACTTTTTTGACTAGTCCAATATGTATTTAATCTTGTTATTGTGTATGTGTGAACATTTCAGTGATGAATAAAACTATTTCTATTTCTACCATTTCTATTAATACGTATGTATCTCTTCTCGATAGTTTTCACTTTTGATTTCTGTTAGAGTTTTGAGTTCCTTCCCTGCTTGGGGCTTCGTTCACGAGATGGAGTTGTTACTAGTTAACAATCTATCCCGCTGTATATCGATATAGCGGAGCCGTGTTGAAATCAATCGAGTCCCAGACACTTTGCTGTCTGGGTAGGATGTTTCCCGTACTGACGAGAGGTAATACCTCGAAACCGCGGTCTGCAGGTGATCTACTTGAATAATTTCAGCATGGTCTTGCTGCTGGATGAACGAGAACCATCTGCGAGACTAGCCTCTATGAGGAATCTTACATACCACGCCCTACTGTGTAGGTAGTTGGGATCAAACTATCATTGCCAAATGTCTGGTTCACCAAAACGGACAAAACTTTGAAACAACCTAATGCATTCCTTGACAATAGGGACTGTTGAGTTTGTAGTATCTACACAACAAATTTTCGTCTACAGCCTACTACAAAGTCAACAGATATACAGATTCAGTTCTCTGCTTGATTCTTGATCATACAGAGAAGAGTGATCAATCATATTTATTTAAGGTATGAGCGGGCAATGAACTTGACTTGGTTTTTGACCTGAACGAGGTGACGATAACTCTGTTCCTGAGTTAGGATCCATTCAGTAGCCGAATTAGAACAGGCAATATGACTTAGGAAAGAGAATTTTAAGATCACTCTAGATAGACCGTTGAAGCGTACTGTAGACCTCGGCAAACAAATCCGAAAAATGTTTTGGCGTGGTTATCCACGGCGGTGGAAGTTTACACCCGTTTCTCAGTTGGATATATTATTGAAAACCTATGTTTGGAATGTCTGAAAGATCTCTATAGTTTTTATTGTACAAAATCAGTTTCCACTTTAACCAATACCTCTACGATACATTTCATCAGTTCGGACTTCCATAGTCTAATATGATATAAATTGATTTGAAATCCCTTAAAGAATCTGCAGAAAATCAAAAAGATTAGCTGAAAAAACAATTTTATTCAGCAAAAAACTGAAATTACAATGGATAACATACAGGCAACAACCAAACAAAACCAAAACAATTTGAACTATTAAAAAATTTTAAAAATTATTAACAAGACAAAAAAATAAAAAAATGAAATTAAAAGATTCCAAACCAAGTTACTTTACGATGTTTCGATTGTTAGCATCCACAATCGTCTTCAGGTGATAACTGGACTTATTCCTTCGAGATCTGACTGTTTATAGGTCATTCAACTGTCCTCTCCTCCCTCTCTCCGCTTCATTGATTTGTTAGCGGGAGCTGACCGTTTGGCGGGAATTGGTCGTGTTCCGCTTGATTAGAGGTTTTCATATGTTACGTATCTCTACGCTAGCTTGACTAAATGCGTTGTTGAACAACATATATGCGGCTTAATTAAAATTTCTTCTAAGCCAGTGTTCCTCCTCGTGGATGATTTCAGCCTAAGCCCACTTGATGTTATGTTGATGCTATTCTGCTATTCCGGATTTGCTGGTTTCTCCTCGCTGTGTGTGTTTCTTGTGCTCCGCAATGCGAACTTTCAATGGCCTTTTAGTTTCACCGATGTATGATTCTCCGCACTCGCAAGGTATGCGGTAAATGCAATTCTTGGAACCGCAGTCCGCGTTTGGTGGCTTGGTTTTCGTAAGACTGCTACGGATAGTGTTCCCAGATCTGAAGCAGATGTAGGGAAGTACAAGAACTGGTTGTGGCGGCTTCTCTTCCTTGTGGAGTTCTTGCTGTCTTCTAGCTGAAGCCTGTTTCACCATCATTCTGTTGAAGATCATTTTTGATGATGCCTAGTTCTTTTTCGAGACCTTCCTTCGTATTACAAAGCCCAAAAGCACGGTCTAATAGAGTCTTGATGATTCCTCTTTTAGTCGATTGTTGGTGGTTGGATTCGTGGTTCAGATACTGTCCCGAGTGAGTGTGTTTTCGATATACAGATGTTTTTCATTTAGTGTAGGTCCTCTTCACCAATACGTCCAAGAATGGCAATTCGTTGTGGACTTCCTTCTCCATTGTCGAAGTGATGGAAGGACTTACGTTTTTGGTGCGCTTCAGGAAAGTATCTAGTTCCGCATTTCCATGGTTCCAAATCATGTAGATGAAGCCCCAGATCCGGGGCTTCTTGGCAGCTTGTTCAATGGCCAGAGTTTCAAACCTCTACATATACAGTGCTAGTCAAAAGTCCCCTCCCCCCCTCGTATCTTTGGAACGGGTATACTTCTAATAATGAAATTTGGAGGGTAGAAATAAACGGATGTAGGCTTATTAACTGGTCATAACAGGTGACGCAATAGTCATAAATGACGTCACAAGGCCACTATGACCAAAAATTTTTAATGGGACCCTATGGCAAGTGACAGCTCGTTTAAAAGGTATTGAAAATACCTATTCAGTCATACCAATTTTGTTTGGGTTTCGGCTGATTTTGATTGATAAATTGAAGAAATACGAAAATTATTGTTTCGCATTTAATTAATAAAGATTTTAAAGTACGCCTCTGGTTCATTGTCAAAAAGGTTGACGTGTTTGAATTATCTACTTGTCAAAAGTGTTTATACCTTGAAAATTTACCTAAGCTATTGTTTAACGAGACGTTTAAGTGTTTACATAGGCAAAATGGTACGTACTGTAGCCGACAAAGTAGCAGCTATCTTAATAATTGGTGAATGTAGAAATAATTTCCATGCAGCGGAACGACTGTTTAATGAGAGGTACCCCGATCGCCCTATATCGAGGATTTATTTGAGGGAGCTTCTTCGGAAGTTTGAAGCATCAGGTAGTGTTCAAGATGCCAAACGATCTGGTCGACCAACAATTAGTGACGACAAAAAAATTGACATACTTGGAGAAATGGTAGTGAACCCTACTTCTTCCACAGCCCAAGTTGCGTCTATCTATGAAGTCAGTCAAAGGACAGTACATAGGGTGTTGGCTAAAAACAAATTTCATCCATACAAATTAAAACTTTCAGATGATGACCCCGACCGAAGATTAGAATTCTGTGAAACTATGTCCGATAAAATGAACCAACAACCAGGCTACATACAGACAATTTGTTTTAGTGACGAAAGTACTTTCTTTCTCAATGGAAATGTTAACACTCAAAATGTGAGGTATTGGAGTGACACAAATCCTCACATCTTTCGTGAAAAACATACTCAATTTCCAGAAAAAGTAAATGTTTGGGCAGGTATTTTGGGAAACCACATAGTTGGGCCTCTTTTTCTCAATGCTAACTTAACCGGTGAATTGTATCTGGAGATGTTACAAACTGATATTGAGGCGTTAATTCTTGAAATTCTAGAAGATAATCCAGATGAATTCGACAACTTGGAAATAACGTTTCAACAAGATGGTGCTCCTGCACACTATTACGGTGCAGTAAGACGTTACCTAGATGAAGAATATCGTGGTAGATGGACTGGACGACGAGGTTCGATCGAATGGCCAGCTCGGTCACCGAACCTTACACCATTAGATTTTTTTCTATGGGGGTACTTGAAATCTAAGGTTTACGCTACAGCACCTGACAGTATTGCCATTCTGAAACAACGAATTGTTGAAGAATGTAGGGCAATTTCCGCTGACACACTGGGACGAGTACGACAAGAGTTTAGCAATAGGATGCATTACTGCCAGGAAGTAGATGGAGCACATTTTGAACACTTATTATAAGAACTGGTTCTTAAATCTTTATTAATTGAATGCGAAACTATAATTTTCGTATTTCTTCAATTTATCAATCAAAATCAGCCGAAACCCAAACAAAATTGGTATGACTGAATAGGTATTTTCAATACCTTTCAAACGAGCTGTCACTTGCCATAGGGTCCCATTTAAAATTTTTGGTCACAGTGGCCTTGTGACGTCATTTATGACTATTGCGTCACCTGTTATGACCAGTTAAGAAGCCTACATCCGTTTATTTCCACCCTCCAAATTTCATTATTAGAAGTATACCCGTTCAAAAGATACGAGGGGGGGAGGGTACTTTTGACTGGCACTGTATATTGGCTATAACCGGTGAAAGTGGCGATTCTATTGACAGTCCCGCATCTTGCTTGATAAAATTGCTTTTTCAGCTAATCTTTTTAATTTTTTACAGATTCTTTCAGGGATTTCAAATAAATCATATCATATCAGACAATGGAAGTCGGAACTGATGAAATGCAACACGAAACATTGTCAACCACCATCAAACACACTAATGACAAATAAATGAAAAAAATGATGAATAAACAATCAACTCACTTTTTCAGTATCACGAAAGAAGATATCCCGTGGAAATCGACGGCCACAGAGACCTACGGATGGTTTTGAGTAGAAACGATTGCCCTCTGCCATTGGACACTGGCATCAGCAGTAAATTCGATGAGATTTTCTCCGATGACTTCCTCAGTAACGGACTCAGTGATGATCCGAATATATTAGCTCAGCAATCATCGGTACCTTACAGAGGAGATATTCCTATTCCTTTGATGCCCACATTAGATGATTGTAAGTGACATTCTTAATTGGAAAAAGTATGTTTCTTCATAACCGATAACTCCTTCGGCATTCTAAACCGAATGGGAATCGCTTTTTTTGACTGCAGCTTTCACGGTGAGACAACTAGACGGAACCATTGCTGATACATTTTTGTTTTCAGCTGGAATCCTCAAAGCACTCAATTCTCTCATAACAGTCGTTAATCTAGAAGTAAAAAGGTGCGAAGCTACAACACAAGCCCTTGATCATCTTCGAAGACTCATTGAACAGTGCCAAGCCTGCAGGAATCCCCCTCCCACTATCGTTGCTACTTGTGACAGTCACCCTCCAGGATGTTATCCAGGAGTCAGGTGCCGTAACACTCCCGCTGGACCTATTTGTGGACCGTGTCCTCGAGGTTATGTCGGAGATGGTGAGTAGTACTAATTGAATCGTTTGAATGTAAACTGTAACGTTTTCAGTACTATTTGAGTTGGAGGGCGATTCAGTGTGCGTGAGGGATGTGATTGCTTTTTGTTTCTTTGGTAATTCGATCTTGTGAGCTGGAAAAAGGTGTAGTTTTCAAACTACTTTCAAAGACGTTTTTGTTTGAAGTTTTTTAAAATCTTTTATATCATTTACTAAACAAATCATTGAACAGAAACATCTCCTAGCAACACCTACCACATTCCATTTGAAAGAAATTGTAGGGCCCTTTGAATGATATGTGCTAGGTATTGCTAGGATATGTTTCTGTAAATTTGTATAGTAAATGATATCAAATAATTCATAGAAGCTTCTCCTAGCAACACCTAGCACATTCCATTCAAAGGAAATTGTGGGACACTACAAAGGCAAGTAGTCAAAGGAAAAATCGAAGAAGTATATGCTATCATAGGTTCACCATTGACTATATCCAATATCCAGTCCAAAAGTTGGTTCCTTCACTTTGGAGTTCTGGTTGGCAGATACTGGTATGCATGATTTTAACGAGCTCATGTTGAGCCCCCTCTTCCTAAATGCTTGCTGCTCTCATTTTATTTTTACATTTGCCCTGGACTGAAGTCTATCCAAATCCAAGATAGAGTAAAACAAAACAAAACCGAAGCGTGATGTTCACGTGATCGCCCAGTGTTAGATGGAAAGGGCAGCGTTCTTTGGTGAATTCGCCTTCTTGGTACGAGTTCGGTAGCAGCACAGGGTTGTAATCAGTCGTTCGCGTGTTTGTGTGGCGTGCGTTAAAGTATATTGTTTGAAATTATTTTCCAAGATGCCCAGTACAGACACTGCTGATGAAACTGTGAGCTATCCTCTGAGTTCAGCCAGGAAACGATCCAAAAAAGATATTTGAGTGTTGAGATGAAAGAAATGATTTTAAATGTGTTCAAGAAAGAGATGGAAGAAATTGAGACATCGACGAAGTCGTATCGAAAGTTTCTGATAAAATTGGAGTGTGTTGCGCTTCGATTTACAATGTTTTACGGGAATATAAACAAAAGCATACATTTTCCAAACCGAATACAAATCAGAATTGTCAAACCATTATAAAATCAATAGATGATGCTGATAAACATGCAATCAAGAGGAAAGTGCATGAGTACTTTTTCAGAAATGAAATACCCACGATAGACAAAGTACTCACAGAAATAAATGAAGATGTTTTATTGCCAAGTTTTAAGCAGTCAACATTCCATAAAGTATTGAAACATTTGAATTTTGTATGGAAAAAACGAGGGCGCAATAGTTTATTATTGGATAAAGAGGAAATTGTGGTATGGAGGAGAGAGTATTTGACCAAAATTAAATATTATAGGGAACAACAGAAAACAATTTATTATATGGATGAAACCTGGGTTAATGCTTGTCATACTACCCCTAAAGTATGGGTCGATGAAACTGTGACCTCATCTAGAAGAGCTAGAGAAGAGCTAGAATTTTGTAGCTCAGCATAAAACCACATTCAAATTTGCAGATCTCAAAGTACTTTTCGATGAGGCTTTGAAAAGAGTCACAGCGGAGAAATGGGAGAAGTGTGTTCGGCATGTGATATCGGAAGACGAGACAAAGATGTGGAAGCTTGATAACATAATAGAGGCACAAATTGAGCCACTGATAATTCAGATTGGTGAGGATGACACTACTGATGAAGAGACAAATTCATCCAGTTGAATAATTTTGATTAATATTCCTTTTGATTTTACATAAAATAAAATTGTCAATAAAGAAATGATTACGTATCTTGCTTGAGTGCGCTGTGAAAAATCCAATGAAAATCTTTTTATATCACACATATTATCTGCATTTTTTCCCGTTAAACTGCAAAACTTGTGCATTTCACTCGTTATTATTGAAAAGTTTTCCTGAGTATGATAAAGCATTTGCGATCAACAAGATGTTGGTTCTGAATACGACCCTGGCCAATTCTTGGGATTTTCAATATCACGTGCGTAGGGCATGTCAATGTTTACATCCACTCTATCTTGGATTTGAATTTGCTTTAGGAAGACCAAGTCGCCTGAATAGGTTAATGGTTCATTACTATTATGGTCATGGCACTTTACTTAGTAGGTTACCTTTTCTATATCCAGTCATTAAACCAGAAAACCATATTTCATTAGAGTTTTATTTACCATTGAGTATGGCCATTATGTCTGCCAATCGACATGTGAACCAATTTCTACTAACTTACCCAACTGCCTATAGAAAGCTATTGTATAAGTGTTGCGATTTTGCAAACTGTTGACCAATTCCATCACATACGATTCCCATACAACCATCCACTACATTGTTTCAGGATACCAATGCACTCCTGGCAGAACCTGCGCAGAAGGTGCCTGCTTCCACGGAGTCCAATGTCGCGACACAGACCACGGCGCAGAGTGCGGCCGATGTCCACCAGGATACGAAGGCAACGGCCAGGAATGCAGAGAAACCTGCACAGAATCCACCTGCCACCCAGGAGTCCAGTGCAGGGTGACTTCCAGAGGCCCGGAGTGTGGACCGTGCCCTCCAGGCTACGAAGGAGACGGCAGAACATGCAGAAGAGGGTGCTCGCCCGATACCTGCTACCCCGGGGTGCGATGTAGGGTGACTTCTCGAGGTCCCGAATGCGGACCGTGTCCTGCTGGGTATGAAGGGGATGGCCGCAACTGTAGGAGCGTGTGCAATCCAGACAGCTGCTATCCTGGAGTCCAATGCAGACCGACTGCGAGAGGGCCGGAATGCGGACCTTGTCCCAGCGGAATGGAGGGGGATGGTAGGACGTGCGTCAGGAGGAATCCTTGCCAGTATCCGATCTGTGCTCCAGGTATGTCTTCGATTCATTACTGACACGTTTGACTGCACGGATATACTAGTTTGTTATGCTTGTGTTGTGTCTTGTTATTGACCAAATTGAATGTTCTGAAATTGGGTCCAGTAGTTGAATTTGTAGGGAAATCGCAGGGTATTATTGGGCAATAAAACACAAAATCTAATCTAGTAATGGATTGTAAAACATCCTCCCAACTGTGGAAGACAAATTACAGAAGGGCAGAAATTGGGCTCCAGACTGAAACAACACACATATAAGTGTGACTATTTTTTGAGTTTGAAGGAAGTCGATTTCTGGGATTTCTTCCTGACGTTTCCATGGCGCAAGTGGCTACCTTCCTCATAGGTTCATACATCCTGATGTAATCTCCGATGACTGGATGAAACTGCCGCGTAAAGCATGTTCATATCGACTCAGGTAGTTTAGTTTGCTTATACTTGTAGCTGGACTAGATAAATTGTCAATAATATATTCGTCAACCCTTCTACCTGCCGTCATGCTGCTTGCTATTTTTTAACTTCTCAGAATGGAATTCCATATTCGGTTGAGGTTCACAGCTTTGGTATACCTGGTTGGGGGCAGTGAGTTTCGTGTTTTCAAACAGAATCCTGTAGTTTTCTTCACTGAGTGCATACCTCATCACAGCCCCGTGGGTTGGGCTACCTATCGGGCGCGTCTGCAGGTGACGTATGGGGGAACGGCCAGGGGACTGAGGGTCCTGCCCGGGAAGCCAATGTGGCCTTACGGACGGGGTCGTGAGACTCCTGATCAGTGGCAGAAATAAGTAGGGTGAGGGGAACTGAAACTTCCCGAAAGCCTTTGCAAAACATGCACCGTGGACCAGCCTACCCAAGCTAAGGTGTAATGAATGAACAGAAATGTTCACCCCAATCTTCCGCTTGGAATGAGGCTGGACATAGCAGATCATCTCGTGATGTAATACAAAGTCCAAGGCGTAAGCGCATTTGCATCCATGGTTATGAAAAGACGCAAGGATTCTGCTTTGATGCTGTGGAGATTCACTGAACATTCAATTGAAACACCTTCAAGACACTGTTTTTCTCGAGTGTGAGTAAACGCGGTACCCACCTTGCACACAGCTTTCTCATTTCGAAATTTCCAGATAATATACGATGTACCGCACTTTTTGAAATGCCTAAGTCTGCTAGCTCAAGCACTTTCAGTCGACGATCATTTAGTACCGCTTTGTAGATTTTCTTCACCATTTCTGGAGTCGTCACCTCATTTGGTCGACCACTGCGATGCTCGTCTTGATAGCAGGTATGGTCTCATTCAAATTCTGCTACCCAATATTTTACTGTTGCAAAGGAAGAAGCAGACTAACCCAGAGTAGAATCCACTTCAGCTTTTATATTGGTTGGACTAGAATCCAGTTCAGCTTTTATATTGGTTGGACTCAGGTCTTTCTAATGAAAGTATAGTACCTCATAACGATGACCAATTTTCTCCATTTCCACAAATTCACTGAAAACGTTCACTGATGACTGCAAAACAAATACTGAACAACGCAGCGTCTTCAAACTTGAAACATATGCTTTATGGAGTGTGTACTTTCTATACAGTGATATTTTTCAAACAACTAGCGCCATCTCTAGGTCAGGCCGGGTACTTTTGGGACCACCCTGGTAGCTCTTATTAGTGTACACCAATTTGGTCAAACAGACGATTATTTCGCCTTTTTTTTGAATAATTAACTTCTAAGCTATGCTTTTCTCTGTTAGTTTTCTGTATTCCAGGGCATTATGAAGGATATTGAACCCCACCACACTCCAACGTCACACGCACAAAAACACTCAATATTCTTTTTATTGTAATACTTCCACTAAATACAAATGATGCAAACTGAATAATTTGTTTTATTTTGAAACAGGATGTGCCCCCACGTGGACGAAACCTCGTCTGTGAACGGGATTTTGGAGGATTCAATATCCCTCTGGATGCAGAATACCGACATATTTGACGTTTCGTAGACTTGTTCATGCACTTACTAACTCTGCACTGAATTACTTAAGTACAAAATGCATAAAAATAATTCAATTCTGGGATGCAGTATCACTAACTCTTACACTGGCACACAAATTAACGAATATACACTGCTCTTCACTGAAAAAAGTTTGGCAATCCGAAACGTTTCGAAATCCAACAGAAATGAAAGAGTGTGAACTTTTACGGCCGGAGATAACTGTGTGAAGGCTACTTTCCAGTTTTTTGGCCGTGGTCTGTAGGTTGTAATGTCTAACCTTTTGTCTACAACTGCGTAGACATTGTCAGAGGCAATGAGGTGACGGTCAAACAGTGAGAACAACTCGGGAATTTCGACCTTTACCTCGTCGCATTCAATAATGTCTATCGCAGTAGTAGACGGAACGTTGAACATAAAACCTGCAGACCACGGCCAAAAATTCGGTGAATAATTTGTCGTTTACGATATATCCAATTCAGAAATTTAATGTTTCACAATCGATCAAAATTTCAGCAATTTTGGTATTTTCAAAACTAATCATAATCATAATCGTAATCATAATCATAATCATAATCGTAATCATAATCATAATCGTAGTCGTGATCATAATCATAATGACAATCTTTGAAATCTTGAAAATATACGAGTAACTTGTAGTTTCACAGTTGTGAAAGGTCGTCAATTCAAAGATCTGTACATAAACCTTATTTTTTCTTCTCTAAAAAAGCGGTGGATTTCGAAAAAAAGAAGGGTTGTTTTTTGCACTAGTTTGTAACATCTGTTTCAATATCTTCTTGTAAGATACATTTTACACAAACTCGCTGAATTTTTCTGATGAAGTTGTTTCTGGAAATTAAATTGAAAAAAACACAATGTCAATAATCCAAATTGCATCAATCACTAGAAAGGAAAACAGAGGAACATTATGGGATTATGCAAAAAGTTTTAATGACTGACTCAACTGTAAAACTGTGAAGATGAAGATGTTGGTTGACTGGATATATACACATAACGATTCACATCAGATACAGATATTTGTACTATGAACTTGTTGGCCGAGAAAAGTGACGTCACTTCATTTATATATATCTTGATTCCCTCGTATTGATATGAAATCTATGACCAACAGAAAATTGAAGAAACAACTTTTTCATTGAAATTCTAACATTTTGAAGAGCGTACATATACAATGCACAGACCCGATTTGAGTTAACAATTGTTATGTTCATAGCACAGTAGGTTGTAAAATTTTACAGTAAATAAAGTATTTTGAAGTGAATTCTGTGATATTTGTTGATGCCAGATGGAATGATTTGCATGTATAAACCGGAATGAGCATTATGATGACATTAATCGGAAATATCCCTAAAAATCATCAGTTTGGAAACGACTTTTAGTGTGCTTAAATTCGATCTATGAAAATAAACAGTTTATCTCTCTGAAATATTATGTTCAGTTTCTAGAAAAACTGAAATAGCATAAAATATCGGAAAGACCAAAGTACTCTTATTTTGAAAAATCTCGGAAAATGTTATTTGAAAAAGTTGTTCAGCAATATCTAGATTTGAAGTCACTTTTTAAAAAAATTGACCGTGGTTAACACCATAGTTGTGTGATTCACAATATTGCAGACTTTTAAAACAAACCATCGTATACAGGATGCTGCATATCGTTTTAGCAAATTTTAATTTTTCGTAGTCCCTATTTAAAAAAAATGGGTAAAGAAATAAAACTTCACTTAGATGGCCATTACTTCATAACGAATTGTATTTTTCAATACTGAACAACTTCTCCAAATAAGATTTTTCCGAGATTTTTCAAAATGAGAGTACTTCTCTTGTCTCAAAATCAAATATTTGAATGCTCCTCGTAAATTACGTGTGTTTTACTGTATTTCGTTGGTTCATGTTCATTTTCGAGGGATGCACCAACTTTTATCAGGAATAACTTTTTGTTGAAAAACCCTTAATAAATAAGTTTCCCATATGGTGCATACTTTGGGGATGACACTATATACAGCTGAAATCGAATAGGAGTTACTCATGCTCTAGATTAAATAAACTGCTATTCATGTTTCTGGGTGAATATGGTTATATGAGACATACTTTTGGTTTACTGTTATGGGAAAATGAGCACATAATCGATTCCAATTCCCTTGCGGTTCAATGTCAATCAATCTATATGGATTGATGTGATTTGAAATGACATTACGGAGAATTATCCGCAACAGACATAAATTACAAATGCAAAAAATGCTTCCTTAGTATTAGTTGAGGAAAGTGACCAAATATGGAACAACAAACGTTATAAAAGAGAAACATTTTGTAGTAATTATCAACAATCATATATTTTAGGTATATTTTGCAACAAGTTTTGGTTATATTGATTACTTTAAAGTAATTTTTTTCAACTAAATAATGATAAAAGTTTCCGTATTTGGAATAGGCATTCTAAATATGAAATGCCACTATATCCTTAAATATTTGAAAGGATTTCACATAGTGAAATCGTATGTCGTATCGTATGTCATCCATATTTCGAATAACGCAATCGAGAAAAATGGAGAGGCAAGACCTGTTGCGCTTGATATCTTTTTGTGGGCTTCGAACGTGTTTGGCATGAGGGTTTGCTTACCAAACTTCGATGCTATAGGCTTGTCAGATCATTTTTATGTATGGGTATTCAGCTCCTTGAAAAAACATTCCTGCAAGTGGCCGTCTATGGATATTTCTTGGATACTTTTACCATCAATGATGGTGTTCCCTAGGGATCCATATTGTCTCCGAATATATTTTTATTATACATCAACGAATCATTGGAAAAAAACAAGAATCCAATTTATTGCTTTGGTGACGACAGCACACTTGTTTCGTCATTTCACTTGGATTTCAGGACATCGACTGCGGATGCTTGTCTTCACCAGCAGCATATCTTGATGAGAATCTAGAGGTGATTTCTAATTGGGGTGGGAAGGTTCAATTAAATGCCACAAAAACCCAGGCATCGGGGTTCTCCATAGAGATAAATGTGCCCCAACTAGATATAATAATATCAGGAGAGACAATTCCGCTTTCTGTTTCGATAAGTTTGTTGGGGGTCAAAATGGACACCTGTAATTGCGTCTCAAAAGCTCGAAACACCAGAAAACTGCACACAGCTCAGCAACTTTTGATGATTTATTAATCCCAGATCAGATTTTCTCTGAAGTATTGTTCACATGTGTGGAGTTCCGCCCCCCAAGCATACCCTGAAGCTGCTGGATTCTCTCCAGAAAACAGCCATTCGCCTGTCTCTCTTTCATATATACTTTAACAAGAGGTATTCAAGTGACTTAGCACATTTGATTCCATCACGAGCAGTAAATATCAGAAATACGCGACGAACTGTGGCGGCTCATCGTTTTGAAGATCAATTCAGTACACCTCAAACTTCACTTTTCAGGAACTCTATTTGGAGAACTGCAATTGTGTGGAATAAACTTTCTGGAAACGTTTTTACAAATGAATTCAATCCCTGGCGGTTCAAATCCAACGTGAATTGCTACTTTCGCACAGGCACTGCTCTTAGAGTGACTCAAGGGTTTTCTTGTAGTGCTTGTGTTTTGTCTTTAGAAAAATACAATAAACTCCATGAAAAATCAACCCCAACTCACATGAGAGGAAAAATCGCAAATCTAGGTGTCAAACTTTGGCCCAGCGCAGAGCCAGAGCTCACACATGAATCACTTGATCCATGTTTCCGCATGAGCGTAATGCCACAGAAAATATACTTCAAATCTTCAGACTCTGAAGCTGTATTTCCTATCAAGGCATCAAGTGGTTCACTGTCTGTATCAAACACCACCATCTTCTCATCATCTGGATCTGACTTAGGCTCAATCTTTTTTCTTTGGCTTCTTTCTTTTTGATTTCTTCCCGTTCTGTTCCTCATTTCCGTTCTTCGCCAATTTATTTCTTTTTCTTCTTGTTTTCTTCTATGAGGTCATTTTTGTAAGGAGAAGAAGTGATGACTGCTGCAATAGATGCCTTTCGTCCACTATTAGAAGGTTTTCTACTCTTGTTATTACTGTACTGATGTCACATGGACACACTAATCCTAAACTACTGTGAGAAAGACCGGAAGTTGTGGATGCAGGTTCAATATTTGTATTTTGTTCCGGTGTGGGTGCTTCGGTTGAAGACGTAGAGTCATCTGGTGTTTTAAAATTGACCATCGACTGTGCTAAAGGTGGTGGACTTGATATCATCGATGTAACGTTGACTTTGCAAGCAACTTCAACTGCATCTTATCGCGCCACAAGATAGTCGACCGCGGTGAATATACTTTTATTTAATGGCCATAGAACCTTTATACGGAATCCATTTGCTGCAACCTCACCTGTTTGCACTTTCGAATAGCTCAACAATATCATAAGGGCTCAGGTCTGTTTTTGTCACTGATAAGCATTCGTATTCACTCATGGTGATGAGTTTTGAGTAGTTCCTTAAACGTTTTGCCTAATGTCTAGAGCTTGTGGGCTCTATGAGGAGGTAAGGACACAATGCCTTCATCACTTTTCCTAGCAAGCTCTATCACGTCGATGTTACGAGTGTGAGATCAGCGATACTTTCAATTCCGAAGTAGGATTGGCATGTTTAGTGAAATGTTTGAACCAGCCGGAAGGCACATAACTTAACAACATAACAACAATTGTTATTAATGAACCCCTTTCAGATGAGTTGAGTGATGCTGTATGCCGTTTTCCTAAATGGAGAACCAATTGGAGTATCTAGCTCTGTACTACGATGAGCCCAGATTCGTCAACATTATATAAGGTGTTCGAACAGGTACTTCCAAACTTTGACAATCAATCAATCTATCTTGTTGAATATATATCTGTCAAATGAGTTGTAATTGATTCAGTCTCATTGCCGTTGTCTGTGAGAGAGTTGCAGGAGAATCCGAAGCAGTTGATTTGCTCACAAGAACTCGGTCTATCGCAGAACATAACTTGGCGAATTTTACATCGTCACTTGGGCCTGCACCCGTACAAAATTCAACTGACCCAGGAACTGAAGGTGAACGACCATAGACAACGAGGTGTGTTCGCTAAATGGGCTCTGGAGCAGTTGATAACCGACCGTAATTTCCTTCGAAGAATCATCTTCAGCCATGGGACTTATTTCTGGATGAATGAGTACGTGAACAAACAGAATTGTAGAATTTAGGTTGTTAATAACCCACATGAGATCCAAGAGCGTCCAATACACCCCGAATAAGTCACTATTTGATGGGGATTTTGGTCTCGCGGCATCATCGGTCCATGTTTGTTTGAGAACGACGTTGGACAGGCCATCACTGTCAACAGCAAGCACTATAGGTCGATGATGACCAACTTCTGGCCAAAATTGGTCACCAACGACATGTTGTTTCAATAGAATGGCGCTACGTGGCGTACAGCTCATGCTACATTGGATATTCCGCACGAGTGATTTGAGGGCATGGTCATCTCACGTGGAGTTGATGTGAACTGGCTATCAGATAGTGCGATATGAATCCGTTAGACTTTTTGGTATGTCCTTGAGGTCTCAAAGCGATTCGATTTTTATCTACTCAATCGTCGCAAAACGCCATACTTTCATGGATCTCTTCAATCTTGGGAACAGGAAAAAGTCGCAGGGGGGGAAATCTGGTGAGTACGGTGGCTCAGGCATGATTACGGCGTTGTTTTTTTCAAAAAATTGCGAATAAGCAATGACGAGTGTGCAGGTGCATTATCGTGGTGTAAAAGTTATTTATTTTTTATCCACAATACCGGACGATTTCTTCGTATCTGAAAACTGCCTAACGAACAAAACACTTCTAACTTCGAAGCTTCCCACCAACAAACTAAACATGCTGAACAGCTGGAACTGTGTACATATGTTCGAGAAGAGGGTACCAACATAAAGAGAATAAAAATCGCTAATCAAATAAGTGTAGCCAGCGACTTTTCTACATTAACCTTATTTTTTAAACAGTCCATCTACTTGAATACCGTTTGGATTTCCATTAACCCTACATCGAACGATTCTTTATTTTGAAGTGAAAAATATTTTCAAATAGAAATCATAGATAAAATTCAAGGAAAAATAGTAAAGAAAAAATTCATATCATCTGATACATATTTATTTATAGAAAAAAAAATTCGTATCGTATACGTTACAAAGTGGTTTGTGGTGAAAAAAATCAAGCTGTATGAAATTTCATAAAACAATTATTGTTCATATTCAAACACAAATTCAAATCTCTTTTTCATTTCATATCGGGATCTGTAGTTAACAGAATTTTCGACATTATTGCTTGATCTATTCGCTGGCAGATGGCGCTGGCTTTACAGGTATTTCTTCATTTGAAAAAAGTATTTTTTTTTTGTTAACACGCTTTTATTAGCCTCACCTGTATGTATGTATGTTTGTTTGTTAGTTTGTTTGTAACTCCAGAATTATCGACTACTGCCTTGGGCTTGGTAACTAATTTTTAGGCTCCTTCTCCGGAATCGGAGACTGTAGAATGAGACTGAAATGTAAACTGTGCAAAAATAGATTATGTGAATATTCTTTTCTGATTACGGAAATGACCCTTATGTCGATGTTTGAAAGATGTAGCTGATATGATAGGTGGCGTTTCGCAGCATATGAAATTTCAATTTGAAAAGGACGTATCAGATTTGATCAATACGCGATCTAGGGTTGAGTATCGGCCAATTGGTTACATACAAAATAAACAATGAGATAATTAAAATGACAGTTGTTACGTTATCCGTAAAAGGTACCTATTTATTGTCGCTTGCCCATCTACTAATAGCTCATATCGAGAGCATAAACAACCACCCGATAGCTGCTGCTACTAACGGAAAAATTAGAAAATTTGTTGGTCCTTGACCAAGGTATTTTAATCATTTTCAGTTGGAAATCGACAATGATACTCGAACTGTGAATTTAACTTAGGGATTTTCGTAAACACTATAAGCGGTTGTAAATCACATGTTCACAGAAACGGATTCGTAATAGTGCTGATTTGGTAGGTTGAGAATTCCGTTTTCTTATCTCTTCGGAGGATATTTAAATCAGTTTTTTTCCAACTGTATATGAAAACGTCTTCGAATTATTAGGGTTCGATAATCGGAGGCGTTTTTTTTTAATAACTTTATGTACCATCCAGAAAAACCCGATATTATTATACGAACAGTCATTTGGGGACAAGGAAATGAGAAAATGACACATGTCCAACACATGTCCAACCCCGTTGTACAGGAGGTTGGAAGGGTAGTTTTCTTTTTCCCAAACATGGCGCCCTTGGAACGTAAATCATTTGTATAACTCACCCCCCCTCTCGCTGTCTAAAAGCTAGCAAATAACCCTATCCTGTTTATATCTACAATACCTCACATATGCACTAATGATTGAATAAATAAGTAACAAGAAAAAAAATTACGTAACATAGTGCCGAAATATTGGAATAAGTTAGCCAAAGAGCAGCAAATATCAAAAAATGAAAAGAATTAGGGAAATAATTCAAAAGCATAAGAAAGGAAATTTGTAAATCCCTAAAAAAAAAAACTATTCGAAATCTATGTTTTCGTTAATCAGTTGTCACCCCCTTACAAACGAAAATCGTCAAAAGTTGAAACTTAAACGAGCTAGGGATTAACGAGGTCTTACAGTTTAACGTACTATCCCTAGCACTGAAACACATTATTGCAACCCGAATAAATGGCTTAAACAATGAGTGAAATATGGTATGCCAATGATAATGATTAAAGTCGAGAACATGAAAGTAACCAGTTCGAATTGAAGGAAACCAATCTGTCCCACAGTTTCAAATTTGCTTTTGATGTTTTTAGGAATGAGCTGCATCCCCACCGAGGAAAGTCCCTACTACTTGTGTCTTGGATGCCCAGCTGGATTCACGGGAAATGGTTCGAACTGCCATGACATAGATGAGGTAGGTAGGAATGTTGTTGCTCTTGGAAAGTTCTAATAAGGAATGAGCAGTAGGTGGATGGATATTGAGAAATGTGTTCATTGCATACCTGCTGGTCATTTATTATTGTTGATTTTCCAAATATGGGTGAGAGACAGTTTTTTTTATTTTATTTTCAATGCCAAAAACTGTTCACCTATTCTCCTAGAAGTGACACTGTATTGTAATCGTTTCTTCAAAATGTACTTGTTTGACCAGAATCAGAATTTAGTTTAAGCAAGGAATGCCCATGCGTAGAAGTAATATCGTCTTGTGATTGTTTTATCAAAATTTACGTATTTCATCAGAATTAATCATTCGATAAAAAATACATTATATAAAAGTCATGGTATATAGAGTCAAGGGCGTCGCCAGCTTATGACTAATAATAATATAACAATATGAACGCCTGGCACAGTCGAAAGCATGAGGCGTTACATTTTGGAAGTCTTTGCCTCGATGACGATTGTAATAAGAACGGTTTTGATACCAATATATAAAACTTCACAAGCCCTCGACAGCACAATAACTAAATCAAACTTCAGAACACAGTAATAATTATTTATTTAAACAAAATTATATTTGATTAAAACATAATCTGCGGGGATTTTTTTGCAAAACTTTCAACTACTTTATAATTAAAATTATTTAGGTTTTTATTTATTATAGCTCTGTGTACACTCATCATGACCAGACCATTAAGGCGATCTTCTGCCATGGGCTTCTTAGTCATGTTTTCAGTCTTCTGAGGCTGGTAAAGGATCGCTCTACTGTACAGGTCGTGCATGGTCAAAATGTTCAATGCTTTTTTCTTTTTCCTTTTCGGGAAAGAAGGAATTTGTTTCTTTTAGGACATCAAGAACTGTAAGATTTGTTAGATTAAGCCTATCGTGCCACAATTGCTGCCAAAGTTCGATTTCATTCTTTATGTTCAGTAAATCATAAAACTGGGCAATATAGATTCACAAGTTTGTTTTCAGTTGTCATCTTTTGCATCTGCGCCGGGTATAACTTAGATAATGCGAATGATGGCGAGTTTTCTTCAGCAAAACGTACTTCAAGGGAGGTGATAATTGAATCCAAGTATAGTATTACTGAAGACCTCTTCCAGTATTCTGAAGGGCTTTCTACTGGATGATTGCTTCTATGACGTTGTTTTCCCATAATACGCGGCATTGATGTAATGTCCTCCTCCAGTCCGACTTTTTCCGCAACAGCAGTAGCTTCCTTTATAATCTCGTCTGTAACTTTTTCCGGATTTTCACAGTGGTTTTCAATCAAAAGTAAAATCCTTTCAACGTGTTCCGAGGCTTTGACCACGTCCAGAGCTACATATTGGAGTACGTTGACAACGGGTTCCATCAAAGCCGAGTAATTGGCTACCAACATAATTCCAAGAATGAAAGAAATTTTGGAAGTAGCCGCATGCAGTTGGAAAGCACTTTCCCGAGTTGCACTATTTCCTTCCTGAGATAATGTTTGTAAGGCTTCCAGAATTATTGGAAGATTTTCTTTAAAAACTCTGATGGTTTTGTGTTTGTCACTCTATCTTGGACCGCAAAGTCTGGAAATATTAGGTATCAATTTCCCCCTCAAAACTGATTCCCGGAAAAAGTTTATGGTATCTTTGGTGATTCCCATAACATTTCTAATTTCAGGAAGTGAATTTAGATTATTGATTAGTTGGAGATAATTTTTTCAATATCGCCTTTGAAAGTGCTGGGAATCGCACGATGAGATATAAGACCTCAATAATCCTCAGCTCGCTGAGGGTTGTGGTTAACGGAAAACAGATTTTTCAAACAGATTCACAGTGAATCTATTGATTCTCTCTTTCATTTGAGAGATTTAAATTAATTTCTTTGAGTTCCCAAACTGAACTGTAGGTAATGATTCGAAGAGAATCAAAAACCTCCGACTGCATGATGTAAACAAACTCTGGAAAAGACTCTACATTGGGAAGATCTATACAATGCGGGCATAACTTTCAAAGGTGACAGGGCATCAAAGTCGGAAAAAAATTTGTCCAAATACCAAAGATTGTTTAAAAAAATCTAGTCGTTCATACCCAGTCTGAAAGACTTTTTATGTTTAGCATACTGTTTTGAGAAATTTCGGCCACATTGCCCAAAATAAACATTATTACACTCCGGACACTTGAGTTTATAACCTCCAGATTTCTCCATCTTGTCCACTTTATCTTCAGCATTAAATCCTGCACTTGCCTCTGTTTTTTTACAAAACTGTGTTTGATCTGGGGGAATATTAATCTATACGTGAATTTGAGGCTTTGTTTTCTGACTAACTTCTGCGTTGAAATCATTATTCTGTCCTATCTGCATTATTTTTTTTTTCCATACCACCAATTTTATTCAATGTTATTATCGAACATACAGATCAATTAACAGAATTTAAGAGACAAGAGACAACAAACACTTCAAAAGTGCTGTTTAGTTCTCTCCTGTTCATAAAAGAGGACATATGCCTCCTCACTAACAAGCGAATTAGGTGAAATTGGGCACACATGTGAATCGTTGTATTCATGCCACGTGCCACTGTAAGGGTGTCTGCAATATGCTGTGTAATGCCCGTTGTCAAATAGATCCACTCACTTTGGACGTAACATAACCTAACCTAACTTAACCTAACCTAACCTAACCTAACCTAACCTAACCCAACCTAACCTAACCTAACCTAACCTAACCTAACCTAACCTAACCTAACCTAACCTAACCCTTATGGAACTGCAGCAAAGTTAGTTACAACTAAAAGTGGTATAAATACCTAGGAAGTTTCAATTCTCATTTTTCATACACATTTTCCGCAAAATTCATTTGTCAGACTTCTCTTTCTATTGAGTCTTTGCGTTTATTACATTTTTCACAAACTCTTGTGCTTCAGTGTGATCTAGTCCAACCTTGCGATCCAAGGGTGACCTGCCACAACCTGCAGCCTGGTTTCAGATGCGATCCATGTCCTCCAGGATTTACAGGAAGTTCAGGATATCAAGGGCTAGGGATTGAGGATGCTGCTAGACGAACGCAGAGATGCGTGGACATAGACGAGTGTGCTGAAGGAAGACGGTGTGTTCCAGATTCCCAGTGTTTGAATACGGAGGTAATGATGTGTGATATATAGGGTGATGAACTAACTAGAACTGAAAAATGAATAATTTCAATTTTGAAGGAGCTTTTGAATAATGTATTTTAAGTCAACTGAGTGTTCACTTTTTGCATGACGAAACATATTTTGGGGTTCTGAAACTTTTTCGAAATAGGATTTTTTTTCAGGTTTATCATATACAGGGATATTCAAATTCGTTTCTGTACATGGGGATTTCGTAAACGATAAGAGGTAGAGTATCGGTGGCAAAGTTGCGTATTTGAGAGACCTATTCAATGATGTAAAAAAATAGAATATAGCTCTTTTGTTTCTGGAGATATATAGGAAAAAACAAAAAATCCCAAATTATTTTTTCGCCTATACCTTCTTCATTCGCAGACACATTGAAAATCTGTCCACATTTTGCTATTGGCACTTGATGTGGGATATCAGAGTTTGTCCATGAATCTTTTATATAGGGTGTTATCTGACTTGGGGCACCCCCATCTTTGAATTTTTGAATACGGACCTGTATTTTCATTATAGTTTTTGGATCGTAGACGTTCACTTCATACTAAGAAATTAAATTCACTTTTAAATCCCGGGATGTTTTTGCAACGCTCTGTTGGCGCAGTTCAGACGTGATAAATCCGAGTTTTGGCGCCGCTTAACTACTGTAGATGGAAGTTTGATACACCATTATACGTCCGAAACAAAAATACAGTCCAAATAGTGCACTGAAAAAAAGGCCGTCTCCAAAAAAGCATAAGTTGTTTTTTTTTGTCTGGAAAAGTTATGTCGACTGTTTTTTGGGATAGTTATGGAGTTATTTCAATTGATTACCTTCAAAAAAGTAAAACCATTACAGGAGCATACTACGCATCATCACTTGACAAGGAAGGATTTGCATAAAAACGGCCATATTTGCAGAAAAAGAACACATCTCAGCGGTTGCCATGGCGAAAATCCACGAATTACGGTTTGAACTGCTTGACCATCCACCTTACTCACCAGATTCAGCCCCAAGCGACTTCTATTTGTTCTCTCATCGCCGAGTACTATTTGGACGGGTTACCGAGACGGAAGCATAGCTGAGAGAAATGTGTAGAGTTGAAAAGAGACTATGTTTTGAAATTAAAAAGAAATCTGAAAAAATGTCTCGAATTTGAATGATATTTTCTTACTGATTGTTTTGAGTTTATTATTTGTTTAATGATATTTTATTACTCATCAATTATTTTTAATGTATTATTTATGTAAAATAATTCATTGATTCGTTTCATAAATTATAAAAAAATTAAGAAGAATTCATAGTTATTGTGGGGATTTTGGTGGTTTTTGATTGGGGCTTTAGGGAGATATATTTTTTGAGAGTTGGGGACACTGTTCAAATACTGGTGAAATAAATAGTGATTTTAATGTTCCAGGGATCTTATGAATGCGGTCCTTGCAACCCTGGTTTCATTGGGAACCAGTCAATCGGTTGCCGTCGCGAAGAAGGTTACTGCTTCAGCGGAGACAAATGCGACAGGCAAGCCGAGTGTATGAGTTTGGGATATGGCCAGTATGAGTGCGTATGTCTGCCAGGATGGGCAGGAAATGGAATCTACTGTGCCCGCGATAGCGACTCTGACAGATGGCCCGATGAAAACCTGCCATGTTCTGACCGTTTCTGCAAAAAGGTAAGTATAGTCGATACAACATGAAATCACGTTATATATCCATGGATCTTTATTTAACGTAAAAATACAACGAAAATACAGGGCTTTTCATGATGAGCGTTAATTAGCCGTTTCTGGCAAACTATTCAACGGATCAACCTGAGAATTCCACAGTATGCATAAGTCAATATGACCTACACGCCTAAAATATTTAAGTCGAAGCGGCGTTGTCGCTTCTACTATGGCGGCTTCTTTGATTTTTCAAATGGAACACCCCGTATATAATATCATATTATGATTCATTATCACTTTGTCAACAAATTCATATACTATTTCCTTATACCTATCTATTACCGTTTAGAAGATATAAATTAATTTCGATATTTTTTTACCAAACATGAACTTTTATAAATGCTGATAATCTTGAACTCTCTTGCACTAAGACGATCAAATTTGAAATGGAGTGAAGTGATACTATGAGGATCTTCACTCCGAGTCATATTTTCACATGAGGTTATTTAAATGAATTTAAATGAATCTTTCTATTCTCGAAAAGAGAAAAACATACGTGCCTGCTATATTTTATCACTAGTGATTATTGTTACTTCTTTCTTCATCTAGGATAACTGCCAATACACTCCCAACTCTGGACAGGAAGATGCAGATGGAGACGGAATTGGTAATGCTTGCGATAATGACGCTGATGGTGATGGTATTTACGAAGGGGTGAGTATATCATATTTTATCAAAACAGTTAGAAGGATGATGAAAATGGGTTTGGTTATAAATCATTCTGAACGGTTCACTCATCTTCTGTGTTCTGCGAGATAAACAATTTGTTATTAATGTTATGACCTATTCTCTGATAGGTTCGTAATTGTAAAGTTCGTCTACAGAAGGTATGTGGTATCAACAACTTCAGGGAGGTTTATAAAGGTTAGATTAGGTTAGGTTCCAAGTAGGTGAGCCTATTTGACTCTCCAATCCACTCACAACTATTCCAATACCGCCAAATAAGTTGATTTTCCAACGAAGTTGAGCAGTTTAGTCCAATTACACTCATTCCAACACCACAGCGGCGGCGCGTCAGGGGAAGCAAGAGGGGCTTAGTCTCTCCATAGAATTTGAGGCTATTCATCGCAATAAATTAAAAGATATTGACGAATAATTATGATTATTTTTTTCTAAAAATGCTTGGGTATCATTACTTCACCATTGATTTTTAATATAAATGCATAATATGCCCGAAAAAACACTATCACTCACTACGTAGTACGTACCCACACTATATCCTGCATCAACAAACCTCAAACGCACCGTCCATGAACGAATAACGAATAAACCATCAACTCGAAATAATAAATGCCATACGTTGCAAGGGAGCAAAGCCTCCGACCGTTTTAAAAAACACAAGCGCCGCGAGACCGATCCAACCAGCGACATACGTACCGATTTGTAATTTTAGTTGCAGAAATTGTAGCGTTAGAGGAGGCTAGCCTCCAGTTGGTCTCTGTTAGTGTACGGCTCCGTTTGTTTTGTATTTAATTATTCGGACGGGATGCCGTGGCGGACCGGGACTGAAAAATATTTCGGTGAATCGTTTTAGTGTTTCTTGATAATATTTGTTATTTGTATATAAAACAGGCAGTATTGTATTACAGCAGTGCATTTTGGTAATATTTTTAATGTTTTTAAAGTGTTTTCTTTCAATTACAAGGCGTTTTCAGGTTCTCACTTTTCGGTAAGTTTTTTCCATTCATTATGGATAATTTGGACGAAATTAAAAAAGCTGACGATATAGTATATTGGTTGCTGATGAATAATTTTAAATCTTTATCTTATGATAAGAAATTGTACATTATTAAATCTCTGGGAAGACCTCAACCAAATTTGATTTCAATTAAAGCGTCAGATAATCGACAAAATGAGGATTTAATATTAGTTGGTACAATAAATGCGATTGGTTAATCGGCTCCATTAAACGAAAAAACCCTTTTTTGTCGGCCCTGTGTTTTATTTTCCGAATACCAAACCGAACACCGAACGTGGTCTAAAATAGGATACTCCAATTTAAAAAATTTACCTCGTTCTACAGAAAGATATTTTAAATCTAAGTAGCATATATTTTCGTCTTGTAAATTAAAATTGTTAAGCAAACAAAATATAGCAACAGCTATATCGTCTTGGATAGAACAAATGTTATGTTTACATAAAGGTTATGCTTGAAGAAGCTATTGTATAGCGAAACACGTGTCGCGGTTTTTGTAAAACCCTTATAGTGAAAATCATAGAATAAACTTTATTGATTAGTTTTTTTTAATAAAATTTACTTTTAGGCCTGTTTTCTCAAGCATAATTAAGCACTTGTGCTTATAAAATATTTGTAGCAATTTTTAACAAAACTGTTATATTAGAAGAGGAAAGTATTATATATTTATTGACTGAGAAGAGTTCATTTATATTAAATAACTCAAAGACAACCTTTTTTCCTTGTTTTTGTTTTTTTAATGGTCAGTTTTATACGTATAATTTTTGGCAATACACAATTTTTGTTTGCATTTATGCAAATGTTACGTATTTTTCTTTAAATAGGTGTGGTACCCCAAAAAATGTTCGCGCCTCCGGCGGGCTTTTCTGTGTGTATATAGTCTTTATGACTTTAGTCTCCCCTGTTCTCCAATGCACGAGCCGTCACTGCAACACCACCAAATAAATTCACTTCCTCAACAAAGTTGAGCAGTTGGGTGAATCATCGTTCAGGGCCGATGGTTCAAGTGAAAATCTGCCAAACACTGTTATTTTGTTATTGAAAACGATCTGTAAGTATGGGTGTTAGACAATGTGGGTCATTCCTGTTGTAGCCCAACAAGCTCTATGTAAGCCTTGGTCGATTCTGGCAAATTTAGACAAAAGTCCGGAACTCTTCTTGGAATCCAAGTAACCGCAAGACATAAATCGATACCAATGTTATGTTCTGATCTGATGAAAGTACTGCAGTACTTTCTATGGAAAGGATGGTCAGCTCCAAAGTGAGTCAGGTGAGAAATCCAGGACATTTCCTATTTGTTATGACTTCATTTTGAGGAGTTTCCAGAAAGTTGTGGAGAGGAGGTGAGTTTGCAACGATTTTCAGGGCTTCTGACGATGTGGTGCTGATGGCACTGGATACACCAGGCAAACCTATTTCCGCACACCGAAGAGCTCTATCTGAGCTTTTTGCTATGGCCTGGCCTCATCACATATATCTGAACTTTTTGGTCCCTCACCTACAGGATTTTCTACAGATCCTTCGATATATTCAGAAAGGCAGTCTGGCTTTGTCTAGAGCCTTCCCCAAGCTGCCGGGTGAGCTTTTTCTTTCAGAAAAATAACTCATGTTAAACATGGAATAAACTCTCCGTCGAAGGAAAATTGATTTTGATCATTTATGTTCCTCCTGGTGAAGGGATATATTACAGTGTTCTGTTGAGTTTCACAGACATCGCTTTCTATACCAATAACTTGTCCGTTTGGCCTAGTCTTTTGGTGGTTCCAATGTATACTTCTTACGGTATGCGGTAAACAACTGTTGCTGATAATAGGTCTCTTTTGTCTTCAACCGACCTGAGGCTTCGCTGTATCTTCTTGGTGGGTTTGAAAACCGTTTTGATGTTGTGTTTCCCCAAGAGTTTTTCAATTATGTCTGTAACTTTAAGGGTGTATGGTAGATATGCAAGTTCAACCATCTGCGCATTCTCCTCGTTTTGAACTGTAGAACTTTTCCGTTTCATGGCTTTGTTGATCTCGAGTACACTGTATCCATTCCATCTCAAAGTCACCAGTTTTTTCCCTAAATGCTCTGGCTGGCTCACATATTCTTTCACCCCGTCTCGAGTGACATTGATATTGAATGGATACAGTGTACTCGAGATCAACAAAGCCATGAAACTGACAAGTTCCACGATTCAAAATGGAAAGAAGGCTTAGATGGTTGCACTCGCGTATCTAACATATATCCCACCGGAGCGTCGAATAATCTCTTCCAATTTATATTCACCTAATTCAGTCTTTCAAAATGTCTCCACAGGATAACTGCCCCCTCAAACCCAACCCCGACCAAAGAGACTCCGACCAAGGCGGTCCAGACAGAGTGGGAGACGTCTGTGACAACTGCCCTTACGTCCGTAACCCCGACCAAAGCGACGTCGACGGAGACAACATCGGTGACGTCTGCGACGAAGACATGGACAACGATGGCATCATCAATGATCTGGACAATTGCATGAAGGTGCCGAACAGAGATCAAAGTGACGTCGACGGCGACGGCGTAGGGGACCTCTGCGACAACTGTCCCAACGCCCACAATCCCAATCAGGAGGATAGGGATGAGAACAATGTGGGGGATGTTTGCGATTCTTCTTTGGATACTGATAGGTATGTTACTAACATTTTATACGATAATTTTATATTTTATACGATATTTTATGAAATGAGTAGTTGTAATGAATTAGAAACTCTCTCTCATTATCATCAATACATAGTATTTTTCTTCAGTACGCATCTCTGAGATAACATATTCGATCATTTATATTTTAGGGACGGCGTAAGCGATCTTCATGACAACTGCAGATTGACTCCGAATCCGAATCAACTGGACACAGATCGGGACGGCAAAGGGGATGCTTGCGACACCGATATTGATGATGATGGTATTCCAAACAATAAGGACAATTGTGTGCTCGTTTATAACCCTGACCAAGTTGATTCCAACAGTGAGTACTCGTATATAGAATATAGAGTAGGTAAAGTACAGAAGAGATATGTATATATGAAATTTGGATTATGGATTAGTAGGTGAGAAAGATATTGTTTGTCTAAGTTGCTACAAAAGTATTGAAGTAAGCTTTACTGGTCGTGGGATACATAGTACCGTGTGAAAGCTATTTTTCGGGTTTTTGGCTGTGGTTTGCAATTTTATCGTAAAAACACACTGAGAATAAGTGGATGAGCGAAGGGGGCAGTTATATTTGCTGGGAAAACTTCGATAATAAGCCGTATCGTATCTGTATTTCCTTTGAATTGGTTCCTTTGGTTGTCAATTATTTGGCCTACTCATAAGTTGGTAAACTTATCGCATTTACGATAAGATCCCAGTAGCACATTCTCTTTATGGATTTTTGTTAGCCATATCGACGTGGCGGAAAAGCTTCTGATTTTTGTAGACCTTTTTGGTGTTCTCTCCAACACTTGATGAACGGATAAGACGCGTCCTCTTTCCTAAAATCCTAGTGGTCGGGTCCCGACTGAGTCTTTTACATGTCCCTGGGAAGAGTAATGCGACAATTTCCCCATTATAATCCTTGGTGTTCATCACGATGGTGGCATTTACTTTGTCAGCAAGCAATTACAAGATATTCTCACCTGGACTTGGATTTTTCGGCGCATTTCGTTCTCGTCGTGTTGTGTTGGTCTTGGGTTGTTTTGCGCTCATTAGAATCCTCGACGTTTGTATGCGGATTTCCTTAGCAATGTCGTTAGGTGAAGTACGTTTACCTGATTCGACATTGGCAATGATATCCCCGTTGGGTACTTTGGCTGGATCTATAGGGAAGTTCCCAATATGCTGCACTCGTCTTCTGACAGTATCCGACCGGAAAGGTTGACCACTGTTCGTCTGTTGTACTGTGGTTTACAATTTTTCTGGCTCTCACTCAGACTCTTGTATTTCTCCATGTGTCTCTTGGTAATGGCTGATTTCACTGATTATACAATCAATAACTACTATTACTACTATTACTACTATCATTATGTTCATATGTTAGTTTAACGATACGTGTCTTTCATCCTCTAGATAATGGTTACGGTGACAAATGCGACGACGACAATGACCAAGACGGCGAAAAAAACATCTTTGATGTATGTCCCAACAACTCCCTGATCTTCCAAACGGACTTCAGTAAGTATCAGACAGTCATTCTCGACCCCGAAGGAACAACCCAGACAGATCCCAACTGGGAAATATACAATAACGGTGCTGAAATCATTCAGACCCAGAACAGTGACCCAGGTCTCGCCGTTGGACATGACGAATTCCTCGGAGTCGACTTCGAAGGAACTTTCTTTATCAATACCGAAACAGATGATGATTACGTCGGGTTTGTTTTCAGGTAAGGGTGTCTACGGTGACATATTTTCGTATGTCTTTCCAGAAACTGTATTATTAATATTTCGTGAAAGATATTTTCCGGGATTTTTGACAGTGGCCTGCAGGTTATTTTGCTTGACGTTTCGTCTACAACTGCGGTAGATATTATCAAAGGCGATGTGGTAACGGTCGCAGGGCCAGAGTTGTTGTTCTCGATGCTCCGGACGAATCAACTACGAAGTTGATATTTGACTCTGGTCCCTGTATTGAAAATGCTAAAGATAGGTATGGGGGAATCTTAGAGAAACACGACGTGAAACCAATATTTAGGCCAACAAAAACTATCAGACAAAGTTAAGGTCGGCTGAGGACCCCGGAGGACCTTCAGCAATACTCGGGGTGTACTGGATTGCTTGAAGCTGCGGGCCGATCTGAATTGTATTCACGGAAAGGAGTGTAGGTATCCGTCTCTCTGAATAGAGTAGAATAGAAATTTATTTGTACTGAACAACAAACAGAATGATTTCCACTTACATGATGTACAGTTTTTTAAAAGTTCCTTGCATATTGTATCCATTGAGTACCATTGATACATTTGAAATTGAAATAAAATATAACATTATAGAACAAGTACTTTCACTTATCCCCGCTTTCCATTTTTCCGCCTCACTGGTTCAGTGGGAGATGACCGTTTGGCGGGAGTTGGCCATTTTTCGCTTGATGATGGGTTTCCATATGTTGCGTATCTCTACGCTAGCTGTTGATGTGTTTCAGGAAGGCGTCTAGTTCAGTATTCCCATGGTTCCATATTATGAAGGTGTCGTCAACATATCTCAACCAGACTTGAGGTTTCTTGTGGGATTTTTCAATAGCCAGAGTTTCGAACCATTCCATATATATGTTGACTATGACTGGTGAAAGTGGCTATCCCATTGGCAGTCCCTCATCTTGTGTAAAAAATTCGTCCTTCAATTGGAAATAACAGTTTCGTAAACAGCATCCTAGTAATTCCATAATTACTTCTATAGGTAGATTCGTTCTCTCTTTCAGATTCCCGTCTTCGGCTAGCTTCCTCTGTATGATTTGGAGTGCTTCTTCGACCGAAACGTTGGTGTAAAAGCTTTCCACGTCGAAACTAATTAGTTGATCTTCCTGTTGATCTTCACAAAAGACGATGTTTTTCCTTGTAATGGTTGTATTATGGAAAGTAAGTTTTGAGTAGCTGAATCTCTGGAGCTGATGATCGGTCTAAGCGGAACGTCCTTTTTGTGGATTTTGGGTGCAGTATTAGCGATGATGTCTCCTTGTCCGAAAAATAGACTTGGTGTTTTTTTAAATCTGATACAACTTCCTTTCAATTGATGCAGTAGGGTCTCGTTCGATCTTTGTATCGTCCCTCCTGAAGAACCTCTTCGATCTTCTGTTCGTACAGAACAGTATCCATCACCACAGTAGCGTTCCCTTTATCTGCAGGTAGGATCTTGATGGTGTTGTTTCTACGTAGGCCGTTCAGAGCTCTACGTTCTTCATTGCTGATGTTAGATGTTGGAACTAGTTCTCGATCCAGCTGTTCTTTGATTTTCCATCTGAATTCTTCTGCCTCGGTCTGGTCAATAAGGGATCTGGTGGATTCCACTGCAGTAATTATCTCCAAAGTAGGCACAGATGTTGGCGCAATGGCGAAATTTAGGCCTTTTCTCAACAAGGATTCCTCTATTCCCGTGAGCGGACGGGAACTCATGTTGATGACGTTGGCGGCTTCATAGTTGTCCTATTTTCGGACTGTATTTGGGCATTGTTTCCTCATTAACTTCCCCCACTTTCTGTTGTGTGTATTCTCCATGTATTGGCGGATCTTCAAGCACGTGCTTGAAGGCAAAGATTGGTCCATTATCATCTTCCAATGTCTCTCTTCTTATTTCTTCAAATCGTTCCGTGGCATCCTGCAACAAATTTGACCTCTTCCAATGGTGATAATTGATTTTGTACCTTATCAATGCTCGGATGGCGTGTTCCAATATGCGTTTAGCTCTCTCTCTCCCTTTGTATTTTAAATTTTAATTTTTTTATTTCTTTATGTCAATTATTTTTTTGTTCTATTTTTACTTGTATTTTATTTCATTATTATTTCATTTTTTTTTGCTTGATATAATTGTTATTTTCAGCCATTCATTTTCGATTCTTCTTTTTTAGTTGTTTAAGGGATTTCAAATTGTTTTATATGTTAGACAATGGAAGTCCGAACTAGTGAAATTCCTCATGAAACATTGTCAATCACCTTCAAACAAGCTTTCACACAGTTTCTCAGTCCGTGAAAGTTTACACTCTTTCATTATCAATATTATTGTTGAATCGTCATCAGTACAAATAAGGTTCAAATTTCAGGATAGTGTTCAATTATTGTTCAATTATTGTACTCAAATTACTATGATGACAAGAACGAGGAACTAGTCCCCAATTGTGGCATAGTCTTCTATGTCGGGTCAGTTCCAATTTCACCGATTCAATGAATTCAAGCAAACAGCAGCACAATCTATCGCTGAAAAGCCTCAGAAGTATTAATTGCAAACAACTGAGAATCTTAAATAATTTGAGATTTTCATCCTCCCTTCCATTTATTCAGTCACTGAAGATGCAAATGAATTAATAACAAATCATCAGTATCGGCCAGTTCTATTCAATTAGTAATGTTATACGAGTATAATGTAGAATATTCAATACAGAAAACTAGTAGATGATTTGTTGTTCATCTGCGATTAATTACGTTAACTATTCTTTGCTCCGTCGAAAGACGCAGGGTTATGAATGCCACCATGTTATGATTCTGGTAACAATTCCTTACTTTTCAGTTACCAGAGCAACAGCAAATTCTACACCGTCATGTGGAAGAAGCACGAACAACTCTACTGGGAGGCAGAACCTTTCCGAGCATTCGCCGAACCCGGAATACAAATCAAAGTGGTCGACTCCGCTACCGGTCCAGGTCAGCTCCTTCGCAATTCCCTGTGGCACACCGGAGACACTGATCAACAAGTGAAACTCCTCTGGAAAGACCCCCTCAACAAGGGATGGAAGGAGAAGACTTCCTACAGGTGGTTCCTCATTCACAGACCGGCGATCGGTTTGATCCGACTGAAAATCTTCGAAGGGGAGAAGATGGTGACGGATTCCGGAAATATTTTCGACAACACCCACAAGGGTGGTAGACTGGGTGTGTTCTGTTTCTCGCAGGAGATGATCATTTGGTCGGATCTTGCGTATAGATGTAATGGTGAGTATTAGTGTACCAGACGGCATTGTTTCGATCCGCCAAGAGGTGTAGGATTTGATTTTCGAAACAACACAAAACATTTAAAAACAGTGATGAAATCTTTATCAGAATCGATAGAACGATCAATATAATTCAATGTTTGAAGATGATTTCATGCAAATGTTGTCCGCTGCTCCGCTTTAGATGGCCCATGCGCAAGGTCCAATTTCGGCACACTCTCTCTAACATATTTACTGGTATTTCACGAATGAATGCTTCAATATTGTCGTTGCTGGTTTATCCCTGTAGATATGAGCTTCAACATGACTCCAGAAGAAATAATCCAAAGGCGTTGAATCACACACTCTTGACCCCCAATTTTTGAAGTTGCGGCCGTCGAATCATATGTGAATTCTGAGAATACTTTTATGATGCCAAAATACAAAGTTTATACAAATTTACAGCTGGGTATGTCCACTTTCCTAGGCAAACCCCCTAAAATGACTGGGCTATAACGCAATACAAGTGAAAAGAGAATCGCACAGGCGCCTGCGGATGGCGACCCATCGCCACGGCATGCGTCACTACGCAGCAGTCGGCAGCAGAAATTTAGAGACGGATACAAAAGGAGAAACCATATATACTTAATACACTGGGAACAATTTGTGATGAGAAAGAAATTCCACTGAAGAATATTGTATCAGCTGCTACGGATGGCGCTCCGGCTATGACAGGACGTCACAAAGGCTTCATAGTGGACTAAAAAATAAATTTCTAGATGTGTTCGCTGTACATTGCGTTATTTATAAGCAACATTTGGTTACGAAAAATTTGAGTGAGCGCCTCTCTCAATCACTGCAATATATCATCAAAGTAGTCAATAAAATTCGAAACAGCTCTTTAAATGACAGATTATTTAATCAGCTTTGTGTTGCTGATGATGAAGATTTCAACAGATTGCTATTTCACACAGAAGTGCGTTTGTTATCAAGAGTTAACTATCTGACTCGATTTTACAATCTATTTGACTCTATAATGGAGTTATTGGAAAACAAAGACAAGGAATTGCACGACAACCTCATCACTTTGAAGAATGATATTGCATACTTGACAGACCTGTATAAATTATTTAATGATGTCAATCTCCAGCTTCAAGGTGACGACTTGAATTTGATTGAAACAAAAAATGTCATTGCTTCTTTTGTAGCCAAATTGCTCTTATATAAGAATAATATCGGCAGACTTGAGTTTCGCAATTTCCCTAATTTGTCAGCAGTAGTCTTCAACAACGACGACTTGCTTGTTTACTGCCAACATTTTGAGAACCTCCACAGTGATTTTGCAGAACGATTCCAGGATTTTTTGAAATTGGAAATACCGGACTGGGTGTTGGATCCTTTTTCAAATGTCAACACACCAGGATCACCCCAGCTGGAAGAAGAACTCATAGAACTGATAACGAACGAGGAAATAAAAATAAAATTAAAAAATGGATACCAAGAATTTTGGCTACAAAAGCCAATCCCGCAATTATACCCTGGATTGTGGTCCATCGTTCAACGAATTTTGATAGCATTCCCATCATCGTATTTGTGTGCACGTGGATTCAGTGCTGTGGCAACGTTGCTAACTAAAAAGAGAAGTCGGTTGCAGATTACCGAACGCGGTGACTTACGGCTGTTTTTGAGTGAATTCAAGCCTGATATTAACAAACTTGTTGAAAATCATCAAATTCATCCTTCACATTATATTAGTTTCGAAATTTAAATTGAAATGTTTGTTTTAATAACATGAATAAAAGTTTTGGTGTTTTACATTACCTTCATCAGAAAGTCTAATTTTCACATGACACACAGAATTTAATTATTAAAATGACTGCGATTGTGATTCTTAAGATGTAGTAAAGTAAAAAAAATATGGGAGGCGCTAGAAAATAATTAATTCTCGAAGTGGGCGGTAGACAAAATAAGTTTGAGTACCTCTGGAATAGATTATTATTATATTATTATTACACTGGATTGTTGAATAATCCAAACATGATTTTCTGAGAGAATTTAACTTGAAAACGTTAACAAAACAGTGACAGGTATTGAACCGAAGCACTAGCTTTTTCAAGCAGAATTAATAAATTCTTCTGGGTTACTACCCTATTTATTTTTCAATGGGGAGGTTCGAATCATTCAATAACTCAGAAACGGGTAGTTCGACTTCAGAAAATAAACAGTGTTGATATAGACTTGGGAGCCTCATCACTCGAATTATTACAAGTTCCCCACTATTGGTTATTTCTACTTTGACCGTAGAGGGTGACTGTTTAGATATGAACTTTAACAAGTTTCATTTTCAGATAACGTGAGGGAAGAAATTTGGAGACAACTACCTCATAGGCTCCGGAAAAATTTGAAGATAGACAACATACGGTCATACAGCGTATCTCCAGTGAACCTGTAATAGTGTAATTTTTACATATTACATATATCAAGCCATTTCATGTGTTCTTCAACAAACTAAACCATTTTTGTACTTATATAATTACTATTGAGAAATTAATATATTGTTCATGTTCATAGTATTATGAGTCAGAACTACTGCTAACAAATTTGTGAAAGATTATTACAAAACGTTAATATTTTCAATATATTTCTTTGTTAGTAACGACTGGGTTTTTAATTATCCAAAGAATGAAGAATTTATAAAAAAAGTAATCATCATGTCGCTGGATTTGCAAAGGCTGCTTCTCTAAAAGCATGGAACACTATTCTGGACCAGAAAACTGTACACACAGACCTTCTTTGGAGTATTGTTCTCGTGTATGGAGCTCCGCCCCTAAGAATATCCTGAAGTTGCTGAATTCCATCCAGGAAGGAGTCATTCGCCTAATTGGAGACGCGAATATCATTTGCAAGCTTGACTTGACTCTCTTGGACTTGTCAATTAGTAGAATGAATAACAAACATGATTTTATGGACAAACAACAGAAAAAGTGGCTTCATTTTTGAAAAAACAAGATATTAAAATTGCATGCAGAACAGATAATACTCTGGGAAAGTTAGTTCAAAATAACAAGGACAAGACAAGACATTGGATGTCTTGTCTTGTCAAGACATTGGATGTCTTGAGAGATCTGGAGTATATAAATTAAATTGTAGAACTTGTACTAAGGTATATATTGGTCAAATCGGCAGAACTTTTAGGAATCGCATCCAGGAACATCATATGAGCTATGTTAGTAAGAACACAAGTTCAACACATTCGAATCATCCTCTAGACGAAAATTATATCTTTAATGGAAATTTCGAAATTTCATACGTAGAAAATAAATGTTTAACGCCTAATCATTTGGTGGCAATGGAAATTAATAAACCTAAAAATTCTAAGTTTTACTAAATGACCAACTTGATTCAAATGAATCACCATTACTGAACTTGTTTTTTGGAAATCGATGTTAGCCTTCATAGACATATTATTATTGATGTAGAATTGATGTAATATGCTTTAGTTAATCTTAATTGAGGATGTTTTAACGTACATCCTCAATGGAGAATGTTTTTCAATTTCGGTTATGACAGCAAATGCAAGTTTGAACAAAATAATTTAATTCATGAGTTTTTCAAATTCACTTCGAAAAGTATTCAAATTGATGTTTCAAATGTTGGGTTTTAATTTTCAAAGGGATTTGTTTCAAATTCACATATTGGCAACAGTGCCTATATCAAGTCGAAATAATTTATACGTTCCTAGATATTTTAGTTTAAAAAAGGAAAATTATATTTATAAATCAACAATTAAGGCAAAATATGAATTATAGTTCAATACCACCTCCACAAGTCACATAAACAACAGTTATTTTGTTATTTATTTATATAGAGGAAGATAAGTGCACAAAATGTCATATGTCACAGAATGTCTCGGAACTCGCAACATAAGTAAACAGAATAGCACGCCTCTGAAATATGTCATCTTTGTTTGTCTCATACAGGTAACAGATTCATTGTCCTTTATTAGCTATAACCGATGTTGCCAAATGATGAAATAGAAACAAATCCCTTTAAATGTTGAATGCATTATTTCATTCCTCTTTTTTAAGTATTTAAATAATTTTTTAAAGAAGAAGGTTGAAATGATGAGTTTAAAATGCGTTGTTTTAGAGCTCTTTTATGAAAACTACTTGATTCTCGTCAGGAGGAACATCCCCATTATGAGTAGAGGCTCTAGGTAATTATGTTCGAGTAAGTATCTGAGTCGGTAGTTCTCACTAGCGACTACTTGGGGTAAAATTATAGTGAAGAATTACCGTTCAGTACGTTATTCTCTATGAGAAAGCTACTGTGATCGCACAAAACATGTAACATTTTTGAAAATGAAGTTTGTGAAGAACAAATCTTTAGGTAAAGTTTGTGAAATTTTAATGAAAACATTTTAGATTTGCAAAGTTGAATCAGGGTGGATTTTTGATACAAATGGAGTACATAAGACTAGGGTTGGGAAAGAAAAAGTAGAGAAGGTGTTTTTGTAGATTTATGCCACCAGTCTTCGGAGTCAGCAATGAAATGAACAAAAAAGTCGAGTATCACGACCAAAATCAACCAGAGCTAAATTTTATTCATCAATCAAAAGAAATTTATGATGATAATGTTGAAATTTACTTATTATACTGCATTTAGAAATGATCAACACAGTATATCATTACAATTTGAATTTAGAGCTTAGCACTATAAAATCAACTATGCTTTCGCTAATATAGATCTAATCTAGATCTAATATAGATATTGATCAGTAGTGGTCTCAAATTTGATCCTTGTGGTGCGCCAAGAGAGACTATGTAAAGAGCTCTTCAGTTTTTGAAAAATTCAGTTTTTTAAAGAGATGCAGAAACAGAGATGGTGATTGATGTCTGTATCTTGTTGCAGGCCGTGAATTTTTGAATTTTTTTCAAATATTCACGGGCTTCAAAACCTTGACCACGAAAGTCTTAACTAATTTGTCACAGATGAAGATGTCAATTGACTATATTGATTTGGAAAAAGGCTAGGGAAGTTTCTTCTTTGACAAAAATCCCAAACTATTGTTGAAAATTGCAGAATGGTGACATAAGTTTGATTATTTCCTTTTCTTTTGGCTCCAATGAAAATATGTGTGAGATTTATTCGGATTTATTTCATTCAAACACTTCACAATTATAACATCAGTGGTTAACAATTCATATACGTTTTTTTCCTAGTAACAACGACATAATAAAAACTATATGGCACTTTCCAGGATGAACAGCAATAATAATGGTAATGAACTAAACTTACGGCAGTTATCGTCATGAAGACTGATATAAATATGTTTTATTTCTAAAATAGTCTAATTCATACAAAAAACAATGGGTTGTGAAATCTTAAAACTAAAGATTTGGTCCCTAAATACATAGAAAATATCCTAAAACATTTAACGATTATATAATTTTATATAAAATATAAAGGTATTTTATTGTTTCTGGTAACTATAAGTGAAAGAAGGAGAAATTCAGTACTAACACTGAAATTGTTTGTCGACTGAGGCTGTATATAAATATTTTTTTCTGGTTGACGTAGTTGGTGCCTTTATTAGCAAATATTTTGAGCAGGAAAATTATGACACATCTATATTTGAGTATCCTACAGTATACACTCCCACTAAGGTGATGTTTTTGTATTCTATGAAGTTTTGAAATAAGTATATGGGAATTCAGAAACTTCCTGAAGAAAACTTTGATGTGGATTCCCAATAACAAAACCTTGAATTTCACCTAAGTTGGTAGTGTACACTTCTCAAATCTCCTAACAATCAATAATACATTTTGGTATGACATATATACACTGAAGACACAGTTTTTCTGGATATGATTCCGAATGTTATTGTCACATACATAACATCATTATGACATCGAATCGAACATGGACATATAGTGAGGATTTTGTGAATCTGGTAAACATAACGGAAGGTTATGTTTTCACAAGTGTTCAGATAAAAATATTACTAGCACGTATACATTTTCTTGGTTCAACAAAACATTTTTGTTGGGCCTCAACCTTGAAATTTGGAAATCTCAAACGATGATTTCGAGGTGAATTCCCTAGAAAGCTAATTTACTATTCACATGCGACTGTCAACTTCTTTAGAAATTTCGAGCAGTTCTTGGGGCTCTGCGTTCAGCTTGTCAGCTTCGGTGAGGGCTCCCAATTCGCCAACACTCAGCAGGTCAACCATTCTTGCTCCCAGGCAGTCGCACATCACATTGATTGTTGTTCTGAATCGGTCTCTGAAAAATTTTCGCAAAGTGAGAATGATGAATTCAGTGTTAGAAAGTTTAGAAGCAAACTATTTTGTAGTTATCACCAAATGACTTCATTTGGTGATAACTTAGTGATCAAGAACAAGACTCAATCTAAATTTCTATAGGTATTCACATTGACAATAAACTCAAATTTATCGAACATATCAAACAGCTCAAAAGTAAAATTTGTCCTGGATGTTATGTAATGAGAGTAGCTTCAATAAATTTTGGGGAGTATGTAATTCATCAGCACTTCTCTCTGTATTAGTACTGCAGAAACGGGCTATCAGATATATATGTAAGATTAAACCTCGTCATTCATGCAGACACAAATTCGATGAGCAAACGATTTTAACAGTGAGTGCTTTGTTTACTTTGGAATCGGTTTGCCTCATTTACAAAAATATGTCCCTATTTGAGGCTTCTTGCCATTCTTATAGTACCCGTTCCACCGCGTTGAAATTGCCAATTCCTTTAACAAATTTGGTCAGGAATTCTATTTATCTATTACAATAGGGTTAAGATGTTTATTCACTTGCCCTCAGATATAAGACAGACAAATTTGAACAACAAAATGTTTACAATAAGAGTGAAACATTTTTGGCTGATAGACCCTATTATAATTTGCCAGAGTTCTATAATAATAAATTTACGTGACAAAATGTGCATATTTGAATCAAGGTTATTATATAAGATTTTTGTTTAAATTCTTGTTTGATGTAAATGTTTGATTGTCTGGTGTAATGGATGTGTTCATTTATGTACTATTATATATAAATATATATGTTTATATGTGTATTATACTATACGTGTGATAATATTTTTAAACTAATACGAAATTTCGACGTTGAACTATAGTGTATGTTTCAACCTCACTTTTTAGTAGGTGTTTTTGTATTCACATTTCATATTTCTATACTTAGATACATTTATATTTATTTTTCACAAGATTCGTATATTATTATTATTATTATTAAATCAGATAGAAAAGGTGAGTTACACAAAACTCATGGAGAATATACCTATCATTGAATAAACCCGTGATCAAAAATTGATGCGAAAATTGAAGTATCTAAGGAAAGCAGTATTTTTTTTGAACGGGTCAAGATATCAAGGTCTGAAAATATTTGTATTGAAGGATATAATTTGAAGTATTTTTCAATGAGAAAGACAAGAGTGTTGCCTCACTCGTCGCCAAGAGGGCGAGGGTCTTGTGATTATTTATTTGATATGCTTTTCAATTATCCTTCCGATACTTTTTCAATTTTTGGAAGTCGGATTAGCCGTTCCTGGCTGGTATCTCAAAGCGAAACTTTTTCACCAAAACAACATGGCAGCTGCCATGGCGTAGATCCACGAACTACGGTTTGAACTGCTTGGCCATCCACCTCACTCACCGGATCTAGCCCCAAACGAATTATTTTTGTTTCCTCATCTAAAAATTGCGCTCCAAGGAAAAAAATTTTCGTCAAATGAAGAGGCAATCAATCACCTTCGCGAGCAATTATTTTGCTGAGTAAAACGCCGAATACTATTTGGTCGGGTTACAGAGCTGGGAGCATCGCTGAGAGAAGTATGTAAAGTTAGAAGAAGACTATGTTGAAGAATGAACAAAATATTTGAAACTTTCCAAACCAACTTCGTACCCCTTTCAATTTAAACAATATTAAATATTCACTACTTTAGAAACTTTCGTTATAACCCCCAACGTCCACGAGAGTACATGCTAAACCGCTAAACATCGTGAATTCCAGGAAAACGAGTTATACTCACAAGAGCCAATCTACAGCAATGATGTTGATTACTTCCTCTGAAGGGAGACCGACGGTGTCGAGAACCATCACCATAGTGACGAGGCCAGCTTGTGGAATTCCTGCTGCTCCTATACTTGCCGCTGTTGCAGTCACGCTGTCAACAAAAAAATGTTAGAGGTGTAATATTCACCAGAGAATTAAGGAAAATGCAAATCACGATGCTTGTGCGCTCAAATGTTGTCCTTTTTCAGGTGTTGTAAATCCTGCACGACACAATTCTCTCATGACTTTCAATATGTATTTAGTCACACAATTTTCACAAACACTTTTATTTCTACACGTGTTTCGCTAACACCATAGCTTCCTTGTAGCTGATGTGGAAGCTACCAAGGAAGCTACACAATTTTCACAAACCCTTTCATTTCTAGAAGTGTTTCGCTAACACCGTAGCTTCTTCGTAGCTGCGGTGGAAGCTACTAAGGAATCTACGGTGTTTTGCATTGAATACTGTGTTCTACAATTTTATACATACAAATTATCAACACCTCATGACCTGCTACAAATGTAATTTTTTTAAATAACGTAGTCAATAAACATCTATCTAGACGTGTTTTGCCAACACCGTAGGTTCCTCTTAGCTGCGAAATTTTTTATATAACGTAGTCTGTCTGTCTGTCTATCTATCTATCTACACAATTTTCACAAACACTTTCATTTCTAGACGTGTTTTGCCAACACCGTAGATTCCTCTTAGCTGCGATGGAAGCTACCGAGGAAGCTACGGTGAAAGCTACACAATTGTAACAAACATTTTCATACCTAGACGTGTTTCGCCATTACCTTAGCTTCCTCATAGCTACGGTGGAAGATGTACAATTTTGACAAACACTTTCATTGTCAGACGTGTATTGCCATCACCTTAGTTTTCTCGTAGCTGTGGTGGAAGCTACACAATTTTCACAAAAACATTCATTTCTAGACGTGTTTTTTCAACACCGGAGATTTCTCTCAGCTACGATGGAAGCTACCGAGGAGGCTACGGTTGAAGCTACACAATTGTCACGAACATTTTCATTTCTAGACGTGGTTCGCCATCACCTTCGCTTCCTCGTAGCTGCGGTGGAAGCTACCAAGGAAGCTACGGTGAAAGCTGTACATTTTCACAAACACTTCCATTTCCAGACGTGTATTGCCATTACCTTAGCTTTCTTGTAGCTGTGGTGGAAGCTGCCAAGAAAGCTACGGTTGAAGCTACACAATTTTCACAAACACTTTTGTTCACTCCTCGTTCCTTCCTAGTTTGGTTAAATTTTTTTCTTCTTTTAGGTTAAGCATTTAATCATTATATATTATGTTACTTTATTCTCAAAACCCATTACTCGGTCATTCAACAGAAATATTTGAGATTCTCTATCAAATTATTTGTCCCTCACTTTTTGCTCCCGCTGTATCATAATTTCTGGCCAACTGCCAGATGGTATGTCAGTTCTCACCGAGAAGCTCGTGCTGGCAATTGCAACTCCAAGTCGTATCACAATCTCGAAAACCCGAGAAACGTGACCCGGAAAAGTGCCTTTTTTTCGATAAGTCCATACCCAGAATACAGTCCATTTTGCATTACGTGTGAAAGAGCGGTGGAAACCACCGAAGTCAGAGAAGTCCAGGATTCTAGGTGAGTTGACTTTCCTTTCTTCGGCTGGCAGAACCCTAACTCTCTCAAATATCAGCAACTTTCTTTTCTAAACGTGTTTTGCCAACACAATAGCTTCCTCAAGCTGTGATGAAAGCTACCGAGGAAGCTACGGTGAAAGCTACACAATTGTCACAAACACTTTCATTTAGAAACGTGTTTCGCCATCATCTTAGCTTCCTCGTAGCTGCGGTGAAAGCTACCAAGGAAGCCACAGTGGAAGCTATACAATTTTCACAAACACTTTCATTTCCAGACGTGTATTGCCATCTTCTTAGCTTTCTCGTATCTGCGGTGGAAGCTGCCAAGGAAGCTACGGTTGAAGCTACACAATGTTCACAAAAACTTTCATTTCTAGACGTGTTTCTCCAACACCGTAGCTTCCTGTAACTGCGGTGGAAGCTACCAAGGAAGCTAGACAATTTTCACAAACACTTTCATTTAAAGACGTGTTGCGCTAACACCGTAGCTTTCTTGTAGCTGTGATGGAAGCTACCAAGGAAGCTATTGTGGAAGCTACACAATTTCCACAAACACTTTCATTTCTAGATGTGTTTCGCCAACACGTTAACTTCCTCGTAGCTGCGGTGGAGGTTATGCCCCATTTGACTACAGGGAAAACTCTGGAAAAATCCTTGGACACTCTTGACAAGGTCTGCTTTGTTGTTCAAGTTATCTTATTTGTTCTGAAGACTATATGGATTGTCAGTTGAATCATACTACAAATAATTTTTCACCAAGTTTTCAATAGATTTCTCAGAAATTGAAAATATGTCATTCCAATCATTGCCACGATTGAAGTGATTTGTTAACGAATTGAAGTGTCGATCTACCCAAATGTATTGACTAGTTAACGGTTACGAAAAAGATATTTCACATTTTTCATTTTCTAATAGATGTGTGATATGTTGCCAATGTCACCACGAATAGATTTTACCACTTGAATTCACAGTTCTGTAGGAAATAAACTCAAACACGATGACAGTAGCGTCATTGCGTTTCATCTGATCTGCCCTTGTTCATCTTTCACCGCCTGAACCACTGTGCATGCTGTTTTTGGCGAGTGCATTGGCTTGGGATGTGGGGGTTGATTAAACAGGCCATCGGATGCCTGATTCTGCTCTTCATTTTCTGATCCGATAACTGAACCTAAAAAAATGTTTGGTGGTGTAGCCTGGAAACGACTGAGTCGTCTCCTTAAGAGCGGGGTACCTTATGAACCTGCCTGGCACCAAATTCTTGAGCGGACGCAGAATCTGTTTCATGTGGAGGAACAAACCCCCCATAGGCAGGTTAGCAAACGTTTGCGCTCAAATGATGATTCACCAATACCAGAGGCGAAAAAGCCCTGCACGGATTAATCTAAGGCATCGTCAGGTGTAGCTGACGTGCAAAAACACTCATATGCAGCAGAGCATATATTTTGTGCCTGCCCCGCTGGGGACCTAACCAGGTATTTAGAGTTCGGCAGAGCCGTACTCTTACCACCATCTGAACTGAAAGACCACTCACCATACAAACCAATCGGCTTCGTTAAGAAGCTGGGTTTATTTGGTCTAGTGTGAATAGGTTTGAGCCAGAATAAACCCTTGCGTGTTGCGGTGGGAGGTCAAATAGACCCACTCATTTTGGACCTAACCCCCGTTACCCTTCAATTCCTACATACGTTCATCAGTTTTTGACTTCAACTGGAATTTCAAAGTTTGTTTGTCTAAAATTGTACCAATCCCAATGAATTACATCAACATTTTTCAATTTTTATTTCCAAAATTCAATATATACTCACCAAACGGCCACAGTCTTTCCGAAAGTTAGTGGAATGTTCCTCAGTTGAGCAATGAAAATAGCTGCAACAGCTTCATAGAGAGCGGTACCATCCATATTGATAGTAGCACCAATGGGTATGACAAACCTCGTCACTCTTGGGTCCAGTCCCATCCTGTCCATAGTCTGAATCGTAATTGGCATTGTGGCTGAACTGAAAATCAACAAAAGTTGAGATGAAAAGACAACCCCTCAACTTCCATAATAAAAACCTACGAATATTTATCACCCTTCAAGTTTTTTCATAGTTTAAACATTGAATCAGAATGCTTCTGAAGTATTTCATCCTTACTCGAATTTTTATTCGCTACTCTGATGAGCTGCCGCGAATGATAGGAAGCGTTGTCATGAACTATTCCACTATTCGCATCCAAATTTGAGATCAATGTGTTTTCAGACCATTTCTCTAAAATATTAACTTCCATGTTCCTATGATAGTCAACATTGCAGTCCTCAAATTTTTTCCCACATGATTTCAAAAAATTCGGGACCCATCCTTTACTTCCTCCGCAATGCACAATGATTAGTCGCGATACTTTGTTCACAGGCATGTTAGGCGTACACATTCTCGAACCATCAGTCCACCCCTTTCTAACTGTGTTGCGAGTGTCGTCCAAATAGAAAATTTGCCTTCGTTCTTGTATATATTTAGTTATTTGTTCTAAGTATTTGTTACGCAATTCTACTATTCTTCTGCTTTCCATAACTGCTTGACGTTTCTTTATTATTTTAAATTTGAAAGCTAGTTTCTTTATCCAATTTCCTTCTTATGATTTCAGTGTTGGAATCTCATTGCTTTTGTAACAGTAGTATATTGTTGTGTTCATAAGGTTTGTTATTGACTATTTTACGTACAGTTCAGAAACGAATTTCGGTCAAATATGATGTTGCTTGTAATAGTTTGTTTCCCGCGAAACCAAACTTCAGATGTAGATTCTTATATACATTGAAACATACTATCTGTGTTTCAATATTCAAATGCAACCGAATCTCATTCACTGGTATCTCTTTTTCGCATTGTTCACCAACGCTGTTGAAATCACTATACAGGAAAAAGTCTGCGTTGTTATCACACTTGTTATTACTATTAGTACTTGTCCAAGGACGCCACATTTTAAACAGATAACGGAAATGTCAAGTAACTATAATTGCACCAATATCGAATTTCAACACTCAAATCGCCATCAGTTCCTGAACTGAACATTGACAACACGACTCTCTTAATCATCCTCGCATTCTATTTGTCACCGTAACATGACTTTTAGGACTCTTCAGCCAAACATTTAACTCTGTTAGTAAAAATCCTCCAATACGAACCAAGTCTACAGCCCACGTGGACTAGTTGGCAGCGGCTTTATTTCTCTGTATTGGTTTTTTGGCCTTCGAGATCACCGACAGCTTCAACTATGCACTTTACCGGTTACTTCGACTATACATTGAATGTTTTTTGGGAAACACATTTTTGTTGTTATTGTCATGATGAAATTGATAGAAGTATGATAGTAGATTATTCAAATGAAATTATACTTTTCCTTACCTTGAGGCTGTTCCGAATGCCGTTACCAAAACCTGACTGAGTTGAGCTATAACTTTGAACGGCAATTTTCTCACTCCTATGAAATAGAGAATAGACAACGTTCCAAACCCGTGCAAGAACAATCCCAGCAACACTGTGAAGAAGTACAATCCGAGTCTTCCAATTAAGTCTGCAAAGCTTTCGATTTCCAAAACTTTGGCCGCTACCAAGAAGTACACTCCGAGAGGTGATATCCTACAAAATAATAGTAAATGATAGTGACCTGGAACTATGAATACTTCAACCAGGTTAGTAGTGACCATGTGCATGATTAGTTATTCAAGGTTTTTGAATCGAAAGAAGATTGTGAGGTAGAAGACATTTTGAAGACTTTTTTGTCCAAGGTCCCTAATGTTTGGTCCACAAACTCGATCACGTCATTTTCAGTATCCAATTTGTTTATGAACTCGAATTGTTGTGTGTATTATATGGTGAATAGTTTAGCGAAATTATTGATGACAGATATTGTCAGTAATTGCACATATCATTTTGACTTCAAGTTTTCCTGAGGGTGCTACGGGTCCTGATGTTAAAATTGAACCCAGTTCTTCTTATCCTTTCCCACAACTCTCTAACTTTGGGAAGCACAAGCACTGGTTGTGACGGCTTCTCTTCCTTACCAAAGACTGTCCCACCATCACTTTGGAGTATCCAATTCGCAGAAGATCTTCTTTGATAATGCCTAGTTCCTTCTCGAAACCTTTCTGCGTATTTAAGAGCCCGAAAGAACAGTCTACAAGAGCCTTAATAATTCATCTTCTGGTAGATTTATGATGGTTGATTCGTGATTCAGAAACTGTCCCGTGTGAGTGGGTTTTCGATATATAGATGTTTCCCACTTCATGTCGTTCTTCTTCACCAGTACGTCTAAGAATGGCAATTCGTTGTAGAAGTCCTTCTCCATTGTGGAGGTGATGAAAGGTCTTATGCTCCTGTGGGTTGGGCTACCTACAGGGCGCGTCCCCAAGTGAGGATAGGGGAACGGCCAGGGGACTGGAGGCCCTGTCCGGGAAGTCAATGTAGCCTTACGGATGGGGTCGCCGGGCTCCTGGTTAGTGGTAGAAATAAGTAGGGTGAGGGGAACTAGAACCCCCCAAAAGCCTTTGCAGAATATGCAGAACCAGCCTACCCAAGCTAACGTGTAAGAAACCGTGCCGACAGCTGAATGGCTGCTGGGTGATATGCGGTCACGGAGGATCCCCTTAGGGAACTTGGCGAAACCTTATTGCAATCAGCCTACCTCTGGTAATGCAGGGCTCTGCCAACTCTTTCGTTGTTCCTCGTGGGAACACACATAAATGAAACAACACAAAAACAGAAACAACATAAACAAAAACGAATCCTGAGGCTGGACAGAAGTGCTCACTTCAATCTACTGTGTGAAATGAGGCTGGACGCAGCAGATCACCTCCAAAAGGGCACTTCCTGCGGCGGGCGCCAAGCGCTCCTCCTTGAATAAAGGTAAGGAACCGGCTGCCCCTGCAGGAAAGCTCCCTCACTTGTGCACCTCCACGAAGGGAACCCTAAGTTGGTTGAAGAAGCCGTGCAATAACAGTAATATCGCTGCACCTTCCAAAACCTTCGCGGAGGCCACCGTGAGACACCTCAAGGTGACACCTCAAGGTGTCTCACGGCGAGTTTTGTTCAGCGAGTCTTGGCCTACACCTGCCAATATAAAGGAGATATCTCTAAGTGACCTGTTCACCTTTCTGGAAAGGACAGGATGGACGATGACCTAGAAGGACAACTCCTCGGGAGGATGTACAATGGGTCACATGTGGCCTAAGTGCTGTGAGTCTACACTCACACTCTCTACTCTACAGATACAGAGATACAGGTCTTATGCTGTTGATGTGCTTCAGAAAGGTGTCTAGCTCTGTATTCTCATGGTTTCTTAGTATGAAGATGACGTCAATATATCTCAACCAGACTCGGGGCTTCTTGTGGGCTTTTTCAATGTTCAGAGTTTCAAATCACGCCATATATATGTTGGCTATAACTGGTGAAAGTGGCGATCCCATTGGCAGTCCCTCATCTTGCGTAAATAAATCGTCCTTTAATTGGAAATAGTGGTTTCTCACACAGCATTCTAGTAAATCCATGACTACTTATACAGGGTGTAACTGAATACGTGTGAAATATTGAAGGAGGTGATTCCTCATCGAAAAAAAGATAGGATCTTTCATATAAAGAAACTTCATTGGAGCATTCCTTGTTAAGACACAGCCCCTTAAAGGGGTTACATAAAATTTCTATAACAATTTTTTTCACAAGTACTGAAAAAGTTACAATATTGAAATAAACCTGATGTTTTGTACTACCAAAAAGACACTTAGCCAGTAATTTATTTGGTTTACCCCATGGTTGTAAGGGGTGGAAAACGCAACCCCTAAAATTCATTTCCAACGTAACTTTTTGTCTTATTATTTGTTTACCATTTAAAAATTTATTTCCGATAACCTGTTTCATTCTAAACAAAAAATGTCTCCTGGGTTTTTTGCCCAAAATAAACCAGTTCGCAGTCAAAAATTATTTTACGAACAACTACAGAGATACATTGTCATAAATGCGAATTGGATTTATTGTTATTTTGTAGTTAGTACCTGCATTAAACGATTAAAGGGTAATAAACAAAACTAATGTATTAATAACAAAACACACAACATGTAGAAATCATAGTAAATGTTCAATATGTCTACCTTCAGACATTCTGCATGCGTCTAGACGTCGGCGAATTGAGCCACGTATTCGCTCAAATATTCCTGAAGTCTCTCTGATTACCCTGCACGTATCGATGATGCGGTTTCTTAAGTCATCTACATCGCAAACAGGAGTACGATAAACCAAATGCTGTAAGTGGCCCCAAATAGAGAAATCGAGAGGATTAAGATCCGGGGATCGAGCGGGCCAGTTCTGTGGTCCACCTCAACCTATCCACTGATTTGCATATGTTTCAGTTAAATGCTGACGTGCTACTTGACTAAAATGGGCGGGAGCCCCATCATGCATGAAAAACATATCCCTTCTGACGATCAAAGGAACTTCCTCCAGCAGTACTGGTTGCACCATTTAACTGAGGAGGTAGAAAATGAAGCCCAATTAAATCATTCTCAATAACTCCAAGCCACACGTTAAGAGAAAACTGTTCTTGATTGTTAGTTTCGACAATAGCGTCTTCAGAAAGTCACAATTTCTTCTAATTATTTCCAGTATTAAATTGTACAATTCAAGACGGTTCGGAAAGTCTCGCGGTAACAGTGCCTGTACTCGTTGCAGATGGTAAGGGTATAAGAGTTGTTCCTTTAAAATTCGAAATACCGTCATATGATCAACATTTAGCTGGAAAGCAATCTTTCTATTACTGGTAGTAGGTTGTTCTTCAGTCAAATTAAGTACTACTTCCTCAAGCTGAGGTGTTCGTATTTCTCGATGGCGACCACAATCCTGCGTTCTTTTGTCGAATGAACCAAATTCTCGTAATCGTTGATGAAGTCGAGCAAATATTCTATGTGAAGGATGCTGCTGTTGAGGATACATTTCAGCATATCTTCTAGAAGGTTCTAACCCATTCCCCTGTGACAGACCGTAAACGTAATGCATATCAGCCATTTCCTCATTTGTGTATGCCATTTTAATAACAAGTGAATTATTAAAGTAACAAATTAGGAACAGAACAACAACACAGAATTAGTATTAATTCAATTTCAAAAATTCATAAACTGACAGCGTCATACCAATATAATTGTCACTATCGCTAATAGCGACCTACTAGATAGATTAGTTTCGTATTTTCGCGTCTATGACGATGTATCTCTGTAGTTGTTCCTAAAATAATTTTTTGCTGCGAACTGGTTTATTTTGGGCAGAAAACCCAAGAGACATTTTTTGTTTAGAATGAAACATGCTATCGGAAATAAATTTTTAAATGGTAAACAAATAATAAGACAAAAAGTTACATTGGAAATACATTTTAGGGGTTGCGTTTTCCACCTTTTTACAACCATGGGGTAAACCAAATAAATGTCTGGCTAAGTGTCTGTTTGGTAGTACAAAACGTCAGGTTAATTTCAATATTGTAACTTTTTTAGTGCTTGTGAAAGAAATTGTTATACAAGTTTCATGTACCTCCTTCAAGGGGCTGTATCTTAACAAGGGATGCTCCAATGAAATTTCTTTACATGAAATATCCTATCTTTTTTTCCGATGAGGAATAACCTCCCTAAATGTTTTACACTTATTCAGTTACACCCTGTGTAGGTACGTTCGTGCAATCCTCCAGGTCCCCGTCTTCGGATAGTTTCCTCTGTATGATTTGAAGTGCTTCTTCGATGTTAAAACGTTGGTGTAAAGGCGCGCTTTTTGAATGGCGGAGGTGGCTAAAACTTCGCCCTCCAGTTGTGCCAACCTAGATACAAAAATAATTTCGACAATCCCTTCGCGCGGACTTTTCGAATGATCGATTTCTGGTACTTTTTTGACAGAAAGTAATAGCGTAGGACAGTTTAAATCCATTGTAACAAGGAGTTCAAGGAACAGTTGTTTGTATTGTGCAATGGGGATTGAGGTTTTTGAAAATTTGCTTAGTGACAGTTTAGTAAAAACTCTTGGACTTCATAATTATTCGCAGGTGAAGAAATTGGAAAAGTATTTGCTTCTGCTCTGATTTGAGGTTCGAAAACCAGTAATAATGGGAGATTGACGATGATAATGAAAACTGTTTTTCAAAAGTACTGAGGTACTCACCATATCACCCAACTAGTAATGATCATCATGGCCTCGCTTAGAGCATCGAAGAACTCAAGCAAGATTTTAGCTTTTTCTCCGAGTTTTCCGAGAGCAATCCCAAAGATGATGGCGAAAGATACCAATCCTAGTACGTTCGTCATTGGTTCATACTTTTCTTCGAATTTCCAATGTTCCGGGCCCATTGCCTTTACTTAAATAAGGGATATTATTTTATTTATAACGTTTTTTATTTAATTCTACTTACCCGTGGCATTGGTGGGGTCTACCAAAAAGGTTTGTGACTGAAAACAAATAGAAATTCAATTCATATTGAATGAACTATGAGACACAAAATCTTGAATCACAAATAGGTTCGAATAGCATCGCAAACAAACCAAAAATTTTCTTATTTCTCAGTGGTTGATGCTTGAAGACTGGCAGTAAACAAATCTAAAGAAATGAACTTTAAACGTTCAAGCCAGTCTCGGATATATCTACACAGTAGGTTGAATTGACTGACGCCTATCTGAAAACAACTACCCCACTGGCTAATACCACGAAGAGCGTTGGATTATATCCGACAGGCGTCAGTGCAGGAATCTTCACAGAAAATTTCCTGCATAAGCAATTGGCAATACAACTAAAGAGTCGACCTTCAATTTTGGAACGGGCACACTTGCAGACCGGTTTTGGGCTCATTAGCCACTCGTCAGTGCAAGATAGTGGCCATCATCGACCCAAAGTTAGTGCTGCTCCAAGGCAAAAAAAAATTGTACGAAAATGACAGATGAAAATGTGTGCTTTTCGCTATAATTGTAAGCATCAATGGTCGCCACTGTCATCAGAATAATTGACAAGTGACAGCTTCCCGCATGATGCAAAGATTGAAGCGATTTGCGCATGCGCAGACACGTATCGTATGTGAGAATTTTGAAGTGGTTATTACAAATATATTGATTTGATTGTTATTTGCATTAATATTAATTGAAAATTCTGCATTCACTAATCTAGCTTCAGCTTATGTTATGTATCAATTCAAAGGACAATACAAAGTCTTCTAAAACAAAAATCAAGAGGGTTGAGGTGAATGACCCCGGCAGTTGAAATCGATACCGCTAATAAAAAAATATGGATGAATAAAACATAACTTTTTATTGCAAAAACAAAAATAAAGAGCATATTCAAAAATAAAGACAGTTTCTAAAATTCATGATTACTGGTTACATACCGGTCTATTAATTTATTTAAGGCTTTAAACAGTTTAAACTACCAACTACCATTCATGAATATGTATTCGAAATTTGTCTTTTCTCTTTTCTCACTGTGGATGTGTTTTTCTTTCAGCACCAGCGGTTTTTGACAGTTTTGACATTTGACTGATCTGAAAATTAAGTACCTTGTGCTCTGTGATCGACGTGATCGTGATCTATGACTTTTATGAGTTCTATGGCAGACGGACACGCGGGACACGCCTATCTTAATGAGACGGAAGACAGAAATGGACAGATTATTCGACTATCGAAGGACGAAGTGATTGAAATTTGTAAATATATAACCGTGGCCTCGTTCGAATCAATGGTAGGTAATGCAAAACAAATGAAGACAAAATGTATGCTTTTCGTCAATGTGGTACATATGTACGAAAAAATATTGAATGTTATAGCAATTCGTACAATTGTATAGCCAGGAGCAACCCTGCCTAAAGTCGATTATATTCCATAATTGAAAATCGGAATTCTTCCAGAGTATTTCATTCCCCTTCCTAAGTTGGAACGAACAACAAAATGTCAAATTGTCGCTCCATCTAGTGGACGAGGTACTAACTAACTGCATAAACGAAATTTGTCCGATTCCTCTGAATAAGGAAGAAAAACTTTCTATGCTTGAATACTGGCAGTAAACAAATCTAAAGAAATGAACTTTAAACGTTCAAACCACCAAAAGTAATGAGAAAATTGACCTGATTTAAAGGAAGCGCAGAAGGGGCAAATATTTTCATCATTTGTTTCTTGGAAACTCTGACTTGAATCATGAAATTTCAAATTCGAGCTCGAAATTTCGATATTAAAGTCAGAATTTCATTATTTAAATGAATTATCACATTTTCACCCCTCTAAGGAAATCTAAAATAGGTATCGAATATGCACGTGGTCTTCAAACTCTGATTGGGCATTGTACGAGGGTGATCTGAAAAATTTCCGACCTCAACATGAAGATAGCAACACACGTAAATAAAAGCCTAGTGAATTTCAATGTTCATCTATTGACAGTTATTTACCAAGTTTCAGCTATTTTGGACGCGCAGTTATTTAAGTGAGTTAGTGTGAGTGTTTTTATGGAAATGGACAAAATCGAGTATCGAGCTGTCAGTAAATATTTGTTTTTTAGAGACAATACGGCTACGCAAATCAAAGATGAGTTGGATTCTGTATATGGGGACTCTTTACCATCATTTACCACAGTGAAATTTTGGGCAGCTGAATTTGAACGTGGCCGTAAGAACTTGAGAAACATGAACATTCGAGACGGCCAAAAACTGCAATTACAGACGAAAACATCGCCAAAGTTCAACAAATGATGCTAGATGACCCCCGTTTTTTTTTGAACAGTCAAGGAGTTATTTCAAAATTGCATTCGCAGAAAAAGAAAATCCTTTTCCACCAAGGCAACACACCGTCTCACACCTCAGTTTGTGTCATGGCAAAAATCCACGAATTACGGTTTAAACTGCTTGAACATCCGCCTCACTCACCAGTTCTAGCCCCAAGCGACTTCTTTTTGTTTCCTCATCCGAAAATAGCGCTCGAAGGACAGATATTTTCGTTCACCTTCGTGAACAATTATTTTGCACAGAAAACCGTCGAGTACTATTTGGAAGGGTTACAGAGATGGGAGATATATAATGGAGAGGGACGAAACGTGATGAAAATCCATAACAAACGTATTAAAAAAACACTTCATTGTGAGATTTTCACTAAACAAAAACACAACACATGTTTCGCCATACAATTGCTTGTTCTGGCGAAAGTAAAGACACGCCCGAAGAAACCATTGTATGGCGAAACACGTGTTGCATTTTTATAAAACTGTTTAGAGAAAAACTCACAATGAAGTGATTAAAATCGCTGGAAGGAGTGTGTAGAATTGAAGAAAGACTGAATAGTAAAAAGAATCTGAAGAAATGTCTTACATCTTTGTTAGGTCGGAGACTTCGCAAACTCCCCTCGTATATCAAACATGGCCTGTTTATGCACGGTTACTGGGTCTGAGAGGAAACTGAGAATCTTAACTCGCATCAGCTTCTTATGGAAACTCACTTCCCAAGTTCTGTCTTTCCTGGAACGACAAACTAGACGGAAGTACCAACAACACCCGCAAATGACAAAGAAGGTGATAGATATGGATAAAATCATATGGGCTGTAAATTCATTTCAACCCTATAAGTCGCCGGGACCGGATGGCATATACCCAGTAATGCTTTAAAAGGGACCGGAAGTACTTTTCAAAAAAATTATGTATAATTATCAGGGCAAGCTTAGCACTGGGACAGAAACCAAAAATTTGGAGACTGATCAGGGCCACCTTCATTCCGAAACCTGGGAAAATCGGACAGGACTCGGCGAAGGCTTTGAGACCAATTAGTCCCATGTCATTTGCGATGAAAACGCTGGAAAACCTACTTGACAGGCATATCAGGGACGTATCACTGGCTATCAGATCATTACATCGAGACCAATATGCATACAGGTCAGATATGTCAACAGAAACGGCTCTATGTCGGGTAACAGAAAAAGTAGAATATACCTACAAAAACAAGGAAGTACTTTTAGCTGCTTTCTTATACATTGAGGGCGAATTTGATAATATCCAGGCGTCGAGGAGAAGAAGGATCGACAAGACAAGCTGCAGGAAGATTGGTGTATACAACCATTATGGGGTAGCAAAGGTCTGTCCTCAGGGTGGGGTTCTATCTTCTCTGTTATGTACCTTGTAATGGACGAACTACTATGTCTCTTGGAACATAATGGGTATAAAGCACTGGGCTATGCAGACGACTTAGTCATCTTAGTCCAGGGTAAATACAATAATGTAGTGAAGGGATGGATGCATGCAGCAGGACCTGAAAATTATAACAAGATGGACCACAGAAGAAGAAGGGCTTAACATAAGCACATCCAAATCGACCATAGTAGCATTCACCAAGAAGACTAAAACGGAGGGTCTCGGACCTCTAAAACTTCGAGGTGAAGGAATACAAGTGTCGGAGGAGGTTAAATATCTGTGAGTAGTCCTAGATTCCAAACTGACCTGGAACCAACACTTGGACAGGATAGAGAGAAAAGCGGAGGTAGCACTGATAATTGCCAGACGCACCTATGGAAAAATATCGTGGCTAAAACCAGGCATGGTATATTAGCTATACACGATGGTGGGTAAACTCATGATAACATACGCATCTCTGGTCTGATGGCCAAAGATGAAGCAGGGGACCGCCATCAACAAACAAGGCATGATGCAAAGACTTGCATGTTTGGCAATGACGGAAGCAATGAGAACTACCCCAACAGCTGCATTGGAGACACTCCTGAATCTACCTCCTTTACACTTTGTGATAATGGAGGAGGCCAGGATGGGCCAATTCAGACTAGAAAACTCACCGAACTACAAAAGATCGGGCCGAATAGAAATTTCGGAACAAGTGGAGGAGCGCATATTGAATATGTGTACGGACCACATGACACCGAAGTACACACACTTCTTGCAGTGTGCAAGGCTTATTAAATCGAGACCTCAAAGAAAGGAGCGGATAAATATTTTTACAGACAGCAAGAGCGCACTAGGGCCGCTGACAAACCCGAAGGTGACATCAAAACTGGTCTGGGAATACCATGAAGAACTGAATGAACTTGCAAACAGGAACAAATTAACTTTGTACTGGGTGCCAGGGCATTCAGGAATCATAGGTAATGATAAAGCTGATGAATGCGCTAGACGCGGATCATCAACTTCATATATAGGTCCTGAACCAGCTTTGGGGGTACCAAAATCAGTGGTACGAAACCAGATTAGGACATGGACCAATAAGAAGCACAAAGAGTACTGGACGAAAGTACCTGGCAACAAACACAGTAGAGCCTTCATTAGGGAACCGTCCGAGAAAAGAACCGAAGAACTACTTCAATATAGTAGGGATCGGCTCAGAATAATCACAGGCTTACTAACCGGTCATTGTCCTCTTAGAGGACACCCGAATAAAATGGGGCTGTACAACGGAGACCTCAGCTGCAGATTATGCAACGAAGGGATAGAAACAGCTCTACACATCTTATGCGAAAGAGAGGCACTGAATCACAGAAGGCCGGCAATACATAGACGTACGAAATTAGGACCAGAAGAATATGACGAACTTCCAACACAGAACCTGTACAAACTAGTACAGGGAACGAGACTGATGGAATGGGTGTCATGAGAAGATGGGAGAATAAGCCCCTAGGGCTTATTCCCCCATCGATAGAGCGCAGGATGGGCTCAAATTAATAGAAACATGGTGTAAGGAAGACTCAGTGTCGGTCAATCCCAAGAAGACTGAGATAGTTTTTTTCACCTGAAAAAGAAGTTTATCAGGCTTAAAACCTATCGGCGCCAAAAAATGTCTGTCGATGACCAGAAAAAATCTATGCTTAACTTTTGAAACAACCTCATATTTTAATCGTGTTCCAACTCACCTGAGCTACACATGCTTGGACGATGTTTGGTGGAAACAGATTTCTGCAAAGAAAAATGAACATTAGACACTTCATATCAAATTCTCAAAATTATTTTACAAAAAACTTCGTCTGATGAATGATTATTACACAGTTGAATAACACATGCAAATTAAAATATATTCAGCATTAGAAATCACCGGTAATAATACGGTCAAATTAGATTAAAAAATAAGAGTGAAGGTACATAAATTTACAACAAGCTGCAAATGCATGTAATTGTTCAAATCATTGTTAAAAATGAGATTTCAAAATTCCGAATGATTGCGATGCCTGGAAAAAAATTTATTCGAGGTCAAAGGTCAAAAATCTCGAAAAAAAGATTTAGTTCAATGCGCTGAAGTTTTCAAAAAAAAGTAATTCGACTCAACAAGAAATTATCACCAACGGGATTCAGTTTCTTCTTTCTATGTACAAAGCTCCGAAACACCTGCTTAGATAAGTATCGATATGCATGTTTCGTAAAAAACACTGAAAATAAGAAACAGGTGCAATTAGCTTGTCTTCCTCTAACCTCAGTTGCTGCTCATCAACATCTTTTCCGGGTATATTAAAAAGTTCAAGTGTGGCTTGGTTATCAGCTAGACCCAAAAGACTGGGGTTGGAAGTTGGTCGACAATGAATCAGAACCTATTCAGACTTCACTCCCACCTGCGCCAAATTTTTGCAACTGTAAATACTGAATCACCAATAGTGGAGGATTCATTTGATACCAACGTGGAAACATGGGATACATCACTCTTGACGCAGTTCACCTACACCCAGGATGAACATCAAGAAAAAGAAGAAGAAGATCAAGAAGAAGAAGACCAAGAAGAAGTATTTGAAGTTTATGACTCAGAAGAATGAATTTTTACATTTTTTTTATTTCAATTTATAATTTCCCACCCTTCCTAATATATTTTATTATGTAAGTTTTCAATTTGACATAATCACAACAGACATGTGGAATAGGCCTACTTGGAAAACCACGTTAAAAAAACGCGCTAGGTACACTACCTCATAGGTGGCGTGGAAACGTGTGCATATAATGACGATTACAACTTTTACAACTTTTGACTCGTCGTATTTCAGAAATGGTGGCTCTATGAAAAAAAAATATTGATACATTTTTTGTAGAGAATTTTATGGTCTACAATTTTTATCTGAGGTTATTTTATGATACAACATACCGTTTTCCTGAAAATCGCAAAAAAACATTTTTTTTCGAGATTTTTGACCTTTGACCTCGAATACATTTTTTTCCAGGCATCGCAACCATTCGGAATTTTAAAGTCTCAGTTTTAACTATGTTTTGAACAATTACACGCGTTTGCAGCTTGTCGTAAATTTATGTACCTTCCAATGTCTAGAGTGACCGGATAATAAATATTGTAAGAAATTGGAAAGTTGAAAACCAAAAAGATTCTTTTCGTCTCACTTTGTTTATTGAATACTTATTTTTATGTTGTTTGAATCACCGTGATCTTTTGAAGAATACTCTATTGAGTTCCGACCGTTATTGAACGAATAAATAAATAGATAAAATAATAAATTAATAAACAAACGAATAAATAAATGAATGAATGAAAAAAGGTGTACTCAAATTGATCCGTTCAAAATTAGATAAGCTTACAACTTCCCAGTGTATTATCTAATTGTATGATCATTCGCGAAATCACATTCGAGACGGTTAATTCACATCATTTGCAGGCCTCATTTGATGTTTCCATCAAGAGATAATAAGTTCATACAGCACAGTACTGATCTTGATGTTACAAAAACCATTCATAATTTAATTTCCTAATCAGCAGCTTCATTTGTCAATAGGTCTTCAAATTCGCAGGAAAAAACAATGAAAGATATTTGGAATAAGTAGTAAATTCTTTTAAGAGAGTTTCAAATTATCCAGATCAACAAACGAAACAAATATTCAACACATATTCGATAGGTATCTCTCGAATATATTCACAGTAGATCACCAAAGAGATTTATATTACACCAGCCAATGAGAGCGCGTTATAGTTTGGTGTTGCGCAGTTACGTTTTGCGCAGTATGGCAGTATCAGTTTCGCTAGAATCATTATCTTTCAAGGTCACGCGTACGGTTGAGAATCGAGCAGCGTTATCGCTATTTGAAAGATAACGATTTGAGAGAAACTGATCCATAGTATTACGCATACGGTTGAGAATCGAGCAGCGTTATCGCGATTTGAAAAACAACGATTCGAGCGAAACTGATACATAGTACGCTGAACCAAGCCATACTGCGCAAAGCGTAACTGCGCAACACCAAACTATACCGCGCTCTCATTGGCTGGTGTAATAGAAAATCTCTTTGGTGATCTACTTATTAAATAAAGAATCGGTATAGAATTATACTTATTAAATAAAGATCGGTATAGAACTCAGTCAAACTGTAATAGGGTCTACTACTCAAAATTTCTTTAATCATTTTTCTTCCCACTATTTAATTTTAATTTTTTTGCACGCTCTGACGAGTTGTATAGTGATGGGTGGTTACCTCAAGTTTCACAAGATATTTCTCAATCAAACACACTGTCTCCAGAATAAAAAGAGCTACAACCGTCAACATTTTTTTTATCTATAAACAGTTGCCTGCATGAGTCACGAGGTTTAGCTTTGCACAAGTGTCGTATAGCTCTCTTCTGTAATACAAATACAGACTCCAGCAAATTAAGGCTACACACACCCCAAAAAGGTATACCGTACCTTAAGTGAGACTCTACCAAAGCGTGATATGCTGTTTTTGCAGTATAAACTCCCAGTTCTCTAGCAATAACTCTCACTGCATAAGAGCCGGTGGCAATTTTACTCTTCATTTTTTTGATGTGAGCGTCAAATTTCAGTCCATCGTCTATATACAGCCCAAGAAATTTAGTACACTCTCTGTTCTCAATGATACCGCTCGCTACAGATAAATTCTGAAGTGAACATTTGAAAGTCATAATATTGGTTTTCGAGATATTAAGAGAGAGAAGATTGGAATCACACCAAGACTTGATTTTTTGTATATCATGAGCTATTGTCTCATTGAGAATATCTATACCTTCACTTTGTCACAATATAGTGGTGTCGTCAGCAAAAAGGGTGAATATTCCAGATATACTCATGTTCATCAAATCGTTAATATACAACAGGAACTATATGGGACCGAGAACCGATCCCTGTGGTACACCAGTATTAATTTCAATACTGTTCGAAGATTTAATCGTTTTCACAATCTGACTGCGACCATTGAGATATGACTCAAACCACCGTAGTGTTATCTCTCTACATCCATAGATATTCAGCTTTCGTAGCAGTATTTTATGATCAACGCAGTCAAACGCTTTTGTAAGGTTACAAAATACTACTGCAGCAGCATCTCCATCATTCATATTGGAATACACCTCAAACAGGAAAGGGAATATTGCATCATGTGTGCTGTTGTTGCTCTGGAATCCAAATTGGATTTTTCCTTATAATGTTATGGGGAAGGAGAAATTCATTGAGTCTTTTCTCATCTACAGAGTTACCTTTATATAAAGGAATCACTATCGACACTTTTAGAAAGGATGGAAACCTGCCATTTCTAAATGAAAGATTGATTAATGGTACAAGAGTTCTGAGCGCTTTTATCGGAAGATTTTCAATAATTTTGATTGAAATTTCATCATAACCAGATGTTGATTTATTCCTTATATCACCAAAAACATCAAACAGTTCATCATCCAATTGAAGAGATTCATTGATTGCAACATTTTCTAAATTAATCAGTGGGACATATGGTGGTACCACAATATTCTGACTGAGCTTCTGTCAAATCGAACAGTAGAATTCATTTATATCGTCCACACTGATCGATATTTCAATGTCTCTGCTCTTTTTGGTACTATTTCTCAAATCATTCATGATAGAGCACCTTTCTTTACATTTTATTGTGTGAGATATCAATTTTATTTTTTTGAAGTAAATTTCTTTAGCAAGTCTGATGCTATTCCTATAAATTCTCCGATAATTATTGAAATATTAATAATAGTAATTTCCGCAAAATTTCAATTCTTTGCGTCATTCAAGGCTTTTTATTTTTTGTTTTGATTTTTTGAACAGGAAATGAAAAAATGAACACTTTGGTAAGTTGGTTATGGAAAACATGGAAAGGATCACTTTCGGATAATATGTTTTTCCAGTCAAATCCAAGACAGTCTCGGTAGAACCTAATATAATTTGCACTGCTGTATAGTCTTCTATATTTATATTTTTTACTTTTCATAACATCGAGATCTTTGGTACATTTGATGGCTTCATGATCTGAAAGTCCTAGGAAATAACTGTACACTTGATATTTTCCAAGTGAAAAATTACTCGAAATATAATCAATACAAGACGACGAATATTGAGAAATGCGAGTATATGAATCGACAAGCATGTACAGACTGAAAGAGTTGAATAGATTATGAAGTGTTTGGGTGGTCGGTGAATTCAAATCTATATAATCTATATTGAGATCTCCAGTTACAACTAAATTTGAGAATATCGGTGAATCGGTTAAAATTAATTCTAATTTATCTAAAAATAACAATACACCTGCAGAGGGCGCTCTATAGAGGCACATACTATACAATTTGATTTCTTTGAAATAGCAAATAGAGCATTCAAATATTTTTTCAGAAAACAAATAATCATATTTTGTGATGTTCTCACCTTCAAATTCAGAAATGAAATCATTATTAACTAATATCATAGTGCCACCATAACCAGCTCTCCTAAAATATTTAGAGAGTGATATATACTTTTCTAAATAACATGGTTCATCATTCATCAAGCAGTGCCTGTTGATAAAAAATATTTGGGTGTACTTTCTTTGGAAACCATCCAAAGAGGTGCTGACGAAACGTTGAAAACTAGTAGTTGTTTCTCTATCAATGGCCATAGATCATTTGTAGCGATTGAGTTCTGTTTCTACGAGTAAAGTTTTGTATCAATACCTTACGTTCTGTACAGTTCCTCCGATCCAAAACAGACTCTAATTTACGTTGACTTTGCATCTACACATCCCAGCAACAGCAATAACGATCCACCACATTCAATCTGCATTTCACATGTCAATTCAAAACAAACCTTCATTAGAGTAAAATAGGAAGGCAATCAACCGCTAAATATTGATTGATTTCCAATACAGGTAACAAATACAGCAAGGACTTCTATTCCAAAGTTCTTTGTGCGTCACCAGTCACCGGAATTCTGGTATGATATTTATAATGAAAAAAAAAATCAAGCTATTGAGATTTATTCAAGTGAAGCAGTGCGACTCGTGGAAGAAAATCCTTCGACAGAGGCTGTTTCCATGGAGTCGTGGATAGAATTCGAGGTCGATTTATAAAATTGAATGGTGTATGGATTGGCACAGCACGTGTGAAAAATAATTACTGGAGGTTCTGGAAATATATTTTCACATCAAGTTTTGCTGTTGGCAGGAAGGAGACCTGTTGGGCGCCTCATCAGAGGACATTATAGTAGTGGTCTTGACCAAGGGTTTGATTTTGCACGTTCTGCCGAAAGTTCGTGAAATGCTTCAGACGAATGACGAAACCTCTTCAGTCAACTCCGTCTTCTGAATATCAGCAATCCTTCACTTGATTGCAAAATTGACAATGAAATTTTAATTTTCTGATTGATTCGGCCGTTACTTGATGAAGATCCATAGTAATTTCACAAACTACACTTAAACGATTTGATCTCCACTAACTTTATTGAAAATAATCATAACATGTTTCGCTAAAACATTAGCTTTTTCAAATGATTAATTATTTGAAAAAGCTAATGTTTTAGCGAAACATGTTATGATTATTTTCAATAAAGTTAGTGGAGATCAAATCGTTTAAGTGTAGTTTGTGAAAATGAAATTTTAAGATTTCATTTCGGAATTTTTATTTTTTCATAGTATACAGGGTGTTCCATCTCAGACAAGCCACCCCGTATACAGGGTGTAACTGAATAAGTGTAAAACATTCGAGGAGGTGATTCCTCATCGAAAAAAAGATAGGATCTTTCAGATGGAGAAACTTCATTGGGGCATCCCTTGTTGTGATACAGCCCCTTAAAGGGGGTACATAAAATTTGTATGGCAATTTTTTTCACAAGCACTGAAAAAGTTACAATATTGAAATTAACCTGACGTTTTGTACTACCAAAAAGACACTTGGCCAGTAATTTATTTGGTTTACCCCATGGATGTAAGGGGTGGAAAACGCAACCCCTCAAATTTATTTCCAATGTAACTTTTTGTCTTATCATTTGTTCACTATTTAAAAATTTATTCCCGATAGCGTGTTTCATTCTCAACAAAAAATGTCTGTTGGGTTTTTTGCTCAAAATAAACCAGTTCGCAGCAAAAAATTATTTCACGAACAACTACAGAGATACATCGTCATAAATGCGAACTGGATTTATTGTTATTTTGTAGTTAGTACCTGCATTAAACGATTAAAGGGTAATTAACAAAACTAATTTATTAATAACAAAACACACAACATGTAAAAATCATATTAAATGTTCAATATGTCTACCTTCAGACATTACGCATGCGTCTAGACGTCGCTCAAATATTCCCGGAGTCCCTCTGATTACCCTGCACGCATCGATGATTTCTCAAGTTTCTCAAGTCCTCCACATCGCGAACAGAAGTACGATAAACCAAATGCTGTAGATAGCCCCAAATAGAGAAATCGGGAGTATTGAGATCGGGGTACGAGCGGGCCAGTTCTATGATCCTTCTCGACCTATCCACTCATTTGCATATGTTTCAGTTAAATGCTGACGTGCTACTTGACTAAAATGGGCGGGAGCCACATCATGCATAAAAAACATATCCCTTCTGTCGCCCAAAGGAACTTTCTCCAGCAGTACTGGATACACTTATCTTGAAAATTGAACGTATGTCTCACCATTTAATCGAGGAGGTAGAAAATGAGGCCGAATTAAATCATCACCAATAACTCCGAACCACACGTTAAGAGAGAACTGTTCTGGATGGTTAGTTTGACAATAGCGTGAGGGTTTTCATCAGCCCATATATGGTAATTATGAAAATTAATAATTTTGTCCCGAGAAAAACTACATTCGTCTGTGAATTCTATCGTCTTCAGAAAGTCACAATTTCTTCTCATCATTTCCAGCATCCAATTGCAAAATTCAAGACGGTTCGGAAAGTCTCGCGGTAGCAGTGCCTGTACTCGTTGCAAATGGTGAGGGTATAAGAGTTGTTCCTTTATAATTCGAAATACCGTCATATGATCAACATTTAGCTGGAAAGCAATCTTTCTAGTACCGGTAGTAGGTTGTTGACAGACCGTAAACGTAATTTTGTGTATGCCATTTCAATAACAAGTGAATTATTAAAGTAACAAATTAAGAACAGAACAACAACACACAATTAGTATCAATTAAATTTCGAAAATTCACAAACTCACAGCGTCATATCAATTTGATTGTCACTATCGCTAATAGCGACCTACTAGATAGATCAGTTTCGTATTTTCGCATTTATGACGATGTATCTCTGTAGTTGTTCCTAAAATAATTTTTGTTGCGAACTAGTTTATTTTGGGCAAAAAAACCAAGAGACTTTTTTTGTTTAGAATAAAACAGGCTATCGGAAAAACATTTTTAAATGGTAAACAAATAATAAGACAAAATGTTACATTGGAAATAAATTTTAGGGGTTGCGTTTTCCACCCCTTTACAAACATGGAGTAAACCAAATAAATTTCTGGCTAAGTGTCTTTTTGGTAGTACAAAACGTCAGGTTAATTTCAATATTGTAACTTTTTTAGTGTTTATGAAAAATATTGTTATACAAATTTTATGTAACCCCTTTAAGTGGCTGTATCTTAACAATGGATGCTCAATGAAATTTCTTTATATGAAAGATCCTATCTTTTTTCCGATGAGGAATGACCTTCTTTAATGTTTTACACTTATTCAGTAACACCCTGTATTTCTTATCCCATAGTGAGTGAAAAAATTTTCCGAAACACGTCGAATGATTTTGTTTGGGGGACATCTTTTGACGTATATTTTAGGCTTAAACGAGCAACACCCTAATAGGGGGCTCTTCAACCCCTCAAACTTGAATAAATAGGGGAGAAGGGTTGAGTGATACCTCATTTGAAAGATCTTGGAAGCTTCTTTAGAACACTGTATGAAAAACGTAAATTTGATGAACCGTTTTTGCCAAAAATCAATTTTGCAGCTCGAATAAGCCACTTTGGTTATTTTCACAATCTTCAAAAAATCACATTCATGAAAAAATTGAATTGTTTTATCATCATGCTTACAATAAAGAAAATCAAATCTGCGTGTTTAAATCAAATGTTCAAATTGTCCTCCATTGACTTCCATACAATAATAAAATCTTGACTGAAAACCGTCTCTGACATGGTTCAGCATAATTGGAGTTATTTGACGACACTCATTCACAAATCTTTGGCGAAGTTCGTCCAAATTTTCAGGGTGAGTCACGAAAGTCTTGGACTTGAGATGTCCTCACAAGAAGAAGTTCAGAGGGTTCAGGTCAGGAGATCGGGCAGGCCACTCCATAGAACCTCTTCTTCTAATCCAACGACCGGGGCATTGCAAATTGAGGTATTGGCGATCTGGTGCGGCGTAGTGCGGAAGATCTCCGTCTTGTTGGAAACGCATTTGTTGTTCAAGTAGTAGAGGGTCGTTTTCTAATTGTTCAGTTATCAACGAATTAATTGCATTTTGCAGCATTTCAAGATAACGTTTGCCAGTTAAATTACCAGGAAAAAACAGAGGTCCAATTAGGTGGTCTCCCAAAATTCCTACCCAAACGTTTAGCTTTTCTGGATGTTGAGTGTGAGCTTCTCAAAATACATGAGGATTTGTATCGCTCCAAATTCTACAATTATGCCGGTTAACCTCTCCATTAAGTACAAAAGTGCATTCGTCAGAAAAGCAAACGTTGTACAAGAAATTTGGGTTATTGTTTAACGCTCGGCCATAATTTCGTAAAACTCTTGCCTTCGATCCCAATCATCATCATTTAATGCATGAATTAATTTAATTTTGTACGAATGGAATTTGTGTCTATATAAAATTCTGAAACCGTTAGATTGACTAATACCGGAAACTGCAGAAAGTTGTCGTACAGATTGCGTGTTTGGCATAAGTTGGACATGTCTCAATACCGTCACAGCTGCTCCTTCATCATTCACAATTCCAATGGGTGCCCTTTTTTATCCATTACTGAACCCGTCTCCACAAATTTTAAAATCTATTCCAGTACGTATTTATGGCGAACGCTACGTTCAGGATGGTTTAGGTTAAATATCCTTGTAGCTGCTCGGCCAAAAACTTTCTTTCCCAAAAAATAAGTCACTCCTAAAAATATAACCCTTTCAATTCAAAAATGAAATAAAATTTTATGAAAAAAATGTTTTTCTATGTTGGCGTACAAACTCTGTTCATTCAAAATATCAAATGAAATCAACTGAAAATGAACCCCAATTTAATCTTTTACATATCGTATGAAGCGATATTTGGAAATATCCAGTCATCTGTGGTACAGCAGGACATGGCCTATTGCGGCAGGAAATTTTGATGTGGAGATGCTAATGATCTCATGTCGCGGTGTTTCCGCTGTATATTGTGACTGAGACCGTGTAACTTCATTGTTCACCTTTGGACACTTACTTACTGTCCACTTCGAATTGGTTACTTGGAATGGAAGTGTCCAATTTCCATAGCTTTTTCAACTAAAATTACTTTTTTAATCCTTTTCTGTCAGTCTTCTTCGGTAATATATATTAGATACTCCTTCGTTAATTAGTTCTATTACCTTCTTATCAAATGTTGTTGGCAGGCATGTTAGGTGTACACATTCTTGAACCATCAGTCCACCCTTTCGTAACTGTGTCGTGAGTGTAATACCAAGTTTCGTCCAAATAACAAATTTGCCGTTATTCTTGTCTATATTCAGTTATTTGTTCTAAGTATTTGTTCCGCAATTCCACTATTCTTCTGCTTTCCATAACTGCTTGAAGTTTTGTCACAGCTGCTCACGTAATGGCTAGAAGTATTCAATTTCTTCCTAATGATTTCAGTTGTAGGAATCTCATTGCTTTTGTAACAGTCTTATATTGTTTTTTACAAAGATTTTATTGGATGAACATCTGAAGGTTTTGGTAATCCTGTATCACATCGCGTCTTGCGTTTATTAGGTTTGTTTTTGACTATTTTACGTACAGTTGAGAAAGGAATTTCGGTCAAATTTGATGTTGCTTGTAATCGTTTCTTTTCCTCGATACCAAACTTGAGATGTAGATTCCTATATACATTGAAACATAAGTAGTCTATGTTTTTCTATATTCAAATTCATCCGAATCTTACTCACTGGTATCTCGTTTTCGTATTGTTCACTATCGCTATTGGAACCACTACACTGGAAAAAGTCTGCGTTATCACACTCGTTATTACTATTAGTACTTGTCCAAGGACGCCACATTTCCAACAGATCACAAAAATTTTAAGTAATTATAACTGCACAAATATCGAATTTCAACACTCAAATCAGCTCCTGTACTGAACACGGCGGCAATAACCATCTCCGCATTCCCGATATCTATTCGTCACTGTTACATGAGTTCTGACTATTTCGCAGCCCGTTAATTTTTATGTGTTGGTTTTTTTGGGCTTTGAGAGTGCCGACAACTTTAAGTATGCACAATATCGTTTACTTCGAGTATACATACAGTAGGTCTTCATAATGTATACACAATCAAAATCATAATTTGCCGTATATAAATGAAATTATAACATGAATATAACAAGAGCACATGATATAGCACTTGATTTTTCAAGAGGTATAGGATTTGATTTTCAGAACAACAAGAAAAATTTGAAAAAATTGATGAAATCTTTATTGGAATCGATACAACGATCAATATAATTTAATGTTTGGAGATGATTTCATGCAAATGTTGTGCGGGTCCGCTTTAGATAGCCCATGCGCAAGGTCCAATTTTGGCACACTCTCTCTAACATATTTACTGGTATTCCACGTATAAATGCTTCAATATTTGCTTCCAGAGCGTCAGTCATTGCTGGTTTATCTCTGTAGACATGAGCCTCAACATGACCTCACAAGAAATAATCCATTGGCGTTAAATCACACGATCTAGGCGGCCAATTGACGGCCCCGAACGTGAGATAAACTGTTCACCAAAGGAGGCTGTTGACTGGGTCATTATTTCGCGTGCCGTGTGGCATGAGGCATCGTCTTGTTGGAACTATATGTCAGGCATGTCCAATTCTTTCATTTTGGTTAACAAAAAGTCGTCAATCATCACACAGTAGCGCTTGCCATTCACAGTAACGTTCCGGCCATTGTCGTCTTTGAAGAAGTCCGGCCGGATGATGCCACCGACCCATAATCCACACCAAACAGTGACTTATTCGGCATACATCGGTAGTCCATTCAGCAAATGTTAGATGTTGTGAGAGGTCGTGTGGCTTCAATTCTTGCACCAGCTGTATCTTATAAGGTTTTACACCCAAATACTTTCGCAAAATTTCCCACGTAGTGAAGTAATAGAGGCCCAATTGCTGCGAACGGCGGCGAATCGACATTTCACGGTCATCATGAACACTGGCGGATACGGTCCTCACTCTACGTATGCGTGTTGGTGGTTTAATGTTCAATAATGTAAACTGGGTTCGAAAATTAGTCACAAGCTTCCGAATAGCTCCCTCAGTAGGCCGACGAAACTGCCCATTAATTGGAAGAAGTGCACGATGCACTTTCTTCACCGAGCATGAATTTTGATAATGAAATTCAATAATATGCAAGCGTTGTTCATTCATAAGTCGACTCATGGTTAAATTATAGACCAAACTGAACAAGGTTGACAATGACACAAGACACGATTCACGCGTGATCTGTTAGAAACAGCGTTGCCAAAAACATACATAATGAGTATCTAAAAATCACAATTATCATCCTACATGATCCTGTAGGCTATAAAACAAATTTCATTCAAGAATTTTTATTGCTTTTTCGTATAGATTATCTATAATATGAGAAGTTCAATTCGGAAGAACGTAAATATAAAAAATCCTAATCTTTGCTACTTACTACTAAATACGTACAATAGTTATTCTGTATTGTTCGAATTTGGAGAGATTTCTATGGAGGCTTTGAATAAATGGAATGATGTGAGAAGATATCAGGTTTCAAGGGTGACGTTTCAACCTAAACTCTGGCTGAGGTATGTCGATGACATCTTCGTGATTTGGTCTCATGGTCACCAGGAACTGTCCAGGTTTTTTAATCATTTGAATGAAATCCATCCACGCATTAAATTTACGAAAGAAGTTGAAGAAGGCAACCAGCTCGCATTTCTCGATGTACTGATTATGAAAAAGCCAGACGGAACATTAGGTCACACGGTATATCGAAAGCCAACACACACGAACAGGTACCTAAACGCAAATTCACACCACCACCCAAAACAAATTCACGCGGTGGCAAAAACACTCATTACACGTTCGAGGAGGCTGGCAGACAACGATCACAGACAACAAGAGTTGAACACCATCGAAACAACGCTACAAATGAATAACTACTCAGAAAGAAGTATAAAAGCGGCTGCCAAGACCACACGGAAACAACAAAAAACTCCAGATACACCGGTCATAACAACCACACTACCATATATTGCAGGAACAACAGATAAAATCAGCAGAATTCTTCACCGACATAACATATCAACTTCGTTCGTACCAGAACGAACAATAAGGTCCATGCTTCGTAATCCCAAGGATCAGATACCACTGGAATCACAAGGAGTGTATGAAGTACCATGCCATGATTGTGACAGGACTTACATCGGCCAGACCAACAGACGAATCAACATTCGCAAAGATGAACACAAACTAGCAGTGAAGGGAAAAGTCACCACGTCTTCTCTCTTCCAACACGTACTTCAAACAGGACATAACATCAATTTTGACAACACAAAAATGCTAGCAAGCAACGAAAACTTTTACTCACGAACAATCAGAGAGGCAATCGAAATTGAAAAACGACCTAATAATATGAACAAGAGGGATGATGCGCAAAGATTACCATCAACATGGAGATCCGTTTTATCACTTCGCACAAGCAATCAGACCGCTCAACTTCAGAGGCAAAACTCGGTACATGACAATACAGGTACAATAACAGAGACAGGAGAGGCAGCTCAGGTAATAAGACCAAAACAGGTAGTCGAACAAACACAGGTAGTGGCAGCAACGCAGGTAAAGGGAAACATCCATCCCTATAAATTGAGACACAGAGTTCGAAGTAATCAGTCTAGTTGAAAAAAACCAGACATCACCAGAAGATGGCAAATGAGACTTTGCCGAAACGTTGTGAAAATAATCCTTATGGGGAGAAAATACACAGAACACGGAGCGAAACCCGAGAAAACAGCTCATCATATATATATATATATATATATATATATATATATATATATATATATATATATATATATATATATATATATATATATATATATATATATATATCATACTTTTTATGCTATACTGAAATAATGAAGGCGTTCATTACAATTGTTATCATTCCTATAATAATTTTTCTAATTATTCGCAAAAAATGTATAATTGACCAACCTTATAAGATCCAGCAGTGTATCCTGCGTAAGCACGTGCCTTGTCACCTTCTCGGTCTCGTCGCCACTCCAAGGCGTGCCTCCTACTCCCGGCCGAATAGTCACTACCAAAATCATCCCCAGGATAACCGCGCACACCGTCGTTGCCGAGTAGTAGGCTATAGATCGGATGGCGATCTTCTTCGACAGACTCAAGTCCAAGGAACCGATGGCTTGGATCACCGACGACATCAGCAGTGGAATGATGAGGCACTTCAGCATCCTCAGGAAGATCTCTCCGGGGAACGCCAGGTACATAACCTCTCTTTTACTCCAGTGGCCCCCGGTGGTGGCTCTCAGGACGATGCCCGTGATGGTGCCCCCCACGACGCCTATGATGGTGAGGATGGTGAGCAGATTTCGTCGAATGAAGGATTTTTTTTCTTTCGCCATGATTTTTTGTTTGTCCTGGAGGAGAAAGAATATATTCGAATGTATTGCTAGAAATATTGGGGACGGAATTTCAAACGTATTGTCAAATATGGAGAATATTCATGGAATAATTCAAATTCTTTCAAGCAAATACATGAATTGAAAGATGTGTCAACCTCTACTTCAATATTCTGAAACAAAAACACTCATTGATATTTTGAGTTAACAGACATCAACATTGATACGACTACAGAATATAGAAATATACAACCGTCTCCAAAAACGCAACGTTGCACGGATGCGTATTAAGCATTTTACCTTAGTACGGTGACCCGAGCAAGGTTGCAACCTCGGCATATATATAAATTTTTATAAATATTGAGGGAGGTCAAGATCAAACAACAGAAAGTATTGAGTATTCAGTGTTCATTGATTACTCTTCAGAAACGGTTGCAGAGCATTTGTGAAATGCAGTACATCAATATTCCAAGTTTATAGACATCAAAATTGATACGACTACACCATATAGAAATATAAAACTATCTACCTTACCTTAGTTCGGTCAGTTGAGCAAAGTTGCTCTGGTGACCGTACTGAATCTTTATAAATATTGAGGGAGGTCAAGATCACAAACAGAAAGTATTGAGTATTCAGTATTTATTGATCACTCTTCAGAAACGGTTGCAGAACATTTGTAGAATGCAGGACATCCCCTTTTCTTCGATCCTGCTGGGTAGCAGTATACTGTGACTTTTTGGTGATTCTTTTATATATTTTTTCAACTATTTCTGCATCCTACATCCAATTTCAGATTAACTTTGTTCAGATAATACTATTTCTATTCTGAACCGTTTTCGAGATAAACTGTTTCAAACGGAAACTGACGTGGTTTTCTTGCTCGTTTTTTTAAATTCATCACTCATTTTGGATATTCAACATTTTTTTTATACTTAGTGATATTTCTTTTTGATCCAGTTTTTTAACTGTTTCAGATCAGTCAATTCGAAATTGGTATGTACCTACCTTAGAAAAAGTTACAATTTGTATACATTGAGGTATTGGTCTCTAACGTACAACAGTACACATCAATATTTTTTAATATTGTGCTTCGGAAAAATAAATAAACCAATTATTTAACGTCAGACTTTCGTTGGTGGTTTTGACTGATTGTGATAGCTACCAATTATAATAGAATAATGTCAAGATTAGGTTACAGTAATGAAGATTTCTTGAATTTATTAATAATGGTGAGTGCAATAGAATTGCAAGTAGAACATGCCGAGTATTTCATGAAAGATATCCACAACTTCCGAAGCCGAATAATAATGTGATAAATCGACTACCAAAAAACTGTAGGTTGAATGGAACCTTCCGTCCAAAAATCATTCGTAAGAAGGCTATAGTGGATGATGATGACAATGGTATAACAGTTTTAGGATACTTTCATGTATTTCCAAATGTTTCTCTGCACGAGGCTGAAAGGGAGATAGGTATACCCTACGTGACAATTTGTCGAATTTTTGAAAGAGACTGATTTACCTCGTAGAGTGGAATTCTTTGAATGGTTACTTGTCAAGACTCAAGAGGATGAACATTTCCTTGACAATATAATATGGTTAGATGAGGCCAAGTTCACAAAAAATGTAGGGCGCCAGAAAATCCCCATGTTGTCCGCCAAAGGGGTTTTCAAGAAAGATGGCAATTCAATGTATTTTGTGCCTTAAAGAATGAGTCAATTTTTTATATCGAGTTTTATGATGATAATTTGAATGCATCAAAATATGATGTTTACTGAGGAATGGAATTCAAATGATTTTAAATAATAGACCAGGAAGAGAACGTGTATGGTACCAAATGGATGGTGCTCCACCCCATAATTCTCATTCAGTCAGCGAAGCTTTAACCGAAATCTTCGAAGACAGATGGATTGGTAATAGTGGACCTTTCCGTTGGCCTCCTAGAACACCAGATGGCAATCCATTAGATTATTTCGTGTGGAGTTTCATTAAAAATATGGTTTACTCTACTCCAATAAGAACAATGGAAGATATGAAATCGAGAGTTACAACTGCTTTCAATAGTTTGACTCCAGACTTGATCAGAAGCGCTACACATGACAATCTTTTGAAGAGATTACATGCTTGTTTAAGTAGAGGTGTAGATGTATTTGAACATATTCTGAAATACACTTACGATTAAATTAACTCATTAATTTATGGGTTTATTATTTTCAGTTCGTGTTTCAGCGTTAGTAAAACTATTGTTTGAAAAAACTTTCATTAGATGGTTGAGGAGTATTTTGATAATTATCTTTTCATTGTTTTATCTGTAAGTAATTGAGAAACATCAAACGAAATCTGATTTACAAAAATGAGTGATGAACGAGGAAACCATGTCAATTTCCTTTTGAAACAGTTTATCTCGAAAACGGTTCAAAATAGGAATAGTATTATCTGAACAAAGTTAATCTAAAATTGGATGTAGAGCTCAAAAATGTTGAAATATACAGGGTGTTCCGTTTGAAAAAATTGAGTTCCACTCATTTTTTCATGAGATCAAAGTATCTGCATTTTTTGAAGACCCTGTATGAGGCAAATGAAAATATGACTCGGAGTGAAGATCCTCATAGTATCACTCCACTCCATTTCAAATTTGATCGTTTTAGTGCAAGAGAGTTCAAGATTATCAGCATTTATAACGGCTAATTAACGCTCATCATGAAAAGCCCTGTATATATGTTTCCTATTTAGTGTGGGTCCTCTTCCCCAATACGTCTAAGAATGGCAATTCGTTGTGGACTTCCTTCTCCATTGTGGAAGTGATGGAACGACTCACGTTGTTGATGTGTGACTGTTTGGCTTATGCTCAGATGTTTTATTCTATAATGTGGCACGAAATACAACTGCACACTTTGTACACAGCCAATAGCTATTTCCATGTCAGCTTGCGTCAAATACGTACTAGTAGCAACACAATTCCATCAAGCGGTGATCAGAAGCAGACTGTTTGACTTTATTTCAAAATGTCAAAATGTAAAAACCCATTCAACCTGGAGAAGTAATCATCAATGTCTTCAATGAATCTACAACTATCAACGCCAGTCTCAATTATTCGAATACTTCCAACTAGTTGGAATAGTCATAACATGCAACATCATTATCCATTACTCAATTATTTTGGCAACTCTCCAAGTTCCAATTCAATCTAATAACCCAACAAAACGATTTCATTACGTAGTTTTTGATATATGATCAGGTGAAAACTGTTTGGCTCATGTTCAGATATTTCATTCTATAATGCAGCATGAAATACAACTGTTCACTTCGTACACAAGCAATTGCTGTTTTCATGGTAGCGATTTTGTCCATTTCAGCTTACCGATTTTCATTTAGCCGGTTTGATTTTATCTATTATGTAAGACTGTCAACACGACGCCGCTTCCTCTAAATCGTTCAAAGGCCTGTCAAACTCACTTGCGTTTCCTTCATCAACGCTAACTTGTTGTTCATCAGTTCAGGCGGTTGGGGCGTCCTGGTTTTGTCACTCGTTCTTTGAAAAGCTGAAAAGACGTTCGTCAAACGTGGGAGATAACGAGCAGAGATTCAATTATGACTAGAACTTGAGAGTTTCTGAAAATTCAATTGCAACTCCAATTTCACCTCTAATTTTTGCTCTTCTCATTCTCCTCAAAGTTTAGTTCTAGAGTCAATATCACTCAAAATTATAAAGTATTATAACAATATCAAATCACAAAACATCAAAATGAAATGGGTATTTTCGAACAAACTGGGGATTATTTTGGAGAATTATTTTGGGACGAGAAAATCTCCAGAAAATCAATGAGTTCGTTCCGAAATACCTATCTTATTGTGATATTCCGTGATTTGATATTATTGAATATAAAGTTTTCCTTACAATACAGTATAATTTTGAGTACTTTTCGGTATTAACAAGAAATAAAAATAACTTTGCACCATAAACTTTGAAATTATTTTACTCTTCAAAAAAATTGAACGTGGTTAACAGCATAGTTGTGTTATTCGTTATATTACAGGCTTTTAGAATGGACCATCGTATATAGGATGCTGTCTATTTATCGATTTAGCAATTTTTTTTCGTAGTCCCCATTTATAAAAAATTGAAAAAAAATAAAACTTCGCTCGGATGGCGATGACTTCAAATCTGGATGTATGTTTTGATGCTGAACAACTTTTTTAAATAACATTTCCCGAGATTTCTCAAAATAAGAGAACTTTACTCTTGTCTAAAAATAAAATTTTTGAAGGCTCCTCGTATATTACGTGTGTTTTACTGTATTTTGTTGGTGCAAGTTTAGTTTTAGGAGATGCACGAACTTTTATCAAGAATAACATTTTGTCGAAAAAGTTTCCCGTATGATGCATATTTTGGGGATGACACTGTATGACTTTTAACTAATATTTGACTCGCATATTAACTATATTGCAAAAAGAGTTAACAAAGCTCTTGGATTTCTGATCAGGACCTCACGACTTCAGAAATACTAACTCTGTACACTTTACCTGGCTCATGTAAAAAGTCAGCCCCTGTATATCTTGTATATTGAGAATCTATACAATGCAAATTCTATATCAATAGAATATTCTTTGATAATCTCAAAGATCCATTACAAATTGAAATACACATCATTGGCAGATAGATGTCAAATAGCTGATATTAAGTTTAAATATGAAATAATAAATAATTCTTTCGACAAAAGCTCTATATTGAACCAACTCTTAATTAATGTATCTCTGTATAATAACAGAGTAACGTATTCATGCCAAACAAATCACTGTTATTTCCACATCATCATTTGTGAAAACTCTCTTTGGGTTTGTCTCGTTCTGTATTCCGCTGAAAATAAATACGGCCACACCGGTGTCTCGTCAATACCGTGAAAGTAATGAACGTGCAGGCCCTGCACCTGGTTTCAGGCACCTCTATATCTATAAAGTGATGAATGTAGCCGTTACTACGTGGAAGGAAATCATAATGAAGAAAATAGAAAGGAAACTTTCTGTGTTTCACCACTTTTATTTGTAACTAAGGTTACTTCAGTTTTGTCCTATACGGACATTTTCAAACTTATACAATAAACTGTATATTGTAGTTCTTACCGTTTCCGAGATGGCAATAACGGAATCAACATAGAAACGGCCTTTATTTATTGTTGTAGATCATGCCCGAAAGAAAGTAACGCCGGTCGCCACTGGTAACCATAAACCAAACGTGACGTAGCTAAGAGCGCGGGAATGCCCAATGTTCCCTGCCGCTCAAGAAGCAGCGAGAATCATGCTACCGATGTCGATGGAACTTCGTTGGAATTTCTACGATGTTCGATTACGATATTTAAACGCTAGCGGCGGGCATATCGACACGGTCAAGTATACAGTCAATTGGAAGATACAGTGCGATACGCCAAGTGATCAAGTAAGGCGATAGACATTTAAACAATAGTTGAAGTTTAATTGAAGTGTTTGTTGTATTTAAAATGAAATAAAGTTAAGTTCGATTATTCAGTGTAGTCAATTATTGATCAACCACGGGGAAAACGTAAAAATATGAAACACCTTAATTTTTTCGAAATACAAATATCAACAAAAGAAATCAAACAATTGAACACCCACACTCTCTTCAATTTTCCAAGAGTTCAATTAAGTTGCCAACCGAAGGCTAATGCCACCACGTTTAAATTCCATTGTGTAATATTGAGGTTCAAACAGTTGTTTGGATAATCAATTTACATTTAAGTAATCACTTTGCAGATGTCAGGCAGTATATTATCACTCAATTATTTATTGCCACCCACAATCAACTTGAGGACGTTATCTGAAAGGTACAAATTGGCAAACAAACACTTCATAGAATTCAAGATCGGTGTTTCAAGAGCTTCTCCTTATTTTTTCAGATGAGAGGAGAAAGAGAACAGATAAATTAGTCCTCAATAATTCCCCAGTAGTGTTCAGAAGAATAACATCATTGAACATAGGTAACCTAACCTCACTGCTGTATTATACAGCGTGACTCACGGTCGATGGTAGGTTAGACGTTTCTGGAAAACGCAAAGCACGATTTTTCTGAAAATTTCACCTCTCACATTTCCTTACCTGTTTTATCGATCTAAATCATTTTCAGCATTGCGGCGTTGCCACTTCCACTGCTACCTAAATCCAAATTCTAAAAAAAATAATTTTCCTAGAAGAAGCGACTTTATTGAGAAAACTTGACGATTTAGGTATAGGGACATGATATATCATCTTGAAGCATTTTTTACCATCTTTCAATTTACCGAGTAATATATAGGGGGTTTCATTTGAAAAAATGAACTTTCGACTACTTTTATGCACAATGGAAATAATAGTAATTTTATCACGCCCTGTACGATATGGAGTCGATTTCTTGGTGTTATTTGAATATTTCGAGTTCATCCAAACTATCATCAAAATATCAACTTTTCATGAATTAAGAGTACTGATGTACTTAATTTCAATTAAGACTATGTTTTGGACCATATTTAGCACAATTTATTTTTTATCTCGAAAACAGATAGAGATAGGTATAGAGCATTATCAACAAAAAAGTATCAAAATACCAGAGCGATTCCAAAAATGTATTAATATACGGGGTTTTCCATTTAAAAAAATAAAGTTGCTAGGACTTTTTGATGGAAGTGGCAACGCCGCAATGGTGAAAATATTTTAGATCGATAGAACAGGTGAGGAAATGTGAGAGGTGAAATTTTCAGAAAAATCATGCTTTGCGTTTTCCAGAAACGTCTAACCTACCATCGACCGTGAGTCACGCTGTATAGAATAGAACGGCTCGCTTCTATCACAATTTTCAAAATCATTTATTACGTATTTTAAGTCATGTTCTATTGCTTTTCATTGCCTTAGAGTCTTGTTGAAGTTTAAAGAACACTTTAGAGCGTTTCTAGATACATTAGAATCATGTTTACGCCATTCATAACGTTTGTAACTTTTTAAGGTTTGAAAAATTGAAAATCCAACTGCATTAAATCATGTTCTGTTTCTCAATATTCAATAATTTTGCCTATCAAATTTTCAAAACTGGTGTGAAAAGATGTAGAGCATTAGAATTGATTTCAAATTTTCTCTGAATCGCATATAGGGATTTTTCTGAACTTACATTTCATATAGAACAATCCAGAATATAGTACAGTCAATGATGTATATTCTCATGTATAATTTTGTTAAACATCATCAATATTCAAGAACATTTGGATGATGATTCTACTTACTCTCTACTTTCAAGTTGACCTTGAATCGATAGGGTTGGTCGTACTTTAAGGGTGGATGGCCATTCCCGTAGGAGAAAAAGTTTCGTTGAAAATGTGGCGATTTATCAATTCTGGTCAACTTTTGTTATATTGACATTTTTCTGGAAGTCAACTCATGGAAAAATAGCCATGCAAAGCTCCACCAAGTAAATGAAAAACCTCCATTATTTTTTTTTTCACTTTAGTTTGCGCTGGTCAGGCCCTATCCCCCGAAGCCCCGAAACATTCGGGAGGGCACGCCAGCATTATCAAGTAATGACGACTCCCCACACCGTGAGGTAAGTGATCACTGGGCCCAAGAATCATGTGGCCTGAGTAAGCGCAGTGAGCCAAGAATGACAGCGTTCTGCATCTGTGCGGCTAAGATTCCATTCAGGCTTATTAGCTTGTATGAACCTGAGGGTGGGAAACGAATAGTTCCAATAAATTCGGCACTTCTCGTTCCCTACAACGGATTCAATATCCCCCGGAGCGTAGGGCAACACCTGGTAAGCCATGATGAACCCCTCAGTTTTCGACTTCAGCCCACTCGACCTGAGGAAAGCGAAAGTCAGGCGCTTTGATAAGGCAAGGTCTTCAATGTTATTGAAGAAGGCTCCATGCACTGGCTTATCGTTGTGTTTCCGCAGAAGTGAGGTGATCTCTGCGGCTTTTATATGAGCTTTTTGCTGAATGGGTTCCCAAACGGGTTCCAACTCGGTGACAGAGTTGTAGTCACCTCGTTCAGTGTCGAAAACTAAACCGAGTTCATCAGCTGCTCGGGCAGCTGCCCTAAGGAGAAATCCTCCAATTCCTGCTCTCACATGGTTACGGACCATTCAGAGGAGGGGATCCGAACTCCTGACGACTTTACAGGCTATATCCAGTACCATTCTGTCATGTAGACACTCCAAACTCAAAAGTCCTCTGCCTCCCTGTTGTCGGGGGAAGTACAACCCTGGGACGGACGATTTGGGATACAAACTCCTATAGAGATGCATCATTTTTCGGGTCTTTACGTCGAGTTGATACAGCTTCTCCCGAGTCCACTTCACTACTCCAAACGAATAGAGTAAGATTGGAACGGCAAGAATATTTGTTGCAGCAACTTTGTTCATCCTCGACAGTTCCGATGACCAGATCTGTCGAATTTTGTGCTGATACTTGCGGCACTGCTGTTACCTCTTGTGAGTGGCGTTGTTCCACCCCGAGGTGGAAGTCTCTCCGTCATCCAGATGGTATTGGAAACTTCCATCTACGAGCTGCACATCCTCTCCGTAGTCCCCGCATAGTCCTCTTTTAAGATGGACCATTGCACATTTGTCTATCCCGAATTTCATACCGATAGCATTATTATTAATATTGCCAAGATTGCGTTGGTCGGGCCGTACACCCGATACATTCGGGGAGGCGCGCCAGCCACTTCCCATACCGTCGCGTAAGTGATCATGGAGTCCGAAACTCATGTGCCCTGAGCAAGTGCAGTTATTCAATATTCTTATGCCTCTTTTGAATGCATCACTAGTGAATACAAATATCACTACAATAACGTAAATAATGACTCGAAGTGATAGTGAACAGGGCTCTGAAATGAGTGGGAGACAACAAAAACAACGCTCTCTTTAAAAATAAAACTTGGCAACGGATCACATTCTTTGATTTTCTTTATATTTACTTGAACGAAAGAGTGAGTTATATGACAGGCAATCTGGTGTAACTTTTGTTCCCACATACATCATTTTGTGGCAATTTTGTAGTTTTTCCACCACGAACAACGAACTTTTTCAATATTTCACATTCGGGATGCTGTGAGTTGTAGTAATTTATGACTCTGGAGAAAATATAAACAAGGATTTCTGGTTCAATGATAATGCAGGTCCAAACTTCTTGGCAAATACCTTCAGCGTTGACTTTTTATATTTAGAAAATGAAAAAGAAATTATTGAATGTTTACTACAAGCAATTATGAATTTCAAATTTGTTCTTAAAAAATTGAGTGATAAATTAGAATATACAGAATAGTATATCAACAAAATAGTATATCAAGAAAAAATATCAATATTCTGATTGAACGTTGGAAAAAAGGACAATAATTGGCAAAAACATAACAATCCTCGCTGACTGCAGAAAGCCCTATTAGCCTTGAACAGACGTGTTACCTCAGGGCTAGTACTCTGGGCGACCTTGGAAAGCTGGCGCCTAAGAAATATCTGGCGAATACCAGAAAAAATCTAAGCTTAACAGTAGGATTTCTGACAGGCAACTGTCAACCAAGGAAATACCTCCATAATATGGGGCTAATGGACAGACCTCTATGCAGGATGTGTGAATAGGAAGATGAGACTGTCAGACATATCCTATGCGAGTGTGCGGAGTTATCGTCAATAAGACAGTGTGTGTTCGTCGAGGCTTGGCCTATACCTGCCGATATAAAGGAGATGTCTCCCAATGACCTGTCTACCTTTCTGGAAAGGACAGGATGGACGATGACCTAGGAGGACAACTCCTCGGGATACAGATACAGGGAAGGACAATAATTATACTTCTTAATACATTCATTGTTGAAATTTAATAAAAACTTGTTGGTGGGTTACGATGGCAAAATCATTGGCTTTGGGTTTGTGGTTTATGGTGAGCAATATAATTATTTTGAATTTGGTTACATATTTAGGCAAAAGCGCTTTACGAAACGAATGAAATATAACATGATTCAAAGACAAAGAAGTAAAGATACTTGAACTTCGTAACACTGGAGTTTTGAATGAATCCACTGGGCGTTTGGAGAATAGCACAAGAACCTGTTGAGCAGAGTTGGTTTACACAACACAGCGTCCGCTGAGAGGTCAATAAATATCAACATCAATTGCACAATATTTCTTGTTAAATAAACAAGACAAAACATGGATGAATCGAAACATAAGCGATACATCTACTGCTACTAACTTATGACATATGTCAGAGAAAGTAACTAAATCAGTATTGCAACCATACAAAAAAATTCTTGATTATGAAATGGATAGAAAATGTAGTTGAACCCTCTGAATTGAGTGAAGTTTCATCAGCAGCATTCAGTAGCAAAACTTCAAAAAAATTTCAATCCATCAAAGAAGTTTACTGGTAATAAAAACTCTGCAAAGTGCTACCGATGTGGAAAACCAGGTCATCTCAAAATCAACTGTTGGTACAGGAACGATCGAAATAATCCAAAAAGGGGAGTAAATCAAGTGAAATCTGCGGAAGAGTCTGTCACTTTTATAGTGGATGCGTCCAGCTGTGAAATAAATGAGAAAGACAATCAGATAAGTTGGGTAATAGATTCTGGCGCAACAAAACATATGGTCAATAATGACACCTATTTCAGTAATGTAAGTAAATTGAATACTATCTTGAAAATAAATGTAGCAAGCTAGTCAGAAAGGTAATATTACAGTGAAACTGAATAAAACTGACCAAACAGCTATCATTAAAGATGTTATTGTATGTTGAAAATCTAAGAAACAATTTATTGTCTCGACAAAAATTGGAAAAAGCTGGTTATGAGGTTATATTTAGTGAGGGAGAAGTTAATATTTTTAAAGGGAGAAAACTTCTTGCTAGTGTTAAAAGACATAATGGATTGTATATTATAAATTTCGATATAATAGGTGAAACAGAAGCAAATGTAAGTAGTACCAATAAAATGTTTGATCTTTGGCACAAGAGACTGGGTCATATGTGTAATAAAAATTTAACTATTTTGTTGAAGGACTAAATATTCAAGAAAGTGAATTTAACAATAAAATATGACAAAAAAGAGATCTGTCAAACCTTCAGATCTTGTTCACACAGATATCTGTGTGAACAATAATAAAAAATATTTTCTTCCTTTTTTAGATGGTCATACACATTTTAGCATGGTATATCTGCTTGAAAGTAAAAGTGAAGTTTTCCATTATTCCAAAGAATTTGAAGCCATCGTTACAAATAAATTTGATTATAATATCAAAGCCATTTTATGTAATAACGGTGGTGAATATTGTTCTCGTGAGTTTACAGGTTTCGGTAGGGCGAAAGGAATACAAATTCATTATACTGTAGCTTATAATCCGGAAATGAATGGCTGTGCAGAGAGACTGAACCGAACCCTTATTGAGAAAGGAAGGGCTATGTTACTAGAAGTTAAGTTACCTAAAACTTTCTGGGGCGAAGCTGTACTTTGTGCTGCCTACCTCATAAATAGAAGTCCTTCAAATTCTTTAAACAGTGCTTATACTTCTGCTGAATTGTTTTATGATGAAAAACCTGATTTAAGGAATCTGAAGATATTTGGCTGTTTGACATACAACCATATACCCAAAGAAAAGCAGAAAGGAAAGTTTGATCCGAAAGGAAAGGTACATGGTTGGATATGCGACTAATGGATTCAGGCTATGTATGGGACCCTGAGGAAAAAACTATTGTTATTGGTAGGAATATAGTATTTGACGAATGTAAAAATATCAGTCACCTAAATTCAGGTATAACCTTGATTGAAAGCAAGAAACTGAACAGAATCAGGAAAACAAAATAGAGTCGGAAGTTAAAATTGAAGTTCAAAATGATTTGTTTCCAGAAGAAACTTAGATTTTGAAGAAAACAATGAAGATACTAGAACTAGAAGCGTAAGAAGAATCAGAAAACCACAGTATCTAAACGAATTTCTGAATGAAGAAAAATCGAACACTTCAGCATTGAATGCTGAAGCTTTTATGGATGATGAAAAAGCTAAATGCAGACCTGATCACAACTTATGGAAATACGCTATGATGGAATGAGACATGGACTTTAGTTGATGAGTCACCTGAAGTTAAATTGATATCATGTAAATGGGTTTTTTTGTTTGAAGAAAAATGCAAATGGAGACATAGAAAAATATAAAGCCAGGCTTGTTGCCAAGGGATTTATGTAAAAAGAAGGCTTTGATTATCATGAAACATGATAATCTAGCACCTGTTGCCAGATTAACCACTATTCGGTGTTTATTGGCTGTTGATAATTTTAAAAGTAGGTATGGATATCCAACAAATGGATATAAAATCTGCGTTTTTACATGGTACAATCAAAGAAGACATATACATGGGGCAAGCGAGATTACGAACTCGTCCTCGAGTCATATAGGTAAGTGCAATTCCAAGTGATTCTTGGAAATGGCTGCAAAGCAGGAGCCGAAACGTCGAAAAGATGAAAATTACAGACGCGGTTCTACCGGGATAACAGTATGTCATATATACTACACCACATATACAGGGTGGGGCACCAAAAACGAAACAGATCGAATATCTTCAAAACACATGTGTTCTTAAAAAAATGCAAAAACACGTCGATTTTTAATCCAAGGGGGACATCTTCCTATCATTACCTCGACTGGCATACCTCTTCCCCCACCCCTCGGTGACTATCACCCAAACAATTTGAATAGGGAAAGTTGTAAATGTGACACATCGTTAGAAAGGTAATTTCATAAGGAATTCAGCCGTATCAATTTCAGATACCTAACTTTCGATTTTGGCGCCTTCGTGCGGGAAAAAAACTGTTCCGTATTCCAAATTATGAAATTCGGTGGAGTTTTTCTAGGGGAAAAACAAGATGGCGGCTTCACAATGGCGGACAAGATTTGCTATTATGGTCCGATTTGATTCAAAATTGATAAGTGGTGGTTTGCAGGGTCGGAAATTATGAATTGTTCTTCAATGCAAAAAATCAAGATGGTGGCTTCAAAATGGCGGACGAAATTTGTAATTATGGTTCGATTTAACCCGACACCGAAAACGAATTCTTCAAAACACATGGGTTGTGAACATAATGCATAAACACGTCAAATTTAAATCTAAGGGGGACAAATATTATCGTTACCTCAACTGTCATACTCCTCTCCCCACCCCTTGGTCACTCATACAATCTGATTAGGGAAAGTAATAAGTGTGACACAGCATTGAAAATGTAATTCCATGAGGAATTCAGACATGTGAGTGTTCGCTACTTAACTTTTCATTTTGGCGCTCTATTGCAGGAAAAACATGTTTCGTTTTTCAATTCACATTTTATTTGAAAGGTAATGTGAACAATTCACTAAAAAAGAACAAAAATTGAAAAAATTACATAATCTAATCATCGCAAACTACTTAAGATGCTCAAAGTGTTTGCCATGAACTGCCATAAATGAGTATAAGTTATTCTCGAAACGCCATCTGTCGTTTTTCAGCATTTCTGAAGTTATTTGATGACATTCGTACCTTTGGAATAACAATTGATTTACTACGCCTATGTACTGTTATAATAAAAAACCTTTTGTTTCACTGCTTATTTGTGTCATTTTCTTGACAGTAGTACGTCAGGTACATTAACGAGTGAAATAAAAAACGGTTTATTCTATTCAGGATAGGGTAGAAATAATTTAATGTTATTTCAGAACACATGTGTTTTGAAGATATTCGATGTGTTTCGTTTTCGGTGCCTCACCCTGTATACTACACTAAAATGATACTATTTGATTTTTTTATCAAATAGTATACTTTCTGAGATTCATCACTGACTGTTCTGTAACTAGTAAATAGAAACATTAAAGGTGCTCTAACTAATATTCCTATTTTCTGATGAATTACTATAAAATACATTTATTATATCAACAAATTGTAAGTGATATAGAAAAGCGGTTTGTGTCAATATTGAGTATGTTGAATAGCAATTTCAAGAAAATAAATCACTTGCTGACTTGTTCACATAATACTGTTATGAATGTATCATTCTTACTAATAAAATCGGAGTATAAATTATCCTTTCAGGCAAGCCAACTCGTCTGTATTTATAGCACCATTATAACGATGTCAAAATAAGTTTTCTGAAACGAGATTTTATCTATTAGTGAAATATGTATACGCATATTCGACAAATGATATATATCGTGCCAAAATATGTCAAATTCAATTACTCCGTATACTTATTTTATTTTCATTGATTTCTCTTTGTTATTGTGTAATCTTCCGATAACACCAATTTGAATAGAAAACAATTTCTATGAATGGAGAAAATTACCTTGTGGTTCGATTTTTCAAAATTGTTTATATAGGGCCTTCCAACGGTCGTAGACAACGACATGTTTTCGCTGAATAGGATCTGGAGCAGTTGAAAACTGACCCTAATTCTCATCGAAGAATCGTCTTCAGCGATGAGGTTCATTTCTGGATGAATGGTTACGTGAATAAACGAAATTGTCAAATTTAGGACTATATGAATCCAAATGAGGTCCAAGAGCGTCACATTCGCTGGCGCTGGCATCAATGTGCACAAGTCTATATGTAGTCCATCCAGCCTCTATATAGGGTGTTCCTTAAACACATGCTAATATTTAAGGAGGTAATTCTTAGACCCATTTTAAGGAAAAAACGTCCTATGGACGTATGTCCTAAACGCCTTAACTTTTGAGATACAGGATGGCAAAGTTTTCAAAAATAATCAGTTTTTTAATAATAACTGAGATAATTTTGTAAACATCTTTGGCATATTTGGTACATATGTTCCATTTCTCAAGGCGCATTTTCTGATGTACAATTTTCATAATTTTCTCTGCCAGTGGCGTACGTACGAGTTTTGAAATGTATATTTTTGGCGAAAAAAAAACTACGCCACTGCTTTATCTTGAATTAAAAATTCTTTTTAAAATCTCCATACATTTTTGAGCACATTTGATCTGCTGGGTTTTCTTTGTCCGACGCATGGTTTTCGCTCAAAAAATTAAAAATCGCTTTACTTAAGGATAAATTCCTTAAAAATCTGATGCGGTATCGTGCATCGACTGAAAGCAAACTAAGAGATCAGATTTGTTGCAAAATAATTGAGGATCTAAAAGGTATTTATTTGTTGTCAGATGCACTGTTCTCAATTAAAATTACGTCATAACGCAGCATCGCTTAATAATTTTTGAAAACATAAATTTAGTTATCCTGGAATAAATGACGTGTAGCAGAATTTATTTACTGCACCTCTTGGAAATATGGAGTTTGTCGATATGTGATTTCTTTTAAAGATTAAAAGCAGAAAAAACAGCGTACCCACCATAGCAATAAAAAACGAATTATCTGTATGTACAAACGTCAGTAGCTAATATTGATGTTGGTTTAAAGTAAGGTGTTGGTGTTAAAAACTGTCACAGCGCGTTTTGATTGATTTTGAAGTGTTATTGAAGTTATTTTGGTAGTCCGCTGTTTTTCTGAATATCAGTAAATATGGTAAATTATACGAATACGGAAATGGCGCGAATGCATTACGTATATGGCCTTGCCGATGGTAATGCAACAGAAGCCAGGCGCATTTATCAGGAAAGATATCCTAATCGTGCCTTAACAGATAGCCGAACCTTTTCAAATATTCATCGTCGACTTGGGGAAACTGGTAGTTTCAAGAAAGGGACTCCGGAAGGTAGACCTCGTGTAGTAAGAACTCCTGAAATTGAGGAAGCGGTGCTGCAAGAAATTGGGGAACATCCTGAGACGAGTACGAGGAAGATCGCTAGAACTCTGGATATTTGTCATCAGATTGTTTGGCGTATTTTGGTTGATTTTTTTATCCCCATACCATATTTCAAGAGTGCAGGCATTACTCCCTAGAGATTTTCCACAGCGTGTGAACTTCAGTCAGTGGTATCTACAAAGTATTGCACTAAATCCGCAGTTTGAGACACAAATTTTGTTCACAGACCAAGCAAATTTTTCTCGGAATGCCATTCAAAATTTATATAACAATCATGTGTGGGCTGAAGAAAATCCCCATGCAATAACCGAAACCCATTTCCAACACCAATATTTGGTTAATGTATGGGCAGGAATTATAGGTGATCATCTAATAGGCCCATTTTTTCTACCAGGACGCCTTGATGGTCGTTCTTATTTACACTTTCTCGAAGAAGACTTACCTGGGTTATTGGAAGATGTGCCACTTGCGTTAAGGAATCGAATATGGTACATGCACGATGGCGCCCCTGCTCATTTCAGTGTAATTGTCCGAAACCATTTAAATACAGTTTATCCTAATCGTTGGATAGGTCGCGGAGGACCTCAGCAATGGCCAGCAAGATCCCCCGATCTCAACAGTTTAGATTTTTTTTATGGGGTCACCTTAAAACTCTTGTGTATAAAACTCCCGTTAATACTTTAGAAGATTTAAGAGAGCGAATAGTTGCCTCGTGTGAAACTATACGAAATACGCCGGGAATATTTGAACGGGTGCGTAATTCCATGCGTAGAAGGGCGGAAGCATGCATACTTAGTGCAGGTGGCCACTTCCAACAATTTTTATAATCAGTTTTGGTATTATTACTAATTAACAAATTTGTGCTATTCGTTTAGACTTACTGTCACAAAATAAAATAAAACTCGTTTTTGTGAAAAATTTATTTTTTTGCAGATTATGTTTTCAAATATTATTAGGGAATTGGTAATGCGTTATGAAGCAATTTTCAGATTCTCATTCATTTTAGAATTGATCTAATTTCTTAATTTGCTTTCTGTCGATTTTTATTTTTTTGAGTGAAAATCATGCGTCAGACAAAGAAATACCAGGAGATCAAATTTTCTCAAAAATAAATGAGGATTTTGAAAATGATTTTATTTTGAAAAGAAAGCATTGGCGTAGAAGTACGCCTTGAGGCATGGAACATATGTACCAAATATGCCAAAGATGTCTACAAAATTATCTCAGTTATTATTAAAAAACTGATTATTTTTGAAAACTTTGCCACCCTGTATCTCAAAAGTTAAGGCGTTTAGGACATACGTCCATTGGAAGTTTTTTTCTTAAAATGGGTCTAAGAATTACCTCCTTAAATATTAGCATGTGTTCAAGGAACACCCTGTATACAGTACAGTACAGCCTCTCTCTGCTAGTACAGACCGGATAAATTCGTCCTCAGCTAGGCCTCAAGTCTTGCGTCCACCTCATTCTTTCATCGTCTCAACTGTATATCAAGCACTCTTCAAGATGCTGCTGACTCCTTCTCAACCCTGTATATCACTTTCCGCAGTCTGTCATGAAGACAACCATCGGCATTTTTTCTATTTTTCTATTTTCGCCTAGCGTCGCCCGTAGTATTGCCAAAGGGAGAGACAACATCACAGGAAATGTTTAATAAAAATAATTTATCAATGAAATTGAAGTAGTAACGATCCACTAATACAGGGCACCGTGCTATCGCATTACATTCGCCATAAACTATCAGATAATTTCACGATTTTTCTTCTCCGTAAGGTCTACCGGATGATTCGAAAATTGCCCTCTAAAATTAGATCATATTCAAATTAGTCTCGATTTATATGTGCGTCTACTGACTCAAGCAATGAGGATACAAAAGTTTTTTCCTTCCTGATGAGCTTGGAATTGTAGTCGGTTTGGCGGGATTTGTTTGTTTTGTCTAGGCCCACGCTGACATACCTCCATTATTGAAATTATAAATTATTATGGTCTCTTTCTCGGAGGTCTTCAATTTGATATGGTATATCCTTGGTATAAAAATCCTGCATAAATTGCTAAACAACAATATTAACAGTACGGTTCTTTTACCAGAAATCAATTTCTCAGTACCAAGAAGTGAAAGTCAACACAATCTGAAGCGTGATGCGAAGCATCACGCATAAATGTTATGATACGATCACCATTGAATTTTATGTGCAGTCGCTTCAATAAAATCTGTGAACATTGCGATATTTATTTCTACTTTCTGAATGCCTTGGTATCTTGTATCCGCAATACTATAAACAACATTTGTGTCAGTACTGCTACATTGCATAATTTGTAACTTTTTGTGTTATATACTCAATTTTTCATTCCTCCTTTGAAATTCTACGTATACGAAATTTCATATATACTTTGTTTTAGCATTTACTTTTATACATTTCTATACAGGGTGTAACTGAATAAGTGTAAAACAATTAAGGAGGTGATTCCTCATCGAAAAAAAGATAGGATCTTTCATATAAAGAAACTTCATTGGAGCATTCCTTGTTAAGATACAGCCCCTTAAAGAGGGTACATAAAATTTGTATAACAATTTTTTTCACAAGCACTGAAAAAGTAACAATATTGAAATCAACCTAACGTTTTTTACTACCAAAAAGACACTTAACCAGTAATTTATTTGGTTTACCCCATGGTTGTAAGGGGTGGAACACGCAACCCCTAAAATTTATTCCCACTGTAACTTTTTGTCTTATTAATTATTTACCATTTAAAAATTTATTTCCTAGGGCCTGTTTCATTCTAAAAAAAAAATGTCTCCTGGGTTTTTTGTCCAAAATAAACCAGTTCGCAGCGAAAAATTATTTTGGGAACAACTACAGAGATACATCGTCATAAATGCGAACTGGATTTATTGTTATTTTGTAGTTGTACCTGCATTAAACGATTAAAGGGTAATGAACAAAACCAATTTATCAATAACAAAACACAAAACATGTATAAATCTTTGGGAAAGAAAGTTTTTGGCTTTCTACTACTCCATCAGTTTGTGTCTGAAAGTTACTTCTTTGCATTATCTACACATCCATGTATAGAGTTACTTATTTTGAAATTGATTACTTCCTTCCTTTCCTTGGAAGATTCCCTCATCTTTTTTGTATCAAGATGGAGTAGTAGAAATCCAAAAACTTTCTTTCCCAAAAATTAATCACTCCTAAAAATATAACCCCTTCAATTCAAATGTAGAAATCATAGTAAATGTTCAATATGTCTTCCTGGAGTCTCTCTGAATACCCTGCAGGCATCGATGATGCGGTTTCTTAAGTCCTCTACATCGCGAACAGGAGTACGATAAACCAAATGCTCTAAATGGCCCCAAATAGAGAAATTGAGAGGATTGAGATCCGGGGATCGAGCGGGCCAGTTCTGTGGTCCTCCTCGACCTATCCACTGATTTACACTGATCCACTGCTACTTAACTAAAATGTGCGGGAGCCCCATCATGCATAAAAAACATATCCCTTCTGACGCCCAAAGGAACTTCCTGCAGCAGTACTTCTCTTAAAAATTGAACGTATGCCTCACCAATTGAAAATCATCACCAATAACTCCGAGCCACACGTTAAGAGAAAACTGTTCTTGATGGTTACTTTCGACAATAGCGTGAGGGTTTTCATCAGCCCATGTGTGGTAATTATGAAAATGAATAATCTTGTTTCGAGAAAAACTACAGTAGTCTGTGAATTCTATCGTCTCCAGAAAGTCACAATTTCTTCTCATCATTTCCAGCATCCAATTGTAAAATTCAAGACCGTTCGGAAAGTCTCGCAGTAACAGTGCCTGTACTCGTTGCAGATGGTAAGGGTATAAGAGAGTTAAATTCGAAATACCGTCATATGATCAATATTTAGCTGGAAAGCAATCTTTCTAGTACTGGTAGTAGGTTGTTCTTCAATCAAATTAAGTACTGCTTCCTCAAGCTGTGGTGTTCGTATTTCTCGATGGCGACCACAATCCTGCGTCCTTTTATCGAAGGAACGATATGTATTCTCGTAATCGTTGATGAAGTCGAGCAAATATTCTATGTGAAGGATGCTGCCGTTGAGGATACATTTCAGCATATTTTCTAGAAGCTTCTAACCCATTCCACTGCGACAGACCGTAAACGTAATGCATATCAGCCATTTCCTCATTTGTGCATGCAATTTTAATAACAAGTGGATTATTAAAGTAACAAATTAAGAACAGAACAACAGCACACAATTAGTATTGATTCAATTTCGAAAATTCACAAACTGACAGCATCATACCAATTTAATTGTCACTACTAGATAGATTAGTTTCGTAATTTAGCATTTATGACGATCTATATCTGTAGTTGTTCCTAAAATAATTTTTCGCTGCGATCCGGAAGAGCTAAGTCAAAAAAAATGCCAAATTCGATGAAATGTCGAATTCTCGCTATTTTCTTTGATTGCTGTGGCGGAGTGCATCAAAAGTTCTTGTCATATAGTCATACGGTCAAGAAGCTCCTGCCAAAAAGTTTCGAGGAAACATTTAGCTACTGAAGCAGCTGGCAAAACTGCACCAGCTACGGAAGGTGTTAAGAATCCTGATACTGTTGTTTTCTGAGAAATCCGACATTTTCAGAAAAGTGCCGAACTATTAATTAAAAAATTACTCTTTCAACGTTCAGTTCGAAAAATTGCTTGTTTATAAGTATCAGGCCTCAGCCACCGTAGTCACCAGATTTGGTCCCAAGCGACTTTTCCTGTTCCAAATATTAAAGAGACTTATGAAAGAACGGCGTTTTGCGATGATTGAGGAGATAAAAACCAAATCGCTAAAAAAACTAAACGACGTACCAAAAAATGCATATTCAATATGCTACGAGGATTGAAAAAAACGCTGGCACGAGTGTATTATATCTAAAAGGGACTACTTCGAAGGGGACAAGACAGAAATTGATGAAAAAGTAAATATTTTTGAGAAAAATGAAAATTCACCCTATTTTTTGAATAGACAGCCTATTGTTTTATGGAGAGTGATGGATCTATCAGATTGTTATCATAATCATCGATTTCCAGCATATCCAGGTGTTTACTGAAATTTTTATCAGACAAAGGAATATTCACTAGTCTGTGGATCATGCTGTTGGATGCTGATGAATGTTTGAAAGAACTATGAATAATAATATCCATATTAGACGGTTTTCGAAAAATAAAAAAAATGTGCATATTATTGAAATTTGTTATCGTCAAATCCAGAAAAGCAATTGAGTAATTTTCTTCCATTCCTATAGTGAATATGAAGGAAGGGTGCAGATAATTGATGAAATTCAAGAATTCATACCACTATCGATTTGTTCCTATTGAACATGCTAAAATGTCATCAACACATCTATGCCAATGAAGAGAACTCACAACAAGCCGGTGCTGTGTATTTTCTGTTCCAAATCGTCCATGAAAATTTCTGCCAGCAGGGAACTTCGTGAGTTTCTCATTAAGATAGATAGATAGATTTATTGATCCTTTTTGCTACATAATGTGTAGATGGGATAAGTCATAATTGTATATGTATGCATACATATAAACATACAAAGGTATAAACAAACATACAAATGAAGTCCAAATAAGATGTGGTACAAATACATTATTTAAATATAAATAGAAAAAATATGAATCACCAGTTTGCTTAGAAACAATAAACAAGAAGAGGTAACAAGGACATTTTGAAATAAAGTTTTCAAAAAAAAATACGATCGCTCATTGCTTACTTCAAGTGTAAATTCGTCTACTGTGTAAAAACCCTTTTCTGATGAAATTATTGATATTGGGTTGTACAATATCAGGCAATCTATTGGAGTATGATGTGAATGGTAAGTAATTCGTTTTATCGAAGATAATTGTGAGTTTGTTTTTTCAAAACCAACTTTCGATTGCTCGAAAATCTTCTTCTACACATAAGTTGAGTTTTTTCCAGGTAGATTCTGTGTATAGGATGGCAAGGTCGTTCGCAAAGCTCAAGACCTTACCTGTTGTATAAAAAAAGCAGCAGTTCGTTCAAGTAAATTGTGATACCTTGAGGTATCCCAAGGCCCACATCTTCCGTATTATTCATTGAAAACTTTCATTAAATTAATTGTTTCTCATCGCTTTTCAAGATGAGTTATGATAAAAATGATTAAAGCATATACTTTCTCAACAAGTTAAATAGCAAATATTTCAAACCGATATGTATTATTTTGTTTTAATTTCAAATTTTATGAAAAACTTTCATGAAGAAGGCACTTAACGCCGTCATTTTTTGTTACAGAATAAATTTCATATCATTCAGTGTTCAGAAAGCAAGTTGACAATCGATTATGAAAGAAATATACAGAGTGTCTCAATTTGGGAAAATACCTTTTTTTTAATTAATCCAAAACACGATTTTCAACTGTTGTTAGTGCGGAGTTGATCAGCGGAAAAACAACACGATTCTTCTAATTTAATCAAAGCAGTTAGCAATAATATTGACTTGAGTTTGGTCACACTATATAACCTTCGCTATAACCCTCGTAAGTTGATATTATATGCAACACAGAAAGAATAGCCTAGGGGTAAAAAAACACATAAAAACCCCTTCATCTCCACAATTATTGAATCTCCCAGTATGAACGTACAAACAAACAGAAAATTCGTGTGTTTATTGAGGTAAAAACTTCAAAGCTTCAGTCCAAAAACGTCACGCGAAACACAAAATTAAAAGTGAACGACCCTTTCCGGACTGGAAAGCATTCGTCCGATCCCCGGTCAAAGCACATTCATCTCCTAAATCCTCTCCCAACCTGCTCTTTCGAATTTTTCTGGGACACGAAGGGATTTCGAAATTAAATTCGAAATAAGCCATCAGAAGGGATTCTACCACTTCACCGGACACCGTAATTGTTTAAAGGAATACCCAATTCTGGACGATTCAATCGATTAGAGATTAGAGTGCTTTGGAGTGGGTTGCAGATACTCATCAGTGTTTAACTGGGAGTCACTCATCTGGAGTACTTTTGGTTGGGACAGTTGACAGGTCGGGAATTGATTGGCAGACAGTGGAGATTGATTGGTAGCAGCAGTCTTTGATGCTTTGTTTGGAAATGGAGTGGAGTTGATGTGTTGGAATATGCAAAGAAATATGGTGGGGTTTTTTAAATTTGAATAAAACAAAGTTTGTGTGAGACATCTTCGAATTTTTCATTCGTTTGAAAGGCCTTGTCGAAGTTCGAAAGTCCCTGTTGGAAAACCCTATATTTTCTCTGAAAACTGCCCAATTCATGAAAAAAAATCTGCATACACCTCGCCTCAGCATCAAAAAATATTGGAAAACTGTATCATAATGAACTGACAAAAACACGTCTCTCTGTTTTTCTCAATGGAAGCGGCTTTGCTCCTACACATTTGCATTCACAAACTGAAAACAAATAACCACTGAAAGTTCAAGATAGATATCCAGCGGATATTGTGACGAAAATATATGAAAATTTTGCTTGATAAATGGGAAAACGCTACTCTATAAACTCGTCTGTGTGCGGATTAGCTTGAAATGAATGCGAATGGAGTCGAGTTAATGATGGGAGAGCTGAATTGCTCGTTTGGAAGATATACTTGGAGAAATACATTTCAATGAAGCGAAATGAGGCCATCATTTTCTTGTAGAATTCATTTCCACTGAATTCAATATTAACAGAACAGTTCAAGAAAAAATGAGGGATGTACTTCAGAAATAGTATTTTTGTTAGACTACTGAATACTTTACTCTCACGAGGAAATTCAAACTGATGATCGAGTTTTACAAAACAAATTGTGGAGTAATTGTTACGATATACCTATAATTGACTCCATTGAAACAAACAAAAAGCAGATGAAAAAAACAGCTGCCAATGCAATGAGTGAAAAACTCAAATTAGATGCTGACAATCCGCCCATTCATCATCCTCTTTCAGGTATGTGCGTATATCATTATATTAATCACTTTATTTTTATATTTCATTAATGACTAAATCATGTTAATTGTATCATTGTTTTTGATGATGAATAAAAATGATTCATCATTATTATTATCATTATTCGATGTTACATTGGTTTTCTACTAGTGATAATAATAATGAAATTCCAGAAATATTGCGTTGCTACATTTTGAAATTTTTTCTTGTCGTTTTTCTTTCACTCTCTATTCCACCATGAAATATTAATTTTCATTATCATAGAGACCTGCAGAATTTAATTCTACAGATGGATATTTTTTGAATTCATTATTTATTTTTTCAGAACATATTTTTATTAACAACTTGCGATGATTTTACGGTTCAACACAAACAAATCTAAGTGTTTCAGTAAGGCAAATTGATTCAATTCATTCAAATTTATTAAAAACAATATGTATAAAAACCTCCAGTATCGGCTGGATCGTAACTATATAAGTCATTCTTGTCCAAAAATGTTGTATTGGCCAAACTGGGAGTACCTGTTCCTACAGATGCTAGAGTTTGAGGAAAACGCACATATATCGAGTAGACAGGCATCCCCTACATTCAATGTTGGCCATACATCGATAGTAAACATATCAAAAGAAAATAAAATGCATTCCTATAAAATGACACCTACTCAGGAGCTCATGGAAGGCGATTTTGATATAAGAACTTATTTTTGTGAGCAAATGATGGACATGTTGGATAACAATATCATCCAATTAGAAGACGTTATGTTTTCTGATGAATGTACTTTGTTTTTTAACGGTCATGCTAATCGGCAAAATTGCCGCTACTGGTCGACGGAAAATCCTCACTGGATGAGAGAAAAACATACGCAATACCCTCAAAAGGTCAATGTTTGGCCAGGGATTGTAGGAAACCATATCATTGGATCCAGGAAACCCTCAAGTTCCAGTGAATACGATATGGTTTCAGCAGGATGGAGCACCACCACATTACCAAGTTAATGTCCGGCAATACCTCGATACAACATTTTCCAATCTGTGGATAAGGAGGCGAGGATCGATTGAATGGCCAGCGCGATCACCTGATCTTTCATCATTAGATTTTTTATGGGGATATGTAAAGAGCAATATGTACAAAACTGAATCTTCTGATTTGAATGACTTGAAACAACGAATAACGTTTGCGATTAGGTCGGTCACGCTTGCTATGTTGAATAATGTTAGTTTTATTTGAGATTAGGATGTTGCCAAGACGTTCGCGGTGAACATTTTGAACATTTACTTCGTTAACATCTATAGATATATATATATATATATATATATATATATATATATATATATGTAAACAATAAAAATTTCCTAAAAAATATTTCATACACCGACGAAGCCACTTTCACTACAAATGAGGTACTGTCATCACAGAATTGTCGCTATTGGGGCAGCGGATAATCCTAACTGTAAAAGCCAGTATTCCCAAAAAATCAACGTCTGGTGTGGGATATTGAACGAACGAACTATTGGTTTTTTCTTTTTTGAGGAAAACATTAATGCGCAGAGGTTTCTAGAATTTTTAAACACAGATTTTTGGGATGCTATTCACGAGCTGCCAATCAATGAACGATCAAATTTAATTGTCCAGTTAGATGGGTGTTCAGTTCATTATGCCAGAGCTGTAAGGCAATGGCTTAGCGAACATTTTCCAAACCGATGGATAGGCCGTGGTAGTCCGTTTATAGAGTGGCCACCCAGATCTCCAGACCTCACAGTTTTGGACTTTTTTCTCTGGGGACTTCTCACACAAAAGGTTTACAAAAACCGCTCAGGAGATAGAAATGAACTTTGTGCAAGAATTTGACAGGTATGTGCAGATATTAGCCCTCAAGAACTAAGGAACGTAATCAGAAACATTCGTAAGCGCTACGACACATGTATCGAAATACGTGGTGGATTATTAAAGGCTACTAGAATATGAGTTAGAATTAATTGTTGCACTGATTCAAAACATTTCAATAATTAGTTATTAGTTACGTTTATTGAAATTTTTTGCTTCATTGTTAGTTGAATTGTGTGAATGTAATTCCGTTATTTTCATTAAAAATATTTACGCAATTTGTTTTTTTTTCATCTGGCGGCACTTTATTGTTGAAATCATAAAAAATTATATATTGTGAGCTGTGTGAGTTTTCGAATTTTTGAGTTGCCATAACTTTGTTAATAGTGAATATTTTTCCATGAAATTTTGGTTACACCTATGTAGAGGCACTCTGAATCCAGTGGCGTAGTGATTTTTTCAATAAAAAAATCGCTAATAAAAAATCCCGATTTTCGACTAAGAAAAAATATCGTAGTATGCCCTGAAACTTTATTAAACATTTCAAATTTTGTCCCAAGGTAGACCTTTTAGTACTTAACATTTAAAAAAAAAAATTGAAATCGATTTACATATATATATATATATATGTATATATATGAGTGGAAATATATATATATATATATATATATATATATATATATATATATATATATATATATATATATATATATATATTTCCACTCAAAAAATTGGGGGTTGTACCTGTCATTCAAGGGGGTTGAAGGTAGAGGTGGAATTTTTACGTTGAAGAATGTCAAATTATAGTTTACATTTGATGTGTTTCAGGTTTTTTTTAAATATGTACAGTAACCGAAAAATGAATTCATTCCATTTGGCTTTTACACACTGTATATAGAAGATAGTTTGAATGAGAAAATTGAGATTTCTAACAAAATATTGAATTGTCCATCTTGTGCCAAACAAATTAAAATATGTGATGAAATTATGGAATCAACTCTTCAAGAAATATCCAACGTTTCCGATCAGCAGCAACATGAAACATCTTCAGGAATTTATGTTGGAAGTAATTATTCAAACTTCAAAATCAATTATTTTTACAATAAATAATTTTTTTTATGATGAATAATCAATTGTTAATTGACTCTGTTGACAATAAATCCTTCAAAAAGTAATATATCGTGTTTATTTTGTGAATTATTTCGAGGTGAAAAAATTAAACAAGTACGCATCAATAGAGATGCACAAATGCCAAGTTTTTTCGACAGTTGTACAAAACGGGATTTTTCGGATGGGTATACAGATCGGTATACAGATAGCTATGTTCATCCAACCACAGACCATTTCCAGTAATACCCCTATTTCTGCACGGAAACTCATCTCTCCTGATGAAGCACAACAGGACGAAACACTCACCATTCAACAGGTAGCCACGGAAGTTATCCTAGTCGCAGCGCTCGTCACTCACAGAGATGCCACACGCGCGAAATGCTAAACTCTCAAAGCGCTGCCCGCAAACTGATTCTGTGCGATATTCGGGACGATAATTGCATTCCCACCGGATCTCGCGAATAGGCAGAGACGAACTGGGGGAAGGACGTCTCTTCCACGGCCATTTATACGGCAGCTTTTCCCTGGCCGGGTCGGACAGCGTTCAAGGAAATGGTAATTAGTGGCTCGGTTTTTGGGAGTTCGTCTGACGAAGAAGTTTGCATCTTGTTTTTCGATCAGGACAAATATTCCTTAGGGAATACTCGAGACACCAGCAGTCAGGCTGGCTTTTCCAGGTTTCCCATTGTTATCCGGGGAAATTAGGCCAAAAAATAGGAGGAAGGCACAAAAATTCGTACCCAGCTGAAAATTGGTAGTATTGTTCAAAACATCATCATAAATGAAATCTAAATAGTCCTCATCGATCCGATACCTGGAAAAAAAATTACTCGGGGTCAAAGGTCAAAAAACGGTTGTTTATGATTTTCAGCACAACGGTCAGTTTTATCATAGAATCAAGTGTAATATAGTGCAATTTGATACACATTCAAGAAAATTCACAAATGGAAACGACCATTCATATGATACTGGGAACAAGGATAATATTAGAGCAGCAAGCCAAAGACTAGAAATATCAAGGAGATGTAACTCATACATATCATTGTACAACTCACTGCCCAGTCAATAAAATGCAACCCTAGCTAATTTCAGGGGAAAACTGAAAAAACATCTCTCAAATAAGGCTTACTGTGATGCGTCTGACCTCAGCTTTACCAAGAGATTATCGCCAATGTCTCTATGCATCTTTGTGTTTACATTTATATATTTATTTTCTTTATTTTGTGCTCTTATCAAGTACAATTTTCCTTCCCACTGATTTTCGGTAATTTTAATTTTAATTTACATTTATATTATATATTATTGACTCGTAGCTCTGAGCCGTTATTTTTAACCCCTCGACACACATAATTCTCCAATCAAGGCCGTAGCCAGAAAACAGTATCTTCAAAATTTCACTAGTTCGGACTTCCATTGTCTACTATATAAAATGATTTGAAATCCCTGAAACAAGTAAAAAAGAATAATTAAAATCGTCTTCGGGTGAAGACGATTGCAGATACCAACAATCGAAACGTCGTGAACTAACGTGACTTGGAATCTCTACACTTTTTTATTTTTATTATTTTCTTTTTGCATTCCTTTAATTTTTATTTATTCAATTATTATATTTTTACTTGTAGGTTATTTCACTATCATTTCATTTCAGGTTCATTGTTGCTTAATATAATTGTTATTTTCAACTATTCTTTTTTAATTATTCTTTTTTACTTGTTTCAGGGATTTCAAATCATTTTATATAGTAGACAATGGAAGTCCGAACTAGTGAAATCACCTTCAAACAAAAGTATCTTCAAAAGTTTGTACGCACATTGCCCTAAGGTTTTTTCATTGTGTTTCGGGAGAGTTTTTTTCAATATTCTCTTATATTCTCTTTCAAGCACTTGGTTCATTCTGCCAAGGACTTGATAAACTTCCTAACGTATTTTATAATTCCAATAGTATCTGTATAACTACCTAAAACTTAAGTCAGGTGTGACACAGGGTTCAATATTGGGTCCACTATTGTTTACAATTTATTCATCAAACATGTTGCGTAGTCTAGAACACTGTAAATTTCACCTTTATGCTGATGACACTCAACTCTATTACAGCTTTCTCCCTCAAGATGTAGAAAACGCATGTACGCTTATCAACAATAATCTCGAGTCGTTTGTTGAGTTGGCAAGAGAGCACTGTCTACCACTAAATGCCACTAAATCGAATATCATACTTTTCGGATCAATAAAGAATCGCCAGAAAACAAGAGAATCTCTAACAATCACGATTGATAATGTTCCTTTACAACCCACAAATGAATGCAAGAATCTTGGAGTTATAATCGACTCTGACTTGACGTTTGAGAAACATATAAACAAACAAATACAACTGGCATATTCTTCGTTGAAACTTGTTTATGGACACAGACACATACTCACGAAGCAGACGAAAACAACTCTCTGTGATGCACTGGTTTTATCGCGCTTCAACTACTCGGATACTTTATATGGGCCATGTTTAACCAAACAGTATGCTCAGAAAATACAGAAAGTACAAAACTCGTGTCTACGGTTCATTCACGGAATTAGGAAATATCAAAGAATATCCCATAAGTTACGGGATATGGGGTGGATCACAATGGAAAATAGACGGATATTGAATGCTGCTAATTTATATAACAAAATTATACAAACCAAGCCAATCGTTGTATTTGAGATAATTTTTGGATGGCCGTTGCTTGTAGAACTTTCGGGGGGATCAATCCCCCTTGATCCCTCCCTGGCTATGGCCTTGTCTCTAATACTTCTGCTTCCACCTCTTCTTGTTCATCTCCTTGTTTTTCTTCTTCATTCTGGGTTCCAGTAAATTGCCTCAAGAGTGATACATCGCATGTTTCCTCGTTGGAGGAAACTCCTCAATTGTTGTTCTTCGCAACGACATTCAGCACTAAATCCCTTTTTACAGTTTCAAAAAATTGTGTCTTTTTCCGGCGCAGTTGGGGGTAGGGTCTGAGCTGGTTCTAACTTCCAACCCCAGTCTTTTAGGTCTAGCTGATGAGTTACACTTGAACCACATGGAAAAGTTTAGATCATTTTGTAAATTAGGCCAAAATCGGCAATCTGTCTATGGGTTAGAACGTGAAATAAAGGAGTGACTACTTTGTCGAAATCATCTCAGCGGACTTGGCAATATTTTTCTACTGATCCTTGTTGAAAGATAAAGTCAATTTACTAACTGGTGGTTATTCCCTCATGACTCTTGATAAACTAGGGTAGATACTAAAATTCCACTCCTGGTTCAGGGCTGGGCCTTCAAATTGGAAGCCGCCACCGTAATTAAAAAGTAAAAACAAAACAACACCTGGCGATATGATTGACAAAAATAGGTTACACGTGAATACTATGATGTCATAAAATCTACTTTCGGTTTATCCACATGTAAATCAATCAAAAGCAGGCATTTTGTTTCACCTTCGAGTTTCATGTTCAGATGTTTGTTTACATATATTCGCGGTCAATTTGGTTAGGAATTAATTCGGGGGTTTTTGATAGACAGTATGAAAATATATTTTGGAAAAATGGTCGAAAAAACGAAAATCGATTTTTTTGGCAAGAGGGATTTTTCTAACGACTGATTCAATTCTTTTCAGAATAAATATTCGTGCATTCTTCGAAAGAAATGCTATAGTCGTAATAATAATTCAGATGACCGCACCCTCAAAAATATAATAATTATAATGTAATATAATAATAATAATGATGATGAAACGTCTTTATTCACCATAATAACACTTCCAAAATACAAATCGTGGAATTATAAAACAACAATAAAAATTAATTGGATCTCCGGGGCGTCTTCATTAATTCCAGTGGCGTATTTGCTTTTTCAGCTGCAGGAAAACCTGGAAAAACCTGCAGCACCACATCATCTGAAGAACTTGATCTGCCAATGTCCTCTCTCTTATAAAACAAATTGTAGGGTGTCTCCAGAAGCTCTAATGAATTATGTACATCGCCAGAACACTTCGTGACACGACTATCCACAAACTTGAACCAGTCCGTTTCGTCTTTGGCCAAGGCGTAATAATAATAATAATATTCCTTTATTTTATCATTTGAATGTACAAAGTTTACATAAATGATCAAAAACGTCAATATTTCAGTTACATCATAACATTGAGCAAGGACATGTCAACAATACAAATTTACATATACATGTATATATAACAAAAAATTATCGTCATAAAAAGAAATCGTCTATGGAATAACACTTACTAGGTAGGATCTTTTTCAGTCTTGATTTAAAAATGTGAACATTGGGGGATGATTTTATATGATCATCAAGAATATTATAGAGCTTACAACCAATACAATAAAATTGTCTTTGATACAGAGATGTGCGATGAAAATCAGGCTGTAAGAGATTTCTTTGACGGGTGTTATAGCAATGATTGTTATCGATTGCAAACTTATTTTTATTCTTATAGATATAAGCGCAAGCTATATAAATATTCATTTTCTTGTCGCCAATGATAATTTATATTCCTGTTGAACCATCTGTTATTGGTAAATGTACTTTCATCACACCACAATTTTTTTTACAAATTTCATTATCTTGGCAAAATTTTCTAATGAACCATCTACAAAAGCTTTCTCCTGTTGAAGTCCGTTAAACGCAAATGATGAACTTTTCTGGTTTGATAAGGCTTGAATTCATTTTTATTCAAAATTTTCCATACAGACATAGTGGATATGGCCGAATTATGAGCAATCTCCCTCAAAGACACTTCTTTGTTCTCATTTTTTTCATTTTTCATAAATTCTAAATCAAATTAATGTCACTCCATCATTATTATGAATCTTCTTTGAACTCACCTAAAACCCCGATTTCATTATCCCCACCACATTCAGTAACCGTACATTTTCTTTCGAAGAGTTTTTCAAAAGATCCATAATTCCGTAAAGTATTTTCAATTCGTTGAAAATATCTATGATTAAGTTGTCTTCGTTCAGGATACAATTCCTGATACATTGCCAGAGATTTGGTAGCATTCCTCAAACATCTCGGATATACAAAAAGCATATTCACTTTTTCGTCATTGGAAAAATTCATGTTTCTCCCTTAAAATCACTCAACGATCTGAATAACTTTCATTTTGTCTGTGACAATTAACTTGACATTCACATTCATGTATTTAATGGCTTACTTCTCGTCAATATCACCTATAACTTTTTTGATACAGTATTTTTATTAGTTAATTCTTGTTGATATCCTTATTTTCTAAACAGAAATTTTTAGGTAGCTACACATTTTCAAGACTTTTGGAAATTATGAATGACTTGGTATTGATACAAAGATTATTGGTCTCTCTTTTTCAAGACGACCCTGACAGAAATTTAATTGGATTTCAGTTAATACAAATATTTATTATCTCAATGAACGACATTATCGACAGGAGAACTCTGGGTTTCAGTAACATTCGGAAATTCGAGTTCTTAATAAAAAATAATAGTGATGATGTGGTTTCGGGAGAAACGTCGAGAAATACATATGTTGTGATATGTCAACGAATAATTAATTATGACTACGAACATGTATAAAAGAATATACAGGTCCGAATTTAAAAAAAATAAATTGATGATGGAATTCAATGAACAAAACGTTGCATTTAAAAATAAGTTCACCCAGATTATAAAGCACATGAAATAAAGCAAAAAGTTTCTTTGTCATTTTTTGATATTTTGCGGTAGAGCAAAAAAATAAAATCTGTCATTTTCAGTTTTTTTGCGAATATCTCACAAGCCGTTGATGATTTATTAGATCTGAAAATACCACTGTGTTGCATCCCTAAAAAGGTAACTTTTGTTCCATTTAACCGTCCTTGTACGACCTACCGTTTCCGAGATGGAAATAGTGGTATATCAGCTAAAAACACGGCCTGTATATATTTTTGTGAGAGATATCAGTTGTTATCAAAAACACAGTTTTTGATCATCTTTTCACTATTAGACATTGACATAATTCGACAAAAAATAATACTCCACCACGAGCGCTCTTACTAGGTTAAGGTCATACATACAGAGGAAATACCACCATTCCTAGCATAAAAATTAAGTGACATTACGAGTTTTAATTGCCTATGGAATAATTTGCCACCAACGGAATACATGAAAATATTCGAGACAATTAAAAACGTAACCATGTTTCCTGCAACACATCAAATACATTTCACACATATTCAATTAATTGGTGAGAACAATTATGGCGATATGCAAAATTTGGTGAAGGACAATTCTCTTCATTGCGACAAACGCGTGCTGCTAATAAAAACTTCCGCTTTGGTGTTTGACAAAAATAAAAAGCAGCTTAGGAAAATATGCATTCGCCCAAAATATGGGCCTTCGCCAGTTTTGACACAATAGAAAAAAATTCGTCTCGACACTGAAGGACAAGTTTGGGTCTTTTGTTTGAAAGTAATAAATCTAAGACATGCTGACGCAAATACTTCTTTCGTATACAAATATGAAAGAATCTTCTTTAAAATTCCTTTGCATTCTAATTGGCTTTTTATGGTGACTATACTGTATGTTGGAAACTTTGAAATGGTAAAATAAGTATTCTTTGAAGAACTTTTTTTTTTGAGAACTCGGTGTTTCTTACTGTTTTTTGGGAACTTATAAGTAGGTAGGTATACCAAAAAAAAACAGAAGGAAACTGTAAAAAAAGTTTATTGCTTTCACTTGTTGATCTTCATACAGAAAATTGTGGGAAAAATATCTCACAGAACTTTTGTGGAAAGAAGTTCCCATAATTTTTGATAAAAAGCTAGAAAAGTTTTCAATTCCCAGAAACTAATAGCTTTCCTAACACTATACCCCTCTCAATTTAAAAGAGTATTTTTGGAAGAGATTGGTTGCAGAAAAATCTATCATTCTGACTCACTATTGTGATTTATTCCCTTCGTTAGTAATTATATAACAGTTTTTTTCTGGAAAGCAAGTTTTTGGTTTTCTACTACTCCATCTTGATACAAAAAAATGTGGGAATCTTCCAAAGAAAGGAAGGAAGTAATCAATTTGAAAATAAGTAACTCTATACATGGTATTTTCTATAATGTTATCCAATTTGGTACTGATGAGCTCGAAGGCAAATGTCTTATGGCGAAACATCTATGTATACCAGTGAGGATGATAGTGTTCCATGTAAGTGCAATTTATTACCATTCATTTAAAGTAGAACTCCTGTGAATGATATCTGAATTTCATTCCATAACGAATGTTTGGAATACATCTAAAGAGTAAAAGCAATTTTGCACCAGAAAATCGTTCAGTTTTCGTTTGAAAATGAATCTTGAACTGCTATTGTTTATGCTTTCTCGAATCGAATTGAATATTTTTGGAGCCCTGAACTTTTGGGCATTTTGAGTAATTCTGAATTTTGTTGAAGGTACAATAAAGCTATTTTTGTGTCTAATGTTATACTCAGGTTTGAAATCAATCTGTAGGAATTTATCTTTTTCTAAAATATAAATTGAGGGTTAAGGTAATATTTCCAGGTCTTTGAATGCGTTTCTGGAGGAAGCTAGAGAGCTCAAAGCCAACATTGAACGACTAATACATTTTTGTGCTATAAAAATACAAGACGATGAAGTTTATGTTCTCCAAAAGGCACAACATGTCATAGTATACTTTCTACTTGTGCATAATAGATCTGCAACAACTGATCAGGATTCAAAATTACTCGAAACTAGAAAGAAAACTGCACTTTAATATTCACTGGTGTAAGATGAGCTGATGAGCATTTGCTTTGCTGAGGAAGTTTAATTTGATTTAGTAAATTCATTCAAATTTTTTTGTAAATTACTTGGTCGGTATAATTTTCTATTCGTAAAATTGTAATCATCATGAATTGTCAAACGCCCAATCGACGAATATTGAAACCAACATGTTCTCCGGTTTTGGAGAAAAGTCTGATACTAAATCAAAATCGACGAGTAATCAAAAATAGTTTTACGTGGACTACTCTAAATTTCATATTCCTAGCAATTATTTTATATGACTTGTATTATGCTTGACCTTATTACTTCAACTATTTGCTATATCTAGATTATTCTCTATTGGTAATTTTGACATTGAACTTTTTCTACCATATTGTAAAAATAGCTAGATTATCACTAAGTTTTTCTGAACCAATAATAATCACACCAGAGCAGAAAGTTTTGCTGAATGTCAAAGATTCAGATCCAGACTACTAAATCTGTCAGTCTTCATCAAAAAGACATCTTTTGGCGAAGCTTCAACAGTTAAATATATTACAGATGACAATTATCTCAACAAATACCGAAGAAATAGATAGAGTTCGAAAATTAGCTAAGAAATCTCAACGATCTTCAGACTTATTTAGTTGCTTTTGGAGTAATCCCGTTACTTAGACTGCCAGAGGTTTCACCATTTCTGAAGAAGTGGCAATATCAGCCCTCGAGCTCACAAATATCGGCACTGGAAGACTGAACTCGTATAAATGTTGATAGTGTGGCATTGACTCAATGGAATAAGAACTTGAGAGGGTTCAAAAATCAACTAGAATTCGCCAAATCTGATATTGTTACTGATCAGCTTGACGTTACCTCAATAGCATCGAGAAAACCAGATTGGGATCTGAAGAGGGATGTAGCCAAAAAGTTGGAGAAACTGGGAGGCAGGATTCAACAGGCTATTGCAGAACTCGTCAGAGAGCGGTCGAAAGCAGCTAGTGGAGGAGATTTAGCAGCTATGGTCAACGTTACATCTCAAGTTGAGAGTGACTGCAGTGATTGAGGGATAATAATAATAATAATAGTAATAACTGATACCACTTTGGCGAACTCGCTTTACCATAACAGCTGGTCAAGCAAGAGTCCAAACAGGGTGGGTCACTTTCAGAAGGGGTGTATTTCAGGGTGATTCCCTCAGTCCCCTTCCCCTCTGCATCTCACTATTGCCAATATCCGTTGCACTCAGAAACACCCGAGGGTATAACTGTGGCATCCCCGGAAACCGGAGGCACAAGGTCACCCACTTGTTTTATATGGATGATTTTAAACTTCATGCCTCTGGAGAGAAGTATCTCCATCAGTCCTTGAGGGTGGTGGAAGAGTACACGCATGCTATCGGTATGAAATTCGGGATAGACAAATGTGCAATGATCCATCTCAAAAGAGGACGATGCGGGGACAACGAAGAGGATGTGCAGCTCGTAGATGGAAGCATCTTACACCATCTGGATGCCGGAGAGACGTATACTTACCTCGGGGTGGAACAACGCCACTCTCAAGAGGTAACAGCAGCGAAAAACTCTCTCCGCGGCAAGTATCAGCACAAACTTCGACAGATCTGGCCATCGGAACTGTTGGGGAAGAACAAAGTTGCTGCAACGAATATGCTTGCTTGCTTGGGAGGAGCTGTATCAACTCGACGTAAGGACCCGAAAAATGATGCATCTCTATACGAGTTTGCATCCCAAATCGTCCGTTCCACGGTTGTACTTCCTCCGATAACAGGGAGGCCGTGGACTTTTGAGTATCTGCATGACAGAATGGTGCTGGATACAGCCTGTAAAGCCGTTAGAAGATCGGATCCCCTTCTGCATGGTCCGTGACCATGAGAGAGCAGGAATTGGAGCATTTCTCTTTAGGGCAGCTGCCCGAGCAGCTGATGAACTCGGTATAGATTTCGACACTGAACGAGGTGACCACAACTCTGTCACCGAGTTGGAACCTGTTCAGCAAAAAGCTCAGATAAAAGCCACAGAGATCATCTTACTTCTGCGGAAACACTAGGATGAGCCAATGCATGGGGTCTTCTTCAATAACATTGGAGACCTTGGCTTATCAAAGCGCCTGACCTTCGCTTTTCTCAGGTCGAGTGGGCTGAAGTCGGAAACTGAGGGGTTCATCAGGATGCCAGGATGGTGTCTTCAACACCTTAGTCTACCTCAGTCACGTGATGGGTAAGGAGGTTCCTGACACAAGGTGCAGGGCCTGTCGCGAGGTACTTGTTATCAGAATGTCCAGCATATGCGGTCCCGGCCTATATCCATCGACCTAACGCGGCCCTAAGAGTGCTATATTACCATCTACGGCACTCTTACGGTATTGACGAGCCACCGGTGTTGCTCTACGCTCCGGGAGATATTGAATCCGTTGTGGGGAACGAGAAGTGCCGAATTTATTGGAACTATTCGTTCTCCACCTTCAGGCTCATACAAGCTAATAAGCCTGATGTGGTCCTTCTTGACCACCAGAGCAAAACGATATTTGTCGTGGAGTTTTCAGCTCCTGGCGAGACGAATAGCGTCAGAAAAGAGGAGGAAAAACGGATAAAATATCGAGATTTTCTCTTCGAACTCCGCAGACTCTATCCAGATCACTCTGTCAAGATGATTGTTCAGATTATTGGAGTCCTTGGTGGAATGATGTCCTCTCTACTTTCGAATCTTAAAATCATACCGGCTTGCCGCACTAAGGCAGAAATCTTAACCGCACAGATGCAGAAGGCTGTCATTCTTGGCTCACTGCGCTTGCACAGGGCACACGATTCTCGGACACAATGATCACTTACCCCACGGTGTGGGGAATGGTCATTGGATGATAATGCTGGCGCGCCCTCCCGAATGTATTGGGGCTTCGGGGGATAGGGCCTGACCAGCGCACACTACGGTGAAAAAAATAATAATAATAATATTTATTCATGAAAGCTCAAAATTTTACAATTGAAGTAAATGTGTTTTAAGTGAATAAACAGGAAAAAATCACGAAGCTTTAGTATAAAACTATTGCTTGTATGTGTTAACAAACTCAGTGCGACTGACACCAAGTGTGAAATAAAGGTTCATTGAAAGGAATAGTGATTCAACACCAGCTTTTAATTCATGTTATACATAAAAAGTAATTTTAAACATTTTACATTGTTTCTAGTTAATTATAGTATAAGTTTAGGTAATAAATAATGATAATTAATAATAATAAGCATTTAATAATTAACACCAATCAAAATGGATGGTATTTTAGATAGTTTCTTTTAAAAACGTTCCTTTATGCTTCAACAGGACTTTTTTCCACTGATTTTAAAGAGGTCCAAATATATCCTGGTTCACCTGGTGGATTTGCAGGTGGGTAAGGGGTTGTTTTCGACTTGTAGTAATCTGATGGAGCATGCATTACGAATTCCATGCAGTCCAAATTCCGAGAAAGATCCTCTTCTGGACCTGAAATCAACAGACTTTGAGAGTCCAAGCACATCCATCTAGTTTCGGGAAGCAAAACTATCAAAAAGTAGAGACTTCAATTCAAATTGGTTGCCAACGCCATCTAGGGGTGAATAGAAATTGCCGTATTTTTGAAATACTGTCTCAACAGTGCCAGTGGTGGACATTTCTTTATGAAATTCATTCATTCTTTGGATAGTTTTTTTAATTTCATTATCCAATAATGGTTTTTATAATGTCTTGAGTGATGTGAAAATTGTAACCTATGGATTCTCACATCAATTTATTTCCTGATCTCTGTAGTTTGGCTACGTTCAACTAGATGGCGGAAGCATATTAAAGTTCACTTTATATAAAAAATTCAGATCAATACTAGGAAGCTATCTACAAATGTGTGAAACATGTTCCTCAACCTCAATTCATTTTATGACAGTGGATACTAAAATGACTGTGTCTACCAACCTCAAGCAGTTGAAATCAATGAAATTAACGAATGTTGTCTATTGAATTTATCATTTGTTGGGACTGAACCATGATTGATTCGGAGAAAATAGTTTGGGAATTATTTCAAAAATATAAAAGACTTGATAAATGTCTTGGCAGCTGGGTATTTACTTTGTGACATCCAATTACGTTTGAAAATGTTGCCATATTAAATACAATCGAAGCTAGCATCTGTTTCATGTTTGGTCCCTGTACTCAAGTATTTCAATGAATGCAAGAGTACAACGAAGGATTGAACTTTTCAAACTCTTCAACTACTACGATATGTCTCTCTCCAACGAGAATCTTGTTAATTTCAGTGACTGTAGGAGCTTGAGGCTAGTGATCGCAAAAAAAGTAATATTCTGCATACACATGGTCAACAGTTTCCTACCTATAATATATGTGGCAGGGTCAAATTCTTCGTTAGGCGGAGGACTTTCCTGTGTCGGAAGTAGCCATGTAATGACAGCACTTTTATTGCAATACTGATCAGTCATAAATGCCTTGATTTGTGCATAAAAAGTGTCACCTTCTTCGTCAACCATTGATACAATATCTCCCACTTGCATGTAACTACCCTGAAACACAAACATATACTTCTTGAAGGGACTCACAGACATTTTTTTTTGTTCAATGTTTTTGTTGTTTCAAACTTCCACGTTCTGAAAAATAAATGAGTCTAATTCATCCAAAATATTTACTGCATACCCAATATAAACCTCCAAAAAGCTTCTAACCAGTCAGTTACTTGTCATTTTTATTAATTTCACCTACGGAATGAGATAAATTGTTGGTTGGTTTCTATAAACTGTTTCAGACATACGTTTTTCTTTTTGAAATAGTTTATTTAATGCTAATCAACTATTCTGAATCATGTAATGAATTACAACAAATATCTCACTGCACTTTTTTTGATTAGATTTATTATGGAGATGGCTATCAGTGTGAGTTTTCTTTTGATAAACACTGGTATCAGGATTTCATCGATTTTCCAACAATCACATCTGAACTCTCTTTTCTAACGTGAATTAAAAAAAGATAAATCAGTAAAAAACGTTGTAGAAATTAAACATCAAATTCACTAAACATAAATTAGTCATACATCACAATTTTCTATTGATTTATATCACCATTTAGGTGAAATTTCGGAAGTTTCTAGTCAATTGGACTCTTCAAAGGTGTATATTCCCCAGTAACTTTTTGGATAAATCTTCAGTTTACTTTTTTTATGTGTGAACAGATATTATGTTTACCTAGATTCATTTTTACAGATTTAGGAAGGCTGAAAACCTAAGCAACATCAAGAAATGGGCACAGGGTGGTCTTGAAAGTTAATCGAATAACTTCCATGCCTATAACTTCGTCACTGTACCTTGTAAAAAACATATTCACTAGTGACAGTCGTGGCCACGGCAGCAGGCGCCTTGGCCGGAGACTTTTTCGTCAAACCTCTCCTCCCTTTGCCTTTCGGAACTGAACTTTTGGGAACAGCGAATGGATTCAATCTGGTTTTGTAGGAACGTGTAGTTCTCTGTTTCCGCTTGTTGGGTTTTGTATCGTCCTCTTCGTCTTCTAGTTCGGACTTCAGAGTATTCTTGGTTTCATTCACACAATCTAAGCAAATTGCCCCCAAATTTTCAGCATTAGTCCAAAGGGGCGATTCAGTAGCCCCGCACTTTAAACAGACTACTGGTCCCCTCAGAGGCATTTTGAGATTCAGGATTGAGTAGAAAGTTTAAGGCCTATTTAGCTATCATTGATATCATCATTGTTCAAATTACAAAAAAAATCAAAATTTGAGGCTAGGTCAAACTTCACTTTTCATCTTCTTCTTTATTTTCATATCAAAAGTCATAAAGGCCAAGGATTCATTGTTTCAAGATGGCAGTGCATGCCTATCGAGGATTGATCAATTTATAATAGGTATCTGTTGGATTCACTTATCATTAAAAATACTTGTTTTTTAATTTCTGTGGAAGAATATTGAAATAGATGTAATTCATTACAAATGTTTGAATGTTTGTAACTGCGATTGCTTACGGCGATATCCAAAATGTTTTTCTCATGCATGACGTTCGAATTACAATACCTAGATGTCACCCAATGCGTGATCTTCATGAATTGATCCCAGTATTGGAATACTCGAAGGCAAATATTGTTTTTCTATAAAACAGTTCAGTCCAATGAAAATTGATAGCGATTTATAAAGTTTTGATGACATTACGGCTTCACAGTGAAATATTAGAATTTCTTGTTCGCGGCACTGTAAATGCCATTGTGGCTGATAAGTCTAACTTCGCTTATGTTATGACTATGTATATAACATGATTTCATGACTTCGATTTATGAATATGACACTTTTTTCCTAGTTTTCAGATTTTCAAATAGTTATTCTGCTGTTCCAACAAATCGAAAAGTATAAAAATCGGTCCAGCCACTCTTGAGTTAAAAATGGTACGACTTGTACGATTTAGACCTCTCGACATCTCACAATCACAATTGCAAAATACATTTGGTACGATAGAAGAATGCACATGCGTCATCAACAAAATACGGAATAAGAACCAAACTTTTATATAGCATCCTTTTCTTCTAAGAGTGGAAAATGAAGATGAAACAGTTAACATTTTCGTTTTATAAGAGAGAACTCTCTATTTTGAATGATACCTTGTGGTGAGCGGTCATCAATTTCTTTGATTTTCAGACTGTTCGACATATTTATTGTTTACAAGTTCTTTACACGTTCTGTTTACACGTTTAAAAGTTTCAATGGTTTCAGTTCTATTATGTTACACAAATAGTTATTTTCACAACTAATAAATTGTAGGCACTTAATCATATTTCACAGTGACTTAATTTTATATCGTAATAATCAGTTTTAACCTCAAAATTGATAATGGTTCTGTCGAATATTCCGCGTACGGAAAAGTTCCAAATTGTCAGATATCGAAGTCGGAAAATGGTAATAATGAAGTTGACGAATTTTATGAATTTAAACCAAAATCCTGAAGCAGGGGTTTTCAATAGTGGCAAATTTTAATAACTCTTTATCAAAAGGTTCAGAAAACTGGCCATATTATTTCGTTGTCATAAGTTTATTGACTTATTGAATACGTCAAACTCACCGGTAGATAGAACATCTTTCTTTGAGAAAAATATATTGATTTTACGTATTTAGTTATCAGGGTACATAGTGAAGAGTCCTTTATTACGAATTTTCATTTTTTCCATTTTTTGGAAAGTTAATAGTTCCAGTAAACACTAAAACTCTGATTCCTCTCGTTCAATGTGTTTATAGTTATGAATATTGAATTATTATCATTATCCTACATTGTAGACTCAAAAAACAAAAACTTCCATCCTTAATTAGGTTAAGAAGTCAACGCGTTCACCCCTTTCTCGAACCCATCGCCGAATCATCGAAACCGTAAACACATTTTCCGGCGAAAACACCGATTTCCCTCTGTCGGATGGCGAAGGCAGTGCGCGGACTGCCCGAAGACGACGCCACGCGCCGGGTGGTGCACTAGCGCAGTCTGCGCGGCCTCCTCTCCATATCGAGCGAGCGTAGTCCGTGCCCGGCCTTGCTGAGGCCATGACCGATCCTCTGCCTCCACAATGACACACCGCGTCGGGGTCCTCTGCATGCTCCTGGCGCTGCTCGTCTCCGCCGCCGCTGCTGAAGATGACGACCACCAGAACGCCACCTCCTGGTGCCGCAACGCCTCCCACAACGGCACCCACAAGGAGAAGGCCCCGCTCTTTCCCGAAGACCTCTTCACCGAGGAGCAGCGGCGCAACGGAGCCATCATACTCCACATCCTCGGCGTGGTGTACATGTTTGTCGCCCTCGCCATAGTCTGCGACGAATTTTTCGTGCCCGCGCTGGACGTCATCATCGAAAAGTTCGATATCCAGGACGACGTCGCCGGCGCCACTTTCATGGCGGCCGGTGGATCGGCCCCAGAGCTCTTCACCAGCGTGATCGGCGTGTTCGTGTCCTTCGACGATGTGGGCATCGGTACCATAGTCGGATCGGCCGTGTTCAATATCCTCTTCGTGATCGGCATGTGTGCGATATTCTCCAAGACGGTGCTCACGCTGACCTGGTGGCCGCTCTTCAGGGACTGCTTCTTCTACTCGGCGAGCCTGGTGACGCTTATTATTTTCTTCAGTGACAACCTCATTCAATGGTACGAAGCGCTGGTACTGTTCGGATTCTATGTCGGGTACGTCAGTTTTATGAAGTGGAACCAACCCATGGAGAGGCTCGTCAAGAGACTAATTTATAAGAACAAAGTTACCAGGGTGAGGAGTACCGACCAGCTTATGCCAACGGTGAGTTTGATTGTTTTTGGATGAGAACTAGATGGTTCTGTTGTCGGTTTATGCAGAGGACGAAAGAAAAAACGTTTTCTTTGCAGTACAAACATGTTTGTCGGACCTTGTAGGAATATTATCCATTGCTCTTGTCTCTGAAATATAATTCATACTTCTGATATACCACCAGAACGTTCAAATACTAACCAAGTTGTCTGAAGCACTTCTCACAGATATATTTCATAATAAATACAGTATTTTTGAAGGAATATTATATGTGCCTATGCAAAGGTGAAGAAAGTACCTCTTCAAATTGAGTTGCCTCTGAAGAATCGTCATATATTTTCAGAAGGTGCAGAAAACTTGAGGGTTCTCTTAAATACTCCCCAAAGATGGCCGTTTATTTATCAAAGAAGAAACAACTTTCTTCAAACCCAAAAGGAAAATGTTTTCCAGGAGAAATATCTTTGGATACAAGATTTCTGGGTGAATTCAATAATGTTCTGGCATCTGAAGGTAATGAATCTTGTAGAGATGAAATGGTTTTCGATAGCTTCAACAAATCTGTTAGGGCATTATGAGGTATTTGATATGTAACAGCTCAACTCGATAACCTCTGTGTGAAATTATTAGTACAGAAGGATTTGTCAATGCCAGAACCAAGAGTACTTTCCATTATCGCTGAGCCATTTATCAACTCATCAGCAGATTCACTATGGTCAGTTTCCATTAGAATTGGGGAATTATGATGCAAATCATTCATAAATACAACTCATTCTGATTCTAAAAAACCATTCTCAAAAAAACCATAAGTGGTTTTGTAAAGTAAAGTTCATTAGTAAATTTTCAAATATTGACCTACTTCAAAGTTTTTGGAATATGGAAAGTATTCATTGGTCAATGATAGCTGACAGTTTTTTTATTGGATCAGAGGCACGAAAAGGAGGGGTTGCAAACATATTTTTCATTTTCGTTTGATCAACAACAATTCCAATATGCCAGTCCAGACTTTACCATCTTCGTCAATAAGTCTGGAATTTACCAAATAAGCTACGAGGATAGCGATTAAAAGTATGTTGGTCAAACTAAGCAGACTATAATAACTCGACACAAGAAACATGTTTCACTTACTTAGTTCCATGAAATCTGTGAATAGCAACAAAGGTTCCATTCCAAGCAGCGCGTAGTTTAGCCTCTCAAGTAATAGTTACAGGTAGAAACTGGGTGAACCATAACAGGTAGTTATTGACATATGAATAGGAAATAAAAACACAAAAGCAATATAACACAATAACTAATATTAAGTACTCATTCATGGACACACCATCATATGATGACGCTCATTATTGAAGTTTTAGTCATCACCTGATGATGGTAACTTAGTTAGCGAAATGCGCGGCGAAAGATAGTATTTTAGGTCTGGTGTGAGAAGAGTATTTTCGAAAGAGAGATATTTTGAAATGTGCAGATTGACTGTATAATTGAGTAACTCTAATATTGGGAATTTGCAGCGGAAAAAGTCATCATTTATTTCATTTCAGTGCTTATTCTATCCTGAAACATAAATTCATGAATTCATTTAGAAACCCTTGTTTTTCGACACCGAAAATTTTCAATATTTTCGATAGAATGGCCATTAAATCCAAGAAAATCGAATAGGTATTTTCTTTGAAAGTCCTTTACAACGAATGAATAAGTTTGAGGACCATCTGACAAATTGTCATCCGAGTCAGATGAATAAATGTCATTCCGAATGATCTTATGATTTGTATTTTCTGTAAAGAAATTCTTAATCCCCTTCGAACTTCCCTAGTGACCTACGGCTGAATTATTTTCGCTGTTCCCTCTCCATTTCAGGCCCTTTTATTATTGTAACGAAAAATTCCTCGGCCAATTAGAGCTAGGAGGAAGCTACGCTCAATTTCAAGAGGGGAAATACCGAGAGACTAGCAACTTCGAATCGTTATTCAATAAGAATGTATTTAGAAGCCATAGAAATATACAAACACCAAGAGAACTTCAACAGAAAAGAAGAGAGAAGATATCTACCAAAGATCTGGCACACAGCTTTGAAAAGCGCCAAAACGTAGCCAAGTCAACTAAATCGCGCGGGAAATAGGTACGCGCGAACCCGCCATTACAGAAAGTGCGCGAAAAATCAGCATTGTAAGTGACACGACAGAAATGGGAGTTTCAGGTGTAGTTGACATGTCAAGAAGAGTACTTCGACTTTTTTTTCTGATTGATTCGATCGTTACTTGATGAAGATCCATAGTAATTTCATAAACTACACCTCACGATTTGATCCCCACAAACTTTGTGGAGGTCTCCACAAACTTTGTGGAGTTCAAATCGTGAAGTGTAGTTTATTAAAAAATTGAAAATTACTGTTAAATACTGATGATTCCACTAATTCATGATTCCATTTTCATGAATATAAATTCATGAGTGGTGATCAACGTTTTTTGATCGTTCAATAGAAAATTTGGTTGTTTACGTTTATTATTCTGCAGGGATTCCAGCAGATTTGTTTTGTGTCCTCTATTTTCTATATGCAATACGTCGTGCTTCATGTTGAAGTCGTGATTGTTTTCCGACAAATGGTTTGCTTAGGTTCAAGTGGTTTTCTTCGATCCAATACTCCTTTTGTGTTCCGAGATTCTGGTTGTGAAATGACTAGATGTTTTTCCAATATAAACTTCTGGGCACGAGATATATTTCAGCTTGTAGACACTCGATTTGTTGTCCTTGTCGAGTTTCTGTTTAGTTAGTAGTTCACTTATATTTTCTGATGCTTTTCCTGTATATGTCAGGATTTTTAAAGTTTTTGTTTCATCTTCAATTTGACGGTATACTTGTTTAACGGTTTGTTTGAATAGTATTTTGTCGAGGATGTGATGGGTCATGTCCGGATTGAAGTTGTTATTTAATGTTATCTTTTGACAACAAAAAATACAGAAATCCAATCAATTTGAACTGTTCATTCACTGAAGTGTTGAATATCCTCAAGCTACGGTTATTGCGCCATCTATTACCATGTGTATAAAGTTGTGCCAATGTCAAGAGCGAATCGCAAGAACAATAGTTCTGCTTCTTCTTCTCAATATTATATGTCAACTATCAATGTCGCAATCATGAAACGCTTGAAACATGTTCAACTATTCTTACGTATATATAATCAAGTATGGGCTTTCAGATATGAATTTTTGAGTTTAGAGAAATTCATTTCACAGTTTGAGAGGAATAAAACAAAATACGAGACTGTTCCCTATTCAACATTTATCGTTCCCGGCTCGCCTATTATATCATCGCCATAGTCCGAACTAGCTCCGTTTTCAGTAGTTCACAAATGTTTGAAATAATAATGAGCTTGTACTCCAGAGTATACTCACGCTTTTCGATAAAGCTAGGCCATTAAAACTCGCGTGCCTACCGAGAAAGTTGTGCCACTTTCCAAAATGTGTTACAATTTGCTACTTTTCTAGAGAAAATATTCGTAAACATAACTGATATTTAGGTTGAACTCTCTGATTGGGCAAGAGTTGTAAAAAAGTTCGCTTCAGAGGTTGATTTATTATCATGAATATTCTCACACCGTTTTAATTGAAATTTGCAAGTTATTTGAAGTAATAAGGCGCTTATATAGCCCGAACAAGATTGAAAGTTTTAGGTTCAGAGGCATCTCAGTGGGTACCGCAGCCAACAATATTGACTTTTTCGTATTTTTTCATTTTTTAGATACAGCAACTCAAAATACAACTTTTTCGTCGCTTGTGTTTTCTTTATATCAAGCTTCGTCTTCGAGAAAAAAAAATCACTTCTAAAAACTATCCATTGACAACATAAAATAAAAACCAAAAGTAACTGATGAACAATTTCCACCTTAAAATAAATGAGAAAAATATCCACCATCTGAAAAAATACAACGTGCTTGACACGTCCAAAAATACCTGGAGTATTTCTTATGACATTGCAGTTGTCAATTATTTGATTCCCCAACTTGTTCACATCTAGTACAGGAGTTTTATGAACAAGAGCCTTCAGATGACCCCATGAATGGAAAGAGGATTGATGTCCTGCACGTCCACTCCAGCGATTGCAAAACAATTATCTGGGGTGAAAATCCCGAGGCAGAAGACCTTGGAACCGCTGTATGTGATATGGGTATAGGAAGATTCTTTTTAGAACTGTCCATACGGTTTTTGGACTGACTTCCAGCTGCAGTGCAACTTTTTTAGTACTGTTTGAAGGAGTTTCTTCTATCGCATCAAGTATAGCTTCTTCTTGTTCAGGCGTTATTACAGTTTCTGGTCTTGCTTTTTTATTAAAACTCCCAGTTTCACATACTCTTGCATGTAGCGTTCCAAATGTTTTTCAGCACATGGAACTACTTTGTTAAGATATCTGCCCTGATACATTATTTGTGCTTCTATTGAAGCTAGATATAAAGAAAACACAAGCGAAGTTTCGTACCCTAGTTATGAAATACCCCGTACATTTAAGATGATGGTTACGAAAAGTTCATCATTAACGGATTGGACTGTGTTTTAAAGAGAACATATAAGTGATCACTTCAACAAGTTTTAGGTAATCCTGAAAAATGAATGCTCCGTGATGTATGAAATAAGCTATGAGGATTGTGGTGGAAAATATATGATCTACTTCATCTCTTCTGGTTGGTGAACCACGAGTCAAAAAAAGTGTTGCAGTTCTGGTGCTTGTTTTGTAATGATTTTATACTCCAGGCTAAATTAGACTGCCCAGAAAGTAGGGGCTATTCAAAATGGCGAGGGAGATTGTCTACTTTGAATCAACTCAGCAAACACACTTGTTAAATTTACGTAAATTTACGTATGTAATACTTTCACGTAAATACTCCATTACATTTCTAAGATACTTTAACCTCATATTCACATGAAAGTGTATGTAAATATGTCGTGAGTTATATGTAAAAATTTACGTCAATATGGTATATTATGTTCCATTTTAACTACTACGTGAAGTTGTTACTACAATAATACGTTCGCTGCCTCGTTCGTAATATTCTTGACTTTTTGACAGATCTGAGGTTCGAGTTATAACGGGCGATTTTTTAAGAGGTATAGGATTTTATTTTCAAAACAACACAAAAAATTTGAAAAAATTAATGAAATCTTCATTGTAATCGATAGAACAATCAATGTAATTTAATGTTTCAAGATGATTTCATGCAACCGTTGTTCGAGGCTCCGCTTTAGATGGCCCATATGCAAAGTCCAATTTTTGCACACTCTCTCTAACATATCGACCGGTATTCCACGTATAAATGCTTCAATTATGGCTTCCAGAGCGTCAGTTGTTGCTGGTTTATCCCTGTAGACATGAGCCTTAACATGACCCCAGAAGAAATGATCCAAAGGCATTGAATCACACGATCTAGGCGACCAATTGACGTGCCCCAAACGTGAGATAAACTATTCACCAAAGGCGGCTCTTAATTGGGCCATTGTTTTGCGTGCCGTATGGCATGTGGCACCGTCTTGTTGAAACCAAACCACATGTCAGGCATGTCCAATTCTTTTGTTTTGGGCAACAAAATGTCGTCAATCATCACACGGTAATGCTCGCCATTCATAGTAACGTTCCGGCCATTGTCATCTTTGAAGAAGTACGGCCCGATGATGCCACCGACCCATAATCCACACCAAACAGTGACTTTTTCGGGGGGCATCGGTAGCTCTTGCAATGCTTGTGGCTGGTCTTTACTAAAGATGCGGCAATTTTGCTTGTTAACGTATCCATTCAACCAGAAATGAGCCTCGTCGCTGAACACAATTTTTCGATAAAAATGTGGATCTTCCTCCAACTTTGACAGGGCCCATTCATCAAATGTTAGACGTTGTGGTAGGTCGTGTAACTTCAATTCTTGCACTAGCTGTACCTTATAAGGTTTTACACAGAAATCCTTACGCAAAGTTTTCCACGTAGTGGAGTAACAGAGGCCCAATTGCTGCGAACGGCGGCGAATCGACATTTTACGGTCATCACGAACACTGGCGGATACAGCCGCAATATTTTCTTTGGTCCTCACTCTACATATGCTTGTTGGAAGTTTAATGTCCAATAATGTAAACTGGGTTCGAAATTTAGTCACAAGCTTCTGAACAGCTCCCTCAGTAGGCCGACGAAACTGCCCATAAATTGGAAGAAGTGCATGATGCACTTTCTTCACCGAGCATGAATTTTGATAATAAAATTCAATGATTTGCAAGCGTTGTTCATTCGCAAGTCAATTCATGGCTAAATTATAGACCAAACTGAACAAGACTGACACAAGACACGATTCAGGCGTGATCTTTCAAAAACAGTGTTGCCAAAAAGATACCAGCAAAAAATACTCATTATATTGGTCTGTGTGAAGTTCCGTGGGAGAGGGTAGAGTTTTCGAGACATTCTTATCACTTGAAGCGTTGAGAGTTGTATTTTTGTTGTAAGTATTTTATACAAAAAAAATGTGGAGGCAGGAAGTTTTGGTTTGAAGAATGCCTTTTCCAGTGTACAGAAACTCCCCAATTCCTTTCCCTCTTCTCTGCTAACTCACCACTCCACAATAATCTTTCGAAGACGCTAACGCCCCCATCTGGCCATTTTATTTCCCCAATGAATAAACAAATGGAAAAATCAGCTATGAGCAGCTCGATTCGTCACAACGCCCGGAGGCACGGAAATAATTCGAACTTCGACACAGAAATCAATTTAACTTTTCCTGTATAACATCGCATAAACTCATCACAGAAGGATTCGGAAAACGGGAACTCCAAACTGTGATTGATTATTCATTCTGAGAGTAATTAATTGCCAAACTTTTAATTAACGATGCCTCGAGCTGGGCTGATATGAAATATCAATATATTTCCTGTCGGGAATAGCCAGCTTTCGGTGGGGGGTGGTTTTATTACAACAAGGAATTGCTATTTGGTATCACGGTGAGGGGTGAACGAACGTGACATTGCGTTGATACAAGAAAAGTGCTTTAGTTTGTTTTTTGGTTGATTGAGGATTTTATTATACCTACCTATTATCTTATATTGGGTTGTTTTAAAATTTGTCCGTTTCGAAGTCACGTATTTTCGGAGCTCCATAAATCAACAAATAATTTTTCTACTGTGTCGTGGTATACACTGATCGATAGAGAATCTTGTTATTTTTTTTTCAAATTTTTTACGTCTTTGAGCTCATCACTATTTGATATCGGTGAGGGTTGGTTTGCGAAATTTCGTTCCAGAGCTCAGAAGAAGTCGACCTACAATAATCCAGGACCCTGGTGGAGACTGATTCATGACAAACGATGCGATGACGGAAAAACTGGACCTCAGCTCCCATGCGGTTTTTGATGGTTTAAAACGTTTCGGAAAGGTTTGAAACGTTTCGGAAAGGTTTAAAAGCTGGCGAAAACCCACCAAAAAAGACCATGGTTACTGTATGATGATCTGCAACTGGGCCAAACCATCACAGCAGATTCCCATTGTGAAAAAATAGACGAAATGTATCCATCGGCACTAGTGAACAGAAGAGGTCCGATCCTGCTCCCAACACCAAACCGTTATTTCAACACCTCGACACGTGTTTCGATCACCAAGTGATCATCTTCAAGAGGAAGATTAATCTAAATATATTGATAATGTTATCCTTATTTATACCATAGATACCTCTTCTAGGTACCTGCGTTTTGAATGTCTTAAATAATTTCCACAATATTGCCGTATCTACTAGTCTTGAATTAATTTTACACTGTGTCCTTATATAATAGTCAGGTGAATCTAATAATTGAAATATCATTATAACAAGCTATACAGGGTCACCATCGAAAACTTGACATGGAGGTTTTGGGTACTAATCTTGCAAATCCGGAAAAACGCTAAGACAGGTCGATTTTTATTGGGAGGGGGACAGTTGTTTTCCCCATTTACAGTGTCGTCACTTCAACCCCGAAGCAGAGGGGTGAACAATCCTTGGAACTTCAATAGGGAACTGGGGGCGAGTTGCACATCGTTTGAAAGATCTTGGAATTATCTAAACAACGGTGTACATTCTTTTCAATTTGTACGAACCATATTAAATTTAGAGTTGAAGTTACTTACTTTATTCTCATGTTAGCATATGCTCAAAGTGGGCACCTCCAGCTTCCATGCAATAATAGAGATTCTGTGATGCAGGAGGAGTACAGTAAATTCTGCTTTTCAAATGACCCCACAGAAAGAAATCTAACGGCGAAAGGTCTGGTGATCGTGGTGGCCATTCGATAGTGCCACCCCTCCCAATCCGGAAAAGTCTGATCTAAATACTGCCGAACAGGCAGAGCATATTGCGGAGGAGCCCCATCTTGTTGAAATATCATCAGATCCTCCCGATAATTGTGGTCATTTATAATAATATCAGTGAGAAGTGGATTAATAGTATCTTCCAGAAGCTGCAGATATATTTTTCCGGTTGAATTGCCTTCTAAAAACAATGGGCCAACAATAGGGTTACCAAAAATTCCAGCCCATACATTTAATTTTTGTGGACGTTGAGTATGCACTTCATGAAAAATGCCCGAAACCGGTCTGCAAGTGTGTTCCAATAATTGAAAATCTATTGCAACAGTTTTATCGCCAACAACATATGCAGGAATAACTTCAGTGAAGAATCCTGCACTGACACCTGTCGGATATAATCCAACGTCTTTCGTGGTGTTAGCCAGGGGAGTAGTTGTTTTCTGATAGGTGTCGGTACATTAACCTACAGTGTAGGGAGTTGAGAATGGCCTGTACATGATTTGAAAGATGTTTTCGTTAATAATTTATTTATTAGTGTCTTCGGAACTCACTTTATCGTATGCTTTCGTGTTTTCCAAATGTCGATAATCATTCGTGGCCACGCAGAGTTGCGCGACCAGCAAATCACTGAAAAACTTAATTTCTTGATCTAACCATTTTGATAGTAATCTGTAGAATATCACGCGAATTTTCAAATTCGACTCACGCGACAATGTTTGTGTGGAAAGGTGTAGTCTGCGGTGTGTGGGGTTTTGTTAGTTTGGTGTTAACTTTGGAGAAAAGAAATGAGGAGTCGACAAACGGAGTTGGCGGTTTGTTTTCAGCTTTCGTGTTTCGAAGGGTTGTAGTAAAATTTACGTTGCACAACGTGTGACAAGTGTTTCTGAAATTCAATATCTTTCTTGCTTCCTTTGAAAATTCTCCTCAATTTTTCATGTACATGTTGAGAAGTCAAAGCTGGAAATCTTCTTTCCAAAGACACGTATATCGTTTTTCAAATATTTACTGATGTGAATGACACGATTGAAAACAAGGGACTCGACACTGTTCCCTGAGGTACCACACAAAACAAATTTGCTCCACCCAATCTTATCTGTTCGTCACCGGTCATACCCTCCGAAACTGAACAGAATCAAATTTTATTCGTTTTGCCTCTAAAATCAATGCCCGGGCTCGTTCAAAAGTCGTCATAGTTCTCATTAGTAGCGAATTGGAGTTTTGATTGGCAGAAAAGTACTTAAATACTCGAGTATGAAGCCATTATCAAATTATGTTCTGACCTATATGGCTCGTCCTTTTCGGCTGTACGACATATTCCATATAACTTTATTACCTTTTTATGTGTTTGGTCTTGCCGTGCAGCGGCTGGAAATGTTTCAAATAACGATGGTTGCTCTGTAGCACTTTATACGGGGGTGAAACGATAAGTTGACGTTATCTACAAGGGGACTTCCAAATGTTGATACCAATCAATACTTGTGTTACAACAATCTAATATTGCCATAGGCGGACTTTTGAGGGGTACGGTACGAACATGACAATATAATTTGGTCGAATTCAGGAACCTCTGTCACAATTTTGAAAGTTTGCACCATGTTCATGATCTGAAACTATATTCAAATTGACAGTCATGTAAAATGAGAAATGTTTCTTCACCTCTTTTATTTGTAACTAATGTTACAGCAGTGTCATCCTATAAGGACATTTTTAAACAATGAACCTAAAACAATTGATTACATTAGCCCTTCTATAACACCACTGTAGGAAATAACAGAAGTACTTAACTTAATTGTGTACCTGAATTTTGTTGATCTGAGACAATGTGGGTTAGCTAGTTTGAGAACCGGTGGGTAACTAGATCGATTTGATCATGTAGCAGGTTACATCCGCAATGTGAATGATCATGAATTTCTAAGGATTCCAAATAATTGAGTTGAGTTGAGGGGGGAGGGAATCCAAATTTTCCCAACTCCACCAGTAAAATTTACCAACTTTCGAAGAAATGAAAGCCGAGAAATTGGTTACTACTACCTATAATATATTAATTTTCTTACTTAGCTATCCAAAGATTGGCTGAATGCTTATGCCCGTTTGGGTATGCACAAACAAAAATAAATTTTGGTGATTATAAAAATAATAATGGGAATTATTCTACTTTGGACCAAGGTCGCTGGTCGCTGGTCGCTATTCAGTACAAATGAAAGGAAACAACAGTTAAATGATATTGTGCTTATTGTTTTCTACTATTATTTTTTCTATCTTCACGGCCCGAAATTTCCCAACTTTTCCAAGTCGGCAAAACAAAACAAAATTGTTAATGCGTAAACAAATAACTACAGACCAAATAACAGTTATTAATAACTTTGCTAAAATATTTGAAAAGATTTTAAAAAATAGACTAGTTGATTATTGTAACATAAATGGGATCCTCTCCAAATCTCAATATGGATTCAGAGAAAATTTATCGACTGAAGGAGCAGTTTTTGAATTGGCAAATAATGTTTTCAATAGTTTTCAGGATCAGGCAAAATGCATCACTGTATTTTTAGACTTAGCCAAGGCATTCGACACCGTCAATCATGATATCCTCTTCCAGCGGTTACAGGACATTGGAGTTAGAGGAATGCCTCTCGAAATTTTCGAAGATTACTTATCTAACAGAATTCAGATAGTTAAAATTAATGATTCATATAGTAATCCGCTACCCGTCAGCATGGGCGTACCTCAGGGAACAGTATTAGGCCCTATTTTATTTTTGCTTTATGTAAACAATATTTTTAATATCAGCAATGTTGAAGGAAAACTATTATCCTACGCCGATGATACTGCGGTAGTATTTGTGGGACGAACTTGGAATGAAACATATGAAAACGCAAACAAAGGAATGAAATCGATATATAATTGGCTAAGTAATAATCTATTGAGTCTTAACATAGATTAAAGTAAATTTATAACGTTCACTTCAACAAGAAAAGATCAACCTGACGAAAACTTCATTAAGATTCACAAATTCACGTGTATAGAAAACCAAAACTGGCGATGTTCCCGAATATATAAAACACATTCTATCAGATATTTAGGTGTCATGATCGACCAATTTCTACACTGGAATGATCACAATGATCACATAGTGAAAAAACTCCGCAAACTGATTCGGAAATTTTACCAACTAAGAAGTAACCTAAGTAGAGATGTCATACTGACGGTGTACGGTGCCTTGGTGGAGTCGATGATTAGATACTGCATTTAGTAAGGGGTGGCTTATTCAAAACATCACTACATAATCTTGATGTTATACAAAATACATTGATCAAAATCGCATTGAAAAAGGATAGGAGATATTCTACAGAGTTACTTTACGAACAAAGTGGTTTGTTCAAAGTCAGAAAATTATACGCTCATCAATGTTTATTATGGATTTGTAGGAACCCCATTAACAGCATTTCACATAAATATAATACGCAAGTGACCTCCAACCAAGCAATTACCATGCCACGCTGTAGATTGAGTCATAACAAGAAATTTGTGACATATTTTGGCCCGAAATTATACAATAAGCTACCACTCCATACGAAGAATATTAATAATTATCATAAATTGAAGAAGGAACTGAAAGTTTTCATCAGAAATCATTATGATCAATTGCAGGATATCTTTGAAAATGTTTAAGCTAAATTACCTGCTCTCTCTTTCTCTCTTCTTATTTCCTCACTATAGCCATCATTCTCCAACTGCGGTTTTTAACCTAGAGAGGTAGATAGTATTATGTAACCAAACGACCTATTTTAGTTTTTTTCTTTTTTTTGTATTTATTTTATTATACATTATACAACACACCTTATATCAGTCTGTAGCCACGACACAAGCCTAGCTTAGGTGGCTACAGATTGTGTAATATATGGTTATATGATAAGACATTTGAATTGTAAATCGCACGGAAACAAATCATGTAACTGAATAATCGTCAAATCTTTCATATTTCACAGTTATTTATTTACACAAGTGATTTACTGTTGTTTATTCTTGTATGTCCTACATATTTGTAAAAATAAATTGCTCTCCAATATAATATATGTCCCCCGTTACCGGAAAAAAATATTCATTGTTGAGTACTTAAGTCAGTTTCTGGAGATATGATTGATAATTATCACTTCCAAACCGCCTTCACAGTGAAGTGGCGGTTCCCATTCATCAATCCAATATAATCGAAAAAGCCGAAGCTCATACATAAATCAAAGTAGTTCGGGTCGCAACATATCACTATAAATCCGTCCAAATCCATCAAATCTATAGCTGTGAGCCACCGCATTGGTTAATACCGCAGTGCCATCATCCGGTAATGCCCTGAGCCGAGTAACATATCCAGGATATTCGGGATAGTCCTCGAGATCGTATCTTTTCTTTTATTTCTTCCTCTTTCGCCAACAACCTAAGAAATTTGTAGGCCAGTAGCGTAGATTTCCTAGCATATGAACTGTTTCATCACCGACTACTTGTTGCCCGAGGCTTGGTCCGCGTAGAATTTGGTTTGTCAAATTAAGTTTCGTGACAAACAAATAGGTACAATATATTTTTATCGACCCAAAATTTCAGGTTTTCAACTGAAGACGAAGCTGACGAAATTCAATACAATTTTTAAACCCCTATTTCTCTCCCTTGGGGAGGAAATTCCTGATTCTCTTTCTTGGTGCTTATTTACGCTATACAAAGAACCTACCTGCGTATTTCAATAGTTTAATAATAATAATAATATGTTTTATCATCATAAGACATATTCTTGTAGACAAAGCTTGTGAACTGAAATAAAAATAAAAATATAAATAGTGCAGGGGTACAAACCATGTTAAAATGGAGGATATAAAAGATATGTATATATAAAAGAGTAAACATAAAAAGTAACAGCTTGAGAGCTCCTTAATGAATAAAGATAAAAAATATGCGTAAGTCAGCTAAAAGCTATCGTTAAAATATTCATCCAAAGTATAATCAACATTCTTCTTATAAAAATGTTAAAAAATGTACGGAGCTGCTTTTTGGTTACATATCACTGTATTTTACGTTTTTAAGGTTAATGATATGGTTGGTACGACTGATGCAGTCCATATTCCTGAAGTAATTCAAATGTTTTTTGCCTTCATTCTTTAGCTCGTAAATTGGGTTTTGGCACTTTTCTTAAAATTACAATAAATGTACTGAGCTTTTCTCTTCGGTATTTTCATAATCCGCTTTCTATTGCATCTATACCATAAAGCGTCATAATTTAATTTGCACTCTTCATTGCAATTAGTACAACGTATTGTTGCTGCAAACACTCCTACTTGAACCAAATATAGAATTAAATTATTTGTTACCATCACTAAATTATGAATTTCGTTCAAATTCATTTTGTATTTTTCTCTCACGTCAAACTAAAAATTAAAATCTACGAATATAGTAGGTGACGACAAATACCAACCGCTTTTTTCTGAAATGTCACTAGTATCTAACCTACAAATATAAGAGTGTCACCAGGAGAAGCATTCGTTTTTAAATCAAGTTTTTTATAAGAAAAATGTTGATTATTGAAGTGAAAAGTGTTAAAGAAGGAGGAATAAGGTGTAAATGTGACCTAGTGAATAAATGCTTGTGTTTTTAAATAATTTATTTGGTGAAAAAGAAGGCTGAAAAGTTGCCCTTTTCTGAACTTTCAAGGGCCGTAACTTTTTAAAAAAAGGAGAGCGCCGCTTTTTTCTCGTAACCTACGCATCAAAATACGTAAGTACAGTCAAAATTTTTTTCAAAATCGCCGGGTGTCCACAAAACGAAAATTTACCGCACCTTGTTAACCAGCAGAAGAAACACCACCAGTTTTCAAGTCTGACTTCAATAATCAAGAAGTTGGCAATAGTGGCGACTTCAGTTTGATCACGCTGTATACTCCCACCCTGAAAATACCGTTTCATCAAGATGGCTCCTTCGGAAATATTCGGGGGTTTTGACGATATTATAATCAATTCCAGTAGCTCTGTACGAATTCGAATTCATAAATATAGATTCCTTACGTGACTTCAGTTCAGCCATATGAAAGGGCGTCTAAATATAAATTCGAACTTTATGTTGCTGGGTCGATATATGCGATGAAATGACAGATGTTTCAATACCATTTCGCCTGTATATCAAAATAATGTTGGGGAAGTAACCAGATTCAAAACGTGACTTTCACAAAACAGTTTTCGGTTTGTGCTTCTTCATTGTCCTTTCAATTGAAATAGATGTTCAGAAAGTACCTTTCTAAACATATCTATTGAATTGAAATTATAATAAAAGCTTGTCGTGATGTCTAGAAGAAATCTCTAGATATTCAGTCAGATGAAATTTAAATTAAGAAACACTCTGACAGATCAACTAGGTACTGCAATAAATTTCAAACTCGATAAATCCTATGTGTGCAAAAAATTAATTCAAGGTTAAAGTTACACATTTTAAGCATTCACGGCACTTTTATTTAATTACAAACAATATGAATTGTTTACAAGTTTAGTAGGTGCTTACATAATTACAAATTTTCAATTACAAATTGAAATCATCGCGACAAGCTTTTATTATAATTTCAATTCTGTAAAGTCATAAATGAATGTGGTTAATGCGATTTAAAATTTTATTTTGATCTTTTCAGGGCACTTAAATAAAAGCTTGTTTGAAAGTTTTTTATCATTATTTTATTTAACATTTATTAGTTTCAATCGGTAGTTATCGATCAATATGAAAGTCCATCTATAAAACGGAGAGTCCTTCATCAGAAAAACTTAAGGAATGGGGACAACTATAATTAAGATGAACTATATTCTATAGAAGTAGGTAGGTACCTACTCCTCCGGCATACCTTATAGAAGAATTAGCTTGTTATATTTCTCAGTCTATTCATTTCATTGATGGCGTCATTGCATGGCCGACTCCCAGTTAATTTCGAACAGTATAATTCTTCTATCAGGAGGCCTTTGGCGTTTCAAGTTAACGCTTTCATTTGCAAGTTTTCAATGTCGTTTCAATTTCTCCTTCTCTAACCTTCTTTTCCTTTGTATTGATATTGCTTTATTTTCCATAGTGTTCCCACGAGTACCGAAAAAATATTTGTCAACCCTCCCAAGCTTCCTTCAGCAGGGTAAGAGCTGATATACAAGAGGGTACGCTCCGGTGCCCTGAGGTGGTACGTTCATGACATAATTTTACACCCTGATGCCACTCAGCCCTCGGCACGGCCTCACCTTGACTTGGGTGGTAATTTGGTGAAAGATGTGCAACTTTTTTCAGCTTAGAGCTTACCCGTGCCTGACGAAACACCGTTCCGGGTTTGATTTTGGAGTTTTCCTTCTCCTAGACGGGTTGCAAACCAATGCTAATGACGCTCATCTCACCAAATTACACAAGTCATGGTATGCCTCTTGTGCATAGAGGTGACCTCTCGTACGGAGCCGATCCTGGCAGCGGCATCAGGTCATGTTTATGATCAACATGCATTGTCATCGGTTCTGGACCGATGTCAATCGGATACCGGGAAGTGGGTCAAATTGAACTTGCAAGATTTGTTAACTTACATACAAGTCAAGTTAAATGAAAGCTTTCAATAAAAACAAATCTTCTTATCTGTTCACCAAGGCTTGGAGGTCATACAAAAATCCAAAGCCTTTCCACCACGTCTTTATAACTGACCAAAAATCTATGAAGAGATTGTGCCATTCCCACCACGGAGGGAACCCCAAGAAGGTTGAAGAAGCCTCACAACGACAGTAATGTCGCTGCACATTCTGAAACTTCGCGAAGGCCACCGTGAGACACCTCAATGTTGCCAAAGAGAGAGTGTTCGGCAAGTCTTGGTCTACACCTGCCAATATAAAGGAGATGTTTTCTAGTGACCTGTCCACCTCCCTGGAATGGACAGGATGGACGATGAACTAAGAGGATAACTCCTCGAGAGGATGTACAATGGATGTATAATGTAACTGTGAGACTGTTTTGAAAACATAATTATGAACTTTCTTATAAAAATGATGAATGTAACACCGTTACGGTGAATGATATATTTGATTTCTTCTTGGAATATGATGAATAAATTGAAGAACTCTACACCAACCACCCCATCATACTCCTCATGAAAAGAGCTAAACACTTTCTGCAAGAGAATGAAGAATCACAAATTCATTCTATGTGGATTCCATCGCATAAAAGAATAGTAGGTAATAAGATAACAGACAAACTAGCAAAGGAAGCTATTACCCACCCGATTACAGCAACAGAACTTCAAGTTGCGATATCTGAAACCTTTTACAAACATATCCTCTCCAACTGTTGGCAATCCCAATGGAACGAATCATCCTCAGAATTATCCAGCATCAAGACATCGGTTCTACCATGGAAGGACACACCTGAAAACAGGCGAAAACAAGTAATAATCTCACGACTTCGACTGGGTCATACACGCGCTAGTCATGGACATCTTCAGACGGGCGAACAGCAATCTAAATGTACAGTGTGTAATTCTATTTTAAGTGTTGAACACAAAATATACACACATATATACAGACATATTAGGGAAAAATTGTAATACTGACAATCTCTTAGCTTTTCTTAAACACATTAATATGTTGAATTTCACACTATCATGAAATTTGAACGTTATTTGTACTGATGACGATTCAACAATAATAATAATAATAATGAAAGAGTGTAAACTTTCACGGACTGAGAAACTGTGTGAAAGCTTGTTTGAAGGTGATTGACAATGTTTCATGTTGAATTTCACTAGTTCGGACTTCCATTGTCTAATATATAAAATGATTTGAAATCCCTGAAACAATTAAAAAAGAAGAATTGAAAATGAATAGCTGAAAATAACAATTATATTAAGCAAATAACCTGAAATGAAATAATAGTGAGATAAAATAGAAGTCAAAATCGAACAATTGAACAAAAATAAAGAAATGAAAATGAAAATAACAATAATAAAAAGTTAAGAGTTTTCAAGCCACGTTAGTTCACGACGTTTCGATTGTTAGTATCTACAATCGTCTTTGGGTGATGACTGGACTGATTCCTCCAAGAGATGCCTATTTATGGGTCGTTCGAGTGCTTTCACTTATCCCCACTTTCCTTTTTTTCTGCTTCACTGGTTCAGTGGGAAATGACCGTTTGGCGGGAGTTGGCCATTTTTCGCTTGATGATGAATTTCCATATGTTGCGTTGAAACTAATTAGTATTCAGCCAAGCTAGCGTAGAGATACGCAACATATGGAAACCCATTATCAAGTGAAAAATGGCCAACTCCCACCTAACGGTCATCTCCCACTGAACCAGTGAAGCGGAAAAAGAGGAAAGTGGAGATAAGTGAAAGTACTCTTTATTTTTGTTCAATTGTTCGATTTTGACTTATCGTATTTTATCCCACTATTATTTCATTTTAGTTTATTTTTGCTTAATATAATTGTTATCTTCAGCTATTCATTTTTAATTCTCCTTTTTTTAATTGTTTCAGGGATTTCAAATAATTTTATATATTAGACAATGGAAGTCCGAACTAGTGAAATTCATCATGAAACATTGTCGATCACCTTCAAACAAACATTAATATGTTACTCGAAATATAACACTAGCATAATCTGTATCACTGAACCTACGCTAATAACCCTACGTGGTTGAAGCGTCTTTTTAATAAAAAAAATGTTGAATTACTTCAGTATCACAAAAATGCAACTCAAAGCGACAAAGTAATGTCCCAATTTCCTCATTACCATATCCCATGTGATATTCCTGACTATTTGCGAAAACTGCAACCCAAACTGCAACTGATGCTTTTTATTCTTGTTCAAAACAACTCAAACAGATAAATGTTCAGATTAAACACCACCTTTCATTGTTGGCAGCGGTAGTCATCAAAGCTTTTTGTGAATGCTTGCGGCTGGCACATATACCATAGAACTAGCGAAATTTCTGAAGGGTTAGACAGTAGGAAATCTGGTTGAGTGCTAACAGCGTCAATCTAACGCACTGCGCCGAAAGTATTTGCGGAACAAATGTATGTACATATAGATATCCTTCATGAAAATGAATACACTCTGCTTGCCTTTCACTAAATGGATCCCTCTAACCCCCTACTTCTACTGACTGGTCTATTTTCTGTACATTCTGTTCTCTGTACCTACTAAATGTATGCTTCGTTGTTTACAGCACCAAGCGGCAGCTCAAGCTCTGGTGAGTGAGAATAAAAGCTTTCTTTTTTTCTCACCTTACTACTCGCCTTGCTTTGTCCCTTCCTTGTTATGCGTCCTGCTTCATGCTGAATGCTACCTCAATGCATGCTTCATATGTTTGTTCTTATATTTTCCTAGCTTGATTGTTCTATGCGTATATTTTCCTTTTCTGAATTCGTAATATTGTTGACGGTATTTGGAAAATGATAAATAATGAAATGAGTGAAATTCAACAGAAAATGCATGGGCTAGTTCTATTCAATTACCAAATAACTACGTTGTTTTCTTGTAATTTTTTTCTCAATTACAGAACTTTTCCGACGAAATCGAAGGAATATATTGCATAAAAATGACAATCTCAACTTGCATTTCAAGTGAATAAACCACATTCAGATCATTGTGTAGATCTAACCAGTGAAAGCCTTTCAGTGAACAATAGAGTTCCCCAAGGCAATGTTTTGAGGCCACTTTTGTTTTTGATATGTATGAATGATCTACCCGATAGAATGAATACATTGACAAATCTTTGGTTGCGAATGATGTAGCAACCGTTGTACTAATTAACGATAGATCCTGAGTAACTCGCAAGTTCAAATGAGGCATAATCTATAGAGTAGTTTAAGGCTAGTAAGCTGATATTCAATGGAAATAATTCCAAAAACCTCATCTTTGGAATGGAACATGAATGCAATAAAATGCAACACCAGAGCACATGCTCTATTCCTGCCCCACCGACCTTTTTTTTGAAAATTTGACAAAGGTTCATTCTCATCAACGCAGCAACAAATTATGAAGTCATTGTTTCATCAATCTCAAAGTCAAAGAACTACGGTTTTTCACGCCGTTTCCGAATTCTTTGTTGGTATGGAATCTAACAAATAGGGTTACATAATAAAGCTAATTTTTTATAATTTCAAAAGATGTATGACTCGTCCTCCCATCGATGTTGAAAATTGAAAAACCAGGGGAATACTTTTCGTTAGACTACTCTGAATATGCCTGTGAATCCCAGCAAAACTGTAATAATCCACTTTACCAGGAGGAGAAAATTGGAAGATCCAACGCCACTTTCCCTCAATGGTGAGGTCATTCCATTTGGAACGGAGGTGAACTATCTTGGCATTTTCCTTGATGGGAAACTCACCTGGAACGCTCACTTGGAAAAAGTTTTACATAAAGCCAGAGTGTCCCTATGGACATGTGGAAAGATTTGTGGTACAACTTGGGGTTTAGGTCCCAAACAAATCCATTGGATTTATGTGATGATTGTCAGACCAATTATCACTTATGATGCAATTGTCTGGTGGACGAAGGCTTTACAGAAAACGGCCTAGGCAAAGCTACACCGTCAGCGGCCATGAAGATCCTTCTAAATCTGCATCCTCTCCACATTTTTCTGGAGAGAGAGGCTACATGGATTGCATATAGACTTGTGCATATTGCCAATTGTACAAATCAATTTAATGCAGAGTGCAACAAAATGTTGGTTGACACTGGAAGTCCAACATTTTGAAAATGATCTCTTACTTTATGACCTCAACTGTCAACTAAGCACTGCCTCATAAAGTACTCTTCCAGAGTAGAGAGGACTGGAGAAGGAGAAGGAAATATTAGAAACAGATAGATGTTGGTTCACAGATGAACCAAAAACACATTCCGGTTTTGGTACAGGTGTTTTCAGTCGCAGATTCAGGACAGAGATATCTTTCTGCCTAGGAACCGATGCGACTGTATTTCAAGTGGAAATTTACGCTATTGAATTGTGTGTGGACAGATTGGAGGAATCCAACCTCATACACAAGTCCAATAAAAATATTTTCAGACAGTCAAGCGGCTTTGGAAGCTCTTGGCTTCTACCGAGCGACGTCTAAATTGGTAGCAATTTGCCAAAAACGACTCTGCTCGATAGGAAGACTTAACAGATTGTCTCTGGTCTGGATTTTTGGTCATACTGGCCTGGAAAGCAATGAGGCTGCTGACTCCCTTGCTGAGGAGGGTGCTGCAAGCAGATTCATCGGACCAGAACCTGTCATTGCCATCGCTTTAGGCTTTGCCAAACAAACATTGAACACCTGGATGGAAAGAAGATTTGTGGACTTCTGGCAGAATCTTGGCTCACTCCAAGGCGTTTATTCACACCCTTCGAAGCTTGGTACCAAAACGTTGTTGGACTACAGTAGGGATGAACTACAATGTCTAACAGGCCTTCTTACAGGTCACTGTCATTTGAATCATCATATGCAGAGACTTGGACTGTCGGAAGACAGTGTGTGTCGCCTGCGTTTGGAAAATGATAAAACAGCAGAGCACATACTTTGTGCCTGCCCCGCTGGGGACTGTGTCAGGTTTCTAGAGTTCGGCAGAGCCATACTTTCACCATCTGACTTGAAAGACCACTCACCATACAAACTAATAGGCTTCGTTTTGAAGCTGGGTTTATTTGGTCAAGTGTGAATAGGTGTGAGCCACAATAAACGTTTGCGGGTTGCGGTGGAGGGTCGAATAGACCTACTCTTACTTAGAATATGGAGAGGTTATCTACAGATTCATTGTGATGAACATTGATGAATAGGTGTATCACATCGAGTCTTAAATTCATCAAAGTGACGTTCCTACACAGTACGATCTGCTAAATCCCTGCCGAAAAATAACTAATTTTCTGGCTAATATCACAATAGGCATTGAATTATATCCGACATACATTAATGCAAGTTTCCTAATGGAAAAAATTTTTGCAGAAATTCTTTGATGATATCTGGGTTATTAACATTTCAAATGTGTAAAATAAATAACCCCAGATCCGCAGAGCATCTGCTCAAATATAATGAAAGGCAATCTGAAAAGTTCATCCCAGAAATTTACAACATAATATGAACCTTCTTGGTCCATAACTCGTCGTATTCGTACTCTTACACCTTTTCCACATTTTTCAGCAACTCTCGAAATTGGCATGGAGAGCGAATAGGTTTTTGGATAAAATTCACCACCCTTCGAACTATTCGCTACTTTTTAGAAAACTCCCATTTCATTCGTATCGTAACTAAAACATTATCCAATGGTATTTATTCAAGAAATTTCCCGAACTTACGTTAGGATAAAACACTGGGGAAATCAATAAGTTCCAACCGTTACCCTCGTTAACCTACTTCCACGATTTGATCTGGCACGTTAAAGAAATCTGCTTTATCCGCGATGAATATTCATGGATAGGAGGATTTGTCGTAGATCCCTAGATAAGATAGGACGGGCTACGTATAGGGAAAATTATCGTGGAGTTCTACAGAAATACCGCTGAGGCGGCACAGAACTCCTTTTCCGACAAAGGTTAATCAATTGAATAAGGGAAGTTGAAATGTCTAGATAATTAGTGAGCCCAATTGCAAAAATGTCGTGTAGACAGGGCCGTCGCCATGGGGGGATGGGGGAGCTCCCCCCCTGCTTTTTCGACTTGGGAAAAAGTTGAGAAATTTTGGGCCGTGAAAATAGAAAAAAATAATAGTAAAAAATAAATAAAAATTTAAAAAATACAAATGAGAGAAAAGAGAGGGAGAGGTAATAAGAAAAGGGAAAGGACAGGAGAAGGTTGGGATTTCTCAACATGCATAACTTGGAGATCTCATACTTTGAAATTCTGAGTTGTTTGAAAACTTTGAAAAAGTTTAATTTCTCCCAAGTAAGAGAACAGTCCACAAATTCTAAAGTGACAATTTTTCAAAATTCCCAACTTTTCGCTGTTTTTTCGACTTGGAAAAGTTGGGAAAATTCGGGCCGTAAATTTAGAAAAATTATAGTAGAAAACAATAAACACAATATTATTTAAATGCTGTTTCTTTTCATTTGCATTTAATATTCCCATACATGGTGGATATGGTGGAAGACCAAGGACCTTGGTCCAAAGTAGAATAATTAATAATAATAATAATATTTATTCACACACAAGGATAATAGTACAGGGATAATAGTACAAAATTGTAATTTGAAAACAAATTTCTAAAGCTAACGGTGAATAAATTTACAGCTTACGAAGTACAAGTACTTGTTTGTAAGTTTTAAAAGAAACACATAAGACATTACTAATTGTAACGAAATATACATACACAGAGTGTATAAGTTCACCTAATAAAATGATCTAAAATTAAAATCTAAAAGCAAAAACATACTAAAATATCTACATTGAAGAATTCAATGGTAAAAATTTCATTCCTTTTTTTTTATTCTATTCATTTTAATCTATTGCCTATTTGATTTAACTCTCTATAATTTCATGAAAATAGTTTCTGCTTGTATTTTGTACATAATGTTTAAATTTTTTTTGAAACGGTGTGCGCAGACCTCATTTTTAATATCATTTGGCAATGTATTAAACAACTTAGGCCCAAGATATGGATAGCTTATTTGCCCGATCGACTTATACATAAGGGGTGATTTGTAATTATATTTATGCCTAGTTGGGTAATTATGGTTTTGCATTATCAACTCAGATCTGTATATAAATTGTCTCAGATTTGCTTGTATGTAATATAATTGTCTAACATCATTAACACCAGCTTCACAAAACAGCAAGTCACTAGAATATCTTCTATTCTTATTGAGAAGAATTTTGAGGAACCGTTTTTGCGAGATTTCCAGTATATTGTAATAACTTTTCGAAAGACCCCCCCAACCAATGATTCCATAATTCAAATGAGATTCTACTAAACTCTTATATATCATTATTTTCTGCTTGATATTGAGATATTGCGTCAGTTGTTTGAATTTGTACAGGATACAGCGTAACTTTTGAGTCAGAAATCTCACATGTTGGTCCCATTTAAAGTGACAAGCTAATACAATACCAAGGTATTTGATATTTTTGGCTTGATTTATTTTATATTTCTTTTGGATCATAATATCAAAGGTGGGGAGTGCATTTTCAAAGCTACTGAAGGGTGAGTAAACTGTTTTGTTGAAATTGATTGACAATAAGCGATGATCAAACCACAATTTTATTTCTGTCAGGTCATTTTCAATTTTTAATTTAAGTTCATACCAATTATTGTCATTATATTTTATGACGGTATCATCCGCAAAGCTAACGATCTTTCCGTTTCTCTCCAATTGAAAAATATTGTTCAGATATATCAAGAACAATACAGGCCCTAATACCGTGCCTTGGGGTACACCACATGTGATTTCTTGTTCTTCACTTTCACTATCTTGTATTCGTACTTTCTGTTTCCTGTTCTTCAAATAACTTCTGAAAAACGAATGTGCTGTACCCCTTATTCCCAAATCTTCAAGTGTGTCCAGAAGAATGGAATGATCCACGGTATCAAATGCCTTGGCTAGGTCTAGGAATACACCAATCGACGGAATTCCTTTATCTAGACACAGTTTGACACAGTGGCAATTGCGTCTTGCGTGGATTTTCCCTCACGAAAACCGTACTGAGAATTTGACAAAAGTTTATATTTTGAAAGAAATTTATTAAGCCTAACTTTCACAACTTTCTCTAATATCTTGGCTAAGCAAGGAATAAGGGATATTGGTCTGTAATTTGTCACTTCACTCCTCTCGCCAGTTAATATTTTTATAATTACCAAAAATTTATTTTTGTTTGTGCATAACCTAACGGGCATAAGCATTCAGCCAATCTTTGGATAGCTAAGTGAGAAAATTAATATATTATAGTAGTAGGAACGTGTTAGGAATCACACGTTAAAAGGTAAGACCTCGTTAATCCTTAGCTCGCACAAGTTTCGACTTCTGAGGGTTGTCGTTCGTAGGGGTGCGACAGCTGGTTAACGGAAAAACAGATTTTAAACAGATTTTTTAAACAGTAACGACTCCCTCAGCTTTCATTTCTTCGAAAGTTGGGAAATTTTGCTGGTGGGGTTGGGAAAATTTGGATTCCCTCCCCCCTGGTATTTCTTTTCGCTTCGGCCCTGCGTGTAGATTAGGAAATAAGAAATTTTGTAGTTTCTCTCCAAAACTCTCAATCAAGATCGAATCCCTTTCGTCTTCATCTCTCAGCAATGGTATTATTGAAAATAAGTAGTGTGTCTACAAGGAGGGCTGTTCTTCAAATGATTATAAAAGATGTGTCTGATTCATTGAACATTCTCGAAACAAAATACCAAATTCCTCATCTCATCTATCACTGTATGTTCGGCATATACTTCCTCTTCCAAAGTACCTTTCACAAACAAGTGAAGGGCGCCGCCATGGGTTCTCCTCTTTCACCAGACCTTGCAAACCTTTTCATGGAAGACTTCGAAACCAAGGCTATTGACTCGGTCGCCACAAATCCTCTTACTGGCTCAGATACGTAGATGACGTTTCCTCATATGGTCCCACGGTTCCTCAGCACAAAATCCAATAACTCCTTCACCCACACGGTCTACAGAAAACCAACACACACAAACATATACCTCAAAGCAAACTCCCACCATCATCCAGCACAAACCAACTCCATCTTGAATTATCTCATCCACAGATCTGTCAACATCACAGACCGCCATGATAAACTACACCAACTGGCTCGACTCTAATCAGCTCTTCTTCAAAATGGACCATCAGACCACCAAATTGACAGATCCATCCGCCGTCAACAAACTTATCCATCCAGCCCTAGAGATCCAAAAGACAAAAACGTCCCCATAAAGCTTTCCTTTCCTACAATAAAGGTGTTACTAATAAAATTGGCTGAATTCCTAAAAAATAGGTCATAAAAACCAGATTCACTGCCAAAAATAAAATTTTCACATTCCTACGATTCCTCAAGGTCAAAATTGTCAATGAATCCCAAGGTATATATGAAATTCCATGCTCCGATTGCTATAGAACATATGTAGGCCAGACCAACAGACGTGAGACAAGTAGGGTGTACGAACATCAACTTGCTGTCCGAAAGTCAGACCCGTCCTCAGCCCTGTCCAAACATCATCAAGAGACAGGACATACAGCATCATATCGGTCGAATAAAACAGTCGTATAAAATAAGCTCCGTTAATATATAAATATCTAGGGTTCAAGCAAACACAAAAATTTGTCGCTTTCGTGTATTTGTTATGTATTGACTGTTGATACATTGAACAAAATCTTGTTCAGAGAGTGCAATTAGAAGTACCTTCTAACGAAGATATTAGATGAGTCAAACACACTCGATTCATTAAAAACTACCGCTTTGGAGGAAAAAATATTTTAATTCGAAAAAATGGTAGTCGTAAACTGGATTTCATAACACAGAGCCATACTCTAACTCAGATCTGGCATAGGCAAAAGTTTTTGCCATTTCTGTAAAATGAATCCAAGCATCCTATTTGCATTAGCAGTCATATTCCTTATATGTGTTGTAAATGTTAATTGATATCCATTATGATACAGATTTTTCATAACGATACAGATTATCAACCAATAGAAACCCATAATTTTTCAATCAAAAATCCTGTTCCTTTGTTTGTCTTAGATTCTAACCTAAGTAACTAATTGCTTTATTTGTCGAAATCAGTTTTCATATTACCTACCTATATTATCAAAATGTCTGAAAACAGCGATATAGAAGGAATACCATCGACTCCAATATTTTTAAAAGATCAGATTAATTACAGTTGTTATATTCAATATAAATATAATTAGAATCTTTATAGTTTTCATATATCCATGATAATACCATTAAGTTTGTGTTTTTTAAAAAAAATATGAGTTAATTACTGTAAATGTGTTCAATACAAATATAATATTTATAGTTTTTCATTATTTATCGGGCTTAGAAAAAATAGCGTATGCAACTCTCATGTAATGGTTATTAATACACTCGCATATACCATACAAAACTCGCCTTCGGCTCGTTTCGTATCCCGGTTAATGCTCGTGTCTTAATAACCATCATTACTTGATCGTTGCATAATATACTATTACTGTCGTATGTTATACCAAGATCTTTTATCTCGTAAACGCGGTTGATTGTAGTATTTTTGATTGAATAATCGTACATTAAATTTCGCTTTTTTGTTGTGAAAAATATTATTTTACACCAAAAGTTTGATTACATCCAATTCATGTTGTACACGTTGCCAGTGAGTAATGTCGTCGATTTTATAATATAGTTTCAGTTCGTCTGCAAATAATAGGCTAGGAATATTCAAAGAGCTTGCCAAATCATTAATAAAAATTAAAAATAAAAGAAGTCCGAGATTAGAACCTTGTGGTACGTACTGAGCCGATTTGAACAATTCATATTCGACGAATTGTTTTCTGTTAACTAGATATGATTCAGTTCAAGTAAGCAGTTAATTAGAGAGTCTCAATTTCGTCAATTTGCTGAGAAAAACATAATCGTCTATTTGATCGAAGGCTTTTTGAAAGTTTAAATAAACAACATCGACTTGTTTTTGCTTGTCCAGGTACGTACAGAGATATTGATTTAAAAATGCTAGATTTGTCTTACATGATCTTTGTTGAACAGACAGCGCATACAAGCTGGCGTGAAACTTTGACAGAAAATTGTACCACGCGGCTTCAAAGATTGTTTGATTTCACACTCAGTTTCTTCCCAACCACCCTTTTCTTTGCACCTGCCAGTCCTCCTGAGTCATACTACGTCTTCTTTAAGAAACTATACATATTTGTCATGTGAATTCCAACCTCTTTATCTCACCCTGTCATACGATATCCCATACGGCCACTTGAAAAAATTAAAACGCCGATCTCCACAGAAATATCCTCACTCCGCGGTAGGAATAAATGTACCACGGGGTATTTCAACCGGACTTTTTCAGTGTACACAGATAAATGCGCTCACATCAACGCTGGCGCGGGATTTACGGGTCCCAGATGTAATACGAGGATTCATCCCCTTATGTGGCAGATATAGTTACATCTCGTAATGGGGTTTATTTTGCGTTAGCTCAGTGCTGTTTTCGGATATTTTTTGCAAGAGAGATACAGTGAAGGGACCTGGAAATATTTATCGGTGTCAGATGTTTTGAGTACACCAGATAATTGAGTTTTCAAAATGTGTTGATAATAATGATAATGAAAAAATTGTGAGCCTTCACGGAACGCCTAGCAGATGTGAAACATCAATAGTAATATTTTTTTTTCAATATAAATCCCAACATCATTAGAAAATTATTCAACTATTTGATTTTTCATGTTCCTGTTGATAGCGAATAAAAACTATCGTACGCTAATGGCTATCAGTTAATTCTGAAATATATTTTTGTCAGTCTTTATGGACTTGTGATACACTGTTTGAAATCTTTGGAGTAGTAATGAATATTACTTGAGTTTTTTCCCAACACCAAACCGTTATTTTGATACCTCGACCGTATTTCGATCACCAAATGATCATCTTCGAGATGAAGATCAAACTGATTTGATCTCTCTGCCGAACTCAAAGAACCTGATTCGGTCCCCAGCGGGGCAGGCACAAAGTATATGCTCTGCAGTTTCATCATTTTCCAGACAGAGGCGACACACACTGTTTTCCGCATATGATGATTCAAATGACAGTGACATGTAAGAAGGCCTGTTAGACATGGTAGTTTATTCCTACTGTAGTCCAACAACTATTTGGTACCAAGCTTCTGCCAGAAGTCCATAAATCTTCATGCCATCCAGGTGTTCAATGTTTTCTTGGCAAAGCCTAAAGCAATGATGCCAATGACAGGTTCTAGTCCAAAGAAGCTGCTTGCAACACCCTTCTTTGCAAGGGAGTCAGCAGCTTCATTGCCTTCCAGGTCAGATACAATCTGTTAAGTCTTCCTATCAAGGAGAGTCGTTTTTGGCAATTTGCTACCAATTTTGACGTTGCTCGGTAGGAGCCAAGTCCTACCAAGTTCCAAGTTCCAAAAATATTTTCATTGACTTGTGTTTGAGGTTGGATTCTTTCAATCTCTCCGCACACAATTCGATAGAGTAAATTTTGGCTTGAAATACAGTCGCGTAAGTTCCTAGGCAGGTAGATAACTCTGCCCTGGGTCTGCGAAGGTGTTTTTGATCCATCTGTGAACCAACAACTATCTGCTCTTAATATTTCCTCACTTATAATTAACTGAATGATGACTCGATAGTGTGTCGTGGTGTGATTTTGCTTCCTTTGCACTTTCACTTTCTGAATTATCACTGTTAGACAAAATTTATTTTCAATATTTTTAAATTATTCATTTAGTTAGACACATGTTATGTATACCGTAGTAAACACAACTTTATATACTATAGGTATCCGAGCTCAGTGTGGCGAGAGAAATAGCGTAACGCTGAATCAGTGGGAAAGGAATCGCACAGTCGCTTGCGTATGGCGACCCGTTGCCAAGGCTACAAGCAGTTTTACATGCGGCTATAGATGTTTCACATCAATAACCTCCATAGTAGTTCGAATTCCAATTCGTTTGTTCCACGGTTATACTTCCCCCGACAACAGGAAGGCCGTGGACTTTTGAGCTCAGAGTGTCTATGTGACATAATGGTACTGGGTGGAGCCCGTAAACTCATCAGAAGACCTCTGCATGGTCCAGGACCATAAAAGAGTAGAAATTAGGGCTTTTATTTTTGGAACAGCTACCCGAGCAGGGGCAAAAATTGGTAGCTTCATTATATTTCTTTGTAAAACAAACTTTCGAACATATTAATTCCTATTTTTATTGAATATTGAAATTCGAAGAGAAGATAGGTATAACCAAAGTAAACGATATTGTGCACACTTAACTTGGCGGCATTCTCAAAGGCCAAAAAAAAACAATATATAGAAATGAACCGGCTGCGAACTAGTCGACGTGGACTGTAGAATTGGCGGTTCGTGTTGGATGATTTCAGAGATTAAATTATTTCTTTTGGTTATATTGAAGGTAAGATTATATATGTAAGAATGTAAGATTATATATAATTTGAAATATGCGGCTAGTCCACCACTCCAGAGTCGTAATTTTTTTCAATGCAATTTCAGTGCATTGATGCACTCGAAGATTTGAAATTGTTCTTTATAGAAGCGATTGATTATAGGTCTTGCGGAACACTAATCGTAACCATTTTATAAGTAATCCGGGAAATGGGTATTTCTCAGAACCGTTGCCAAAAAAAAACCATAACTTTTGTCTTTCTCAATGAAAAAACGGTTCTCCAAACAACAAAATTATGTTAACATATCAACTATCGATCGGTCTCAATAAGCAAGATACTTATTTTTAAAACTCCCACAAGATGACATGGAAATGTTTACTTTATTCCACTTGAGAAATATAAATGCATGAAATATTTCATCACGCAATAAACAAAGTTCACTATGCTATTATCTGTTGACATTTTGAACTAACGAATATTTTTTCTTTTCAGTCCACATCGGTCAGTGTCATTGTAGACAGCAACAAGGTCAGTAGAGTATTGGATAAGGTTGCCTACCTTCTTGTTGTTTGACTGTACCTTTTTCTTTCCATTGCTCCATTTCGAAATGTTCGTTTGTATTTTGACCTATGTGCATCCTCAACTGAAATACCAAACCGAAACACCACAGATGAAAATTGTATCGAGTTAGAAACACCAGCTTGACTAACCGTTTTTTTATTTATTGAACTGAAGGTCCTTCTATGTGGAAAGAACTTGGTGAAAATCAGTATTCCACTCATCAGAACTATGAGACATATTTTTCAACACATATACTTTTAGAAAAACAAAACAAATGTGATTGATTTTTCATCAACAGGATTTGACTTACCTCAAGAGATTTGACTGACGAATATTTCACTCAAAATAGAAAATGAGTGCAAATTCTTAAGACTGCACATAGACAGCACAATGAGTTTTAACAGTCATATTCAAAATGTTTGTCAAAAGTTGACCTCGGTGTTGTATTCAATAAGAGTTATTGGTCAGTATGTTGACATAGATGTAATCCGAATGGTCTATCATTCAAATTCTGAATCTGTTTGTAAGTAAGGGATTATTTTATATGGAGGTAGTAGAAATGCAGAGCAAATTTTTATTGTACAAAAAAGAGCCTCAAGAACTATGCTGAAACTAAACTCAAGAGAATCATGTAGAGTCAAATTCAGTAGTCTTAAAATATCTACACCTATAGGAGTACAGGAACTCTTGTTATTCCTTTCTGGAAACAAACATCTTTTTGAAAATAGTCTGCCACAAAATGTATATAACACTAGAAATTTTGACTATGTATACCCAAAACATAGACTAACTGTTACAGAAAGGAGCCCATTCTATCAGAGCATGAATATGTTCAACAAACTCCCCACCAGCATCAAACAAATGAATGAACTTGGTGAATTCAAAAAGGGAATTCATAACATTCTACTGAATATAGAACCCTATATTATTGCTGAATACCTCAGCCATACTGTCTGACATAATCTATCTTACTGGTGACATTATTTCTGTTTTTGTATCTTTTTGCGATTATTCTTCAGAAAAAAAGATATTTATTATTATTATCATTATATATTGAAGTCAATGAATGAACATGATATACTAATGAAGACGAAACAAGGCTGATTCCTTTCAGTTGACCCATAGAGAAAAATCACGTCGATCTTAATTTTGAGGGACAAACATTATCAGCATATTTTATCCTTGTTACATCCACCCCGAAGAAAGGGATGTAACAGGTACCTTCCACCCCTTCATCTGAAACGATATAAATTTATCCTGTCAACTATTGACAACTCTTATTGAATTTGATGCAGTGGATATAAACCGAGAAATTATGTTATTAGTCAATGAATATTACTGGAGTTTTGTCCCAATACCAACCTGTTATTTTTAACACCTCGACACGTGTTTCGATCACCAAGTGATCATCTTCAAGACGGTTTTGTTTTGGGATAAAACTCCAGTGATTACTCCAGTGATTACTACACCAGAGACAGTGCATTACAAGTTATAAGTTAATGACATGTCAGCCTTTCAACCTGAATTTTTGTGTGTCAATTGTTGTGAAACAGTGATCACTTATTGCATTCACCACTTTTTCAGTTAGTACTAAGGTTCAAAAGAAAGCTGTTGAAATTTCACTCATAAGTTTGTGAATTATTAAACTAAGAGTGGCACTATCGTTATTTATCAAAACAATGGATCAAAAACAATTTCGAGTTTTAATTTTACACTGCTTCTTGATGGGAAAAATACCGTTCAAGCAAAGCAATGGCTTCAAAAGTGTCATAAGGACTCCACCCCATCAGAAACAACAATTAAACGTTGGTTTTCTGCTCACTGTTGACCAAAAACAACGTTTTGATAATTCTGAGTAGTGTTTGACCATGTTTGAACATAACAAACTGGAATTTCTGGTTGATCATTCCACTCCGGAATCAAAACGATCGTCATCTGAATGGAGAGGAACTGGTGAACCTCGTCCAGCACAACAATCGGCTGGTGAGGTTATGGCCTCGGTATTTTGGAATTTTCGTGATGTAATATCCATCGACCATCTTGAGAAGGGAAATACCATCAAGAGGGAATATTATACAGCGTTATCGAAGCGTTTGAAGACCGAAATTGCAAAGAAACGACAGCATATGGCAAAAAACATGAAGTGAACTTCGAATTGCTCCTATATCCACCGTATGCGCCAGATTTGGCTCCCAGCGACTACTGGTTGTTCGAAGACCTCGAAAAATTGATCACCAATAAGAAATTCCGCTCGAATGAGGAGGTTATTGCTAAAACTGAGGCCTATTTTGCGTTTTTTTCCTAATCCCGGGACTTTCCAGTCCGGGTGTTAAGTCAATGACAAGTCAACCTTTTTACCTGCATTTTTGTATGGCAATTCTCGAGAAAAAAAAGGTCAATGATTCTAAGCACCGTTGTAATGGTTTGATTCAATGAAGAGGTGACTGAAAATAATGGATATTCAATAGTTTACTTACTAAGAATACTCAAAAAACCCGATGGAAAAAGCCTTACATGGTTCAAACTGATGTGTCGTCATGTCTGGACTTACAGATGGTAACTTTTACTTCAACTACAAGTATCGAACGTTCAAAGTCCTCAGATATATCTGGTAGAGTTTTATAATAATAATCTTCAAATGTGGCAAAAAAGTAACCTGAGTCAGGTGATCATGCTGGCCACACTACTAGTCCAAACCACCAATCCACCTACCAGAAATGATCTCATTCAAATTCTGATAAGAAGCAGGTGCTCAATCTTGTTGAATATTCACTCAATGTCAAAGACGTCAATGAATGGAGTATTGATGATTTACTTACTACTTTCAACGGAAGGTTGCGTTAATTTTTTAGTATAGGATTTGAATTCCATTTTCGTGAACTGAAAAATCCAGCAATTCTTGATGAACAACGCGTAACAACATTTGTTTGTGACAGATTTCATTTTTTGAAGTTTTCTCGCTATCTACTGCATCAAATTTCAAAGAAGAAGTATTACTTATTTGGCAGTACCATTCAAAATTCAAGGTGGAAAAGGTGATCACGCTTGAAAATATGCTTGATTTATGAATAAATATGCCTTTGGAATGAAAATTGACAGGTCAAAGATATTTTTTGTAAACGCCTACTACGTGAAATCGACTGCGCAACCTCTGCTGCAGACAGTCAGTGATGCTATTGAACCCAGGTATGTGTTTAATGAACCTTACAAAAAATAAATAAAACAGAACGCAGAGTCAGATGCTACACATGCAATACGCATATATACAGATGGCTCAAAAACCAAAGAACGCTCAGGATGTGGAGATTACTCCAGATCACTAAGCCTAAGGATCAAATGAGGAATAGGAAAAAATACCAGCGTGGTCCAAACAAAACTGGCTGGTATCTCAATCGCCACCAAAGAAATGACCAGAGAACGTGTTACCTCAGGAATAGTACTAGAGTGCCACCAAGATTTAGCCAAAGCCGCGGTAGATAATAACAATATCCTGAGGTGGATTAAAGGGCACGACAGGATTGGAGGTTATCGCATTGCCGACCTTTTAGCTAAGAAAGCGGCTGGGCTAAGAATTTTAAGACCCAGTGATACCTACGCCCTGATGACGTTGGCAATTGCGGAACCAGCCAAACGTCATACCCATGCTCAATCCCTGAAGATATGGAATGGAATCAAAGGATACAATTTTGACAGGATCACTCTGGGCAGCTCGGGAAGCTGGCGCCAAGAAATATCTGACGATGACCAGGAAAAATCTACGTGTAACAGTAGGATTTCTGACTGGACACTGTCAACTAAGGAAACACCTCCATAATCTGGGGCTAGTGGACACAGTTCTATGCAAGATGTGTGAACAGGAAGATAAAAGTGTCAGGCATGTCCTATGCGAGTGCCCGGAGTTATCATGAATAAGAGAGTGTGTATTGTGTGTATGTATAGGAGGATAACCGAATAAAAATCACATAGAATTCAATTCATAATATAATTCAACGGTATCATATACGTATATGATTTCTAAAAAGTGATTTGACTCGATGTATTCTTCAATTAACTATAGAGATAAAACTAAATCTCTCTTGGACTAGCTACAAGTCTTTTCTACGTCTTATGGATAAAAATTAGCATGTGAATAAGATATAAATGAATATTGAATAATCAAATATCACTCAGGCCTCACTATATATTAAGTTCGTCCTGATGATTTTGTGTCTACAAGAATTTTTTACACACCCTCTATAACTATCCGACCTTTCATAGATGCCGCATTAACATCATTTGTAACTGTTATAGCTTCAACTCGTTATCAGTTAATGATTCTCCAGAGTAGAAATTTCAACAGTTACCAGTCTGATTGAAGCAAGAGCCAAAATACTTTTTGAGAACATTCAGTACAACAAATATATTCGAACCACAACGAATTGAATCTCCAAGAATTATAGGAGCTCCTGAACGTTCCTTCTTTCAACCTAGTTTTTGTAGCTTTCCTAGTTTGTCCAACATACTTTTACGAGCTGAGGAGAATATCACTTCATCCTTTCCCTTGGTGCTGTGATGAATTATGTAGTCAAGGTTGTTCGATTTGTAGCATTTCTTAGCGATGCTCATATCAACATTTGCTCTTGCTTCATTCATCAGTGTATGCAATGTCTGTTGCTCATCAAGAGGTACTCTTCAAAAAACCTGACACTCAAAAAATTATTCACTTGGTCATTTCTATCGAAACTATCTGTGAACAGGATATTGAGAAAATTCTGATAGGATTATCATCATTCATAGAAAGTTAACTTGATCATAAATGGCTATAAGGATCAAAACACATTTTGAATTAATAGCTACTTTCTCAAAAGTTCACATCTTTATATTCTGTTGGTTGGAGGAGCCATATTTCAGATTATTTTCGTCAATAAGCAAAATACACTTATTTCAGAAGACATTTACTACAGAGTCTACCAGTGACTATAGAGATTCAGGCTAAATTTCTCTTTCTATTTAGTCTCATCTAGTTTGACGATAGAAAACAATACTATTAATGAACTTGTTAATAACATTTCTTTCAACATATTCAGTACCAAAAACTTTCATTTGGAAAATTGGTCCAGGCTTATCGTGATAATTTTCGCGATCTCAAACAAATCATAAAATTAAAGGAAGCTACGATAAGTATCAAGGAATAATATTACTTCTTTGATGACCTATAGGTGTGTTCATATATTTATAGATATTCATTATGTTTTTGTTTGAGCTAAATACGTAGTTTGTTCTGAATCCATATCACTAACCCTAAATGGTCAATGGTCAAAGTTTTATTATCCCGCAGTTTCAACTCCAGTAACAAGGTTGTTATTATTCCAAAAATTAACATTCAGAAATGTTTGTTGGAACAAAAACCTGTTTCATTGGTTATATTTGACACATAAACTGAACATATATTTTGTTTTGATTGGAAAGAGTGAAAAATGAAATTTGAAGCAGCAATAAAAAGCTTCAACCTCAACCTTGGAACAGATTTATCCATAGTAATTTCTGTATCATCATTATCAGCGCTCTCATATACTAAATACTATTCAACAGTTTAATAAATGTTTGGTTTGGTATTTCAGTTACCTTTAGTGTGTTGAATGATTTAAAAGTGAATTGATGTTTTTGTTATTTGTTTCATTGTTATACGTTATTTTCATGGTTCCAAGTAATTGATAATACAAAATAGGCAACTATTTGAATACTCTACTTTCCTTCTCTCTAATCTAAGTAGTTTCTGTCGTTTCATCGAATGGTCCTGAACTTACTGGAAAATTTTTAAAAGCATGAGTTTTCCCCGATCGATTGCACTTTTGAAAAATACAACATAACCGTTTCGATGTGAATTTTGTTGTTGGCCAATGGGTAAATTTTGAGTGTTTTGTGTGAATCGCCACATTTTAACAGTTTGAAATGAACTCTGTAGAGGTCAAATGCGTCAAGGATGGATAATGTCAGTATTATCACCGAGATAAATATTTATTGCAATAGCGTATCTGAAAAACTACATATATAGGGTGTTTCAAATTCGATCCTCACCATTGGGATCTCGGAAACTATGGAAGATACGAAGATGGTAGAATTGGAACAAAGTTACGCATTTACCTGACTAACAATATGCCTGAAGGTGATTGACAATGTTTCATGATGAATTTCACTAGTTCGGACTTCCATTGTCTACTATATAAAATGATTTGAAATCCCTGAAACAACTAAAAAAGAAGAATTGAAAATGAATAGCTGAAAATAACAATTATATTAACCAAAATAAATCTGAAATGAAATAATAGTGAAATAAAATACAAGTAAAAATAGAACAATTGAATAAATTAAAGTAAAGAAATGAAAAAATAAAATAAAAATAGAAAGTGGAGAGATTCCAAGTCACGTTAGTTCACGACGTTTCGATTGTTAGTATCTACAATCGTCTTCGGGTGATGACTGGACTGATTCCTCCGAGAGATGACTATTTATAGGTCGTTCGAGTACTTTCACTTATCCCCGCTTTCCATTTTCCGCTTCACTGGTTCCGTGGGAAATGACCGTTTTGATGACCGTGGAAGTTGGCCATTTTTCGCTTGATGATGGGTTTCCATATGTTGCGTATTTCTACGCTGGCTTGGCTGAATACGTTGTTGGACAACATGTATGCGGCTTCTTTGAATTTCCTCCTGAACCAATGTTCCTCTCTGTGTATGATCTCAGCTTGGGACCACTCGATGTTGTGTTGATGGAGTTGATGGATCCAAACATGGTCTGCTATTCCTGATTTGCTGGTTTCCCCTCGCGGTGTGTGTTTCTTGTGCTCGGCAATGCGAACATTCAATGGCCTCTTAGTTTCACCAATATAGGATTTTCCGCACTCACAGGGTATTCGGTAAATGCAATTCTTGGAATCGCAGTCCGCGTTTGGTGGCCTGGTTTTCGTGAGGCTGCTACGGATAGTGTTTCCGGATTTAAAGCAGGTTGTGATGTTGTACTTGAAACCAATTGTTCTTATCCTCTCCGATAATTCTATGATGTAGGGAAGTGCAAGCACAGGTTGTGACGGCTTCTCTTCCTTGCGAGGCTCCTGCTGTCTTCTAACCAAAGTCTTTTCTACCATCGCTTTGGAGTAGCCATTCCGTTGAAGATCATTTTTGATGATGTCTAGTTCCTTCTCGAGACCTTCCTTCATATTACAGAGCCCAAAAGCACGGTCTGATAGAGTCTTGATGATTCCTCTTTTAGTCGATTGATGGTGGTTGGATTCGTGGTTCAGATACTGTCCCGTATGAGTGGGTTCTCGGTATACAGATGTTTCCCACTTAGTGTCGGTCCTCTTCACCAATACGTCTAAGAATGGCAATTCGTTGTGGATTTCCTTCTCCATTGTGGAATTGATGGAAGGTCTCACGCTGCTGATGTGTTTCAGGAAGGCGTCCAGTTCAGTATTCCCATGGTTCCATATTATGAAGGTGTCGTCAACATATCTCAACCAGACTCGAGGTTTCTTGTGGGCTTCTTCAATGTCCAAAGTTTCAAACCACTCCATATATATGTTGGCTATGACTGGTGAAAGTGGCGATCCCATTGGCTTGTGAAAAGAATTCGTCCTTCAGTTGGAAATAACAGTTTCGTACACAGCATCCTAGTAATTTCATGATTACTTCTATAGGTAGATTCGTTCTCTCTTTCAGGTTCCCGTCTTCGGTTAGCTTTCTCTGTATGAAGACGAAGACGATTGTAGATACTAACAATCGAAACGTCGTGAACTAACGTGACTTGGAATCTCTCCACTTTTTATTTTTATTTTTTTCATTTCTTTATTTTTATTTATTCAATTGTTCTATTTTTACTTGTATTTTATTTCACTGTTATTTCATTTCAGGTTTATTTTGGTTAATATAATTGTTATTTTCAGCTATTCATTTTCAATTCTTCTTTTTTAGTTGTTTCAGGGATTTCAAATCATTTTATATAGTAGACAATGGAAGTACGAACTAGTGAAATTCAACAATATGCCGTTGAGAAAATTTTTAAATTCCGAGTATATCCGGAGATATCTGGAAAAAACGGTAGTTTCGGAAAACGGTTTTTATTTTTTGGGGCTTTATTTTTCGAAGGATTCCAAAATAAATTGCACTTCCACATTGCCACTTTTCTCCTGCTACATAATGGTGTTTTCAGATTTGCTATTCGACGTTTCGTCTTCCGGCCACCATCATCAACTTTATTTTTTCTTAGGGGCGTTACATTGGATTCTTTCTGTTTTGAATAGAACCAGATTTTATCTTTTCAATGATGTATCAGAAGTTATCATTCTTTTCCGAAAAATTGAAGATATTGAAAAATACTATTTCTTATCATAACAGGCTTTGACTTTGATGTTTCTACATTTGACTTTTAATTTGTTACACTCAATGACATTTTATCATTGGAGAAGACATTGAATTTTTTGCAAAAAATTAGTTTCACAAATGAAGAATATGAAGATATGATACAAATTTATCACAAATACAATAAAAGCATTGTTAGGATATCGAGAGTCGACAGCCACATCGAACTATGTTCAAGTTATTGAATCAAAATCAGAGTACAATCACCGTATGCTACTGTCAACATTTAGAGTGTTTTTAGACATTTGATTCCATTTTTTACACAACATTTTATGCAAATTCTTTGATCCATTTCGCAAACCAACGTCGGACAACACGTTTATTAACACCATCATTGATAGCAGAAAAAAGTCAACATTCACTTCTGTTTTTCCAATTGAGATAAAATTACAACAGCAGTAGTTTTTTTTCAAAATATTCAAATTCGAGAATAGCTATGGTTATGATAATCTCATGATCATTCACAAAAACCCTAATATAATTATGTTATATTTCAGTTGATGAAAACAATGAAAACGGGAATGATTTTTTGATTATTGCCCTACCAAAGGATGTTTCTAGAGAATGGATTTCAATTTCACTGGCATTGCTAAGACAAAGTTAGCGTACACGTATTCTTCGACGTTGAAGAGACCATTTTGCTGTAGTCTAAAGGCTGGGAATATTGATTCTTCTTTCCTTGAAAGGATTAAGGTAAACCATTGATAGTTAGGCATCAACAAAAATGTTGATGGGTCCTACCGACTGCGCCAATTTTGTATATTCAACTCTTGTTCACATAAAATGGGCAACTCTGAGTCACAGAAAAATTACACAGCATATTTCAAAATTTGACTTGTGTCTGGTTATTTTTTGATGTGGAAAATCTGTTATTTTCGCACCTGATCCTTTTAAATCCAGTTGTATCCTTTTCTGGGGTAAAATATCCAACCCGTTGGAAAGAACACCACAGACTGTTGCAAAGTACCGTTTCTAAAGAAAATATAATAAGTTTTTTTTTGTTCAACATCCGAAATCCAAACTAGATTTTTTTTCTGGTATAGCCAACGGACCAACAAAGGGGGAGACAGTTTAAGCGTTCCTGTATAATTTTCTGTACGCGACAAGCGTTTTATTGCAATGTATTTCCTACGATTATCGTTAATTTACATGCGCCAAAACATTTATTTTCAGTCATTCTCTACCTGTAACCATCCATTTGTATTCCCGTTATCTAACCGATTTAATCGATCGAATGATTAGCTTTAATTTGTTTGCCATTGCCAGAATGTTTATTCGGAACAGGGTTTAAATTGTATCACTCGTGTCGTAAATTCCATTATCTGAATGGAAATAGAAATCATTTGGTTCACGAATGCTGAAATGGAATCTATAAAATACCTTTTTCCCCGCCTATCTGCTATTTTATTTTCTCTATCATAGGTCTTTCTGCTGGTGAATGTATAAATCATTGAATCTGTTATATCTCAGTGAAAACTTATTCAAATCAATCAAATTAGCGTCATTTGACACAAGGCAAATTATTCTGTCAGCTTAAAAATTGGGTGTTCTGGATTTGATGAAGTCGACGAAGGCCATTTTTGCATGGTCCTGATTGGCGAAGGTTCTACCGGTCAGAAAGTTATCAGAGTATTTGAAAATATGGTTGGCGAAAGGTCTGGAGAGTATGGTGGGTGAATACAATAGACTATAATAGAATAGAAGTTTATTTAACCACATTACACCCAACATGTTTGTAGCAAGTCATGACAAATTTGTTACATATGCTTACGCACAGCAAAAGTAATTTCAGATCGGATGAGTATAAAATATAATTTAAGATAACCAAGTATTAGCTTTATTTTCAATGTCTTCCGATATTTCTGTTAGTTTGTTGATACTATTTCCACTGTAGATTAAGGTCGTATAATCAGCATAGAGAATTGTTTTATTTGACGTCATAAAATTGCAGAAATCATTTACATAGATGATAAAAAGTAAGGGCCCAAGGATAGATCCTTGAGGTACTCCATGTACTACAGGTTGGAAGCTAGAAATGGTATTATTGTATGAAACAGCTTGATATCTATTTGTGAGGTACCATTTGATAAGTGTTAACGAAACTCCTCTCACCCCATAATATTGTAATTTTTCAAGTAACAGAGTGTGTGACACGCAGTCAAAAGCCTTAGATAAATGATTCTTTGAGAGAGATAGCAAACCTGTTTTCTAGTGATATTGTCGGATTCTTCAAGGCCTGCCTCACGAAAAGTTGCTTCCAATGAAAAGGAGATTTCTATGAGCAATTAGACAGCGTAGCGGTGGGAGGTCCAATCAGCCCGGTGACAGCCAACTTCTTCATGAAGCAATTTGAGAAGAAGGCAATCAACGCTTTCAATTTCTAACCAACCATTTGGCTACGATGCGTGGATGACACCTTCGTCATCTGGAGACATGGGAGAGACAAACTGAACCTATTTCTAGACCACCTCCACCCTAGCATCAAGTTCACCATGGAGACTGAACAGGAACAACGGATAGCTTTTCTAGATGTACTCGTCGAAAGGCGTGTCACACGACTGACACATCTAGATCAACAAGGCCATGAAATTAAAGACTTCCACAAGTCAGAATAGGGAGGAATCTCAAGCGGTTGCACGTGCATTTCTACTGTATATCTCCAGAGTTACAGACAGAATCGACAAAAATCTTAGGAACGCATAAAATATAAACAAGTTCAAACCCACCCGGAAAATACAACAAAGCCTTAGATCTGCGACAGACAAAAGAGTTCCACTATCAGCTGCGGGGGTATATTGTATACCATGCACCTGCAGAAAAGTTTATATAGGTACCACCAAAAGATCCGTGAGTACAAGGCTGAATGAACATCTCGAGAAGGAACTAGACATCATCAAAAATGATCTTCAACGGAATGGCTACTCCAAAGCGATGAAAGAACAGACTTTGGCTGAAAGACAGCAGGAGCCTCGCAAAAAAGAGAAGTCGTTACATTCAGTGCTTGCACTTCCCTACGTCAGAGGACTATCGGAAAGGATGAGAAGAATTGGTTTCAAGTGCAACATCACAACCTGCTTCAGATCCGGAAACACTATCCGTAGCAGCCTCACAAAAACGAGGCCACCAAACACGGACTGCGATTCCATGAATTGCATTTACCGGATACCCTGTGAGTGCGGAAAATCCTATATTGGTGAAACTAAGAGGCCATTGAATGTTCGTATTGCCGAGCACAAGAAACACACACAGCGGGAGGAGACCAGCAAATTAGGAATAGCAGACCATGTTTGGACCCATCAACATAACATCGAGTGGTCCCAAGCTAAGATCATACACAGAGAGTAACATTGGTTCAAGAGGAAATTCAAAGAAGCCGCATACATGTTGTCCAACAACGTATTCAGCCAAGCTAGCGTAGAGATACGCAACATATGGGAACCTATCATCAAGAGAAAAATGGCCAACTCCCGTAAAATGGTCATTTCTCACTAAACCAGTGAAGCGGAAAAAAAAGCGGAGAAAGTGAAAGTACTCGAATGTCCCATAAATAATCATCTCTCTGAGGAATCAGTCCAGTCATCACCCGAAGACGATTGTGAATACCAACAATTGAAACTTTTTATAATTTTTTTTTTGTTCAATCATTCAATTTTTACTTTCATTCTATTGCCCTATTATTTCATTTCAGGGTTTTTGCTTAATATAATTGTTATTTTTAACTATTCAAATCATTTTATATAATATCAGACAATGGAAATCCGAACTAATGAAATTCCCCTCGTGTGTCTTCGTGGAGCTGAATTTTCAGAAAACTATCTACGAGTAATCTTTCTCTAGGTGGAATAGAAAAATTGTTTAAACCCACCTGAATGGTTTCCCACAACTCATCGCTAGTATGTATTATATAAAAAAATAGATAATTTTTGCAATTTTTTGATTTCAAAGTTACCAGATGACAACAATATTTTGATATACATATTTGTATCACTCGAAAAATCATCTGTTCATTGAGTTTTTCCTAAATTTCCACTCCTCTTCTTCTCTTGAAGTCTGATGTGGCATTCTGTCTTCTGTAAGTTATGTCACTCACGTCATAAGGTACTCTACAAGGTCTTCCATAATTCATAGATGTTAGAGCAGGAATTGGTTTCAATTTCTCCTGAAAATGTATTATCAAGTTCATGGAGTGTCTATATATACCTGATTTTTTCATTCTATCTTGTTTAAGTTCTGCCTAAATTATTATTATAGTCGAAGTAACTGGTATTGTGAATAATTAAAGGTGTCGGCGCCCTCAAAGGCCAAAAAACCAATAGAAAGAAGTTATGCCGCTGCCAACTAGTCCACGTGGACTGAAGATTTGGCGGTTCATACTGGATAATTTTTACTAACCGAGTTTTCGAATTGGCTGAAGAGCAATAAAATTGAATTTGAAGTCATGTTACGATGACGAATAGAATGCGAGGATTTTTATACTCGTTGTGTTGTCGATGTTCAGTTCAGGAACTGATCGCGATTTGAGTGTTGAAATTTGATATTGGTGCAGTTATAATTACTCAAAATTTTTGTAATCTGTTCAAAATATGGCGTCCTTGGACAACTACTGATAGTAATAACGAGTGTCGTAACAACGCAGACTTTTTTTTGTGTAGTGATTCCAATAGCGATGGTGAACAATGCGAAAAAGCAAATCGTTTAAGTCTTTCTCAATTTTCTGTCAATATCAAAAAATGTACCTGTTCAAAAATGTTGTCATGTATATCTGGCAAGTAACTTCTGTTATCTCTACCTTTTCTTTCATCCCACAAAGGTAGAGTTTTGGTAAAGGCGAAATATAGGTCATATTCCGGCAAACTGTGGTGCTGGAAATCGTTGTTGAAGTAGTTTATTTCCTTGGTCAGGTCCACCGGTGGAGCTTTCTGTAAATCAAAGACATGCATAAACGCAGCGGCTTTCAAAACTGAGAATTTCAGCACATCAATTCTTTCATGGAAATGTTACGCACGATATATCACGGAAGAATCAGAAAGAGTTATGAGCAACGATACTAAGATCAGAATGCCTTTGAATGTTACAAATGGTACTTTTAGTTTCCAAAGTTTTTCAAGAATAATCATTTTTCCAAGTGACAATTTGCTGATACTCACCCAACATGTGTCTTCTATTTTTTGCCACCCTTCTTGTTTGTTCTTCAAAACTGCTATCGGTGTATACCACGTAGCTTTACCCGGCATTTTTGCATAAATTCCTAATATTCTGTGTTGACAATTTTGACAGATATTGTTGACTGAGTGACAGTGGTGTGAATATTTATGTCAACTCGGAAATGATCACATTCAATCAAGGATTCAGCTAGTTTTCGACGGTGCGGAAACTCACGATAATCCGTTAGTTAGGTAAGCTCTAGATTATGCTGTAGATGACCCCTCTCGATGAACAATTTTCTCATCCACTCATCCCAGCCAGGCAGGGGTTCACCGTGAAGAGCGGTACTGATGTCTGAGGCATTCATGCCGCCATCCGCCATGATATACAATAAATATGGATCCCTGGGGAACACCAGTGTTGATGGTAAAGGTATTCTAAAGGTATCCATCGACGGCCACTTGCAGTGAACGTTGTATCAGGAAGCTGGAGAGCTATACACAAAAATTATCCGACACAATCAGAGGCCTTGAAAATATCAATCGCAACAGCTTTTGACTTTCCATGTTTCTCGATTGTGTTATTCTGAATGCGGGTGACATACAATAGAAGGTCGCCTGTAGATCCCGCGAGCCATAAAGATGATCGCTCAAGATGTTAAATTCTTTCAAATATTGAAGGTTATGGTGGTTCACAGCTTTCTTCATGATTTTTGATATCACTGATAGCAAAGAGACTAGTCTATAGTTGTTGTCATCGATGACATCGTAATGACATTCATTCACCTATTTGATTTAATCCCAGCCATGAGGAATCTTATTTGATTTGAAAGGGTTATATTTTTAGGAGTGATTTTTGGGAAAGAAAGTTTTTGGCTTTCTACTACTCCATCTGATACAAAAACATGGATGAGAGAATCTTCCAAAGAAAGGAAGGAAGTAATCAATTTGAAAATAAGTAACTCTATACATGGATGTGTAGATCATGCAAAGAAGTAACTTTCAGACACAAACTGAAAGAAAGTCCTCCTGAAACAACTCATCAAGTTGAATCACCATATCGAGAACTTTAGCGGCACTATACAACCCTACCTAACTCCACATCTGATTTCCCCCAAAGGAACGATCAAGGGACGCATTAGAAACCACGGTGAATTTCTCCACCTCGTCACAGAAACCGTCATCGAAGATAATGGCGAAAAAGCAACTATCACAGCCTCCGTCGTCATTTCCCAGAACAATAACTGATAAAGCCTCATAATCCCAACTCCAATTAAAAAACATGCATTGTTTTCAACGAGTTCTACTTCCGTAAACTTCGCCGCTGAAAGAGGTATGAAAAGCTTCACAATCTTTTGTGCGCGATTGGGGTCATTCAAGCGGCGATGCCGTTATTATAGAGAAGCTTTAGACCAGTCTCTTGGTCATGATGGAATTGGGACGCGGTGGTGAGAGTTGGTCAAGGCTGATCACTGTTCTAGACTGAGTGTTGAGAGAGAAATATTATGTTTTCTCAGTTTCACGGGCGGTAACAGGGTAAAAACACTTCTCAGTATTCAGTATCGGCCAATTCTATCAAATACAGGGTGTTTCAAATTCGATTGTCACCTTTGGGATCTCGGAAATTATGAGAGACACGAAGATGGTTGAATCGGAGCAAAGTTGCGCATTTATCGGCATATATGCCGTTGAAAAAGTTCTGAAATTCCGAGTATATCCGGAGATATCCGGAAAGAACTGAAATTTTGGAAAATGGTTTTGATTTTTGGGTTTATTTTTCGATGGATTCGGAAATCAATTGCACTTCCACTTCGCCACTTTTTCGCTGCCACATAATGGTGTTTTCATATTTGCTGTCAGACGTTTCGCCGTCCGGCCACCATCATCAACTTTATTTTTTCTTAAAGGCGCTAGATTAGATTAGATTAATATGGGGCTTCTGTGCTGAACAGCCACTACACTGCGACCTTTGCAGGTCTATTGTGTGTGCCCTCGTGTATGCTAGAGTTCCTTGTCTAGGCCCGTCCTTGTAACTAGACTCCATAGGCCAGACCTCGAGTTCCCCATATATTGAGAGGGTTGTGGTTTTTCCTCTCCTAATGTTGCAAACATTATCCTTGACAGACCTTCGCAATAGCATATGTGTACAGAGGTTTCCCATCCTCTTGGCAAGCCTGCATAGGGCTGTGTCTGCCAGTCCGATGTTGTTCATATGTTTGTTGAGTCTACAGTGTCTCGTCAATAACCCGACCAGAACTCTAGTTGATCGCCTGTTCAGACTTAGTAGGTACTCCGTAAATTTTGGCGATGGCTCTTTAATGAACTCTTTGGCCTCTCTAATACCCGGGCCTTATTTCACCATTCTTGAGATTGTTTTCTCTTCCAGTTGCTGTTACAAGTTTTTCGCAGCGCTTTTGTTGTACGACAAAAGGGTTCTGGGCCAATGGGGGAGCATCGTGCTCCTTCTCGTGCTAGTGAATCAGCCTCTTCGTTGCCTTTGTAACCTGTTTGGCCTGGTATCCAGGCTAATGACAGTCTGTTTTGACTACCTAGTTCTTGTAGCTTTTGTAGGCAGTTCCAGACCAGTTTGGAATTGACCTGCATGGAGCTAATTGCTTTTATATCTGCTTGGCTATATTGCAATAGTCTTTCCCTTAAACTCCTGCCTTAGTAACTCTTCTGCGAAGTGACGTATTGCTGCCGTTTCTGTCATATCGTCACTTTTTTACCTAAGCTCAGTGAGACGTTTGTCTTTGGTTTAGTTATATAGATTCCTGCTCCTACACCTTCTTCAGTTTTTGAGCCGTCTGTGTAACAGGCAATCTCTGCATTTATTGGAGGTCCTCCCTTCCATGCCTCTCTGCCTGTTATAATTGTTTTGAAGTTTTTTCCGAAGCTATAATGAAGAAGCATCTCATCCGATGGCATTCCCATTATGGGGTCGTTTTCCAACTCTTTGTTTAGCTCGTTGTACTTCTTACCGTGCAGCATGCTTGTATGGGCGCTACATTGGATTCTTTCTGTTTTGAATAGAACCAGATTTTATCTTCTCAATGATGTATCATAAGTTATCAATCTTTTTCGAAAAATTGGAGATATTGAAAAAAATAATTCTTATCATAATAGGCTTTGACTTCGATGTTTGTAAATTTGACTTTCAATTTGTCACACTCAATGACATTTTGTTATTGTTCAAATCATTGAAAAATGGCTTTCACGAATGAAGAAAAAAGATATATGATACAAATTTATTACGGATACGATAGAAACAGTGTTAGGACTTCGGAAATGTATTTAAACTTATATTCTGAAAGACGACAACAACATCGAACTATGTTCAAGTTATTGAATCGAAATCTCACTGAGTTTGGTTAATTTGAAAAGCCGAGGAAAAAATACGGCGACAGAATGGACCAGGAAACTACAGAAAATTTGATGAATGAGGTATGTATGAGTTAAGTTAGATATTGTGTTCTTTTCAGTGAAAATTATTATTTTGCAGATAAACATGAAGCCGGGAAAATCTATACGTCAAATATCCTCCGAAATGAATATTTGTCATACAAGTGCTTGGAGACATCTCAAAAAAGCAGTTTGAAATGTTACAAAATACACATATCTCAAAAATTGTATCCAGGTGATCCCGAAAGCGATGGAAAATGTAGTAGGGACCGATGAAAGCACATTTGGAGCATAAACAACCCCAGGCAGTTCCGAGAAATTCGACCTCCATTGCGATTTGGTATGAACGTGTGGGCAGGAATTTACAAAGATAGAATTTTGAGTCCTCATTTATTTGACGAAATTCTCAATGGAGAAACCTATCGCCAGTTTTTAATGTCAATTTTTGAAGACTATTTGGACGATCTACCTTTAGCTAACGATAACATCTGGTTTCAACATGATGGTGCTCCACCGCACACTACCAGATGAGTATCTACTCACCTGACTGAAAGGTTTGGTGATAAATAGATAGAGAATAATGGGCCGGTGAGGTGGCCAGCAAGGTCTCCAGACTCAAGTGTTATTGATACATTCTTATGGGGTACACTGAAAATAGAGTTTATGGTCAGAGGGGATATCAAAATATTGATAACCTTCAGTACAGCATTGTTAGAGAAGGGCACAGTTGTGTTATCATGAACAAGGTCAGCATTTTGAGCATTTGCTGTAATTTATAATTGAAGTTCTATTTTCATTGAGAAGGACACAATGTCTAATTTACCTCATACACATCCAATTTTTCAAATTTTGATTGTTGATTCTATCTCCGTATTTTTTCATTGGCTTTTCAAACGAATCAAACTCGGTGAGATTTTGAGCCAATAACTTGAACATAGTTCGATGTGGTTGTCGTCTTTCTGGATACAAGTTTAAATACATTTCCGATGTCCTAACACTGTTTCTATCGTATTTGTAATGAATTTGTATCATATCTCTTTTTTTTCATTTGTAAAAGCCATTTTTCGCCAAAAATTCAATAACAAAATGTCATTGAGTGTAAGAAATTGAAAGTCAAATTTACAGACATCAAAGTCAAAGCGTATTATGATAATAATTATTTTTTGAATATCTCCAATTTTTCGAAAAAGTATGATAACTTGTGATACATCATTGAAAAGGTAAAATCTGGTTTAATTCAAAACAGAAAAAATCCATTGTAGCGCCCATAAGAAAAAATAAGTTGATGGTGGGGCCGGAAGACGAAACGTCGGATAGCAAATCTGAAAACACCATTATGTAGCAGAGGAAAAGTGGCAATGTGGAAGTGCAATTTATTTTCGAACCCTTCGAAAAATAAAGCTAGAAAAGAATAAAAACCATTTTCCAAAATTTATGTTTTTTCCGGATACTGAGGATGAGGATTTTATAGTCCTTAGTTTCATGGAGGGCAAATGAATTTGTAATATTTTGCTGAGAAAAACTAAACATCAACGATTGATTATCGTACAATACCAGGATTCTCAATCAGAGTTCCGAATCGTCAAACACGGGGTACCCCATGGGTCTGAATAAGGTACTCTCCTATTCATTTCATATATCAATGATCTACCGCAAAACTTCTCACCATCATCATGCATGCTGTTGGCAGATGATGTAACCATATATGAATCACATGTTGATAAGCAAATATTGTCAAATTCAATGAAATTGGCGAAGCATAGAGCGAAGGAAGAGTTTCTAACAAACAAATCGTAACAAAACCCTAATAAATGCCAAAGGATTTCCATTTAAACTGAATGTCGTGAGAACTCAGCAAATGAAGTTGAACTTTTGGGTATAACCTTGGATCACTCTTTGAAATGGAACTGTTATATTGACAAGGTGCTCTAAACTTTCTAATCAACTATATCTCCTAAGACAACTGAAAAAAGTAACCTGTGGTTTCAGAAGAGCAACTCATAATAAAGTATACATCAATGAAATCAGAATATGGGGCACTATTTGGCGTCCATAATAGAGAAAACGTTGATGATGATTGCCAGAAGGCGAAACGTCGGATAGTAAAACTGAACTGGTCAGTCGGTAGCCAAGCGGTTCGGCGTGGGTGCTTTGTTCACTCACTCGAATTGACTGCCGTGTTGGTCGGTGGTTCAAGCCCTAGTCTGAACGATCGATCTTCACTTGCTACCGTCCAATCCGTGTTAGGAATCACACGTTAAAAGGTAAGACCTCGTTAATCCCTTGCTCGCACAAGTTTCGACTTCTGAGGGTTGTCGTTCGTAGGGGTGCGACAGCTGGTTAACGGAAAAACAGATTTTAAACAGAAACAGAACATGAAAACTTGTAGCTGAAAAAATGTATCAATGAGAATGTGTTTTGGGTTTTGAGCTATGCTAGAAAAAAATAAAAACGAAAATTCAGATTTTCTGTTTTTTTCTTATATTTCCAGAAATACTGGAAATTTTTCAAGTTTCAAACAGTATTTTATTAGGCACAGAAAAACTCAAATTTGCTCCAATTTAAGCTTTGACGTATCTCCCGTGGTTTGGGAGATCCCAATGGTAGGGTTTGAATTTGAATTGCCCTGTATGAAAGTGACTCAAAATCATCTCAGAATGTCAAAACAAACTGTTTTGAAATGTAGTGTGTACCATTTAAAAAAAAATTTGCCCATTTATATATTTTCAGAATCAACACCGATTTCAAGTACCTATGCCATTACTAAAAGTAGTTATCTTTGTCTATACCTCAGTTCTCACTCTACGTTAATCACTATGAAAAACAACAACAACAAAACAACAAAAGGCAGGTATACCACCTAAATTTATTTTACAATTTTGCCCTATCTATTATTTTACAATATATGTTTATATGTCAAAATTCCCCAAAATACTTGGGTATTAAATGTTTCAATAAAATAACAACTTTTATAGGGATCAATAAAAGTAGAACTGTAATGAGGAATGAACTATATGATTTCTTGTTGGATAACAGTATGGATGAATTTCTTGCTTTTAGTGCTTAGATAAATGACTTAGTTTATTTTATACATGTAGTCTTCATTTTTAATTTTGTTCAAGATCAAACATTTTTGTTTTGCTTTTAGCGTTTTTCTTTTGACTAGTCCAATAAGTTTTGTCACGAATTTAGTCTTGTAATTACGTATGTGTGAAAATTTTAGTGATGAATAAGACTATTTCTATTTCTATAAAACAATTTTCAGCTATATAAAAATTAATTCCACAATAATGCCTATCCAAATTTTTTTGGATATATTGTGAAATAACAGATAAGGAAAAATTGTAAAATTAATTCAGGTTGGTATACCTGTATGGTTGGTACGCCTGAATAGTTTACCTGTATGGGTTACCTTTATAGCATAAATAGGATTAGCTCGCATTAGTTTCTAGTTTTAATCTTCCTCTTTGAAGATGATCACTTGGTGATCGAAACACGTGGCGGGGTGTTAAAAATAACGTGTTGGGAAAAAACTCCAGTAATATTTTTACTACACCAAAGGTTCCAAACAGTGCATCATAAGTACTTGTTGAGAGCAATTCGTATACCTAACCTCAAAATGAAAGAAATGGAATACTCGGAAGTTGAAATTGACAAAAAGAGTATTTTTGTATTCAGTATAAAATTTTAAGAGTCGGTACAATCAGAATCAATTTTCCGAATGTGAGTTCTATTACTGTCACAAAATGGAAGTGGCTGACGATCATCGGGACTCTGTACATGGAAACTCAATTTCCAATGATTTTCCTTTCCCAAACCCGCATGACGATCGTTGCGTCCAATCCAAACCCATCTCGCCTACTAACGCGATCAATTTAAGTCATCACTGACGAAGTTCCCGGCTAACTATTCGCAATTAGCCAGATATTCCCAGTGGAACTCGCAAAGCGTGTTCCAGGAGATCCATGAGAAATAATTTATGTCATAATGCCGGTGACGGGCAGAGAGACCGTTAATTTAGGACTACAATAACGCTACAATAACGTGATTTATTCGAAAATTCATCTCGCTCTCAGATGGAATCGATACGATTTTCATCAATCCCGTAATGGGAGTGGCTAACTTTTTCCAATTTGCGTGTGCCATGACAAATCGGTAATTCCAATCGTTTACTCACGAACTGTCGCTGAAAATACGGAATTTCATGGAATTACTCTTGATGGATTCGCATTGGGAATGTGTTGGTCATAAATATGATGTGAATTTGAAAATACGAAACGGTAATTCACGTAACAAGTCCGGAAGCTGCTGTTTTTATGCACGACTAGAAAAAATTATATTCCTTTGAAATGCTTGGTATATCCAAATGACTTTTGTTGAAGTCAGAACAAGAAGGTAAAGTTTCCGTTTCACATTGAGTGGTTTCATCTGTTAATTTTTCAATGGTCGTAGTCGTTTCAATTTTGTTTGTAAGTGAATCGTCTGTATATCTTTCAGCGACATTGGTGGACTTCCAGCCACCGTGTCTCTTCAAATTCGGAATGTTTCCACCATTGTCAGCAAATAACGTCGCTAAAATTCGACCAATGCTACGGCCTGTGTGATTTTTAGGATTCTCAATTCGAAATTCCCAAAACTGTGAATACCAACAGGCTTAATTAAACATTTTTCTCTTCTGTAATTCAAGAAAAATCAATATATGTCAAAATTTATAACTCTTTCAAAATACAAATCATGAAATTATAAAACAACAACAAAAATTAATTGGCGCTCCGGGGTGACTTTATTGATTCTAGTGGCGCATTTGCTTTTTCAGCTGCAGGAAAACCCGGAAAAGCCTGCAGCACCACATCATCTGAAGATCTTGATCTGCCAATGTCCTCTCTCTCATAAAACAAAATGTAGGGTGTCTCGAGAGACTCCACTTTCCTGAAAAGGACAGGATGGACGATGACCTAGGAGGACAACTCCTCGGGACAATGTTATGGGCCTACACTCGTCCTCCCTACTCTACAGATACAGATACTACAATCGTAATAGTTTTTTAAAATTATCGTAAGCATTTTTGAAATATTTCATTATTTGCTGCCTCAATAATTTTTTTTAATTCAATGCTGTTGAAGACTTCTGATTTTCTTACTCTATAACCAGCATTCTTCCTTCCTGAAGAAATGCGACGACCTTTCGGAAAGTGACTATGTTTACATCGTTCTTCACTCAAATGGCACTTTCAACATAGACTAACATGCTATTCAGGATACGAGGATTTGACAGTTTCAGCTTTTTGAGCCAAATGAGCCAAAATTACTGTAATAGTTTTGCATTTCTTCATATCTCTCCATTTCAAAAACTAATCATAAACGTTTTCTCACCTGGAATTTGATTTTTCAAACAATAATTGTGCTATAGCAGCAGCTGCTGCAATGGGAATTTTGTGGGTCACCTTTTCTAACTCACTATCCTTGTTGCTTTCTATAGTTTATTGCGATGATTGCGAACAAGAACAATGCGAACTTTGTAAAATCAGAATGTCAACTAATTCTATCTATCAGTCATTATTTCTCTGCTCTGATGATGATCAACTGCATTTATCGAAACCATACCTAACAAGATTTCCATATTCACAATAACAACAACGATGTAAGTCGAAGCTGTGTCAGAACATGATTACCTCTTTTTATTCAAATTAGTTGATCAAAATACGGATAAAATCGAAGGATCCTGAAAAAATTCCAAAAATGCTCGGCCTTCATACCTGAAAATTAGTAACACTAATATTTTTTCAAAATCGATGACAACATTAACATCATGATATCAATCCTTATCCAACTCAATGGTTTCATATCAAAGTTGATTATGTAACTCTAAATCTCTTTTTAAATTACTGGAATCGAACCTTTTGTTTTTTTTGATGAAAGTATCTAAAAAAGGGAGTAAATTCTCCAACCTTTCTTCGATGTTCCAGACTATCAAGGTTGCAAGTGATGTTCGTGTCTCCAATCAGGCGAATGGCCCTTTTCTGGATGGAATCCAGCAACTTCAGGGTACTTTTTCGGGCAGAGCTCCATACATGAGAACAATACTCCACAGAAGGTCTGATATCAGCTTCATGAAGCATCAAACGTTGCTGAGGTGTGTAGAGTTTTCTGGTTCGGAACAGTGTTCCAGGCTTATGAAAAGCAGCCTTTGCAATTCCAGCGACATGATTGTGCCAAGACATATTGGTGTCCATTTTAATCCTCAACAAACTTATCGAGGCAGAAAGTGGAATTATCTGTCCTGACATATTATATCCGGTTTGGAGACATTTATCTTTTTGAAGAAAACCGATGCCTGGGTTTTTTCAGCAATGCCTAAAGCGATGCCAATTATAGGTTCTGGTCCGATGAAACTGCTTGCAGCCCCCTCCTATGCAAGGCAGACAGCAGCCTCATTGCTTTCCAGGCCTGTATGGTCAGGAACACAGACCAGAGACAATCTGTTAAGTCTTCCTATCGAGGAAACTCGTTTTTGGTAATTTGCTACCAATTGCTACCAAGAGCTTCCTTCCTTTCACCCCAATTCCAAAAAGCTCCTAGATCGTAATAGGCAACCTCATCCTGCCGGAAAAGATGTGCATCCGCAGCCAATGTCTTGGAATCTAAAGGAATGACGTGACAAGTATGCTGTCGTCAGCAAAGCAATATATTGGATTATTTATTGAAAAAGTCATTGATATACAATAAAAAGAGGATTGGAGACAATATACAGGGCTTTTCATGATGAGCGTTAATTAGCCGTTTCTGACAAACTATTCGACGGATCAACCTGAAAATTTCACAGTATGTATAAATCAATATGACCTACACCCCTAAATATTTCAGATGAAGCGGCATTGTCGCTTCTACTATAAAATAGCGGCTTCTTTGATTTTTCAAACGGAACACCCCGTATATAATATCATATTATGATTCATTATCACTTTGTCAACAAATTCATATACTATTTCCCTATACCTATCTATCACCGTTTAGAAGGTATAAATTAATTTCGATAATTTTTTTTACCAAACATGAACTTTTATAAATGCTGATAATCTTGAACTCTCTTGCATTAAAACAATCAAATTTGAAATGGATTGGAGTGATACTATGAGGATCTGCACTCCGAGTCATATTTTCATTTGCCTCATACAGGGTCTTCAAAAAATGCAGATACTTTGATCTCATGAAAAAATTAGTGGAACTCAATTTTTTCAAATGGAACACCCTGTATAGTTCAACATTTAAGAGCTCTACATCCAATTTTAGATCAACTCTGTTCAGATAATACTATTTCTATTTTGAACCGTTTTCGAGATAAACTGTTTCAAACGGAAACTGACGTGGTTTTCTTGCTCGTTTTTTTTGAATTCATCACTTATTTTGGATATTCAACATTTTTTTTATACTTAGTAATAATTCTTTTTGATCCAGTTTTTCAACTGTCTTAGATCAGTCAATTCGAAATTGGTATGTACCTACCTTAGAAAAAGTTACAATTTGTATACATTGAGGTATTGGTCTCTAACGTACAACAGTACACATTAATATTTTTTAATAGTGTGTTTTGGAAAAATAAATAAACCAATTATTTAACGTCAGACTTTCGTCCACAACTTCCGAAGCCGAATAATAATGTGATAAATCGACTACTGAAAAACTGTAGGTTGAATGGAACCTTCCGTCCAAAAATCATTCGTAAGAAGACTAAAATGGATTATGATGACAATGGTATAACAGTTTTGGGATACTTTCATGCATTTCCAAATGCTTCTCTGCACGAGGCTGAAAGGGAGATAGGTATACCCTACGTGACAATTTGTCGAATTCTTAATAAGCATAAATGGCATCCCTATAAGTTCTACTGTGTCCAACATTTGAAAGAGACTGATTTACCTCTTAGAGTGGAATTCTTTGAATGGTTACTTGTCGAAACTCAAGAGGATGAACATTTCCTTGACAATATCATATGGACAGATGAGGCCAAGTTCACAAAAAATGGAGTTTTCAATAAACACAATGGTCATTATTGGGCGCCAGAAAATCCCCATGTTGTCCGCCAAAGGCGTTTTCGAGAAAGATGGCAATTCAATGTATTTTGTGCCATAAAGAATGAGTCAATTTTTTATATCGAGTTTTATGATGATAATTTGAATGCATCAAAATATGAAGATTTACTGAGGAATGGAATTCAAATGATTTTAAATAATAGACCAGGAAGAGAACGTGTATTGTACCAAATGGATGGTGCTCCACCCCATAATTCTCATTCAGTCAGCAAAGCTTTAACCGAAATCTTCGAAGACAGATGGATTGGTAATAATGGACATTTTCGTTGGCCTCCTAGAACACCAGATGGCAATCCATTAGATTATTTCGTGTAGGGTTCCATTAAAAATATGGTTTACTCTACTCCAATAACAACAATAGAAGATATGAAATCGAGAGTTACAACTGCTTTCAATAGTTTGACTCCAGACTTGATCAGAAGCGCTACACATGACAATATTTTGAAGAGATTACATGTTTGTTCAAGTAGAGGTGGAGATGTGTTTGAACATATTCTGAAATACACTGACGATTAAATTAACTCATTAATTTATGGGTTTATTATTTTCAGTTCGTGTTTCAGCGTTAATAAAACTATTGTTTGAAGAGAAGTTTCATTCGATGGTTGAGGAGTACTTCAATAATTATCTTTTCATTGTATTATCTGTTACTAATTGAGAAACATCAAATGAAATATGTTTTACAAAAATGAGTGATGAACAATGAAACCATGTCAATTTCCATTTGAAACAGTTTATCTCGAAAACGGACAAAATAGAAATACTATTATCTGAACAAAGTTAATCTAAAATTGGATGTAGAGCTCAAAAATGTTGAACTATACAGGGTGTTCCATTTGAAAAAATTGAGTTCCACTCATTTTTTCATGAGATCAAAGTATGTGCATTTTTTGAAGACCCTGTATGAGGCAAATGAAAATATGACTCGGAGTGAAGAACCTCATAGGATCACTCCATTCCAAATTTGATCGTTTTAGTGAAAGAGAGTTCAAGATTATCAGCATTTATAAAAGTTCATGTTTGGGAAAAAAAATATCAAAATTAATTCATATCTTCTAAACGGTAATAGATAGGTATAGGGAAATAGTATATGAATTTGTTGACAAAGTGATAATGAATCATAATATGATATTATATATGGGGTGTTCCATTTGAAAAATCAAAGAAGCCGCTATTTTATAGTTGGGGACTTTAATGTATAATTTTCTCATCAAAACAACTGAACCATACCTGAACAATATCCACTGGTAACAGGTGAATATTGGTAATCACAAATGAAAATTGACAATCACTCTTCCTATGAATACATTGAAATCAGTCGATCTTCACCACCACGTGTTTCACCGGCAGATGATAAATAATGATTGGACCTTCCCTCACTCTGAACCGGGTCATTCAAAAACTCCATTTAGGGTCTACACGTCCATGGAAACAACTGAAACAAAGTTGTCCCGAATGTAGGTCAAAAGTATATCCGCGAATGTTTATGCTTTTTTCATTTCGATACTGCAGAAGTTTCACAATGATCGTGAGTTATGGGACTGTATTTTGTTTTTTTATAGCGTGTCATAACGCGGATGGGATGATTTCGTTTTTTCATTACCCAATTTATGAGGAAGTATCCAGGTCGAATGTATCGGACAAATAAAAGTTTGATATCTCTGTTGTTGCAGTTATATATTCGAATGGGAGGCAACAAAAAATCAGTTGAAGTTATTATTTACAATACCAGATAAACGTGATACTGTAGTTCGCTTGGTTTGACCAACATACTTTTTTTCCCAATCCTTGCAGCTCATTCCGTAAATATTTATGACATTTATTTCTCCGTCACCCTATCTTTTGTGTTGCCCAATACTTGCCAATACAGTTTTGAAAACCAATTTCATTTGATTTTTCAAAAGTTCGAATTTGGTCCATATCGAGTGGTCCAACGAAAAGTATGCACCTTGCTTTTCTCCTTTTTTTGTAACTTAACGCAAAAAAGCTCGGACAGGTCAATTTTGCTTTTGAGGGGGACAAATTTTAGATGTATTTTTCTACCTTCAACCCCCTAGCGAGGGTGAGTAACAACCCTAAACTTTTAAATGGAAAGTGGGGTCGAGTTGAATAGTTATAAAAAAAGCAAGAACATTCACTCGATATTTTTGGTGTTAATGAAAATTCGGAAAAAACAGCATTTTTATCATTACTATATTCCTCAATTTCTCTCGTGCGTTTTTTGGTTCGAATAACAACAACAAGAATTTAGGCAAACGTTAATTGATTCAGTTCGGTTGCTTTTGAAATTATTTCAACTTTACTATAAAAATGGTTTATTCCATTCCTGAACGAGTTGAAATTATTAAACTTTATTATCAACATAATAGTTGTGCTAGACTTACTGCTCGCCTCTTTAATAACAGTCATCCCGGGAAAAATGTGAATGATTCGTACGTTGCCAAGTTAGTCCAAAAGTTTGTCGATACCGGATCTGTCTGTAATGTGAAACACCAGCCACGGAAACCGATCAGAAATGAAGCAGTGGAAGTCGCTGTTTTGGGACATGTTGAATTGGATCATACTCAAAGTACCCGTCAGCTTGCTGCAGCCTCAGGTGTCTCCCGTTCGTCTATAATACGGATATTAAAAACCTATAAATTTCATCCGTACAAAATTAAATTAGTACAGGAACTCAATGAAGATGATCCTGATAGAAGGCTGCAATTTTGTGAACAACTGAGCTAGCTACTAATTGATGATCCGCACCTATCATTCAACACGTGCTTTTCCGATGAGAGTACATTTTTTTGAATGGAGCTGTGAATAGGCATAATTGCCGTTACTGGGATGACAGCAACCCACACTTACGCCGAGACGTCCATACCCAGTACCCTCAAAAAATCAATGTCTGGTGTGGCGTATTAGGTAGTCATATCGTAGGGCCACTTTTTATTCCTGGGAATTCAACTGGTGAGGTCTACCTGAACATGCTTGAAGATACAATTGATCCTCTCATAACAGAAATAATTGAAAATGACCAAAATCATAATGATGATCGGCTTCATTTCCAGCAAGATGGAGCACCTTCTCACTATGTTGCTCCGATAAGAGAGTTTTTAGATGACCGGTTTCCTGGATGGTGGATTGGAAGGAGAGGCCCCATCGAATGGCCTGCCAGGTCACCTGATGTATCGCCTTTAGACTTTTCCCTTTGGGGACACTTGAAAAATAAATGTTTTGCTACGCAGCCCGAGTCCATTGAAGATCCTTGCCAACGAATTACAGCAGAGTGCAGTAGTATAACACCTGATATGCTACAGAATGTTAGGAATAGATTTGAACAAAATCTGTATTATTGTATGGAAGCAAATGGATCACATTTTCAGCCCTTGCTAAAGTAGGATTCTACTAAGTCAATTACACATTTCAAAGTACTGGGTTGTAGTTGTTTTTCTTCATAATATCTACATGCTTGAGTGAAATACAACAAATTAGGTATCATTGGAAAGATAATTTTGTGCCCTTTCAAATGGTATATCACTCGACCCCACTTTCCATTTAAAATTTTAGGGTTGTTACTCACCCTCGCTAGGGGTTGAAGGCACAGGTAGAAAAATGCATCTGAAATGTGTCCTCCTCAAAAGCGAAATCAACCTGTCCGAGCATTTTTGCGTTAAGTTACAAAAAAAGGAGAAAAGCAAGGTGCATACTTTTCGTTGGACCACTCTGTATGAGAAAAATATAAGTAATATGGAAATCGAGCTAATGAGCACTCATATGTCTTGTATTTAACTGTCCTTGAAGTTGCTTTACACCGAAACATTTTTTTCTTTATGGGAAAATTGTTATATATATGCTCATGGATGACCATGATAACCCGCTGAAAATCAAACTCCAGGAGGTGCTATGTAGCTATGCAGTTCCAGAAGGTGCCAGATACTATTTATTGTGAATTCAGATATTATTACAGACACATATAGACTTATACAGTGGAATAAATTCTCTATTTCGGTTACGGTACATTTCCCGAAAGACGTCAAATTTAAATTATAATTTGACATACTTCAACGGAAAAATGCTACCTACCCTACCTTTAACCCCCGTCCAATGACAGGTATAACCCCCAATTTCTAAATTGGAAATATTAGTTAATTTCCTATCTATGTAGACGCCCAAGTTTTTGATTTCTCTCAGGGAATCTATTTTTATTGTTTTTCCTTGTTCGCCGACATCAAGAGTTTCAAATCGACAGTCATTGGATAGATTGCAGCTGAAAGGAAAAAACATTGTTTTTTCCAGATTCACTGTCAGGGGCCTTTGGTCAAACCATTTTTTGAGCAAGTGGAAGTCTACGTTCTTTTTCAAAACAAGCCAAGTGTCTGCCTCATAGAATATCGCAGTATCGTCTGGGTGTCCAATTATTTTCCCAACGCTGTACAAATTGAATAATTCATTCAGTTATAAATTGAAAAGCAGAGGACCCAGTACCGTACCTTGCGGGACTCCACATTCTATTTGTTTTTTATTGCTAATTATATCTGCAATTCGCACAACTTGCATTCTATTTCGAAGATAGCTTTCAAAAAACGTTTGGGAGTTCCCTCTGATACCATTATTTTTCAAAGTTTGTAGGAGTAGTTGATGATCGACAGTATCGAAAGCCTTCGTTAGGTCTATAAATAGACATAAAGAAGGTTTTCCTTTCTCCAAGGATTTATGTATCAATTCTGTCAGTTCAAGAATCGCGTCTTGGTTTGAGGTTTTTTCTTTGAAGCCAAATTGTTTATATGAAATCAATTCGTATTTGGTTATAAATGAGTTTATTCTTTTCTATAGCAATTTTTCGAAAATTTTTGATAGACGGGTGATAAGCGAGATTGGTCTATAATTTGTGATTTCAGTTTTATCCTTTTTTTATGGATAGGAGTCACTATTGCAGTTTTGAATGAGTCGGGCCACACAGCACATTTATTAATAATAAAAACTGAAGGATTTAATATATAATGTGATAGGAGTACCTCCTGATCATTTTTTATTGGTCCAATTGTGGTTGATTCATGTTTAGTGCCGGTGATTTCTTTCACAATATTCCATAGTTGTTTGGTATCTTGTTTTTTGTATTCTATTTTGTTCTTTTAATAATTTTGCTTGGTGGTTTTTATCAAATTGGTGACTTTGTTTCTCAAACTTTTGTAACGGTTTTTTAATGGAATGCTGTCAAGGTATTTGAGACTAGTTTTGAATAAACAATTTTTTGCGTTAATCATAATATCATTAATAATAAGATAAGAGAAGAACACAGGCAGTATCTTCAAAAGGTTAATGTTTAGGCAGGGATTGTAGGAAATCATATCGTTGGTCTCTTTTCCATTGAGGGCAACTTGGATGGCGATAATCATTTGACACCACTTTAAAATGATGTCATTCCAAGTTTAGCGAATGGATATCCTAATCCAGGAAACCCTAATGTTCCAGTGAATACGATATGGTTTTGGCAGGATAGAGCACCACCACATTACCAAGTTAATGTCCGGCAATACCTCGATACATTTCCCAATCGGTGGATAGGGAGGAGAGGATCGATTGAATGGCCAGCGCGATCACCTGATCTATCATCATTAGATTTATTCTAATGGGGATGTGTAAAAAACAATGTGTTCAAAACTGAACCTTCAGAACCTTCAAAAGAACGAATAAAGCTTGCGATTAGGTCGGTCACGCCTGATATATTAGATAATGTTAGAAGACAGTTTTATTTGAGATTAGGATGTTTCCAAGACGTTCGCGGTGAATATTTTGAACATCTACTTCGTTAACACCCATAGTTCTTTCATGTATTTTACATTTCATTGCGTTTTCCATTAAATTTTAGTTTTTGAGTTTTTTTTATCGAATGTCGGTATCCACATGATTTTAATTTATTTTATCTCAATTGTTGTAAGAAACTTGAAAGCAATAACCATTTTTGAATAGAGAATGAAGGGATCTTCCAAACGATATATCACAAACCTATACTTCTCATTTAAAAAAATTGAGGGTTGCTCTTGTTATTTGAATTGGAAGGTGGGGCTGGCATTTTTACGTTAAAAAATGTAAAATTATAATTCACATTTGACGTGTTTCGAGATTTTTTTTAATATGTAGAGTAACCGAAATAATGAATTTATTTCGTTTGGCTTTTACACACTGTATAATTGAACATCGCCTTTTCGATTCATTTTGAAAAATGTATTTTTTAGAATTTTAACGCCTTCTTCACTTTTTGTCAAATTTGTCGACTAGTATTCTTTTACCCGCCCCAAAATCCTGTTTTGTGTAATTGGCAACATGCAAAATTATATTTTTGTTGGATTTCATGAGCCACCAATACAAGTGACAATTGAGAAAAATAGCTGAAAATAACAATCATATTGAGCAAAAAACCCTGAAATGAAATCAAAGTGGAATGAAACACAAGCAAAAAATTTCAAATTGAACAATTGAACAAAAAAAACGAAAATTGAGATTTCAAGCCAGGTTACTTCGCACTGGAGGTTCGAACTAATGAAATTATGAAACATTATCAACCACCTTCAAAAAATTCTCGTTTTGTTTATCTAGCCTCTCCAGGAAGATGTGTCTGAAGATGTGTGATCCAATGGGCAGTAAACTCCAAATTTTATTCGATTCCTTCTACCATCCTTTTTGATAAAAGATTGCATCGGTGTATAGGTATATCCCTTTTCAATCTTGCAGTTAAAAATAATAATTTTCCTGAATTATGGAAGATATCACGAGCTTGTCCCATTTTTAAGACTGGAGATTCATCTGATAATCGGAATTATCGTCCCATCTCAATCCTATCGAAATTTGCTTAACTTCTCGAAATTGTCATCTATAATCACGTACATATTCCCTCAGTTCGTAATATCATATATCCGCAACAACCTGACTTATGTCAAACAGATCCACAAAAACAAATTTAATTGTATTGATCCAAAATGTTAGTGATGTATTAGATAATCGTGGTCGTTGATGTGATACATAGTGACTGATTTTGCTAAAGCATTTGATCGACTTGATCACATGATCCTTCTTCAAAAACTCCATCAATTTCGTTTCCATAATTCAGCAGCACTTTTCCTCAAATCCTACTTACTTCAACGCGAACAGTTTGTATCTTATAACGACTATGATTCTTTTTATTACAATCCCTTACTGGAGTACCTCAGGGGTCAAATCTCGGACCACTTCGGTTCTTATTATTCATTAATACTCATTAATAAGTTATTTTTGCAGATGATTTGAAAATATATTAACCTGTCGAAACTATGAGACTGTAATACTTTGCAACGACAGTTAGAAAATATACAGACTAGGTATGAATTTAACAATGCATCCAAATGTGAAGTAGTGTCTTATAGTAGAAAAATATCAGTCATCGAGTACAATTATCAAGTAGATACCATTTCACTGTCACCAAGTAACTCAATTAAAGGCCTTGGTGTATATTTTGATCGAAATTTGTTTTTTTCCAACCACATCAGATCAAAAGTAAGTAAAGCATTGAGAGTTTATGGCTTTATAGTTCGCAATTGTAGATTTTTGTCAAACACATCTGCTCTACAAAAACTTTTGAGAGTCGACTGGCCAGAACCAATTTGTATCTCAAGTCTCCTATATCGCATTTGCAATAATTTCAATTCAATTTCAAATGTGTGTAATATCAATTCATGGAGAATTCTTAATTTACTGGTATAGGTTTTTAATAAAGGCTATTATTATTATGTCCATAGGACAGTCTTGCTCTGCATAAACTTCTTTCCATAAGGGCGTTGCAGGTAACTTCTTCATCAAAGATAATAACTGGATACTCCACTTTCACTGCAGATAGAAAGACCTCAATTGCCCAGATTTGTTTTTCTTATCAGAGTTACTCAAATAAAACCGCAGATCAAAGGTGTTATGTCTGTAGCTATCAACCAATTAATTTTTGGAATGTACTCACGCCACCAAGTTTCCCGCAGTATTCCAATTAAACCAATAATTTTCCTTTAGGGTCCTTAGTAACAAAGAACATCGATAATTTCAGTTTCACATAAATTGCGATTGTGCAGCGTCCGGAATTTCTTATTAGATCCTCGAAGACAAAGTGATAACTCCATTTTTCCCGGAAAATGGAACACTTCACCCTTTACTGGGAGTATCAGAGGATTATATTTGCCAGAAAATACAAAAGGAATGGGAAAAAAGCAGTAGATTAACAAATAAAGAGGAGATTTTAATAACATGTGACATGATAATTGTTGATACAGTTTTCATAATGAGTTACATAATAAATTCTCTGATAGTTCAAATATTGAATGTGGTGTTCCTCAGGGTTCAGTTCTTGGGCCAATCTTTTTCCTTGTTTATCTGAATGATCTCAGTAAACTCGACATTCGAGGATCATTCACAATGTTTGCGGATGATACCACATTACTGTGGCATGATAATAACGTTGAACTTCTGAAATCTAACATTTCCAAGGACTTAGAAAAGGTTCAACAATGGTGCGATGCAAACTTGCTTTGCTTCAACATTGATAAAACCAGGCATATTGGCATTTAAGTTCATATATAATGACCTTCATCTAGGCAGGAATATTGTTATCAACAAATCACATACCAAATTCTTAGGAATCTACTTAGATGATAAATTAAAATTTGAGGAACACATAAGAAATCTAAATAAAAAACTAGCCTCAGGTTGTTATGCTATCAGAGTGAAAATGTTTTGCCAAAAAAATTATCCTATCAAATTTGTCTATTTCTAGTCATGTGTGTCGAAATAACCAATGAAACCATCATTACACTGATAACTACCCATGGATAGTTTTCACGGGTAGTTATCACTTATGTCATGACATTGCTAAGCAACCAACACAATAAAGTTGTTTGACATTTCAGTAATTCAATTTATTTCGAAAATATCACTTCCTCGCTTTGGTGTTCAAAATGATGCGGCAATTGACAAAATCATTGAAGAAAATACATCAAAAAATACTGTCAATAGTAAAAAATACACTTGGAAAATATTTATGGAGTTTTGTGACGCCAGAAAATATGAATTGGATGGAAATCGTACTCTCGAAGAGCTTGCATTAATACTCAAGGATTGGGCGATTAATATGAGAAAAAAGGATAGCACAGGAGGCTACTGTTACAACCGTATGGAATATAACAAGCAAATTATTACAAGAAAAGTATTACAAGGAGTATAATATCATGCTAGACCCCTTTAAAAGTGTTGCATTCAAACAAGCGCGGAATGCACGCGACGCAGCACGAAGAAATTTACAAACAGATCCCACTGAACGCAAAACAAGCTCAGTACCATTAACTTCAAATGAAATGAGTAAAATTATAAACTTTTGGGATGAAAATACCCCTATAGGACTCCTACGCAAATTTTATCACATAGCAGCGGTGGAATTGGCTTGGAGAGGTGGTGAAGGTGCTGCTTGCTTAGTTGATTATTTTCATATCGAAAAGGACAACAATGGATCTCCAACTAATAGGATAGAATATAATTCAATTTTCAGTAAAACCTGCCAAGGGGGTTCAAAGAACTGCGCCTCTAGCAAATGGTTAGTTCAAAATAGTGATAACAATGCTTGTCCTGTCAGATTATTCATTAAATTATTATCAAAACGAGGCACATATATCAAGACAAATAGACTATTTTTAAAGCCAAATCGTCACTGGAAGACAGGAAGCGATAACTGGTATGACAATATGCCTCTGGGTAGAAATATAATCAACGGATGGACGAAATCTTCTGCTGAAGCAATTGGCTTGGATACGAAACAGAGGAAAATAACCAATCACTCTAATAGAGCAACTGCAGTCAGTCAACTAGCTAAAAGTGGAGTGGAACATTATCACTGACGCCAATTGTCAGAGAATTTCTCAATTATAGAGGGATTTTACACGGTTTAAGGAATTGCAAGGAATCAGAAATTTGGAGGAATTTCGGTAATACTGATTTGTAGGCACACTTTTTAAAATAATTTGTAACTCATCAGTCACTGAGAGATACCGTCAGATGGTTTACAAAAATGATGTTCACCTTGAATGATCTGAAGGAAAAATTCTTTCAGGCCAGTCTTCCCTCACCTACACATCAGGTTTATGTATTGACACCTATCTGAAAACAACTACTCCCCTGGATAATACCATGAAGGGCGTTGAATTATATCCGACATATGTCAGTGCAGGAATTTTCACAGAAATTCTTGCATATGCTTTTGGCGATACAATTGCCAAAATTGATTTTCAATTATTGGAACAGGCACACTTGCAGGCCGGTTTCGGGCTACTTAGCCTCTCGTCAGTGCAAAGTTGTGTCCATCATCCACATGAAGTCGATGACTTTTCATAATTGAAAATCGAATTCCTTTCCCAGTATCATTTCTCGAACTAGGCGGAAGCCAACGGCAAACAACATATATGTCATCGCTCCCTCTGCCTGTAGACGATATACTAACTAACCGTATATCCGAATGGCCCAAATCCTCGTAAGTATAAAAAAATAAATTTCATCTATGGTAGGTGGGCATACTTGAAAACTGTCTATAAATCAAATCATCCTGAGGAACATTTGGCAAAACAACTACCGGAATTGATTTTCAATCACAACACAACAAAGTTTTTGTTTCGGGGTTGAAATTAGATGATTTTAATGTATTTCCACGTGTTAAAACCGAAAGTGACCATAAAAATTATATATTAGCTCTTGTTTTCAAGATATAGTATCATTATATGAAATATATTTCATCACCAACAGTTGGTACACATGTTTGTTTACATAACACCCCTCTCATCAGCTGTTCTTAAGTAGTAAACATAACCTATGTGAGTTTGTCAATTGTACGCACGTGGTTGCTATTGAAATTATCGTGTGAAATTGATTTTTAAATTAATTTAAGTGCTGATCTGAAATGCCTCGAAAGTGTGTGAATTCTGTCGATAGCTTTTGCTATATATGTGGTGAAATAACATTTAAGGCTCAGAAACGTAAAATGACACCTATCGTTAAGACATCCTATGAACATTATTTTGGTGTGGAAGTTGGGGACCAAGATAAATCATGGGCTCCTCATATATGTTGTAATTCTTGTTCCGTCATATTGCGAGAGTGGCTGAAAAATAAAAACCGGGCAATGGCTTTTGCAGTACCTATGGTTTGGCGTGAGCCTACCAATCATACAGACGACTGTTATTTCTGCTTAACTCCTCCCATTAAGCAAGGTTTATCTATGAAGAAAAGAGGAACGGTTAAATACCCTAATCTCCCATCTGTTCTTCGGCCTGTACCACACTCAGACAATTTGCCAGTCCCTTCTCCACCCCAAAACTATGAAATTTTAGAGGAAGGTGATGAAGACTGTTTAGAAGGAGCAACCCATCCTTCTACATCCTATGACCCTGATTTTGAGGTAAGCGATAGGTCTAGTGATCCGCACAGAATTAGTCAAGCAGAGTTGAGTGACCTTATAAGAGATCTTCGCTTGTCTAAGGAAAAGGCTGAGCTGTTAGGGTCAAGACTACAACAGTGGAATCTTCTAAAACATAATGTGAAAATATCTCAGTACAGACAGCGTCAAAAAGATTTGCTTCCTTTTTTTGAGAAAAAAGAAAACCTCGTAGTTTGTTCTGATGTTAATGGTTTGATGGACTGCTTGAATTTGGATCACACTCCATCTGAATGGAGACTGTTTATAGAGTCTTCAAAACTAAGCTTAAAAGCTGTACTTCTGCATAATGGAAATCAGCTACCCTCTATTCCTATAGGTCATGCAGTTCACATGAAGGAAACGTATATAAATATGAAAACACTTCTCCAATCAATCAAATATGAACAACACAAGTGGCACATCTATGGTGATCTGAAAGTCATTGCTATACTCCTAGGAATGCAATTAGGGTTCACCAAGTACTGTTGTTTTTTGTGTCTGTGGGACAGTCGGTATAGAAAATCTCACTATAAAAAAATGAACTGGCCTACACGAGACCTAAACCCTAATGAGAAAAATGTAGTTTACGAGCCTCTTGTAGATCCTAAGGATGTTCTCCTTCCCCCATTACATATTAAGTTGGGACTAATGAAAAACTTTGTGAAGGCCATGGACCAGGAAGGACAAGCTTTTAAGTACTTGAGAGCAAAGTTTCCCAGGTTGAGTGATGCTAAAGTCAAGGAAGGCATCTTTATTGGGCCTCAAATCCGTGAAATCGTAAATGATCCTGCTTTTGACATAATTTTAACAGGAAATGAAAAAAGAGCCTGGGAAGCCTTTAAGGGGGTTGTACATGGGTTTTTAGGTAACAAAAGGATGATAACTTCACAGCATTGGTTAAAGAGCTTCTTCAAGCTTACCACCAACTTGGATGCAACATGTCCTTAAAAATTCATTTTCTTCACTCTCATCTTAATTTCTTCCCACAAAACTGTGGAGCTGTGAGTGACGAACATGGAGAAAGATTCCATCAAGACATTGCCTTAATGGAACAGAGATATCAGGGCCGTTGGAATGAAGCAATGCCTGCAGACTACTGCTGGTCTGTGTGTAGAGATGCTCCAGAAGTGTTTTATAAAAGACAAGCTAAACGACAGCGATCTTACAATGAATCGGATGGACTTAATTGAAATTTGGTGGTACAAACTTCTTTTATTTGTCAAAACACTAAGAATAATGTTTTTTTTATTAATTTTGTACTTAAAATATTCTAAAAGAAACATAACAATATTGTTTTATGTACTTTCACTTTTCACGTATAGTATAACTACTCTTTAAGATTAAGTACTGTGTATCTCAAAAACCAGAGCTAATAAAAATTTTTCATTGTTATTTTCGTTTTTATCACCCCAAAATTAGTAGAAATTGACTAATTTAGTGTAGGAAACATTCAAAAAATATTTTTTTGTTGTGTTGTGAATTGGAGATCGTTTTCAAAAAATATCAGACTTTCACTTCGAGCAGATTTTACATTTTGAAGGTTTTAGATGTTGATCTTAGATACTTTGACATAAAAATGTATACCTACTAAAAGTACATAAATTTTTTCGTCAGATTCAATTAAGTCAAAACACTTGGATGAGGTATTATCTGAGGAGTTTTTATCATGTTGGGGAATATTGAGAAATTCGTTTGAGAAACTGAGGGGTCTGAAAATTTTCTATTGGCAACACTGAGAATGGAAGTGAATATCGGAAATCTGGATATGAACAGATTCAATAATGGCCAATCATTCAATTCAGTTTGATCGTTCATGATATATTGAGAGGTTTTCAAACCTTTCTTCTGGAAATAAAGGGGCTTGTATTCATGGTTGAACTCGTCTCCGTCTGTGATTGAATGAGTGGCATATGTGGAATTTGTTTTTCCATTCTGGAAACTATTTTTGTGTTCCTTCATGCGGGTTTTGAACGTTCTTCCAGTTTGACCTATATAAAATATACGACATGACCCACATGATAATTCAGACACTCCTGATTTTTCTGAAACTGAACATTCATCATTGGTATTCTTTATGTACATGCCTAAATTGTTTTTGGTTTTGAAAGCAATATTTACACTTTTGTGGTGCAGAAAATCTAAAATATTTGTAGTGATTTGACCTAAGTAGGTTGAGGTTCTATAACTTTTATTCTGGCCATAAAGTATTCTTGTTCTGCTGTGAAAAATTCAATTTAATTTCTCCCCAGCATTCTTATAACGGACTACAGGTGTGTATTACATAAAAGTTACTTAACCTACAAATATTACTTAAAAGATTAGTGGTGATACAAAAGTAAGGGTTATGAATATGTGAATTAAACAGAGTTCACTCAAATTCAACTGAAAATGTAGATCTCACCGTTTCCCAGATAGCATCAGTTGGATCGTCTAAAAAACCGCCCTGTATATGAGTTCAGGATTCTACGTTTATCTATTGGTTAATCACTGAGGTATGTTATTATACAAATTCACAACACTACGTAATGAAAGCTTCTCCAACGTCGATTTTTTTTAATCAACCATCTCACTCAGAATCTCATTCAAAAGCGTGAGGTAATTGGGTATCAACTATATAGTTTTTCAAAACAGAAAAAACTAATGATAGTTTGTGGTCGCTGGTCAAAACAAATAATTTGCATGTCTGGCTTTCTAATGAATGTGGCACACAAAGTTCATGGATTATCGGATATTACAATCAATGTATGGAATGCATGCAATTTGTTCGAGACACGACTGTTGAGAGACTTTTTTAAAAAAGCTTGTATTGTGGTGAATGTTTATTTTAACCTAATAAAATTGACGGTTTCGTTTAGCTGTGTCATTCAAAGGACATCACATTAGGTAAGAAGGACCAAACTCCAAAAAAGGCACACATTTTGAAAATCGACCTGTTGGCCATTGGTCTTTTTTGTTTGAGACTTCTCTCCAGCATTTTCAATACCTATGTGTCTTGTAGACGGCAAACATGGTAAAATTTCGCCGGAATTCCATCCTACGTCAGCTACGTCACAATTGGTTTATGGCTACCAGTAGCGGCCGACGTTATTTTCTCTAGGGCATGATTTTCAACAATATAATAATAATAATACATTTATCACCCATCAAAGAAAAAAACAGAAGAATATACAGTAGTGGTGGTGCTATTAAATGATATTCTGGTGAATAAATGGCTGGACTTATTGGTTCAGATAACAGTTGAAAACCGTTTCTGTTTTTCCACCAATGCCAATGAGATATTTACAGTTTTAACAGATAACAATACATTAACGAAACTGAATGAGTAAAGATAAGTAAATAAAGAGAAGGAGAAGAAAGGAAAGCATAAGAAGGTAAGGGTTAGAGAGAGAGAGCAGAGCAATTTTTGAGAACTTCACTGAATACTTAGTAGGTAGTTGAATTTGGATTTGAATGCCAACGGCGATAGTTGTAGGTATGATCCATCCAGTTTATGCAAATTATTTATGCAGACTGCCATATTGTAGGAAAAGAACCGTTTGTATATTTCTTTACAGTGTGATGGTATAGTGAGAATGGTTTGTTTACGAATATTCAAATTATGGATGTCCGTTCTATAAGAGAGTTTTTCATGTAGATAAGGACTATGATCTGTATTAATTTTTTATGGCTATGGCTCTCCAGCTTCCTGAAAGAATGTTCCCCGCAAGTGGCCGTCGATGGATATAATAATAAAAATAATAATGAATTGTCTTTGCTTATTCTGGCGGAGTTTAGCTCTCCCACTCTTCCACTCAATCAGTGGAAGAGTAGCGTAAGTGTCTCTTGAAAAATGTGAAAATTATATAAAACAAAAATAACGGTCCACAGTATAAGAATGATCGGACACTTAAGACAGGTACTTAACTATATACATATATAAAAAAATAATAAAACAAACACACACACATACATACAACTATATATACATAAAAAAATTGGTCTTCAACTAGGGTGAAATAAATGCAGTGAAAACAATAATCATCATAACAGTGTATCCCTTTCTGATAATTCTTCTATGCTATAATATCCCTTATTAGTTAATAGCTCCATTATTTGTTTTTTAAATGGTATGATACGCAAATCTTTGATATCTTGAGGCAAATTATTGAATAATATTATGCCATTACATGCAAGTGATTCCTCAAATGTTTTTGTTTTATGTTTTGGAATAGTTAATAAATGTCTATTTGGTGTTGCATGGTTATGAACTATTGATTCATATCTCAGATTGGGTACATTATTTTTCACATGGAGCTGAGCCTTATATACCTAGATACAAGGTAACTTTAGCATCTTGTTCTTACAGAAAGCAGGTCTACAGCTGAACCTGGTGCAATATTGAAGACAGTTCTAATTAATCATTTCTGAACAATAAAAACACGTTTTGCCCCCACAGAGAAACCCCACATTAATATATCTTGAGGCATATGTGAGTAAGCAAATGAGTAGCAAACAGCACGAATAGTAAACTAAGCACGTCTTTCTGTCGTATTGCAAATATTGCTTGATTCAATTTTCTGCAGACATGATCGATATGGACCTCCCAAGGCAAGGTTTTATCTATAAACATACCAAGGAGTTTCGCTATTTCCGAGAGTTCCACTGTGTTCCTTAACGCGAATCCTAAATGGATGGTTTTACTTTCATTCAAATCGCATTCGAATTCATAATATTCGAGCGAAGAAGTCAGAACAACCAACCTCTAATTTGTTAGTTAACAGTCACATGGATGTAGTTGAGGTTATGATAGAGAGATCTCACTATTGAATATTTTCAAACTCCAGAAATCCTACAAAATCCTGACACAACAACAAATGTTACTGCACCAAGTTCCACTTTCATTCAAAATAACAGTCAGTTTTCCTCAACGATGTTTTTTTATTTCAGCACGGGACGGTGGCGACGTCGAGCGAAACGAGCGTCGGGACGCAGCCTGGCGGCAGCGTCACCAGTAGGACAGCCTCCGAGACGCCACAACTGCCGTCCTCAACGAGCCACCACCACACGGGGGCCAAATTTCGACACGGCCTCCTCCAACTCATGATCCACACCATTGATCCTATGCACGATGGTCAGTATGCAGGTATCCCTTATCATTTTCAATTCTATCGGTGTTCGTGTGAACGTCGTGTTTGTTGCACCGTGTTGTTTTGTGTAGGGTGGTTGAAAGTTGTCGATTGTAATATTTTTTCAACAGTTAGAAAGGTAACCAAGAGGCTAAGTGTTAGTACACCAACCTTTTAACCATCAGTTTCCATTGAGCTCATAACCATTCACAGAAAGTACTCATCTGGAATTATTGTCAACCCCCAAACTTTAAATGATCTGTGAAAATCTCAATTTAAAACTTATAAGGTGTTACTGAAGTTAGTGAACTACCTTTCAACCTTGAAAACATACCCAAAAAGTATTCGGTATCAACTCTCATAGCTCAGATAATCTGAGCCAATCCACCTTCTGAGTAAATACCAAGTGTCACTCAAGTTAGTGAACAGATTTTCTACCAACAGCGTTTCTATAAACCTATACAAAGGGTGCTCACCTGAGAACTTTATCAACCCCCAGTTTGGAGAATGTAAAAAAATCATCCAGGAAAAAACAAACAAATCGTAATCAAGGTGATGAATAACCTTCTAACAGACACGTTTTCTGTGAGGTTGAAAAATACTCGCTAAGGAACATCACCAGCTCCTTATAACTCAGATAAAAACTGACGAGTGCTTCTCAAGGTAGTGAACTACCTTTCAACCACCAGTTTTTGTTGACGTTGGAATCATTCACACATACTCGTCTGAAATTATTGTTCACCTGTGAATTTTTAGAAAATCTGTGGAAATATTGAGTTGAAACTCATCAAGTGTTACTTAAGTTAGTGGACAACTTCTTAAAAGACCGTTTTTCTGTGAGACTTGAAACCATACCCAAAAAGTACCCTCCAGGATTTGCCTTTTGGGTGAATACCAAAAACGTCACTCAAAATGGTGAACAACCATTTAACCAACAGTGTTCCTATGAGACTTATGACCATACCCAAAAAGTACCTTCCAGGTTGTGCCTTTTGGATGAATACCAAAAGTGTCACTCAAAATAGTGAACAACCATTTAATCAACAGTGTTTCTATGAGACTTGAAATCATACCCAAAAAGTACCCTCCAGGATTCGCCTTCTGAGTGAATACCAAAAGTGTCACTCAAGTTTGTGAAGAACTTTTTAACCAACAGTGTTTCTATAAGATTTGATACCATTAACAAAAGTGCCCCCCAGGATTCGCCTTTTGGGTGAATACCACTCAAGTTAGTGAACAATCTTTCGACCAACAGTGTTATTATGAGACTTGAGACCATACCCAAAAAGTACCCTCCAGGATTCTCCTTTTGGGTGAATACCAAAAGTGTCACTCAAGTTAGTGAACAACCATTCAACCAACAGTGTTTCTATGAGACTTGAAGCCATCCCCAAGAAGTACCCTCCAGGATTCGCCTTTTGGGTGAACACCCCTCAAGTTAGTGAACAACCTTTTAACCAACACTGTTTCTATGAGATTTGAAACCATACCCAAAAAGTACCCTCCAGGATTCACCTTTTGAGTGAATACCAAAAGTTTCACTCGAACCAGTGAACAACCAAATGCTATTTTTATGAGGCTGGAAACCATACATGGAAAGTACTCACCTAAGAACTTTAGCAACCCTTAGTTTGGAGCATCTGGGGGATTTGCCTTCTGGGTGAATACCAGAACTGTCACTCCAGTTATTGAACAACTTTTGAAACAACTCTGTTTCCATAGAGCTGGAAACTATACATAAAGAGTACTCACCAATGAACTTCATCGACCATTATAGTCTGAAGAATCTAAAAAAATTCGTTATTGAGGTGAAAACAAACAAGTACTGAAATTCATAAACAATATTCTGACCGACACGGTTTGTGTCAGAATCATTTACCGTTATTAATAAAAACAAATTTCACTTCTTTTGAGGGGATGGAAAAATGATTCCCCCTATGAATGTCTCCATGATCTCCTAATTTTTATACCGATGCCGCTTTCAACTGTCGAATAACTTCACAAAATACCAAATTGAAATCTTTCAACCACCCTGTATATTTTTAAGTTGATGTTGGTTTCGTGGTAGATGTGAGTTTGTGAGTTTTTGTAATATATTCGATCTGTGTATTGTTTTATATGTCATCAGTCTTTTAGAATCAACGTTTTTAGATGTTTTTCGATATAAGTGTGATGCTTTTGATATGAATTGATTTTCCTCCCCTACAGCTAAAATGATTTGAATTCCCTGAAAGAATCGATAAAATTAAAATGAATAGCTGAAAATAACAATTATATTGAGCAAAATAACTCTGAAATGAAATAACAATAAAAGAAAACACAAGCAACAATTGAAAATTGAACGATTGAAAAGAAATAAAAAAAGTTTGCAAGCCAAATTACTCCGCTAAGTTTCGATTGTTAATATCCACAATTGTTTCCGGGTGATGACTGATATCATATCATCTTAGGGGTTCAACTCAGTACACCTCGAACTTCACTGTTTGAGATCTCTTCCATCTGGAGAACTGCGTTTATGTGGAATAAACTACCTGAAAACGTTCTTCCCAATGGATTTTATCTCCAGCCATCTACCACTCTCCGTCACAACAATCTCCATGTCAAAAATTTCTAATGCAAATGATGAATGAAAATTGATTCAATTTCACAACCGATTACTCCATTCACCAGGCAATACAAAACTGAAAAAGAAATAGCTTTATAATAAACTGACAAGGGTGTGCAAAAAATACTGAAAAATGTTGAAAAAGAAAGAAAGAAAACATTAATACTCAAGCTATCAGGTAATCCCGATAGTTTTGTCCGTTTTTATGAGTCTACTTTTAACTGTAATATACCAGTGATTACTAATTCAATTTTCAATCTTTTGATTTCTAATATTCATTAACCATTCACATGAAAGAATATTCTTCTGATGACAAAACCTCCTTTCAGTATTTTGAATGTATTCAAATAACTCTCTCTATAGTGAGATTTTCATTTGACAAAAAATCGCGTTTCACCAGACATTGTACTCTTCAGGCGCGTGCATTACTAACTACATTAATTTCTTGCTTCTTACATATCGTAGTAGTTTGAATCGTATTAACTTTCACTATGAACTAATATTTCTTTACGATTTTAGGAAACAACCTCATTAAATTCAACATTGAATAGTGATCCCTCCAAAACGACTTTTTATAAAAACAAAACGTTCGCTTAATCATTGCTTTCATATGACAGTCCTAAAATCTTTCGAGAAGACGAAAATCGATTGTCTTTCCTTTCTTCAAGTTAAGTAGTCTGTTCTCTCATCTACATTTGAAGACGTACTTCAACGAGAGGAGGAATATAAACAAAATTCGTCTGCTCAAATGGAAGGGCTCCAATTCTCCAGTGAATCCATTACTTGATTCTCTTCCGCTTCACGAAAGTCGAGAAATTCATATCGAGTAACAGAGAAGTAATTATCAAGATATTTCATTTGAAAACCTGTTCACGTGTATTAAAAATATTATTTCAAGAACAATAATAGTAATAATAATGAATCGGCTTCATCTGGTATTCATTGGCGCAGTCTTGTTGAGAGCTACTCAAACTCAAGCAACAAGCAACACTCCATAATGAATACAAACATACAGAAAATCAAAAAAGGCAATTGAAGGTGATAGTAGAAAAGAGAAAAATGAATAAAAATAAAAATTGGTGATTATCACCTGAAGAGTTGATGAATCAAATTGATCTGCTTATTTATTTATGATTTATCTATGATGCCTGTTGTTGTTAACTTGTCTAACTAATCTTGATGAATCGCAAAATGGACAGATGCAAAATATTATGGACAGACAAAAAGATCTATTAAAATAAGATATAAGGAACACTTACCACACCTAAAATATGGAAGACCTGAAAAATCAGCAGTCGCCCATCATATTTTACAACATAATCATTCCATAGACTTTAGTTCATTTAAATTTTCCCTCTAACACATGATAGGTTCACAAAAGAAAGACGTACAATACAGGAAATAGCAGCCACTAACGGTTTCTCGAGGGGTGTTGTAGATGACATAATTAGAAAGAAGAAGTTTAGGTTAAGAATGAACGAAATCTCGACTTTCAGAAAGGACAAAAACCAAGATAAATACATCTCAGTTCCATACCACCAATATACGAGGAACTTTGTAAAGATTTTCAAGGAACTAGATATGAAGGTGGTTTTTAAAACAAGTCATACACTACAGAGCCTTTTGGGAAGTCCAAAAGGCAAAGTCGAGAATTCGGAAAAGTCTGGAATCCACGAAATTGAATGTAAGGACTGCGATGCAAAATATTATGGACAGACAAATAGATCTATTAAAGTAAGATATAAAGTAAGATATAAGGAACACATAGCACACTTGAAATATGGAAGACCTGAAAAATCAGCAGTCGCCCATCATATTTTGCAACAAAACCATTCCATAGACTTCAGTTCATTGAGATTATTCAGACAAGTTAACAAAAACAGGCATCTAGATGACTATGAGAGTGTAGAAATAAGTGAACATAATAATATTATAAATAACGATAGTTATTATATTAACGATAGTTATAGCTTGTTGAAATAATATTTCAATATCAGATTTACCTGGCTGTTAGATGAGGCTGTGAGAGTTCGAGGGCATATAGTCGAAGTAAACGATATAGTGCACATTTAAAGTTGGCGACGCTCTCAAAGGCCAAAAAAACCAATACATAGAAATCAACCGGCTGCGAACCAGTCCACGTGGACTGTAGAATTGGCAGTTCGCATTGGATAATTTTTACTAACCGAGTTTTATGATTGACTGAAGAGTCATAAAATTAAATTTGAAGTCATTTTACGGTGACGAATTCAAATCGGGGAATGCAGGGATGGTTATCGCCGTCGTGTCATGTTCAGTTCAGGAACTGATCGCAATTTGAGTGTTGAAATTTGATATTGGTGCAGTTATAATTACTTGAAATTTTTGTTATCTGTTTAAAACGTGGCGTCCTTGGACAAGTACTGACAGTAATAACGAGTGTGATAACAACGCAGACTTTTTCCAGTATAGTGATTCCAATGGCGATTGTGAACAATGCGAAAAAGAGATGCCAGTGAATAAGAGTATGTTTCAATGTATATAAGTATCTACATCTCGAATTTGGTTTCAACTGTTACAAAAGCAAGGAGATTCCTACAACTGAACTCATAAGGAAGAAATTGAATACTTCCGGCCATAACGTGAGCTGCTGTGACGAAACCCTTCAGAATTTGATGAAGAAACTAGGATTTAGATTTGAAATAATGAACGTCAAGCAGTTATGGAAAGCAGAAGTATAGTGGAATTGCATAAGAAGTACTTAAATCAAATAACTAAATATAGACAAGAACAACGGCAAATTTTCTATTTGGAGGAAACTCAGTATGACACTCACGATACAGTTACGAAAGGGTAGACTGATGGTTCGAGAATGTGTACGCCTTACATGCCTGCAAACAAAGGATCGCGACTAATCATTGTGCATTGCGGAGGAAGTAAAGGGTAAGTTACGAATTATTTCGAAAAAACTTAAGGGCTGCAATGTTAACTATCATGAGAACATGGAAGCTGATATTTTCGAGGAATGGTTTAGAAACACATTGATCCCAAATTTGGATGTGAATAGTGTAATATTTCCTATCATTCGCGACGGCTCATCAAAGTACCGAATAAAAATTCGAGGAAAGGTGAAATATAAAGTTTTTTGATGGATAACAATTTGTGTTCTGAAGATTACTTTACCAAAAACCAACTACTTGAAGTTTTACAGACGAAAACATTTGAAAAAGTGAATGCCATTGAGAGTATTGCTGAAAATTATAGATACAGCATACTGAGACTTCCACCCTATTTTTGTGTTTTCAATCCCATCGAGTTGGTTTGGGGAAAGTTGAAACAAAGCATCAGGCGTAAAAATAGTTTTCCAAAATTTGATAAGACGATAATAGAGCTAATTATAGAAGAAGTATCTGATATTACCGAAGAAGACTGGCAAAAAAGGATTAAAAAAGTAATTTCAGTTGAAATAGATTATATGGAGATTGGACACTTCCATATTAATGATGGAAATAAATTCATTACTGATTTATATGATGACAGTGATAGTGAAACAGAGAATATGAAAGAGGAATTATCAGAAGCTTCCGAAGAAAGTTGGTGAAGTGTTTTGAAGCGATCTATTACTTCTGTACTTCTGTATCTGAACTTTTCTTTCAAAGTTGAACTGAACCCTGTTATTTGAATCAGTACTTTCCCACTATAGCACTATATCGTTTACTTGAACTAACCAAAAAGTGCATATTACTACTGCTTCGATGATTTGAAAAAACACTGGAACAGGTGTATTATATTTGAGAGAGACTATTATGAAGGAAACAAAATTTAAAAATTGATGTTCACATGATTATTTTTGAGAAAAAATAAATTTCGTGGTTTTTTCTGAAATGAGAGCGGTAAAACTAACACACTTGGATCACTAAAGTGGTCCAAAGTTGACTACAATCCTGTATGTTCAACAACGACACTGCTTGAGAACTCTTTCATTTGGAGAACTGGCTTAGTGTGGAATAAATTTTCGCACATGCACCGCACAGTGCTTGTTTTCTGTTCATACAAAAATATTTCTATCATTAAACCCTTCTGTAGCTTTTCCCTGAAGGTGATAATGAATTCAATCGAAATATTGGAAAAACTTGCGTTATAATATTACACTTCCTTTCTGCTGTTTACTCAAAGATACTTCCTAAGTTCTAATGGGTTTGGTATCTCATAATTTAGACACATCCGAAGTTTCCTTCAGTAATTTCCTTACATCTAGCTGAAAATTTCACCTGAGGAAAATCACCCGGAGATGAAAACTAACCCAGAGTCTCTATAATCAACTATTTTCCATTCACAGGAACTTTGTTCTTCGCTCGATTTCTCCTTCATAATAATTTCCCGAAATAACAAAGGACTTGGAAAATGTAGTTATTACGGATTTCGCAAAGCATTTCATGTCTCTGTTGCTTGATAAATCCCCGTAATGGATGAACCGTATGAACTTTGGGGAATTGCCAGGAGTTGTCGCTGTTAGGCATTAATACCTCCATAAATTTCGTTGCATTAATAATTTTGGTGGCTTGCATATATGGAACGCCGCTTGGTAGGGTGATTTATCTTAAGCTCAGAGAAAGAATTCATCGGAGATCGAACGTGCCTACTTTTCAATTACTTGGTAATTATTTTTCAATTATGAATGCGCTGACCTGTTTTGTCGGTGGTTTATGAATAAATGTAGGCAAGATCTCTATAGAAATATTATATAGAGCGATGAGGCAAATTTTTCAAATTGTAGGAATTACCGGGTGATTTTTTAGGACGCATAGAATTTGATTTTTAAAACAACACAAAAAATTTGAAAAAATTGTTTATTGAAATTGATATAACGACCAATATAATTTAATGTTTGAAGATGATTTCATGCAAATGTTGTCCGCGGCTCCGTTTTAGATGGCCCATGCGCAAGGTCCACTTATGGCACACTCTCTCTAACATATCGACCGGTATTTCACGTATAAATGCTTCTATATTGGCTTTCAGAGCATCAGTCGTCACTGGTTTATCCCTGAAGACATGAGCCTTAACATGACTCTACAAGAAATAATCCAAAGGCGTTAAATCACACGATCTAGGCGGCCAATTGACGGGCCCAAAACTGTTCACCGAAGGGGGCTCTTAATTGGACCATTGTTTCGCGTGCCGTGTGGCATGTGGCACCGTCTTGTTGAAACCACATGTCAGGCATGTCAAATTCTTCCATTTTTGGCAACTAAAAGTGTCAATCATCACACGGTAGCGCTCGCCATTCACAGTGACGTTCCGGCCATTGTCGTCTTTGAAGAAGTACGGCCCGATGATGCCACCGACCCATAATCCACACCAAACAGTGACTTTTTCGGGGGGCATCGGTAGCTCTTGCAATGCTTGTGGCTGGTCTTTACTCCAGATGCGGCAATTTTGCTTGTTAATTGCTTAATTCAACCAGAAATGAGCCTCGTCGCTGAACACAATTTTTCTATAAAAATGTGGATCTTCCTCCAACTTTGACAGGGCCCATTCACCAAATGTTAGACGTTGTGGGAGGTCGTGTGGCTTCACTTCAGGCACCAGCTGTGTCTTATAAGGTTTTACACCCAAATCCTTTCGCAAAATTTTCCACGTAGTGGAGTAACAAAGGCTCAATTGCTGCGAACGGCGGCGAATCGACATTTCACGGTCATCACGAACACTGGCGGATACAGCCGCAATATTTTCTTCGGCCCTCACTCTACGTATACGTGTTGGTGGTTTAATGTCCAATAATGTAAACTGGGTTCGAAATTCAGTCACAAGCTTCCGAATAGCTCCCTCAGTAGGCAGACGAAACTGCCCAAAAATTGGAAGAAGTACACGATGCACTTTCTTCACCAGCATTAATTTTGATAATAAAAATTTATACTTTGCAAGCGTTGTTCATTCGTAAGTCGATTCATGGTTGAATTATAGACCAAACTGAACAAGTTTGACAATGACACGATCCACGCGTGATCTGTCAAAAACAGTGTTGCCAAAAAGATACCTCACTCATTATAATAGAAACAATTTTCATTATTGAAGTAGACATAATCAATTTTTAGTCCATCCCCACAATCCGGAAAGATGATTTAGTATAAATGTTTGATGTGGTTCATTCAGAGGCAGAATTGTCAGTCCATTTTTCTATCATGGTTCTTTGAACGGATCCCTTCACAATAATTTATTAAAAAGAGTGTTAGAAGAGTTTTTCAATAATCTTGATCTTGAGGCTAGTCAGATGATCTATTTTCCGCAATATGGAGCACCAGCACATAATTTTAGTGGCGTAAATAGAATGTTGCGAGACTTTGTTGGAAACAGATGGACTGCTACATATGGTCCTGTTGAGTGGCCTCCTCGTTCGCCAGACATAACACCTCTAGGTTTTCATTTTTGGGGTTTTCTGAGGAATGAGGTGAACAATGGCCGAGTTGTGTTGAAAGCAACACGTAGTGTCAAGAGAAGGGCTCAAATATGTGTTCAACAAAAAGGCGGTGCTTTACCCGATATTTTATAGCTCTTCATTCGCTAAAACAAAGAATTTTTTTGTACTAGTGAAATAAATTAAGGTGATAGGATCATTGTTGTTGAGAATGTTATTACGAATAGAAATGCATGATAAAATATAGAGTGTTCCATTTAAAAAAATATCATTTTATGAAATATTTTGAAAACGCAACTGTCATTATTTTTTGTTTTCGGCATCGAGAAGGACAATGAAAATGCTACTAGTTTGTCCATTCAACGGAATTCGTAGTATCAATAATAACGGTGTTGGCAATGGTGCCGACTTAATTTGGAACACCCTGTATATTATTTATTCATCAACTCTTTCACTCTAAGCAGATATTCAGAGATGTGTTTCGAGTGAAGATTAATTGAGTATCTAGATGGAGTTAAGTTTGCCTCCTATTTGCCTGTTTATTCCTGCACGTAGCAATACATATCCGTTTCTTACCTACTTTGAAACAAAAAAAATCATGTAAAACTTCTGAACGGACTGAACGTTCCACTGTTTTTGTTCCAGGTAAAGTGGACGAAAAGGCAACGCAACTCCACGCGATAGCATCGCTAAAGGTGCTGCTAGACGCTACGAAACCTCAAAACGGCGCTGCGACAAGCTCGGCAGCCAATCATATCAATACAGCGACCAAACAAGAGACTATGCTGGCGCCTTCCAGCATAGCGGACATGCCCAACGGCGTGGCCAGTGCCCTAACAGACATCAGTCTAGATGCGGTAAGTGCGATTCGTCGATCTTCAGCAAGCGAGCTTAAATCTTGTGGTCTTTGCTAAGAGCATTTGACTGAGTAAGCTCCTAGAGCAAGGGTAGAAAATTATGACGGTTTTTTTGGAATATCCATATTCTTTGGTTGGTAATTCACGAATTTTCATCATTTACTATTATTCATCAGTCAAATAGTGAGTTTTGATAAGTTTTCGACTGCACAATCTCATTTTTCTATCCATGATTGATTTCTTCATGTATAGCTAGGATCATCTAGATATGTTTTCAAAGTAGTGAAACTCAAAACCATTATCTACTACGGTTAGTGAAGAAGAGTAAGCATTGAAGCACGTACCATATAATTCGAATTTTCTCAAATGGTCACCAGACCAAGGTATCACGAATTTAATCACCATGGTGTAGAGCGAATACACGATGTCTTTCCTTAGGTGCGTCTGGCCAGATTCGGTACTACTTATGCCTTAATGTTCACTCTTTCTAGATGTTAGTTCCAGGTTAGCCTGGGATCTCTCATCACTCCCAGGTATGTAGCCTCTGACAGCTGCATCTGTTCGCCTCAAAGTTTTAGAGGTCCTAGGCTCTTCATCTTGGTCCTCTTGGAGAATGCTAGTGGGGAATAGTCTCTGCTATGGATTGCTTCCTACACAGACCTGTAAGGTGATGACAGATTCAACTGGATTTCCGGTATCTTCTGTACCACACTGTTTGTGGCCATGGATAACCTCCTAAATTCTACTTTACCTCAACTGATTTCTGGGAAGAGCCTTCTAGGAAAAACCTGCGACTCAATGCTTCATAGTGTTCTTATCCAGACTAGAGAGGACTGGATCCTCCGCGAGGTCACCAGACCAAGTCATCACGAATTTAATCACCATGGTGTAGAACGAATACACGATGTCTTTCCTTACGTGCGTCTGGCCAGATTCGGTACTACTTCTGCCTTAATGTTCACTCTTTCTAGATGTTAGTTCCAGGTTAGCCTGGGATGTTTCATCACTCCCAGGTATGTAGCCTCTGACAGCTGTATCTGTTCGCCTCAAAGTTTTAGAGGTCCTAGGCTCTTCATCTTGGTCCTCTTGGAGAATGCTAGTGGGGAATAGTCTCTGCTATGGATTGCTTCCTACACAGACCTGTAAGGTGATGACAGATTCAACTGGATTTCCGGTATCTTCTGTACCACACCGTTTGTGGCCATGGATAACCTCCTAAATTCTACTTTACCTCAACTGATTTCTGGGAAGAGCCTTCTAGGAAAAACCTGCGACTCAATGCTTCATAGTGTTCTTATCCAGACTAGAGAGGACTGGATCCTCCGCGAGGTCACCAGACCAAGTCATCACGAATTTAATCACCATGGTGTAGAACGAATACACGATGTCTTTCCTTACGTGCGTCTGGCCAGATTCGGTACTACTTCTGCCTTAATGTTCACTCTTTCTAGATGTTAGTTCCAGGTTAGCCTGGGATCTCCCATCACTCCCAGGTATGTAGCCTCTGACAGCTGTATCTGTTCGCCTCAAAGTTTTAGAGGTCCTAGGCTCTTCATCTTGATCCTCTTGGAGAATGCTAGTGGGGAATAGTCTCTGCTATGGATTGCTTCCTACACAGACCTGAAAGGTGATGAAGCTGCCGATTCCCTCGCAAAAAGAGGAAACGGTTTCTCCAGACCAGAAAATGTCATTGGCATCTATTTCGTTGGGCTTATATTCAGTTCTTTTTCCACGGTTCACCTTGTTATAATATTCAGGGTCTGCTGCATGATCCCCTCATTATGTTACCTCAGTATTTTTCCATTTTGTTCCACAATACGCAGTAACTCGGTACATAATAGTGGAGACAAAACTTCATCACCAGATACAATAAAGATCAATTGAAAGCTAGAAAAAGTACTTTCTTATGATAATTGTCAGACCAATGATCACGTACAGAGCCGAAATATTCACAACGAATGGTTGGTTCAAACGAAGCTTTCTGGTGTATAGAGACAGATTCAACTGGATTTCCGGTATCTTCTGTACCACACCGTTTGTGGCCATGGATAACCTCCTAAATTCTACTTCACCTCAACTGATTTTTGGGAAGAGGCTTCTTGGAAAAACCTGCGACTTAATGCTTCATAGTGTTCTTATCCAGACTAGAGAGGACTGGATCCTCCGCGAGGTCACCAGACCAAGTTATCACGAATTTAATCACCATGGTGTAGAGAGAATACACTATGTCTTTCCATAGGTGCGTCTGGCCAGATTCGGCACTACTTCTGCCTTAATGTTCACTCTTTCTAGATGATGGCTTCAGATTACCCTGGGATCTATCATCACACCCAGGTATGTAGTTTTAGAGGTCCTAGGCCCTTCATCTTGGTTCTCTTGGAGAATGATACAGTGGTCTATTTCGTTGGGCTCATAGTCAGTTATTTTTCCACTGTTCACTTTGTTATAATATTCAGGGTCTATTTCATTTCAAACTAAAATGACTGAGTCATCTGCATAGCCCAGTATTTTTTCCATTACTCCAGAAAAGGCAGTAACTCGTTACATAACAGTCTGGGCAAAACTTTATCACCAGATACAATAAAGATCAATTGAAAGCTGAAAAACTACTTTCATGTGATGATTGTCAGACCAATGATCACGTATAGAACCGAAATATTCACAACGAATGGTTCAAATGAAGCTTTCTGGTGTAAGAGACTCAACTGGATTTCCGGTATCTTCTGTACCACACCGTCTGTGGCCATGGATAACCTCCTAGATTCTACTTTTCCTCTACTGATTTCTGGAAAGGGCCTTCTTGGAAAAACCTGCGACTTAATGCTTCATAGGATACTTATCCCGGCTAGAGAGGACTGTATCCTCCGCTAGGTGAAAATGTTATGAACAGAAAGCCGTTGGTTCACAGATCGACAAGACCTTGGTTTCTGGTACAGGTATATACAGTTGCGGATCCAGGACAAATATCTATCTGTATAGGGACATAGGCATAGCTAAGCGGCTCAGGAATCACTTGTCTCCCACCAAGTAACGTCTAAGTTGATAGTGAACTACCTCAACGGTGAGACTTGGGGAATTGTCTCTGCTATGAAACGGTTTCGCCAGACCAGAACATGCCATCGGCATCGCTTTGGGCTTCTGAGAAAATTTACGAGGATGGGACCATTCCAAGCCATTTATACTCCCTTCGGCTTCCTTAAGGATCTGGTCTTCTTTCTCATAAATAAGACCACAAGTGCTAAGCTTGATTATTCTCTACTATATATGCGATATGATGGTCAGTAGCAATGTGGATTCTGAAAGTGAGGTGTGGTCCAAAACTTTCTGCTACTGGAAACAAAACATCTTATGAAATGTTGAGTTCAGTGATGTAAATGAGACTTTCCTTTTGGTTTCAAACTGAAAATCACCACTTTACCTTCTTGAGGTGGGAGTTAAAAGAGCCTCAAGGCAATTTGCTATCACTGAAGTTCTTAGTACATTGGAATCATCCGGGTGTGTTGAGGATGGCATTTTAATGGTTGATTCATCTTTAATCGATACAGCAGCCTCCTTTGTACCAGATGAAATACCAATATTCTCAAAAGAATCCTTTCCTAACATTAAAACCTTTCAAATGCGGATAATAATTCATCTGCTAGTCTGCATGTTATAACTAATTAACTTTTTTGACATCTCCTAAAGCAACAGTCAGTAAACTAGCTCCCAAAACCCAAATTCGTCAATGTTGGGTTCGCGAAACTGAAAAAAGAGTGATTCCACTCATCACCTCCACTAAGAAGATCAGATAAATTAATTTCGTGGCGTTTGCTAGAGACGAAGAACGTTAAATTATTTCAGATTGTCAACATCATTAGTATTGATGACAAACATTTATTACGGAAAATGTAATAGTTTTAGATCCGCCCACATCAGACAAAACAAGCCTAAAAGACGTGATCTTTTTCAACTTGCACCTGGTGATTGACTGCTTTTGAACAAAATATTTTCTCAAAGTCCTGAACTTACTCTGTAAGTAACTAACCTGTTACTTACACCTTCATAATTCTTCAAAACATATCCATCAATTTGTTTTTTGTCACAGATATTTCCCAAATTTGTTTCATTTCAGACCACTTGAGAATTTATAAAATTCTCTTTCTATCGATGTACCACAAGTGACCGTTTATATTCAAAATAGCAACGTAAATGCCATTTCCTTCAAATTCAATATGGTGGCACTACAACGTCCTCTATAAAAATACTCTCAAACAAGTTGATGTAATGAGAAACAAAAAGGAAGTTTAGATTTTGGAAAAAATTTGAGGACTGGAATTTTTCACCAATTCACGTACTTTTCTATTTTTCAATGTGATTTTTTACTTCATTCAACTCGAAAAACTTATTAGGCAGTAGTATTTTTAAAACCTTGACATCACAGTGTATTTCTATCACAGAAAAATGTCAAAGGGACTATGCGGTTCATTCGTCTGCGCCAATAAAAAAGTGAAAGTTTACAAGCTGCTCTCTATCATGCTGGGTTATTGATTACTCACTTACTGGCACAGAAAAAACCCGCATAGTATATTTGATCTTCACTTAATGAAAGAGGTACCCTTCAGTGTACAGGAGTTGGAGGAAAACTTTGAAATTTTTCAATGAAAACTGGAAATGTCTTCCTTAGTTTCTCACTTCAAAAATATTCCCATAGATGACGCCACCATTTTGAACAGTATGCTACCTGTAGTATGTTCTGCACTATGTCCGTTACCCCATAGTCTTTGTTGATATCTACCGCAGTCGTAAACGAAACAGCGAGCACAATCACCTGCAAACCACCACCGACTGACCAGAAATATAATTTCCACACAATTTCGAATATTTTCACTTTCAAAAACTGTGTATTCTCCCAAGCTTGGCCCAGTTTGACATTAGGAGCTATTCATAAATTGGTAGAATTTTATTTTCTCTTCTATTTTGTGGCAATGTGTGGAACTAACATTTTTAATCCAGTTATCCAGTTATCCATCCAGTTATCGACGTCAGTCAGCACAAATTGAAGAAAGATATATATAAAATGCTCATGAATTTGGCTTGTGAAAGAAATTTTTCAAAACAAATTCACTGTGAATTTACTGAATTTACTCAACAAGGAATATGGATATCCCAAATGAATATTAAATATAGGATTATTCAAAAATGATGGTTTTGATGAAACATTCCACAATATTTCACTGTTTGACTTGAATGATTCTACCAAAACTCGAGTAACTTGATTGGGATCTTTTCAAATATCGAGGATTGATGGTAATGATATACGTGTGAACATCATATTCAATAATCACAATAAAATTACTCGATATTTCTCTGCAGTGAAATTGTTCCTGATAAGGTGAGATATAGTATAGTGTATCTATATGATAATCCAATCACCATATCTTAGAAATAGGAGATACCTTGCTAACTTACCAAGACAAGTGGGTTACACCGCCTTCAACTTCCATGGAGATATTACCGTTTTCAAAAGCCAATGTTATGAATGAGTGTCATTGAGAAGACCTTCAGGAAAACTTTTAGTATAGGAGTTAGTACATCCAAATTATACAAGGTTCTCTTTCGTAAAGATTTAGCCTAGAAATATTGATTATATTCTTATTCAATTATAAGGTTCATTTGTGTTATTCGTTCTCATTTTGACTCTATATTTGTATTTGTGGATCATAATTAGTTTCAATCTATCTGCTGACCTTAGATATGAAACTTTTCCGGAAAGGTCCCTTCAGATTTAATATGATCTTTTTCTAAAATGGGCTGGCAAGTGTTTCAAAATATTTCTCTAATAAAACACTAATATCATTCTTTCAGCTCTTAAAAATTTAAAATGCCTCTTGTGAATTCCTTATTCAATTATAAGGTTTATTTGTGTTATTAATTCTCAGTTTGACTCTATATTTGAATTCGTGGATCATCAGTTAAAGCAGTCATATAATATCATTCTTTTAACTCTTAAAAATTTAAAATGGCTCTTGGGGATTCCTTATTCAATTATAAGGTTCATTTGTGTTATTCATTCTCAGTTTGACTCTATATTTGCATTTGTAGATCATCATTAGTTTCAATCTATCTGCTGTTCTGCAGTTTCAATATGATCTTTTTATAAAATGGAATGCCGATTGTTTCAAAATATCTCTCTAATAAAGCACTCATATCATATTATTCTTTCTGCTCTCATGAATTTAAAATGGCTCCGTTAATCAGCTGTCGCTCCCATACGAACGACAACTCTCAGAAGTTGAGAAACTTGTGCGAGCTAAGGACTAACGAGGTCTTACCTTTTAACGTGTGATTTCTAACACGGTGGATTCCTTATTCAATTATAAGTTTTATTTATGTTATAAACTGTCAGTTTGTCTCTTTATTTGTATTTGTGTATCATTACTTGAAGCACTCATATCATATCATTCCTTCAGCTCTAAAAGATTTGAAATGGCTCTTGGTGATTTTGAGACAAAAACAAATCTTTCTTGACAGTTGCCTCTGGAGCATAGAGATTGGATCGATCAAGAATGAATACACTATTATATTTATTTTAACTAAACACATGAAGAGTATCAACATCCTTATTGTTTTTCAAAGTGATTCTATTTTCTCGACAAAACAAAATCAGGAACAATTTCACTAGGAAATACTCTACTATAAGAACGTTTACTGCGTATTATTAATTTGAACATAGCAATACCCATGGAATCCCGATTCAATTGTAAGTTATTTGTCTTTGGTGTTATATGTGAGTGTTGAATATTTTGTTGATCTGTTGTTTCAAAACCCCAAAATAACCTAAGAATGCGGTTTGTTCCCTGTTTTCTCATAAGTTGATTCCTGTAAAACTATCGTGAAAAACGTTGTGATATCGACATGATCCACGTAACTTCATAGTCTCATGATGCAGAACGAAATGGTGGAGAATAGAGTCCAAATATCTTTGTTTTTCAGGATAAAGAGACAATGTATTTTCAAAAATGGCATTCATATCTATGACTGCATAGATACATTCCTTTCGTATATTCTATACTCTCAGTTAGATAGCATAAGTTGTTCTACCATGTTCAAACTCAATTTTCAATAAAGTTATCTGAAGAGAAAACTATCAACTTTTTTGATCAGGAAACCTCATTGTTTCAAGACTTTTCATGAGTCAGCATGTAGCAAGTAACAAGCAATATGCCCCTGGTAAAATACAACCTAGCTCTTGAAAAAGTACGGTTTACAACCGATGGGAATGTACATGAAACCAGAACCTTTGGTGAGGACAACTACCGCTACAGAGAGCTGCAACTTTTTGTGAAATGGGATGCTCATGCATCCCATTGATGACGTAAATAAACTCAGGAATCTAAATTACTAAACTGTGTGTCTTTGAATGTCCATGGATTATAATTATTTTATTATTATCTGAAATGTTTCCTTCTGAACAAAATCAGCAGACAAATAAACACAGATATTGAATGAACTATCACCTTAGACAAGAAATCAATGAAATCATAGCAAATCATACTTTTTTCTTGCAACAAACTTCGCAGTTATGTGGATCAGATGAACGCTATCACATGTCGTTAAATCATTTAATGAAACCTAAGGAAAGCATGACCCAAAGAGGTAGAAAAAGACAACTGTATATGAAATACTAATTTGTTTGTTTTAGATTTATTTAATGTCTTCCCCAAAGACTATAACTTCAAAACTACAATTTCATAGTCGCTTGCAAACATTAAACAAAGTTTTTTATTTGAGTTAGTCTACGAGAAAACTCTCTCATTCCTGAGTATTACTTATGTTCAGTTGTCTTTCAAATTCTTAATCATTGAACCATTAACACCAAGACAGATATACAATTATCATAACCTAAGTTTCCAATCGTTCCTTCCAAACCAATCTGTAGACTTGTAGTTTTTGTATTCTATGTATTAATGTTATTGCTGAATACTTTCGTGTTTTATGTGTAGTTTCTCTATCGAAAATTTCACTAGATTTTACTGAAACATAACGAGAATATTTCAAATACTGTCACAAAGTAATAGAACGTATGAAAGAAGAAAGTTCAGTAGTTTTCTTTCCTCTGACCGAAAACAAGATAGAATTTTGGTGGTACCAGGATTGTTGTGACATTGGCATTCATAACGTTTCGCCAATTTTCGTCATAAAATTGAGTAGAATATGAGAAAGTAATATTTGTACTTTCAGGATTCAACCTGTATCTGAAATAAAATGTTTCCTGAAGAAGAACCTTGTTTTCACATGAACTTAAATTTCCATGTAGAGTGTCAGTTTTAAAACCTAACGTTCCGTCCACCTTTCATATTTTGGCACTTATTTGAAAACTAAATACAGTGTGTAACAACGAAAACTTATCAGAGCCGTTTTTGAATATAAAAAGTAAGATTTTTAAAAAAATCTTGGACACTTTGATTTCTAATTAAAGGGAGACACCTTTCAAACTAATCAGATATTTTATAGTACGCACCCCCTCGGAGGGGTGCGTCCGACGACCCTTATTTAGATAGGGAAAGTAGGTCGAGTGGCACCTTGTTTTAAAGGTCTTTCGAATACCTTTACAACTCTGTTGAAAGAAAATTTTTGTAAGATTAGTTTTCGAGATAATTTGAAGATTTAAAGGTTGTGTTTATTGAGTTCAACTCTTTTTAAAATAAATCAAATTGTTTTTAAGGTACAATTTACGTTCAGAACTTTCGTAAAAAAATTGATTTTTGCTTTTTATGACAACCTGCTAATAAGTGTCCATTTGATTTCGTAAAAAAGTAAGAATTATTTGTTTATTACGAGGATATTTTTTCGGGGAATGGGGTTGGTTACCACCCTTACATTTTAGGTGAATTGAGTGGCACCTCCTTATGAAGGTTGCCTTTCGACGTGGATATTTTATACTTCTGATAAAAAAGTGAATCATACTAAAAACTCACCTACACAACGAATACAACCTGCTGATTTCCTTGAATGCTGATGACACAGAAAAGTTTAAAAAACTGTTTTAGGGTTAATAAATCCCAATAATTGTTTAAAGCACACACAAAAAAAGTAACACCTAATAAGGGTAACTCACATAGGAAATTCAGAGTAAATGTTCAAAATGTGCGCCATTTTGCTCCATGCAACAATAAAGATTTTGTTAGAATTTTGCTCTTACATTATTCAACATCTCAGGAGTTATAGCTCGGCATTCACCAATAATTCTACGACGTAATTCATCCAAATTGACTGGCTGTGTAGCATAAACTTTAGACTTTAAATATCCCCACAAAAAGAAGTCCAGTGTTGTTCATTGTGCTGGTCATTCAATTGGACCTCTTCTGCCAATCCATTGTCTTTCAAAATGATTATTCAAAAAATTTCGAACCTGCTGGGCATAATGGGGTGGTGCACCGTCTTGTTGAATATTGATAAATTCATCTTGACATCTTGGATCCTGTTCAATTATTCCAACTATACGAGGTTGTATTGCCTCTTCAAGGAGTTGTGAATAAGAATCACCGGTTAAATTTCCATCAATGAAAAATGGACCTATAATATGATTACCTAATATTCCGGCCCAGACATTCAACTTTTGGGGATGTTGGGTATGTATTTCTGCGTATTGTGTTGGGTTTTCATCCAACCAATAATGGCAATTGTGACGGTTCACGCAACCATTTAAATAAAATGAGCTTTTGTCCAAAAAACAGATGTTATAAAACAGCTCGGGATTTTGCATTGATCTCTCACTCATGCCTTCACAAAACTCCTGTCTTCGGTCAAAATCATCCTCATTGAGTTCATGAACAAGTTTAATTTTGTAAGGATGGAATTTGTGGTTTTTAAAGATTCTCCATGCGCTCATATGGCTTATTCCGGCCATTGCTAATAAACCTCTGGTACTTAACCTGAGATTGGCGATGACTTGACCAATCACTCCAATCGCATTATCGTCATTCACTACCCTTCTCTGAACATTTCTTTTCTTATTAAAAACCGAACCTGTCTCCCTTAATTTTGTGACCAAATTCAGAACATGATTTCTGCTTAGGTGTTTACCAGGGTTTTGCTCGTTAAATAAAATTGATGTTCCATTAGCATTTTGGTCGTTGCCAAAAAATAAAGCAATAACTGAAACCCTTTCAGCAGTAGTGTAAGGCATTTTTAAACAAATAACAATACACGACCCGTTTAAACAAAACAATCGAACGAGTGAAAACTGGAAGAAGAGAAGTGGGTATTGATTTTAAAAAAGGGATTTTATTTAACAAAAAACTGATAAGAAGAACTGCTCGAAAATTTTTTTATTTGGGCATACATGTTACCGAGTGGTCTGTCTAATGAATCATTAACATGGCAATTTTAACTTCATATTATCTCGAAAACTAATCGTTACAAAAATTTTCTTTTAGCAGAGTTGTAAAGGTATTCGAAATACCTTTAAAACAAGGTGCCACTCGACCTACTTTCCCTATCTAAATAAGGGTCGTCGGACGCACCCCTCCGTGGGGGTGCGAACTACAAAAAATCTGATCAGTCTGTAAGGTGTCTCCCTTTAATTAGAAATCGACGTGTCCGAGCTTTTTTCAAAAATCTTACTTTTTATATTCAAAAACGGCTCTGTTAAGTTTTTGTTGTTACACACTGTATATGTAAAAATACGTCAAATTCATTCTTGAGAAAACATTTTGAAAGTTTGTTTAGCTCTTTCAGCTACTTTTTCAAAAATACCTTATACTTGACCTTTCTTTTCAGTACTTTCAGTAAAACCTTAAAGATATTTGAGTACCAATTGTTTTGCAATAAAACTAAAAAAAAGAAAGTAGTTCATCTTTTCAAATCTTCAAAATGACCAAAATCTTCTGAACATCAACTGTTATTCTTCTCTTCAAATCTTCCAAATTTTGAGCTATGTTTTATAAGTCGGGTGATCGTGTAGGCCATTCTATTGCTCCTCTTCAATCAAGCTATCTTCCAAGAAATTTGTCATTAGCAACTGTCTAACTGTAAGAAAGTAGTATAGTGAAGCTCCATCTTGTTGAAAGGGAATTTGATCTTTCAAACTAGTTGTTATTGAGGGGTATGTTATTTCCTAAAACATATCCAAGTAGAGCTCACCAGATTTTCATCAATCAATAAAAATTCAATAATCCTATTCCCGAAAATACCAGACGAAACGTTCACTTCCTCTGCATACTGTGTGTGATTTTTCCGAAAAAGTCGCAGATTTTCATCGCTCCAGTAGCGATAAAAATAAAACAAAGCAGTAAAGCAAATATTCTGTGAAATATTTTAGTTTTCATTCATAAAATCCGTCATTTTTTCACGAAATTCGATTCTTTTGTCGGAATGGTCCTCATAAAGCTGATTCCTTCCTTCCTTTGTAAGATTGCCACAGTTTTGTATGAAGAAGGAGAAGAAGATAGCCAAAACCTTCCTTTCTTGAGAGTTTGACGTGTTTTTTGCAACTTTTAGATTTCCTTTAAGGGTCGGAATATACAATACAGGGCGATACGTTTTCAAATTGACTCGCCGTATGTCTGTTATCATTGTTGATAATTTTTAAAATTTCAGTCACCAAATAAAATGTAACATTACTGTTTCTCTTTTTCCTCTGCAATATTAGCAAATTTGAAAAATTCTCCGTATGTTTTTCCATTGCACTCTAAACTCTCTATGACAAACCCACAACCTAATACACACATTATTTGTATTTATTATGTACCGAGACCTCAGCAGGCTTATTCCTGAGTACTTTTGCAAAAAATTCAAGGTAAATTTTGGTAGTTTTCGAAATAGTACGTAAAGAGTTGTGCTTCGCTTCAAGTATTGGTACGCATCGCCTATAGAACACAATCAAATTCTGTAGAAATATAGTTGACTTTCTCGGTATCGCAGGTCAATACCATAAGAAGAAGATGTATATCCGGTCTCTGAAAATGAATTTGATTCGGTTGGCTTTAATAAGGACACAGCACTAGTAGCACTAATAATATTTACATCAAATTAAGATTCTGTTAGTGTTCTCGAATACTAGTTTTCCATCTTAAAGTTTTCATCCCCCTCTGTGAAATTATCAGCAGAGGGAAATCAATTGAAGGTGAACGTGAGTGCAAGAAAATAAACCCTTGGAAAACAGAACTTCCATCACATCTGGTCTCAAAGTCATTGAGATCAAAAATAACAAACTTCAAATCATCAGACAACAAAGTAATAACAAGCAAATAGAACAGCGATCTAGAGCGATCAATTTATCACTATCCCTGATAAAAATCACAGATTTTCACAAAACACTTTGTATCCAATACGCATTCCACTACATTATGACGTACTCTTGAGTTTTCAGAGGCAAACGCACAGGTTGACTTTCGATTTTTATAGGAATTTATAGGAAGAGAGGGTCTACTAATCAACAGTTCATTTGATGTGCTACACTCGTCAATCTAACTATTATCAACGAAGATACAACTTAGTGCCTTTCTGACATGCTGCGCCATCGTTGTTTCTTCTTCGTCAATGAATTCTGCATTCCTTTCTCTTCCATTTGATGTGCTACATGTGACGATGCGAATATAATTAGCGACACGTTGCACTTCGGACATGTTGCGCCATCTTTTCTGTCCGGCGCCAACGATGTCATCTTCAACGTTTTTTATGTTTTATCATTATTATTATTCAACCCTCATCTCCGAATTGAATTCTATCTAGCACAACCAATATTTGTTCCGTTCATCCTGATTGGCTGACCAACGTCACTCTGTTTTCATAAATTAAGTTGTGTGTTACACAAGGTTCCGCTTGGAGGTCCGCTTGGGCAACTGAATCCTACTTCACGGAATTGCCGATGACATCAGACAACCGCCAACAACATCACTATCATCAGTTTACAATTACTTCCAATATCTCATGTTGGTGTCGAGGCTAAGGACAAAGGCTACCACGCCAACGTGAGATATTCGTGCGCTAAGATGGGTGCTCGGGGGCTAAGCAATAAGGGGGCCAGAGTAAAGGGGGCCCAGAGGCGAAGCCATAAGGGAGCCCGAGGCCGCCGATGGCCACTGGGACTACGTGACTAGCGCGATTGACTAGGTGGTCTGTCTCGTTGAAGTGAGAACAATTTGAATTTTACGATGTGCGCGCGGTAGCTTCTGATTTGTCGACTGGGTGATGACGAAAATGGAGAGCGACTCTTCCTACTCGACTGCATCCGAAGTAAATTACAGAAATATTGTTCTCGCTTTTCAATACTTGTCACTGTAAATCAACTCATTCACACTCACACAGGAGGCACTGTGTTAAAACAATGAATAAGGTTCACCTATTTGTTTGAATGGAATTAAAATAATATCGGAGAGTCTGAGAGTCAAACAATTACTGAAGGTTCTATACTTCTTCATCGAAGGGAATAATTATCAACCTGATCAGTAACTAAATATAAGGGCTCGCCTTTGGGTTTAGTGCATTAAACCTTACAATGCGTGATCGTGACCCCATCTCTAAGAATCATCGAGGAACTATCGATTGTCTTCTGTCTATCAGGATCTAGGTGCTCCGATATTCTAACCAGCTGTTCAAGGACTGTCTTAACTTTTGGGATCCAACTTTGGTTTCTATTCCCTACTAAAAACTTCAACTACAAGCTCGATTTTGATTCGACCCAAATTACGAAGTCGACCACCTGCTTGATATTTCGCCTTGAATTTGTCTTAATTCGCTTGGCTTGGTGAATATAAAAATTTCTAATTAAATCACCACTACGTCTTCTTCATTTGAAGCCAGGCACAGGAAAGACCTTTTCAAAATTCCATCCTCCACACATGGAATCGGTTTCGGGCTATGTTACAACTTGTTCCATCAGTCCCTTTAAACATGTACACAGAGAGCGACCACCGGTTTTAAGTATGACATCCTCACAAACCTGGGTAAATATCGTTGTCTGTACCTTACTGCTCACTTAACGTTGATCACAATGACCAAATAAAAGAAGAAGAATACTTGGCATCATCTCATCTGCCTAACTATTAAATGAAGAAGATAAATAATTAATATAGAACTCAAATAGCTGTCAGAATTATCGACTTCGATTGATAGAGATTACTGATTGGTCAATAGGTAGTTCGATGAACAGATACATGTACAAACCAGATAAAACTTATTGTTGGTCGTTGTTGATTAGTAACAATAATTTTCATCTGGTTTGTATCTGCTGGATACCTGTTCTTTTAACTACCAAAATTGTGAAAATCTGTAGGTATAATTTTGTTTTTTATGTTTGTGATTGCATTGATAGAGTTGTGCCCTTTTGAATAGATGAATGAATAGAATAAAATTTCCAATCAAGAAAGAAACACTTGCTCTATGTCTTTGAATAAATATCCAACCAAATTGATACCCAGGAAAACTATCCAGACAAAGCAAACCGATCAATTTCATTTCCAGATTACCGCGATACATTCCCCCTATCGAAAACATCTCCAGCATATCCAGAGCAACCGACACTGACGTCAACCTCATCCAGAAATCTAAATACTATCCGTTACTCCCACAAGATAGCACAGTTAGTGGCACAGCACATCATTAGTCGATGTTGCCATTGTTCACGACTCCACTTGTATATATGTATACGTTGCAATCACATCATTGTGATATTTTCGGCGTTGCCGGAGGCAAAGAAATTTCTTCAGATTTAAGGACTTTCATTATAATGTGAAGAAACGATTTTTGTGTTCAATTAGTAGAGATGTGAAGAATCGCCAAGAATTAGCCTCTGATATGATTTGATAGACCAGCTTATGAATAATAATCAACTATATTTTCATGAATTTGAAATGAATTCCTAGTGGGTTGATTGAAAACATCCTGGACGGACTATGGTGGATTAAATATTCAGAAATGCCTTTTTCTGGACATTACACTCATTTGTTCATTGAACAATCGAAAATATACAGAACATTGAATATACAAACGTTGGATTGAACATTTTTGTTCCTGGCGTAGTTATTGATTCGGCAGATATGGGCTGAATCAAAACTAGTTATTTACCTTCATCTATCCAATAAATGAGCACTGTTTCATTACGAACACGATGATATCGGGGGGTTTGCGAGGAATTTATCCTGAATGACTGTTGGAAAGCTTTGAAAAGCGCAACTTTGATACGAGAGAAGACTAGACCAGCTAACACTAGACTAGAGAACACAGCTCTGTTCTGGAGCAACAAGAAATGAACAAATAACATACGAACTCTGTTTCACCAGTGGGACGTACCACGCGCATCCGCAATGCTGCGTCCTCTTGTATCATTAGTGACAGTTCAGTCAGGCCTTTTTGACGCATCAAAATTTTGCATTTCTAAGCTTGACAACAATCATTCCAACCAAATTTTTTTGCAAACTAACCTATACCTATACTAACCTATACCAACATTAATATATTCTATAGGCTTCATTCTTTCGATTGGTATAATATTTGATCAATAAACAAATGAGCATAATGGTGAGAAAACTCATTTTTTAACTTTCAATTGAACATAGTCTGACCAAAATTATTTCAGACAACCTATCGGCCATTTATGAAAAGATACTTTGGAGTCGGTTCCATTTCATCATTTTCAATGATCTTGGCGTCAAATAATCATGATCAAGTGAAAACAAGTTATTCTCTGTTACACTTTTTATATAAACGGACTGACCTGCAAACCCTTCGACAGAAAGCTTTTTGTTTTGTGTATATTTTTCTGACAAATGATAGATTGGTTGTTTTATGCTCTGCTTAGACGAGTTCTTGAATTGACCGATGTTGCAACAGTCGACGATACAAGTTGATACATCGACATAATTGTGAGAATGAATTGTGTAACTGTTTTTGGATTGGAGTTTGTTTTTATACATGTATATTTTACGTTGTACCTAGGGTTTTTCCATTCATACCGGATAAATAATAAAAAAAAGGAATCCTTCGTCTTCATCTGTTAGAACGTCTCCTAATTTCCAATACATTTTCTTGAAAATGTTGAAAACGACCTTGAATATGGCTCATTCATGGTGAAGTTAATCAATTTTCATCGTGAAATTCATCTTTATGAGTGAAATTGATGTTCTTGAATGTCATTTCGCAACCTCTCTTCATAAAAACCCTATCATATTGATGCCATCTGGTGTTGAAAAAGAATTTCAAGTCGAGTGCGCGTAATTTCACATTTTTGTAACCGGAAAAACCGAAGGATTTTTATGTTAAATCTGGCAACGCCAGATGTTGTGCTTTTGTGTACTTATCGGGGTCCTGATACGTTTAATCAACGTCAAAAGCACCTCTTCAAAAAGCCTCGTAATTACTGATCGATTCATCTCTTCCGTTTGATGGGGTTGAAAACAAAGGCTTTTATATAATTTTTCAGAAGTTTTGTGGTTCGCGATTGAAAGGGATTGTTTCGAGGGAAAGTGATTGAATTCAGATAGGGTTAGTCTTGGAGGGTTATTGTGATCCCACTTCTGAAGCCAAATAAATGGTAGTAAACGGAGATTGCCTTTTATGTTTTTACAAGACACTATAATATTGCGACCTCTGAAAGGGATATCACGATAATCGTGAAATTCGTGTTTATCACCCTGAAAGCAACAGCAGCTCAAAATTTGACAGGGTGGTTAGTTGACAGTGAGTGTTTGTAAAGGGAAAGTGTGTGGAAAATAGAAATCACCCGGGAATTTTTCCGGCCCAGTCGTCGCCCAGTCGCCATCTTGAAAGTTTCATCTGTCAATTTTACTTCAAAATAAAGTATTCGTGCATAAAAAGGGGGGGGACATTAAAGAACTGCACTGTATAAATTCCGTGCAGTGCATCCCGAAAAAGTCACAGTTTGGTGTGGATTTTGGGCTGGCGACGTCATTGGTCCATATTTCTTTGAGAAGGACGTTGGCCGGACCATCACTGTCAACGACGAACTATATAGGTCGATGATTGCCATCTTTTTTTTGGCCTGAATTAGATGATCTGGACACGAATGACATGTGGTTTCAACGGGACGCCGCTACGTACCACACAGCTTATGCCACATTGGATATTCTGCACGAGCAATTGGAGAGCATGGTCAGCTCACGTAGAGGTGATATGAACTGGCCACGATGTTACATTCTACACATACTGGTATATCAAACGAATAAAGAATTTCAATGATATCTCACGACCACTTTGTTTTATTGTAATTTAAAGATAGGAAGCGTACAGTGGAAGACCCAGGCTGATACTTATAGCTTATATCCGTTTGTTTAATTGGAAATCATTCCACAAATATTTGATGATGAAATTCGGAGACGCCAAGCCTGTCACGACAAAATTATTCAGTTATGTACGAAACCCTAACCGAATAATTCGATGAATTACCATGCCGAATGTATGGAATTTCTAGACGTTTCCGAATCTACCTCAACACCGAGTGTACATAAATTATTCATAAGATAAAGGTTCTCTTAGTAGTAAACGTTTGGGCACTCTAACCCGCTGTTTTATTCACCGTAAAGTTTAATTATAAACGGGATTAATCTTGCTAGCGCATTAGGGCCGGCGTGTACACGATATCAAGTGCATTATGCATTTCAGGACTTTGGAAATTGGTTCTGCTTACTATATGCAAACGACTCTAACCGTTCATGAAATTGGAGGTAGGAGTGAAAACGAGGATACTTCAATTATTCAGTGGGGTTCATCCATGGCAGAAGTACTGACTTTCAAGAACTACCTCAAAATTCAAGGAGAGAACAATATAACAATAATAATAACATCTGGCAGGCTAGAGTCGGAACAAGATGGATGGAGTGTATTTCTGGATTATTCAGTCAGTCCCCTCCTCTTTGCATCTCACTATTGATAGTATCCGTTGCGCTCAGAAATTTTCGAGAATATTTGTTTGAAGGTGATTGACAGTGTTTCATGATGAATTTCACTAGTTCGGACTTCCATTGTCTAATATTTAAAATGATTTGAAATCCCCGAAACAACTGAAAAAGAAGAATTGAAAATGAATAGCTGCAAATATCTATTATATTGAGCAAAAATAACCTGAAATGAAATAAAAGTGAAATAAAATATAAGTAAAATTAAAACGATTCAACAAAAAATAAAGAAATACAAATAAATATAAAAAAAAGTTATGAGATTCGAAGCCACGTTAGTTCACGACGTTTCGATTGTTAGTATCTACAATCGTCTTCGGGTGATGACTGGACTGATTCCTCCGAGAGATGACTATCTATGGGTCGTTCGAGTACTTTCACTTATCCCCGCTTTCCATTTTTCCGCTTCACTGGTTCAGTGGGAGATGACCGTTTGGCGGGAGTTGGCCATTTTTCGCTTGATGATGGGTTTCTATATGTTGCGTATCTCTACGCTAGCTTGCCGCATGTATGCGGTATGAAGTATATATGGATATGATCTTGTAGCAATTAAATTTTCGCTACTTTACTTTGTTAATTTTAGAAGTTTTTCTGTAGAGACCTATGGTGGTATAGTTGCTTGCCTACCATCAATTCGGACAATTCTCTTAGATCAGATGTCCAACTTTCGGGGCGACCCGAGTTCGTTCGTTTGTTTCCGTGTTGGCGTGGTCCTAGATAGCTAACGATGCCAAGAGGCAGTGTAGACACCTCGGTTTCTGACCGAATGTAGCTGAACGCGTTGGGATTTTTACCCATTCAGTCTGGGTGAGTGGCGTGGAACGTGTCAACAATGGCAGTTTGCACCATCTTCACGAGTAGGGAATGGGAAGGGGAAGAATTCTCTGACGGGAAGTTAGTCACTCCGAGTCACTCAGTCGGTGAGGAGGTGAGTTGATTGATGGTGGAGAGCAGCGGTCGTTACGGAAGAAGGGCAGAATTTGTCTGGTTTTGGCTTCCCTTTTCCAAAGTTTTATTTAGACCCACAAGACTCCATCGGACGATCACCCTGACGCCCTTCCCGAACAGGGTTACGCCGTTGAGATCAAGTCCATAGCCTCCCCACGACTTTTGGTAAATAAAAAAATAACCTTCGCCAAGAGAAAGTTTTTAGAGAGGACAGATTTTTTTGTTGAAAGAATAGTTTTTATGGAAGGATCGTTCTTGGAAAAATAGTTTTTTCGTTATTTCGGAGGAATATAAATTGAAAGAGAGACAATTTTTTGGAGGAACCGTTTTTGGAACGGATTATTTTGGGAAGAAAGACAAACCATCATCGGGATATGCTTCGTATGATTTTTGATGAAACCCTTTTGAATTGTAGAAGTTTTGGACCCCGCTGAAAATTCATCCAGGAGAATTCCACCGTTGACTCCTACCACGGCTCCAGTGAACAGGTTTTATTAATATTAAGAACCATTTAATTTGTAAAATCTGATTTTGATACTCAGGTATAACTATGTATCTCAACCATATGTAAAACCACCACAGTACTGTGTGGCTAAAAATGGCACACAATCCACCTGATAATTGAGTAGAATTTGAGTATCCACTAACAGAAACATAATTTTTAATTTCTTTTGAAAAACTGTTCCTGAACCAGTGAAGAGCCAAATTTTAATAAAATTGTATGTGTTTATGTTTCATTTATTTGTCGATTCACACTCATCAACTTACGAACATCTTATGGTCAAGTCTCTAATAGTTCTGGGTATACCATCTAAGTAGTCATTATTTGGTTGCTCAACTTTCCAAGTAAGTACTCTTTGACTAGATATTATAAAAAATTGTAGTGGCGCCCCTCTCATTTTCGTTTGACCTTTAAATTACTGAAATTTTGCCCGAACCCATAGTGCCAATGAACCCATAGTGCCTACCGACGAAGAGCTGCCGTCTGCAGTGTACCATTTAGATAAATTTTTGAAAATTTCCCTTTTGAGTGAAAGTTTGGTACAATCTCAAAATGGTTTCAAAGTGGTTGTAGATTTCTTGAAACTAAGTGGTGGTAGGGAGTTCAATTCAATGGATAGCCGATTATATAAACGTGCAATGTTATAAGAAAAAGATCCTCGAAAAAGAGAAGTTTTATGTTTAGGTGCAGTCAAACGATGTTTAAATCTCAAATTTAGATTATGTAGATCGGTTAAAAAGAACAGTTTCGTGAATAGGTAGGCAGGTTTCCCAGTGGATATGACCTTATGGAATAAACTAGCAGAATGCTGTATGCACCTAATATCCATGTTCAGCCACCCAAGTATTAAGACACATGCTCACGACTCCTTACGTCTGTAACGAGTCTTATGCACGAATTCTGCAGTTGTTGAAGTCTCTGCCAGTCGAGATTTCAAGAGTCCTGGACCATAAACAGTATCAGCATAGTTGGCATGAGACTTTCAAACTCCAGGGTTCTGAACCTTTATATTTTTGGGAAATGTTCATGAAAAAATAACCAAATAACTACAGAGAAGATCTTGATGGCAAGCTTATTTTCGTTACACTGATTCAGATATTTGAGTGTAGAATCAAGCAAAAAGTTATCTGCGCTAATATTCTTTCAACTTTCGAAACCATTTCGAAAGGTCTGGAAAAAACAACACAGTTATTGTAATTGTCAGTCATGTGGTAACCTAGAAAACAAACAAAAAAATACGGAATTTCTTCACGAATTAGATACACTTTATACGACGTTGGTTACAATCTTTCCCCATCAAAAATTGAACGACGATAGTACTCGCAATGTTTTGTCATGAACATTAATATCAGATAACACGCCAATATCTCTGACTCGAAGCTGAAAATAACATTTGCCGTCGCGGTCGTATTCATTTTACGAATGTTCATTCCCGTATTAAAAGAGAACTCGACATTTCTATCTCGGTTTGAGATTAGAGCTCCATAAAAAATAATCAAATTGCCGAATTGCATGTCGCCAGCTTTGTGGAAATGAAAAATGTATGTTGACTCATTTCAAGAAATACCTGACAAAAAACGATTAGAATTGATACATCAGTTTCAGAAAAACCATTTTATGTAGAAGCTATAGAAGGAATTACTGGTGCCGAATAAAGAAGACCTGGTCTCTAATTTTTTCAGAATCCATATAGTGATTTTGTGGTATGGTTGTTACATTCTTCTAGACCTTCGGTTGTCCATAAATTGCTTGGCTCCTGTAATACAGAGTCTCACATTTGCATCAGACATGAGAAGCTGTTTCTATCTCTTCCTCTGTAGCTAAGATATCTGTTATTCAACCCTATTTTCTTCAATTAACCTCTGAAAGGTCCAGTAAGTAACCCACCCAGTATGTAGTCAAGCTATTCCAGTCCATCAGTTCTTTCAATGTCTTAAAGTAATTACAGATGACCCCCTTTGGAGCTGCTTCAATTCTCTTTTGATTGCAAGGTTACGAATTATCGTTTTTCCTCCAATTCATGCAATAATAACTTCGCAATCGGTTGTCTTACAAGGAAGGAATTTTCCTTCTTGTTGGAAGATTGCTCACGTTTAGCCTATTCCCAAAAAGGGCAATAAAATTGGTTCTCGAAAGTTTTGAACACTATTCCAAACCAGAAAACTGTATAAACCTCAGCAGCTTTCAATAATAGGGGAGCCCAAGCGGGAATTTCGGGATTTACTGAAGCGCGGCAGATTGATATACAGGGGGATACGTTGTACATGGTTAAGTACCTCCACCAAATATGAGCCCCATATATAAGGCCGCCCGTGAAGGATAAAGGATCAGATTAGTAAAAAACAATTGATCATCAGAAATTCTCAAGCGCGTCAGATTAAGGTAGGGTGAGTTAATTACCTGTTAAACAGTGTATATTCCAGTAATCTGACAATTTGAGAGTGACGTAAAGAAAGGGGAGGGTAGCAAAGTTGTAAAAAATAACGTCATTTTGACATTCTCGAGCGTAGCTAATTTTTTTTATTTTGAAGGAAATAATTCAAGGATAACGAAAAATATATAATATGATGATTTCCGCAAGCCGAAAATTCACTTTTTCTCTATCTATTACTCTCTCACGCCGTCCCCACTCTGAATTCTGTTGCCATGACGCCATCACAGCTGATCACAGAGACTCGTTTGTGATGAAGATGAAGATAATTAATTGATCAATTAATCAATGGATGTAGCCGTTACTACGTGGTAGGAAATCATAATGAAGAAAAAAGAAATTAAACTTTCTATGTTTTTTACTACTTTTATTTGTAGCTAACGTTACTGCAGTTTCGTCCTATAAGGACAATTTCAAATTTATATATTGTATAAAATTAAAAATGTCCTTATATATTGTAAAAGCTTGAAAATGTCCTTATATATTGTATAAGTGTGAAAATGTCCTTATAGGACGAACCTGCAGTAACATTAGTTACAAATGAAAGTGGTAAAAAGCATATAAAGTTTCTTTTCTCTTTTCTTCATTAATTAATCAATGGATTATAAAAAATTTAATTTTTTTGAGCATTTTTTTTTATTATTTTCTTATAAATACAAGTATTATTCTTATTTATTTGCATGTTATTTCCTGAGCTTTTCAATTAATTAAGTTCAATGAATTTGAAAAAATTCAAAAAAAATATTGTTTTTGTCAGATTAAGCGAATCCCTCTAGATAATCGTCAGATTATGAGACAGCACGTCTAAAACATAAAGATGAATCATATATATCCTAATCTGACGCGCTTGAGTATTTCAAAATGGCGAATTTTTTTGCACATTTTTGCACTTAACACTCCCTTAGAAAATCTGACGCGTTCGATTGAATTTTTTATCTTTTCACTTTTAACCCTTACGTACAACCCCCCACATCATGCAAACGATCAGATTAACATACCAACATTATTAAAAATACGTAGGATATTGATGCTATCAATACTGATGCAACAGTATTTTTTCACATATTTAAAAATATATAGCCGCTTCCCCCACCGACGAAAAGGTATATATTATATACATATATATTATATACATTTTTTTCTTCTTATCGTCTAAGCTTTGCAACCTAATATGTCTCAATGACGCTCGAGTAAATCCCCATTTTGCATCGTGCAATAATGCTTTATGAAACTCAGATCATACCTTCTTTGGAGTATTGTTCTCATGTATGGAGCTCTGCCCTCAATCATACCCTGAAGCTGCTGGATTCCATCCAGAAAGAATCCATCCTCCTGATTGACACATAAATCACTTGCAAACTTCATAGTCTCAAACATCGAAGGAAAGTTGGAGATTTGTCTCTCTTTTGTAGATACTTTCACGAGAAGTGTTCAAGTTGCTTGGCATCTCCAGCGATTCAAATCAAATGTGAATCACTACCTCTACACAGACACCGCTCTCAGTGCCCTAGTGATTTTCCTGTAATGTTTTGTCCTAAAAAAATAGGTCATCTTTTCTATTTGAAAACAAAAGAAGAAAATAAGAGAAGAAGAATACTTGACGGTGTTCTGTATACCTAACCGTAAAATGAATAAAACTGACAGCTGTCAGTATGTTGGTCATAGCCTAGGCCTAGATCTCTGAAAGTAGAGAATTGAATTATTGATGTGTTACAATCTACAAGTTGAAATAGACAAGGTTTTCTTCGTGTTCAGATTGTCCCGCAAACAGTATGAAATGAGAAGAGGAAAAATTAAATGTTACAGTCTAGAGTAACCAGGGTGACCACATGCGGTAGATTTCTACTTTTTCGGTAGATTTTCAACACAAAATGAAGAATTGCAGAAGATGAATTTCCGCCGATAGACTTCGGTAGATTTAGATAAGACGCTTTGGCGTCTGGGTGCTGCCCGCTTCGATTTGCTATATACAGAATGGATACAGATCATAAAACATTCATTTCCCAATTGCTTGATACTTTTTCTTGAATTCTGAATATCTCCGACCTCCGATTGAAGAAAGAAGAAGAAGATAATAATACATAACCTCATTTCACTTTTCGTTTTCAAACTTCAAAAAAATTCAAAGTTTCATTTCGAACATTGAAACATATCTGGTTTTGAATATATACAACCAAAACCATAAGAAGGTCAAGGCCTTCTAGATTCAGTGATGCCATTCAAATGTCTCTACAAGCCCCACCTAGTGGTCGAAAACTCAAACTTTCACTATGTTGGTAAGTTGGTGCTCTTCAAATATATTGCAGTAGATTTCAATTTAGATCAGTAGATTTCTCAAATACAATGTGTTCACGCTGAGAGTAACTCACGTTGCGATTTTGTAAAGTTTTCAGTGGGAAAGCTATTGGTCGATGAAAATATCACAATAAAAAGCGAAACTTCCCAATTATTTGACTTAATCCTAGTCATACATCTGATCGTTCAGTTTGGTCTATAATTCAACCATGAATCGAGTTACGAATGAACAACGCTTGCAAATTATTGAATTTTATCATCAAAATTCATGCTCGGTGAAGAAAGTGCATCGTGCACTCCTTCCAATTTATGGGCAGTTTCGTCGGCCTACTGAGGGAGCTATTCGGAAGCTTGTGACTAAATTTCGAACCCAGTTTACATTATTGTACATTAAACCACCAACAAGCATACGTAGAGTGAGAACCGAAGATAATATTGCGGCTGTATCCGCCAGTGTTCATGATGACCGTGAAATGTCGATTCGCCGCCGTTCGCAGCAATTGGACCTCTGTTACTCCACTACGTGGAAAATTTTGCGAAAGGATTGGGGTGTAAAACCTTATAAGACACAGCTGGTGCCTGAAGTGAAGCCACACGACCTCCCACAACGTCTAACATTTGGTGAATGGGCGCTGGCAAAGTTAGAGAAAGATCCACATTTTTATCAAAAAATTGTGTTCAGCGACGAGGCTCATTTCTGGTTGAATGGAGTGAAGACCAGCCACAAGCATTGCAAGAGCTACCGATGCATCCCGAAAAAGTCACTGTTTAGTGTGGATTATGGGTCGGTGGCATCATCGGGCCGTACTTTTTCAAATACTACAATGGCTGGAACTTTACTGTGAATGGCAAGCGCTACCGTGTGATGATTGACGACTTTTTGTTGCCCAAAATGGACGAATTAAACATTCCTTACACGTGGTTTCAACAAGACGGTGCCACATGCCACACGGCACGCGAAACGATGGCCCAATTAAGAGCCGCTCTCGGAGAACAGTTTATCTCACGTTTAGGGCCCGTCAATTGGCCGCCTAGACCGTGTAATTTACCGCCTTTGGATTATTTCTTGTGGGATCTTTTTAAGGCTCGTGTCTACAGGGATAAACCAGCAACGACTGATGCTCTAGAAGCCAATATTGAAGCATTTATACATGAAATACCGGTCGATATGTTAGAGAGAGTGTGCTGAAACTTGACCTTGCGCATGGGCCATCTAAAGCGGAGGAGTAGACATTTGCATGAAATCATCTTCAAACAATAAATTGTTAAAAAAGTCACCCGTTATACCTAAAACATTTTCAGCAAACGCATCGATGCAACCTCATCCCCGCCAACAAAGCCACCTCAAAAGAAACAACCTCCGTTCAATCCCCCATCAACTCGTATCGAGTCGATAATCTTCTGAGGCTTCACTCCGATTTTGAATCGCTGTATCGGCGGTCGACAACAGATGAAGTATCTACATAGATAAGCGCTGATGAATGGGCCGTCTCAGTCGTCTTGGAAACGGACACGGAAATTCCTGTGATCTTTCAAGAGTGTGACGGATCACCGCGAATAATTCGTAAATCGATCTCGGCCTGGCGTGAGCACGCGTGATTTATCTGACGGCCAAAGAAGGACTAAGTATGCAATTTGTAGTAGATTGATGGATGGTGAGACGGAAACAGAGAGCTCCCGATGTAATTTCATTAGTTTCAGGATTTTTCCTGGTTGTCGGGTCACATTACCTGACGAAGTTTCTAACGGCGGAAGAGCTCGATAAGGGCTGTTTTCGGTATTTCTCAAGTGAAGGGCTTGAGCATCGGAAGCATATCGTTCTAAAGTAACGGAAGTAACACTGTACGTTAAAAATACAAATGATATAGCGAAAGTACATAAATGGCGTTAACAGTGGACTGTAATTTTAATTCTAATTAATTTCGATACCTGAGCATCAAAGTTACCTGATAGTTGGAGTTTTCCTCTTGTATAAGCTGCAATGGGTTTTCTCAGGAGCTCCTTGGAATGGTTTCCAGCTAATTTAACTGTTGATGCATATACTCGTTGACACAACATTCACAAAAGGGATGTTATATGCCCTAAATAGCGGTATATCGAAGAGATAGCGAACGAACTGATTATATCGTTTTCAATACGGTTGCGATTCAACTTCAAAATCATCGAACGAAAATCATCGAAAGACATCGAACTGAGAATGGAAATGTTGCCGGTTTTCCGAACAAACACTCTATTTAGAAACTACGACCTTCAAATTCATCTCCAGGCAGGGCTGCTCCTGGCTGGCTATACACATCTACGAATTGCTATACAATTCAATATTTTTTCGTACGTGCATACCACATTGACGAAAAGCACACATATTGACTTCATTTGGTTTTGCATTACGTTATTAATTCGAACGAGGACACGGTTATATATTTACAAATTTCAGTCACTTCTCCTTCGATAGTCGAATAATCTGTTCTATTTCTGCCATAGAACTCATAAAAGTCATAGATCACGATCACAGAGCACAAGGCACTTAATTTTCAGATCAGTCAAATGTCAAAACTGTCGAAAACCGCTGGCGCTAAAAGAAAAATAAATCCACAGTGACAAAAGAGAAAAGACGAATTTTAAATACATATTTATGAATGGTAGTTGTAGTTTAAACTGTTTTAAGATTGAAATAAATGAATAGACCGGTATATAACCAGTAATCATGCATTTTAGAAACTGTTTCTATTTTTGAATATGCCCTTCATTTTTGTTTTTGCAATAAAAATGTATGTTTACATTTACCCATATTTTTTTATTAGCGGTAGCGATTTCAACTGCCGGGTTCATTCACCTCACCCCTCTTGATTTTTGTTTTAAAAGACTTTGTATTGTCTTTTGAATTGATACATAATATAAGCTAGAGCTAGATTAGTGAATTGAGAATTTTCAATTAATATTAATGCAAATAACAATCAAATCAATATATTTGTAATAACCACTTCAAAATTATCACATACAATGCGTGTCTGCACATGCGCAAATCGCTTCAATCCCTCTTTGAATAATGCGGGAAGCTGTCACTTGTCAATTATTCTGATGACAGTGTTGGCGACCATTAATGCTATACAATTGTAGTGAAAAACATTCATTTTTTTTCATCTGTCTTTTTTTTCGTATAAATTATTTTTGTCTTGGAGCAGCACTGTCTCCAGCCATTTTATATTGAAAATAAAATTCACTACCTGCCTACCACTCAGCCTGTCAGTGCCAAGTAGGTCAGTTCAGGTACTTCACTCTGTTTTATTCGTTACCCGAATAATAAAGACCAAGATTAAACATTACTTTTATAAATACAGTTTATTTTTCTGTCTGTCCAACCAGCATGTTGCGATCTTCCGTTCTAACCTCATTCTCTCCAGTGTTGCCAACACCGTCTAACCCTCAGAGTAATAATAAGACGCTGCCTATACCAATACAATACATGTATTTTGAAACGGGTATCGTACTATCCTTTTCTGTACAACTTATGGGCGGGGGGTGGCAGGTAATGAGAGGTTATAGGGAGTTTGTTTACATTTCAAGTAAGTGGGACCATAAAACAGCGGCGGTTAGTTTAGTTGATAATCGAAGGGATATTATATATTTATAAAATGAATCTTTCATGTGAAAACGTATTCTGTTCAAATAGTTCCTATAGGAAATTTGATTAAATATTTATTAATGATTATGAAAATGAAGCCAGTTTTTCTACCACATACTAGATTTTCATTTATGTATGGCTTTATAATGAAGCGCGTGGTTTACTGGGTTAAAATTAAATTATTTCAAATGAACTAATTCATAACGATGATAAATGTTAGTTTCAAAAGTAATGAACTTTGCTTCATAAAATCAGATTAAGAAATTTGTGATTTCATTCTCAGATTTGATAAACAAGCGGTACGGTTTATGGGGTCCGATGTAAAGAATTTTCGATTAGAAATCATGAGTATTCATAATTACGATTGAGGTTTGATATGTGATTATGTGATTTCATTCAAAATTGGTATCTAGGGGTTTTTGTGGACTGACATTATGTTTTCATAATAATCATCATAGTAATCATCATAATAATCAGCATAGTAATCATCGATGTAAATGAAAAAACATGAAAAATATGTTTTTCATATGGTCATATTCATTCTGTAATCAACAGACTACAAAGGTTTCTGCTCAATGTTCAGTTTGTATACTAAATAGTTATTCTTGTGTTAAATCTGTTATTGTTCACTTAACAACTAAGTTACGTTACACAAAAAATATGATTTCCGTTTTGGGTTTTCTTTCTCTGCATATAGACAATATTCAATAAAAAATGACAACCGTCATTTTTCTAACATTTTTTTGGTTGGGATATGTCAAATTATGAAACAATATAAACCTAGTTTCAAAAACTTTATTTATAAGAATACTATCAAAAAAATGATCATTGAAAACATCAAAAATATCCCCTTTCATAATGTCGGTCCATTTTCATAATCATTAATAATAAATCAGATTTCCTGTAGGAACTATTTGAACAGAATACGTTTTCACCTGAAATGATTTCTTTTATAAATATATAGTATCCCTTCGATCATCAACTAAACCAACCGCCACTGTTTTATGGTCCAACTTACTTCCCGTGAATAAACAAAGTGATGCTGCCTTCAATGTAAGGATGGAAAAGGCCTCTATTGTATTTTGTTACCCATTCCCAAAAAACATCCACTCCACCGTCAATGTAGCACTCCAACACACTGTATACACTCCAGAACGTGTCTCACGTCACTTTCAAAATATCTGACCTTCGACTGCTTTTCTGATTCTAGCGACGCATGTCCTCTGTTCGCGCTCGCAAGTCTCTAACCTCACAAGCCGCGGTGTGTCTACAGGTGGGGGACGGCAGCGGCGATGAGGAGCCCCCAGAAGCGATGGACATGAGCTGGCCTTCGGGGGCTCGCAAGAGGATCACCTACGTGCTCCTGGCACCAATTGTCTTCCCATTGTGGCTTACTCTGCCTGATACGAGGTCGCCCAGAGGTAAGTGTTACAATGAGACTAGGCTCGATCTAAGAGGGGAGGGTCACGTCATGACCCCTTTCCCAAAATCAAACACGCGGAATCCCAAACAATGAGATTCAAAATGATTTTGAAAGAAAATACTTCACGGTATTTTACGTCGGAACCAATCATAGTAGTGAGTTCAAATGTTCCTATCACCGTTACGTTAGTTGATGATTCACTTTGTAGTTTTTTTTTTTGCAAACACAACATTCAAGCTGAAGATAGCAGGCCTAACTGAAAAATTAAGAAGGAGAAGAAGACATGGTAGGAAATGAAATCAAAATAGAAAGTAGTACATATTATTCAGTTAACAATTTCTTATATGATGTACTAGTCTCTATCAACTTTCCAAACCACATGTTTATATCACCAGACATGAAAAAAATTCAATTGAAAACTGTTTTCCAACAACTTACTTCTATACGCCGGTATTTTCGCACGTAACATCAGTAATATTTTTCAGACTCCAAGGAACAGAGCATCTCTCCCTTCTCTTGTCTAAGATCTACACCGAATAGCGTCTGTACCTAACCTAAAATTCCTTAGAGGCAGGTCTACTCCTGGCTATACAATTGTACGAATTCCTATACAATTCAATATTTTTCGTACATACATACCATATTGATGAAAAGCATACATTTTGACTTCATTTGGTTACGGTTATATATTTACAAATTTCAATCACTTCTTCCTTCGATAGTCGAAACCTGTCTATCTCTGTCTTCCGTCTCATTAGGATAGACGTGTCCCACGTGTCCGTTTGTCATAGGACTCATCACGTCGACTACAGAGCACAAAACACTTAATTTTCATATCAGTCAAATGTCAAATCTGTCTAAAACCGCTGGCGCTAAAAGAAAAACATATCCTCAGTGAGAAAAGAGAAAAGACAAATTTTAAATAAATATTGATGTATGATAGTTGATAGTTTAATCTGTTCAAAGCCTGAAATGAAATGAATAGACTGGAATGTAACCAGTTATCATGTATTTGAATTGTCAATTTATATTCTGAATCACTTATTACAGATACGTGATTTAATTGTCTAGAAAAGAATCCAGTCAAACTCCGAGTTCTTCATCTAATATCTTGCCTGATAATGAACCCCATGCTCAAGCTCCGAGTTCATCTAATATCTTGCGTGATAATGAGCCCCATGCAAGCATGCTTGATTCGCAAGAAATTGTGATACTTCAAGAAAATGAATGCAATAATGCTTTAGAGCCACAGGAAATGAAAAAAAGAAAGCGAAAAATGTATATTCTCAATCCACAATCATCCGGAGATGAATTTACATTCCTCGACAAATCTAAAAAATTCCCTTTTGTACAATTTGTTAAAAAAAATATATGGCGGAAAATATAACATGATTAGACATTTGAATAATAATACTCACAAAAACAGTGAGTATGCGGCACAAATAGACAAAATATTACCAAACTCAGTGAAAGAAACAAAGTTACAATTGATTAGAGAAGTTGAATTGAAATTTTGTTGAACATGTGAACATGAAGTATTTTTATCACTAATGAATACTTTTCCAGAATTTTGCAAAAGTGCATATGTTGATTCTGAAATTGCCAAATTGAAAAGAAAAAACTACCTAATTAATTGTCGGACATTTAGGGCCAAATTTCAAAAATGAGATAATAAATGATCTGAGGAGAATTCATTTCTCAATTATCATTGATGAAACTACAGATATAAGCATGAAAAAGTGTCTAGTGATTCTTGTGAGATACTGGAAAAATGAATATATATATGATAGATTCTTAGATTTAATCGATACAGAGAGTGGAGCAGCTGAATTTTTAGTGCAGGTAATCAAATCAATATATTGATAAGCACCCCTTCAAAATATTCACATTTCACATACGATGGCGTGTCTGCTCATGAGCAAATCACTTTATTCCATCAATCCATCTTTGCATTATGCGAGAAGCAGCTGTCCCTTGTCAATTATTCTGATGACAGTGTTGGTGTTATACAATTATAGCGACAAGCATACATTTTCATATGTCATTTTCGTTCAATTTTTTTGCCTTGGAGCAGCACTGCTTAGAGGTTGATTTTGCATCTTTTCGAATTTCGTGGTTATTCTCATCATTTATATCGAGTGATTTGTTGTTTCATCATGGAAGAGGGGATTTGAATAAGCTACGAATTAGAATCTACCCGCTGATGATTCAACAATGTTTTATGAGGTGCTGAGGTTAGAAATGTGAAAGGAATCAGGAATAACGTGTAGAAATAGCTTGCGAGCATTGAAATTATTGAGAATTTGCTTTCAGAGCAATACATTATGTTAGGCTGAAACAGGAAAATAATTCAACAATGTTTTATGAGGTGCTGAGGTTAGAAATATGAAAGGAATCAGGAATAACGTGTAGAAATAGGTTGCGAGCATGGAAATTATTGAGAATTTGCTTTCAGAGCAACACATTACGTTAGGCTGAAACGGGAAAATAACATTTAATTACAGCCCAAATATTTTCTAAACAAAAAGTACGGGATGAAAGCTACAGTGTTGAAATAGAAATCGATGACGTTGAAGAAATAGTTTCAAGATTTGAATGTTTTGAAGCTACTGTATCTGAAAATACATTTCCCATGGGTGGTAATCAATCTGCTGATTATATCTTTGTTTTATTCCAGTGATTGTTTTGAATGAAAATGAGATGATTGTAAACACGGTATGGTTATATAAGTAAGTAAATACAAACAAGCTAATGTTGGGTTCTATTTCAGTGTTTAGGTTTGTTCGGAGTTCAAACACACATTACGTCATTTGTATTGACCTAATCAAATATGATAATATTTCGTTAATCGTCTGAATACGAGTTCACTTTCTCATTGTCTGTTTTGAAGCGTTTCCTCATTTAAAAACATACACATTTTGCTAGTTAACTTTACCTGATCATCATGAATGGAAAATATATACTCAACTCGAGGACTAGAGAACATAACGACTGACCTAAAAGATTGACTCTCTACGGATATCATGAACCTTTCCAGTGTATGCATTTTTATGTCAAAATCTGAATGGAAGATCATCTTAATGTAGGTAGAGAAACATCATAATCATTGAGCTTTAACATGTTTTGGACAAACAACAGAGGAAGATTAAACTTCTTCTCGAAGATGGTCACTTGGTGATCTAAACAAGTGTCGACGTGTTAAAATAACGGTTTGGTGTTCATTTTCGTGGACAGTTTCGTCCGCCTCTTGAAATCTATGTTGAAGTGTACATCCTCTGGGCAATCATCGGTGATCTTCGATCCCTCCCAGGATCGGTTTCTCCTCATTCCACGAAGAGACTGTTGTATTCCTTCATAAAGAAAAAACTCGCGATGGAGGTGGAAAACGAAGTTCGAAGACTGCAGGAAATGCAGTCTCTAACAATACATACTTTCTCCCAAATTTCAGTAATACATTTGAAGATATTTTTTCTAACAGTTTTGAAGATGAAGTAAATGGTTTCATCGACTTCTTTCTAGAAGGTTTAGACATGAGTTAATACTCAGTTCAAGTGTATCTAAAAATGGCGCCAAAAACATAGACGCTATCAATTATTGATAGTGTTTGTGCATATCACTGAATAATGTTGATTAGTTCAATATTACCTGATATGTAATTAATCAGCAGTAATTAAAAGGCAGTTAAGTGACTGCAAAATATATTTTTTCGTTAATCAGCTATCACCCCCCTACATAAAATGCTGACTTGATTAGCAAAACGCGTGTGGAAAATAGAGTATTTTTCTTCTGTGTTCAATTACTTCGTACTAAACATACTATCCATCTGTCTCAATATGGTTACTGCTAGAGCAATATGATTCTTATTTCTTTCTTTATTTTTACTAGCAGATAGTTGTTGGTTCACAGATGGATCAAAAACACCTTCCGGTTCTGGTGCAGGTGTTTTTAGTCGCAGACCCAGGACAGAAATATCTACCTGCCTAGGAACTTATGCGACTGTATTTCAAGCGAAAATTTACGCTATTGAATTGTGTGCGGAGAGATTGGATAAATCCAACCTCACACACAAGTCAATAAAAATATTCTCGGACAGTCAAGCGGCGTTGGAAGCTCTTGGCTCCTACCAAGCAACGTCTAAATTGGTAGCAAATTGTCAAAAAACGACTCTTCTCGATAGGAAGACTTAACAGATTGTCTCTGGTCTGGATTCCTAGCCATACAGGCCTGGAAGGTAATGAAGCTACTGAATCTCTTGCAAAGGAGGGTGCTGCAAGCAGCTTCCTCAGAACCTGTCATTGGCATCGCTTTGGGCTTTGCCAAACAAAGATTGAACACCTTGATGGCAAGAAGATTCATGGACTTCTGGCAGAATCTTCCAGGATTGGCTCACTCCATGACGTTCATCAACCCTTCGAAGCTTGATACCAAACAGTTGTTGGACTACAGTAGGGATGAACTACGATGTCTAACAGGCCTTCTTACTGGTCACTGTCATTTGAATCATCATATGCAGAGACTTGGACTGTCGGAAGACCCTGTCTGTTGCCTCTGTTTGGAAAATGATGAAACAGCAGATCATATACTTTGTGCCTGCCCCGCTGGAGACCGAATTATGTTCTTACAGTTCGGCAGATCCATACTGTTACCATCTCACCTGGAAGACCACTCACCATACAAACTAATCGGCTCCGATGAGAAGCTAGGTTTATTTGGCCGAGTGTGAATAGGTGTGAGCCAAAATAAACCCTTGCGGGTTGCGGTGGAGGGTCGAGTAGACCCACTCACCCTAGACCTAGCCTTACCTAATCTGGAAATATCTATTTTCATCTCACACATGTCAATTTGAGAGTTGTAATCTCATTTTGAATTGTGAAATTCCAAAATGATGCCCCGCGTTGGGCGCCATGAAATCACCTCAAATATTCAGGGCAATTTTTGGTTAATCCTTCATCACGTCCGATATTATCATATGTTTCTGCGGATGCAATCACCCTCTTCTAATCTAACATCCTCATTTTTTCCGATGGCCCTGTATATCGGGTTGACCACCGCCTACGATGGATTAGCGTGACCGAGCATGGTAGGCAAATATCGATCAGCGAAAATAATAAACCCTCCTAATACTACGCCTGGATATGCAGGGAAACGTTTCAATTCATCGCAAGTGGAAGTTGCGTGTGCTCTCCTAATGAACGCTTCGTGAAGTTGCATTGACTTTTGAACTTTCCTGGAAGGTTGCACGAGCTGTTTCCATGATATATCTCGAAAGGGTTCGCACCCAGGTCTTGTTTCTTGGTTTCGTGGGAGTGATTGAATTAATTGGGAGACGCCTCCAGTGGATTGATTTTGATTCTATGAAGGGGCGAATCGGCGAAGAAAGGTTTCTGTAAAGCAGAAAGTTAAACTTTCAACATAACTTGCGAAAAATCATTTAAAATGAGGAAATAAGCTGACCAGAGTATACAACATACGTGAGCTCAAGTATTTCAACACATGGAGCAACACCAAGTGTTACTGTAGAAGTGTTTGGCCGATGTGGATGAACTCTGTCCCTCAAACTAAGGCAGCTTCCATTACAATCATGTGCGAACCCTGACATTTTGAAAGTATTTATACTTCATCCTGGTCCTAGAAAAATTAAATTATGGTCTCAAGACCAAGAAAGAAATGTTAGCTGCTGTTTCGGATATTGGGGAAGCATTTCATGATACGTCTTCAGCTTCAAACATCCAGGCATCGGGGAGAAGAGGGATAGATTGCATTATCAGAAGACACTACCATTATGGGAATAAAATAATGACAAAAAACTTTTAGAACAAGCTTTCATTTAAGTGGCCTAAAAAGATCAGAATTAAATTTTGCATCACATTAACCACATTCATTTATGACTTAACAGAATTGAAATTATAATGAAAGCTTGTCGCGATAATTTCAATTTGTAATTGAAATTTTGTAATTAGAAAGGCAGCTACTAAACTTGTAAGCAATTCATAATGTTTGTAATTGAATAAAAGTGCTGTGAATGCTTGAAATGTGGAACTTAAACCTTCAATAACTTTTTTGCACACATAGGATTTATCGGATTTGAAATTTATTGCAGTACCTAGTTGATTTGTCAGAATGTTTCCTGATTTAAATTTCATCTGACTGAATATGTAGAGATTTCTTCTATGCATCGCGACAATCTTTTATTATAATTTCAAATAAATGAATGTGGCTGATGTGATTTAAAGTTCAATTCTGATCTTTCCAGGGCACAAGTCATGGTATGCATCTTGTGCCTGTTGCTCACATTGTGTGATGGGCCCACTTACTCTGGGAACTTAGAGGGTGGTAGATAATAATATTTTTTTACAATGCAAATAAATAATTCTTACAACCTACTACACCATTTTTTGTCTTCTTTTTAGGGTCGGGAAGTAGGTATTTGAAGGTAAAAGCTTGATTTAATTTTTTTTCTAGAAATATATTTTTTTATCGAAGCCAACCCTGGATGTGGCACCTATTTCATGGTGGGCATACCAACTGCCTATCATAAACGAATGCGTATACAAAATTTCGTGTCCCTGTTATTTATCGCTAAAGAGATCTCTCGTACGGAGCCGATCCTGGCAGCAGCATCAGGTCACGTTTATGATTAACATGCATTGTCATCCGTTCTGAACTAGCACGCAAAATTTCAGGTCAATCGGATATAATCACTTTATAAAAAAGGCCTGCGAGGGGTTTACCAATCGCCTTCAGATTTAATGAAACAGGGAAATGCAAAAATCCAGACTAGTAGGTCGCATGGAATGGATGTTGGTCTCTCATGACTCCACTAGGTTTTCTTTTGAACGGTTTAAATGATGAAATGTTGAAGTCAATAGATTTTTCCAAATGTTACACAGAAGACGAAAAACCTCCCGTTGATTCTGCTACGGGTAATGACTCAAGTAATAAGTGGAAGGTTATAGGATCGACAAATAATGGCATTAAGAGAGTCATAGTTACGACCTCACCGGGGGGCCTGGGGGGCCGGTTAGGCCCCCCAGACGCACCCTGGCGTTGGATGCGATCGGGTGTGGAGGGGTGGATTTTCGGGAAATCCTTGCGTGTACCGCCCCTCACCCCACACCAACAGAATTTCGCAGGGCTTCCTCCCGCTCACCGAACCCGGAGTTGCCTCCTTACATCTACTTAGTGTGGCTAACCAAGAGACAGGACCATCGGCAGCGTTCGACCGAACGTTCGTACAAGTTAACTAAGCTCTTCTTTCGCCAGAGAGTGCTCGCGAAGCACACCTGCCCCCGCCAACCATGCCAAATCAATTGGGAATATGGTCCCGGAAGTGGCCGGTCGGGGTCCTAAGCTCGGATACTAGTAGGTCCGTCCAACCGGGGTCCGACACCTCAAGCGTCTGCCTTGGTGCCCTCCAAGACTAGACTCGGATACTAGAGCCCGGAAGGACCGCGATCCCCGACACCTCGAACGCTCGGATCCGTACAGAAGCAGGCGAGGATCACAGAACAGCATAAGCCGTCCAGTGCCTCGGTATGGGGCTGCAATGCACCCATGAATGGATTACCGCATCCCCGTATTTCTTTACCCGCTAGTGGAGCCGCTGCCCCTAAGAGGCCAACGCCAGTTGGAGATGAGGCTCGCTAGCCTCCAGCCGCGAGCAGGCACTCACCTCCCCCCTAGAACTCATGTTAGGAAAGTTCCCTTTCCAACGTTTGATAAGTAACCGCCGAGGACTCTTTCGGGCATCCTCTACCACACATCATATGTCGAAGATGTCGCGCCCATTACCCGTGTAGGTGCGGGATAGGGCGGTTCATCAACAACTTTTGGGTGTACGCCGTGTGGTCTGCACCGCATACCCTTACGTTACCCCGAGGGGCACTCATGTTAGGAAAGTTACCTTTCCAGCGTTGGATGAGTAACCGCCGAGGACTCTTGCGAGACACCTCTCCCACACATCTAGCTTGAAACCGGCCAACGCCTGTTACTCGCAGATGCGGGATTGGGTGGTTGACCGATAACTTTACTGGGTGAGTGCCGTGTGCTCTGCACCGGGGGACTGTCAAACACCCATAAGAGAGAGACAGTGATCCCCCGCCACTCACCCCGGCACATATGGTGCCGGAGATCACATTGATGAGACTATCCAGACTTTCGTCACGCTACTTCTCAACTTTGGGAAAGTTAAGACTGCCAGGGAAGCGCTTGGAGGTATTTGTCTCCAAAAACAGATAAGAGGGGATAATTTCGACGAAAACTGATAGCTAGGTTGAAGCGTGGGAGCAAGTAATACTCTGCAAACCTCCCATTATTCTCATATTGCATTTGAAGTGTTTTTTTATTACAGCTACGACAGTTGCAAGAAAATTGTCAAGGCTTTGGAATTTGAATTCGACTCGAAAATGTATTCGATACTGGTTTCGTCGAAAACACAGTCTCCAGAAGAGGAGCTATACAAGCTATTGGTCGTCGTGTACCATGACGTCAAAGAGACCAACATGGGTCACTACGTAACCGATGCCTTCCACGTCGGCTACAGCTGTTGGTTGAAGTACGACGATTTCTTGGTCAAGACTATGCAGGAAGAACACTTGCTGAAGCCTCAGGAAACGCAAGTTCCTCATTTGTTGTTTTACAGGGGCAGAGATATGATCTGACCTGACCTAACAAAAATTATCAAGGTAAGAAGAATTTGATGAAATAAACGTAGGGAACCTCAAAAAAGCTCGAGATAAATGAGCTGCAGATGAAATAGTAATAACAGACAAATATTATAAATTTGAGATTTTGCAATCTGATATGCCAACTCTGGATAAAATTCAATTATTTTCCAAAGCTAACTCGAGAACAGTTTGAACACGATTCATATCATCAATAGAATGTGAGACACAGCTAAGATATCATCAATCCAGAAGAGCAAATACACTGAATTATCACAACAAATACAGGGATCGTTTCTTGAACGTACAAAGGTCAAAGTTAGGACCATGAAATGTACCTGGAAAAAATTTCTTGAAGCCATCAAGGGGCTTCAAATAAGCATCTCCATGGAGTTCATTGGCTAAGAACACCGGTAGGAAGAAGCACAAGTATGTATTTCACGATATAAACATCAGGAGGTGGTTTTACATGATACGAAGTAAGATTTTCTTCAAGGAAGCGATTCCTTTTTCACATCGTCTCTTCACCCGTCACTCATTTCAACCGCTTCATGATATGAAGATCCGATGAGAAATTACCAGATGACAGATCACAGATCACAGTAATCGCACCGATTTGGTTTTTATTTGGCTTTTTTATCAAGGTGTATGCAAACCTGGTGAAACTCTCATTAACGATTTCATCCACCCACCAGAAGGATCTAAAAATGTTGGGACTGTCAAGAAATTAATTTGTGACCCAAGAAATGATTTTTATCGTAATCAAGAAAATTAAAATCTTTTTCGTAATTGCTTACAACAAGTGTTTCTACAACGTTGATTTTAAAACTGGAAAACTACAACAATTCGCTTAAACTTTTCAGGGCTGATTCTTTGTGATTAGGAGCTGGTACAAAGTATAATAGTTCTGAATAAGGGAGAGCGAAGAAAACGCGTCAGACACGAAAAATGACTCCCACAAAAACCACCACTCCACTGTCAACGACGACACAAATCACGAGGACATAATGAGTTCCTTTTTCGAGAAACTAACTTTTAATAAACAAAAAGAGAAGACGTTGCCAAACGAGCGACTCGCAGCAAATTTTAACATAATAAAGTGATACAGAACACAGCAATTTGAATAAAACGCCACACACGCGTTTCATTTTCACACAGAAAGCGGCGTGACCTACTATTCGAAAGGGAGGAATTAGAGAAACTAGAGAACGAAAAGAAAGGAGGACGACCGATTTTTAAGGGCGGTTTTGATATATTCGCCAAGGAATAGCGGTCCATTTGGAGGAGAGTTATGGCAGCGTCATTAGCAGCAGTGAATTTCGACGATCTCTCGTGGTATTAGGTTTTTTTCTCTGAACGACGGAGGTGGTGGGTCTAAGGTAGTTTTTCCTGCATTTTTATACTAGATGTACTGAGAAGTTCGTAGGCTAACGCACAGATGACGCTACTAGTATCGAATCCATATGATCGATCGAATACGTTTCTTTTCTCTTAATGTTGTTAAGTTATAGTACGTGTTTCAAGTGGTGCCCTGCTGCAGGCTAGTGCCAACGATTATAGACATACAGGATTGCTCACTTACATATATCGCCACGTTAAACAAGCGCCGAGCAGATGTGACGTAACACTGGTGACCCTTTTAGTAGCTGCCAATTAGGTTTCTGAAACATTGAGTTTTTTATTGTGAAAGTCGTATTTTTTTGTGCTTTTGTACATCTTTTAAACTGGTGTAACGAGTAGATGTCATATAAGACTCTGTTATTTTCTTCCGTTTTGAGGTTTGTTTTTTGCCATTGTGAAACTTTTTTTGTTTTTTGAACATTATTAAATTGAATTGAGGTAAAAATTGGAAATATTCACATTTTTGTAAATAATAGCAATAATTAAACAACCATTAAATAACCTTGTAATTTTTAGTTAAAATGCCTGGTCGTATTAGTGCAGTGTCAACTTGCAAAAGCAATCAGTTGACTTTAAGGAAAAATGGTGTTAATGATGTAATATTTCACTCTTTTCCTATTGCTAGGAATATGGTTTCCACAACTTTGCAAAAAAATGGATTCGTCGCTGCAAATGAGGAAATAAATTCACTCTCAAAAATGGATTTCATCAAATTAGAAACTGGTACAGATGAAATTGAAATTAGCGCAGACACGATTTTAGAGCAGACAATAGGATAAAATTGCAGTAGCTCATTTTCATCTAGTAGTTCTGATATTTCTACTTACATTCTTTTAACTTCAAATACAAATATTCCAGAAATAACAGAGGACTCTTTAGAATATACTGCTGGATAATTTGCTAAAAAGCATTAAAATGATCTACCTGGTTTGAGCGATTATACTTATGAGATAGAAGCAGAAGATCATAATTATAATATACCTTCTTGGGTCCAGCAACTTTCATTGGGAGGTCTTATTAAATCCACAGATTAATTGGTTAGAAAAAATTAAAAAGTGGAACAAACATCATTTAAATGGATTTAGAAAAGGGCCAGGAGTTGTAAACATTCTTTCAAAAATAATTGCAAATATTATTTTTGAATTTTGCAAACTGAAAACAATTATCAGAATGAAATATAGTAACTCAAAGGCCGACGAAAATAGGTCACTTGAGAGCAAAAATTTAAACAATTCTGATAAAAAACCGAAAATTAAAACAACAAACAACAACAAAAACAAAAATGTTTTGATGATTGATTGTATTATTTCGGAAGGTGCCTAATTTAAAGGTGACATAAAAAAATGGATGAATGATGCATATTCTGCGTTTCATTGGCCAGTTTTCGGAATTTTTTTGACTCAATAGTAAAACAAAATCAAAAAAAATGCCGTCAAGTATATAAAATAAGTCAATTTCGTTCCCGACAAAACTTTAAATACCCTATAAATACCCATCATTCGCAGTTACTTTCAATATCATACGTTGGTGTAGAGGCTAAGGACAATGTCTACCATGCGGACGACTTGGGTTCGATTCTCATAACTATCACGTGACTGGAACGTAACAAGGGGCCGAGGGGTTATGCGGAGTCCCAAAGAGGGCCGATCGGTGATGCGGAGTACTAAGGGGGCCGAGGGCAAGGGGGCCACGCTCTTTGAAACTCTCCGATATTCGTTCCATCCTGCGTCGATGACGTCACACTCCCGTTTGACCCAGAAGCCTCTTTGTTAATATACTTTGTCGCCTCGAGATTTCTAGGTGTCTCTGATCCAAATTTAGTATCATTTTTGCAACAGTTTAGCCGAAGATTACTGTTTGTCGTCTAACAAATCCTTTCAACTACTGTTGTCTTTTTTTTCAGGCAAAAAGTTCTTCCCCATCACGTTCCTCGGCAGCATCCTATGGATAGCGGCTTACTCGTATCTGATGGTATGGTGGGCCAACATGGTGGGATACACCATAAGGATTCCCCCCGAGGTGATGGGGCTCACGTTTCTGGCTGCGGGTACCTCGATTCCGGACCTCATCACTTCCGTCATCGTGGCTAGGAAAGGTTTCGGCGACATGGCTGTTTCCTCTTCAGTCGGCAGTAACATTTTCGATGTTACGGTCGGGTAAGTCGGATAGATTTTGCCTTTTTTGGTTCTGAATTGGTTTGTTACATATATAAACTACGAAACATTTCTAGATCGCAAACCTAGATTCAACTATGGTAACTCTATGGTAACTCTCGAAAAATGTATGATTTTCATAGCCCCGAAGTAGAAAATAGCTATTTGTGATATGAGTATTGAAAGTAAGGTTTCTTTTTGTGAGTGAAAAAGTTTCACTAACAAAACAAAACTTACTTTTATCATAAATATCATACAAAGTTTTTTATACAACTTTACTGTTTTCATAATAAAATAGATGCTTTGCATAACGCCCTTCTGTTATCAATCATCAACTTTTTTTCTGAAACCCATTGGGTATAAACACGTTTGGGAAAATGCCCTCTACCATTGCTGAGTTTATGAAACTCCCAGAACCAAAGAAATATAGAGGTCACTGTTTCAGAAGGTCTTCTGCTTCTTTACTAGCAGAATCAGGAGCAAAGATAATGAATATTTAGAGGCACGGAGGATGGAAGTCTACAAAGTAGCTGAAGGTTACAATCGAACAAACAAGGTTGTTGAAACATTTCCTAAATATCTCAGTGACACATTCGAATACCAATTTGATTGAAATTGTACGTTAGTTTATTCATAATATGCGGATGGATGATACATTTTCAACTTTGCATGTTTTGGTAATGAAACCCGCTTGAAATAGTAGAACATTTTGTTTGGAAATTCTATCTGGCACTGGAAATTTGCAGTACTGGTATAGCAAATAATGTGGAACAATAACAAATTGAGAAATAAACAATATTCTAATTAGAACACCTAATACGTGCCAGGACAGCTCTTTTCGATGTATGCCGATCTTATGTTATTAAAACATTATGTAACATTGAGATAGGGAAGGATTACGACGAGGATCATGTAATTGAAACAAGGTAGATCAATTTGAGTTATTCTGAATAGAGGAAGTTTTTCTACGAAGTCGTTTCATTCCGTTCCTTATAAATGAACCTGAAGTGAGTTTATTACATGGCGATCCTGCCAGGATGATTCCAGGATTACCACGTATGTTATTAACGGGTAGATACTGAGAAATAGAGACGAGTTGCATTTGACATCTTCCAACATGGGATCCACAGAGAGTAAAGAAGAAGTAATCATAAGCCAAGCCGGGAACAGTGGTGGAGTTTCAGCTAGCAATGGGTTCTCCGTTTCCGAAGTACTAGGCATAGTAGCTTTCGCCTGTTTCATTTTGGCACTCGGCGCATTTCTAATAAAGAGGTGCCAGAAATCATTAGAAAAGAAGATAAGAAGAGAGATAACGAGGAGTCAGGAGTTGGTATAGGCGTAAGGAGTGAGAAGAAAACGAATTTCATGGGTGGTTCACGCATTCCAAAGTGAAAACCAACAACAAGTAGAGTGGAAATTGGATGACACATGGAAAGACATTTTAAGGTCGTATTTATTTAGTATAAGTTTGTGTATCAATATATCGATTTATTTTCGTCTTTAGCGTAGCAAATGAGCATCATAGACTTATTTAGATACTCGTTTGAAGAACTCAAAGTTTTTAATAGGAATTTAAATAAAGATAGCAAAGAGAGGCGAGTCGATCTAAAAGCTATAAATCGCAAGTTTGAAGAATTAAATAGGATTGAATCAGAGTTAAATGAAGTGAAAAATAAATTCAATGCGGGCCCTAAAGATGCAGATATAATTCAAAAAGTTAAGTTATATGTTGAATCTTCAAACAAATTATTAGTCGATATTCGAAATACCTTAGAGACTAGATTAGCTAATATTACAGAAATTACTAGAAGTTTTACAATAATGGGTGAAAAATTTGATCTCAGAATAGCGTCAAGCTTATTGCCTATAACCGACAATTCGGAGGAATCTGTAAAACAGTTAATAGATGCCATTGAATTATACGATAGTCTTTTAGACGATAATGGAAAAATAACACTAACAAACTATGTCCTTAAAACTAGATTGTCACAAAGTGCAAAGATGAGATTAGAGTCGTCATATCCGTCTAATACTGATTTAATTAAAGACATCAAAACACACTTGTTGACAAAGCATTCTGCCGCAAGTTTATCAGTTGAATTACATAACGCAAAACAAAAACATAAATCAGTGAATGAATTTGGTAAATCAATCGAGGAATTACTGGTCGATTTGACAATAGCGCAAGCCGATGGAAATGTCGAGGCAATGAAAATTCTTAAAGTTGCGAACGAAAAACTGGCAATTCATGCTTTCGCGAACGGACTGCGAAGTCACGATCTGGGAACTGTCATAAAAGCTAGGAACTATAGCGCTTTGAAAGATGCTATAACGGGAGCTGTAGATGAGGAATGTACGGGAGGTGCAACCTCTTCTTCGCAGGTGTTTCACATGCGAGGGAACTCAAAACTTAATAATTTCAACCGTACGAGTCGAGGATTTCAGCAGAATAATAGGGGAAGACCAAATTTCAGTACCGGACAATTCAATAACTCACAATCGAATAAGATCAGAGGAAGTAGTTTGCATAGTAAAAATAATTTTAGGGGTCGAAACCAGGGACATTTTCGCGGAAATTTTAGAGGGCGTTGGAATAATCACAACAACCAAACTTTCAGTCCATCTCGAAGAGGGTTTTTTATGGAAAACGCTCAGGATGCTGAATTAAACAACCCTTCCCCGCAAGCTAATCAGTTTTTTCGGTCGAGTCAGTGAGAATGTAGGTGATTATAAGGTTTTAAGTATGAATGGTCTTAATTATGTATGTATGAAAAACGGAAAAAGTGAGTTGAAATTTTTATTGGATACGGGTGCTTCGGTAAGCGTAATTTTTACATCATGTATAAATAAAAATCAGTTTGTTGATACGACAAATAGAATCAAAATAAACGGCATAGCGGGTTTTGTCTTCACGCAAGGCTCGGCTAATATTACATTAGAACTATCTGACGTTAAGATAGGTCACGAATTTCATGTGGTGAATGACTTTGGTAGTGATATGAATGGTGTTATTGGGTCAGATTTCTTTGTCAAGCACTCTGCAATATTAAACTACGAATTATGCACATTCTCTATATATATAAACAATCGGAAACTGTCGATTCCACTGCAATCCAAGTATGAAAATTATATAACGATTCCACCAAGGTGCGAAATTATTAAATATTTGCAAGTACATAACTCAGATGATTGTATTATCATACCAGAAGAAATTTCAGAAGGTGTTTATACGGCGGGAATTATCGCAAAGCCTCACAACCACATTATACCTGTTAAAATTCTGAATATTACGGATAAAGAGGTACACTTGAAAAATTTTAGGCCCAAAACTGAAAATATTTCAGAATTTGATGTTCATACTTTTGGAAACACACACTTTTCAGTTGAGCGTATAGATAAGTTACTCAACTCCATAAATACCAAAGGTCTTAATAAGCAGGAAAAAATAGCTATTGATAAAATCTGTGCAAAATATGCGGACGTATTTCGCTTTGAAAATGACCCACTGACGGTGACAAATGTCTGTAAACAGACCATACATTTAAAAAAGGATGCCATTCCGGTATACGTAAAACCATACCGGTTACCGCATTCGCAGAAAGCGGAAATAAATAAACAAATTGACAACATGCTGTCAGAAGGAATTATAGAGGAAACAAGGTCCGAATGGTCGGCACCATTGTTAATAGTACCGAAAAAAGAGGATAGTAAGGGTAATAAACAATGGAGGATAGTTATCGATTACCGTCTGTTGAATAAACGCATTGAGGATGACAAATTTCCATTACCTTGCATAGATGAAATTTTAGACTCACTCTCCGGAGCGATGTACTTCTCACATCTTGACTTATCTCAGGGCTATTATCAGGTTGAATTGGATGCAACATCTAGAGCTTACACAAGTTTCACAACCGATAAAGGTCAGTATCAAATGACGAGATTACCGATGGGGTTGAAACTGAGTCCAAGTGCTTTCTCTCGAGCGATGACCATAGCAATGTCAGGGTTAAATTATGAGAGATGTTTCATTTATTTGGACGATTTGATAGTTTTCGGGAATAATTTGGAAGTTCATAATCGGAATTTGGTAAAAACTTTGCAGCGATTGAGACAGGTCAATTTAAAACTAAATCCTTACAAATGCGAATTCTTGAAAAAACAGATATTGTATCTGGGTCACGTGATTTCATCTGAAGGAATATCTCCAGATTTTGAAAAAATACGTGTTATACAGCAATTTCCGGTTCCAAAAGACTCGAATGAAACTAAACGGTTTGTAGCATTTGCGAACTATTATAGGAAGTTCATTCAGAATTTCGCGGATATCGCAGCACCGCTTAACAGATTGTCAAAAAAGGGTGTAGTATTCGCTTGGAGCGAAGAATGTCAAAAAGCATTCGAAACGCTAAAGCAGGCGCTGGTACAACCACCAATTCTCGCATATCCTGATTTTTCGGAATCAAACGTTTTTAAATTACGTACCGATGCCTCAAATTTGGCTATCGGAGCAGTTCTGTCAAATTCAGATGATAAGCCGGTGGCGTTCGCCAGCAGATCGCTGAATAAAGCTGAAGTCAACTATTGTGTGATAGAGAAAGAATTACTTGCTATTTGTTGGAGTGTGAAAAAATTTCGTCCTTATCTTTACGGGAAAAAGTTCATTATCCTTACAGACCATAAACCATTATTATATCTTTTCGGTATGACGAATCCTTCAAGTAGACTAACGAAATTTAGGTTAACACTAGAAGAATATGATTTTACAATAAGTTATGTTAAAGGAAAAGATAATGTAACGGCTGATGCATTAAGTCGTATAAAAATTGACTCCGACGAACTGAAAGAAATGTCAGTTAATTCCTGTCAAGTCATGAATGTCGTGACAAGGGCACAAACGAAGAAATTGGGCAACAATTCACGGGAAAAGTCCAATATCTCTTTCGATAACAGGCCTGATCATCCTGGTGTCGTAGAATTATTGAAACCACCTAAAGAATTTGTTCAGTTGTATCCTTTGTCGAAAGTTGAGTTTCAAAGAAAAAAACGTTCTGAGTGTAAAATAAAAGGGAATATATTATATGATGAAAAGGCAAATACTATTTATATGAATCAGGATGAATCTCGATCAGCGACTGCATTCGGTGCATCGTTGAGAGACCTGAAGGAAATTTGCCAAGAATATGGAATTCCAGAATTAGTTATAGTAAAAGAAGATAGATGCGCATCGTTATTAAAAAACATTTTGGAAATTCCCAATGAAATTCGAAAGGCAGGTATAAAAATAAATATAATAAAAGCTCAGCAACACATAACTAGGAAGGAAACCCAGCAATTAATTTTGAACGATTACCACATGTTACCAACGGGAGGGCATGCTGGAATTAATCGCATGTATAACAATATTAGAAAACTTTACTTTTGGTCTGGTCTCCGAAAGGATATCGAAAATTTTGTAAAACGTTGTGATGACTGTCAGAGATATAAGTACTCAAGACCGCATCGGCAACCAATGAAAATAACCACAACGGCTACCTCAGCGTTTCAGAAAGTTTTTCTTGACTTGGTGGGCCCTTTAGACCAAGACAGGGAAAATAACCGATACATTTTGACGTTGCAATGTGAGTTAACAAAATTCGTAGAAGGGTATCCATTAGAAAATAAAGAGGCAGTAACAGTCGCGAAATCATTCGTAGAAAATTTTATTTTACGATTTGGTATTCCAGAACAAGTTGTGACAGACAGAGGCACTGAATTTCTAGCGTCGACCTTCAAAGAGTCGTGCAAACTGCTAAAAATCGAACAGCTGAATTCAACGGCGTATCATCACGAAACCATTGGAGCATTGGAAAACACACATAAAAATCTAGGTGATTATTTACGCATACATGCATCAGAGCATCCAGACACCTGGAGCTCATGGATACCATATTGGTGTTTTGCATATAATAATACAGTGCATACGGAAACTCGGTATAGTCCATACGAATTGGTTTTCGGCAAAATGAGTCGAGTACCATCGAGCATTGCTACACAAGTCGACCCTGTATATAATTTCGATGATTACCCAATTCAGTTAAAATTTAGATTGCAAACAGCTTGGAATGACGCGAGAAATAATTTAATGGTATCAAAATCGTTACGAAAACAAAAACTAGATATTAAAATTAATCCTGTTAATGTTAGGATAGGTGATAAGATATTAGTAAGGAACACATCTTCAAATAAGTATGATCCTATCTTCAAAGGTCCTTATATTATAGTAGAAGATAAAGATCCAAATGTTGTAGTTAGAATAGATAATAAGCTGGTAGAAATACACAAAAATAGGACAAAATTGTTTATTGAATGAAAAAAAAATATTGTTTAAAATTTTTTTTTCGTCATCGGGGGGAGATGTACTGGTATAGCAAATAATGTGGAACAATAACAAATTGAGAAATAAACAATATTCTAATTAGAACACCTAATACGTGCCAGGACAGCTCTTTTCGATGTATGCCGATCTTATGTTATTAAAACATTATGTAACATTGAGATAGGGAAGGATTACGACGAGGATCATGTAATTGAAACAAGGTAGATCAATTTGAGTTATTCTGAATAGAGGAAGTTTTTCTACGAAGTCGTTTCATTCCGTTCCTTATAAATGAACCTGAAGTGAGTTTATTACAGCAGTCGAAAAAGTTTTCATAAACATCATATATCACCCGCGTGTATTACATTCAGTAACGAAATCGCGTTCCAGTCCAACAAAGTTATTCAAATTTCAGAAACGAGGTTAACAGATATCACGAAATGAACATGGAGTTAGATAAATGGTCTCGCCGACAGATTTTTCCACGTGTGAAATATTTTCCATACCACTATCATCCGAATTAAAGATACAGCTGAAATATGGTAGATTAGCAATAATCTTAAACCAAATAGAATGAAAACTCAAACCCTTATCGTCTCCATTATCGTCTCCAAAACATAAGAGGTTTCAATTATCATTGTTCTCTTACGGTAAACTATATCAATATGCTGAAAAGCAGTGCCCGAGCACAACACATTTATGATCCAACACCAAACAGTACTGTTTCGATCCGCCATAGGAATCATCAGAGATGCTAGGCTGAACTACTAATGCTTCTTCATACGGGGAAATGTCATCGCTATCACAAGTTCAAAAAGTTGTTCTTTGTAAAATTGGCTGAATTTGTTAACATTTTGTGTTCTTGTAATATTCAGAACCGGATAACACAGAGTTTATTTGGATGCCAAATGACCGTCTAAAATCTCTAATCATCCCCGCATTCCCCGATTTCTATGACTCTTCAGTCAATCATAAAACTCAGTTAGTAAAAATTATCCAATGCGAACTGCCAATTCTACAGTCCACGTGGACTGGTTCGCAGCCGGTTGATTTCTATGTATTGGTTTTTTTTGGCCTTTGAGAGCGCCGTGACCTTTAAGTATGCACAATACCGTTTACTTCGACTAAACGGTAAGTTATTTTCGTATGTGAATACATGGTATTATGTTTTCTTCTATTATTCATATTCAACTAACCAATTTCTTTTGATTTGGACAGGTCACTGGGAAACATCTCCTTTATATCGGCAGGTGTAGGCCAAGGCTCGCCGAACACACACCCTCTTATTGACGATAACTCTGAATACTCGCATAGGACATGCTGCTTGAAAAACCTGTATAATGTAACATGTACACATTGTGCACACAATGGGAAATGTTCCTCAATTTGTGTTATTACAGCAAATGCAAGTTTCAACAAAATAAAGATGAGTTCAATTCATGAGTTTTTCAAATTCACTTCGAAAAGTATCCAAATTGATGTTTCAAATGTTAGGTTCTAATTTTTAAAGGGATTTGTTTCTAATTCACATATTTGGCTTCAGCGCCTATATCAAGTTTAAGTAATTTATACGTAGGTATCTAGATATTCTACTTTAAAAAAAAATTATCTTTATCAATCAACAATTGAGGCAAAATATAAATTATAGTTCAATACCACCTACACAAGCCACAATAACAATAGTCGTTTTATTATATATTTATATAGAGTAAAATAGGTTAGGTGCACAAAATGTCATATGTCACAGAATGTCTCGGAACTCGGAACATAAGTAAACAGAACAGCACGCCTCTGAAATATGTCATCTTTGTTTGTCTCATACAGATAACAGATTCATTGTCCTTTATTAGCTATAACCGATGTTGCCAAATGCTGAAATAGAAACGAATCCCTTTAAATGTTGATTGCATTATTTCATTCCTCTTTTTCGAGTATTTAAATAATTTTTTAAAGAAAAAGGTTGAAATGATAAGTTTAAAATGCGTTGTTTTAAAGCTCTTTTATGAAAACTACTTGATTTTCATCAGGAGAAACATTCCCCATTCCCACATGTGTCTCAACCAAGACTTCTCTTTCGTGGAATTTTGAAGAAAAAATATACCGAGCCCCTAAAAAGCAACAAATTCCAATTTTCCTCAGTCAACCAAATCCGACACCAGCAGAACACGTCGGATAGCGAGCAGCGCCACCGTCAAATTGTTTTCGTGATCATATGCATCAATTAAGCATTCATAATGGCGGTGAAGTCATGCACAGTGCTTGAAGTGGGGGCGGCTGACAGTTCATTAAAGTTTGCCGTCCACGATTTCGTTGCGATTCGAATGCAAATCGCCGCTCTAATCGGATAACCGCCACGCGAATCCGATGGCCTGATGAGTTCCACTTGTTTCGTTCAAATGTTTGATGAGTTTCTTGTCGGAAGTTGGAAGGCGGAATTTTTTCGTGGGTGCGGTTATCTAAACCCCACCGAAATTGAGTTTTAATTGTTTCGGTCGCGATGCTGATTACTTCATTTGTCCTAATTTGCCTTGAAAGATTGGGTGCTCGCTGAAAATAAAAAAAAAATAGGATGCTACACAGAACTGCACTTAGACCAGTATTCATTAATCAGCACATTTGATACGGTGGAAACAAATCATCTACTCCTGAAACTCACTTTTAATTTTCTAGAAAGACGAATGGCACGTCCATGGAAAGATCTGGTATATTTTCCGGACAAGGTTTTGGAATGTTTCTTTGAAAGTGGTTGACAATGTTTCAAGGTTAATTTCACTAGTTCGGAGTTTCAGGTCTACTGAATCTGATATGATTTGAATCGCCATTCTTAGACGTATTGGTGATGAGGACCTACACTAAATGGGAAACATCTGTATATCGAAAACCCACTCACACGGGACAGTATCTGAATTACGAATCCAACCACCATCAATCTACCAAAAGAGGAATCATCAAGACTCTAGAAGACCGTGCTTTCGGGCTTTGTAATAGGAAGGAAGGTCTCGAGAAGGAAGTAGGCATCATCACAGAAGATCTTCAATGGAATGGTTACTCCAAAGTGATGATGGAACAGACTAGAAGAAGACAACAAGGGCTTCGCAAGGAAGAGAAGCCATCACAACCAGTACTTGCCCTTCCCTACGTCAGAAAATTGTCGAAAACGATGAGAAGAACTGGGTCCAAGTACAACATCAGAACCTGCTTCAGATCCGGACACACCATCCGTAAAGCCTATCGAATACCAGACCACCAAACGCGGACTGCGTCTCCAAGAATTGTATTAACCGGATATCCTGTGAGTGCAACAAATCCTTCATCGGTGGAACTTAGAGGTCATTGAAATTCCGCATTGCCAAACACAAGAGAAACACACAGCAAGGAGAAACCAGCAAATCGGGAATAGCAGGACATGGACTCATCAACATAATATCATGCGGTTCCAAGCTGAGATCATCCATAGGAAAAACAGTGGTTTAAAGGGAAATTCAAAGAAGCTGCATATATGTTGCCCAAGGATGCATCCATCCAAGCTATCGTATTGATACGCAACATATAGAATCCTGTGATCAAATCATCAAGGAAAGTAGAAGATTCGAGATCTAATAAACAAATTTAAAGAAATGATACTGAATTTGCATCAGTTTTTCAAGAGAAAATTAGGAGTTCCTCAAAGTTCTTATACAAACCTTCATTGTTCATAATGTATGCTTCAAATTCATCAACCTGTTCCAAGAATTACTCGTCTCATCTATACGCAAATCGAGAGATGACAATAGAAATGTTAAAGAGGTTCTTTCCAAACTTGTACGCTTATTATTCTTACCAAACTATAATAGTAATAATAATAATATCTCTGGCAAATCAACACCGCCGTGTATAACGTCGTCCAATCGCTTTCCGAATCGGAAGGACGAAATCCCGGCCTTGCGGTTCGGAAGATTGAACGGCGTGTACACAAGATGGAGGCTAAGATCACGTCGGCGAGACAACACGCGTCTCGTATCCAATGTGTGATGGATTACAGGGCGGCCAATAGGCCTTTCACGCCCGCAGTGCGGCGAATAGCCGCCAATCTACGACGTATCCATCACACTTTAAGCCAAGGCGTGCTGCTGACCACCAAACAGCACTGCCTTGATAGGATACGAATGCTAGTAGCTGCTAAGAAGTCACTAGTGAGGCGAGCGAGAAGTATCGCGGAAAACCTTAGGTTCCGCGAGAAACCTTCTCGCTTATTCCAAGAGCCTCCACGTGTTGTGGATAATCCGCCGACCGCTGATCAGGTGGAATCCTTCTGGAAGGATATCTATGAACACCCGCAGCCACTCAACTTAGACACTCCAGCCCTAGCGCAGTTCGAAGCTTTCAACAGAGAGCTTCGACAGCCTGAGCCCAATGAACTGCGCAACCCGATAACCCCGGATGACGTTCGAAGGGCCCTTGTTGGTTCCAAGAACTTTGCTGCTCCAGGTCCAGATGAGCTGAACACTTATTGGTGGAAAAAACTACCAAGTACCCACCGCCATCTGGCCAGAGTTTTCAACTCATGGCTGGATGGAGAGCAGCCGATTCCGGATTGGTTTGTCGGGGGACGAACCGTTCTTATCCCCAAAAGCGGAGATTTGTCGGTTCCTAAGAATTACAGACCGATAACATGCTTGAATTCGTGTTATAAGTTGCTTGCAAGCATCTTGTACACACGAATACTCACCGCAGTTGACCGAGTGTTCGAACGGATATATGAGCAGAGAAGGTCGAAGAGAGGAGTCGCTGGATGTAAAGAGAACCTGCTCATCGATAGATGTGTAACGCAGGACTCGATACAAAATAAGCGTAACCTCTCTATGGCCTGGATCGACTACAGTAAGGCATTTGATACAATTTCGCATGAGCTCATCTTGCATTTGCTCAGATGCCTTGCGGTACCCGACAACATAGTGAGATGCATTGAACAACTGATACCACTTTGGCGAACTCGCTTCACCGTAACATCTGGTCAAGCAAGAGTTCAAACAGGGTGGGTCACTTTCAGAAGGGGTGTATTTCAGGGTGATTCCCTCAGCCCCCTTCTATTCTGCATCTCACTATTGCCATTATCCGTTGCGCTCAGAAATACTCGAATACAAGTATCAGCACAAACTTCGACAGATCTGGTCATCGGAACTGTCGGGGAAGAACAAAGTTGCTGCAACAAATATGCTTGCCGTTCCAATCTTACTCTACTCGTTTGGAGTAGTGAAGTGGACTCGGGAGGAGCTGTATCAACTCGACGTAAAGACCCAAAAAATGATGCATCTCTATAGGAGTTTGCATCCCAAATCGTCCGTTCCACGGTTGTACTTCCCCCGACAACAGGGAGGCCGTGGACTTTTGAGTTTGGAGTGTCTACATGACAGAATGGTACTGGATACAGCCTGTAAAGTCGTCAGGAGTTCGGATCCCCTTCTCTGCATGGTCCGTGACCATGAGAGAGCAGGAATTGGAGCTTTTCTTCTTAGGGCAGCTGCCCGAGCAGCTGATGAACTCGGTATAGTTTTCGACTCTGAACGAGGTGACTACAACTCTGTCACCGAGTTGTAACCCGTTCAGCAAAAGGCTCAGATAAAAGCCGCAGAGATCACCTTACTTCTGCGGAGACACAAGGATAAGCCAATGCATGGGGTCTTCTTCAATAACATTGGAGACCTTGGCTTATCAAAGCGCCTGACGTTCGCTTTTCTCAGGTCGAGTGGGCTGAAGTCGAAAACTGAGGGGTTCATCATGGCTTGTCAGGATGGTGTCTTCAACACCTTAGTCTACCGCAGTCGCGTGATGGGTATAGAGGTTCCTGACGCAAGGTGCAGGGCTTGCCGCGAGGCGCCCGAGACCCTAATGCACTTGCTATCAGTATGTCCAGCATATGCGGTCTCGGCCTATATATATTGACATAACGCGGCCCTAAGAGTGCTATATTACCATCTACGGCACTCTTACGGTATTGACGAGACACCGGTGTTGTCCTACGCTCCGGGGGATATTGAATCTGTTGTGGGGAACGAGAAGTGCCGAATTTATTGGAACTATTCGTTCCCCACCCTCAGGCTCATACAAGCTAATAAGCCTGATGTAGTTCTTCTCGACCACCACACCAAAACGATATTTGTCGTGGAGTTTTCAGCTCCTGGCGAGACGAATATCGTCAGATAAGAGGAGGAAAAACGGATAAAATATCGAGATTTTCTCTTCGAACTCCGCAGACTTTATCCAGATCACTCTGTCAAGATGGTTGTTCTGATTATTGGAGTCCTTTGGAACAAAAAGGTCCAAAAAAAATTTTAGATAATATCATTATCTAAAATAAAGTTCGTTACAAAATTTTTGTGAGAGTTACAGTTTTCACGAAAATAATAAAAAACTGATGAAACCTCTTACTTTTAAAAGGAGCAAAATAGCTCGCATTATCATCCACAAAAGAAAAATGTTTACTTAGTAATAATCCATTTATATTGATATATAAAAATAATATTTTAATAAGGGATTTACCTGAAATTTGTTC